>NC_135235.1:7383958-8020208 GCF_051348905.1 Ranitomeya variabilis
TATCACACAGATACAGAGGGCGTACCAATTGAAAAGCGGCAGGCCAGACATACATTACAATAGCCGCAGGTGGCCGGAGCCTGCCGATATTTACTGTGGGAATTACAAAGGTGGGGGAGGTCAGAAGGGGGATATCTTGTCCCCTCTGCCCAGGGGCGCAGCCTGTGGGCTGATGCATTAGGGACATGCATCTCACATGGAACCTATTATACATACATATAACTGCACAACATATTCTGGGTGCTGGGGGGTTCCGCAACACGGCTCCCCTTTTCAGCGACGCGATCGGCATATGTCATGATATGTACTTTTGCCCTGTCCTGTATTTGAATAATATGCCATTTGATGTATGTAACTGTACCCTGGTTTCTGTTAGCTGTAATTTATGTATTTTCTTGTGCTGGCAGTTCACCTGTAACAATATGTCTCCTTCCCCCAATACTTGCAGCCCTAAGCTATAATGTAATTAAGCTTTGTCAACATCACTAGTGAAGGAATAGCCATTCTTCCTCACAGCAGGTGGCTAGTCAAATGTACATACTAGATAGACTAAGCGGAGCCGACCAGTCTACAATCTTCTGGTGGACCCAACCATTGAATAGAAGGTGTGACCCCTACCCCCCTTCATGGGCGGATCCCAGGAGCTCAGACAATCCATTCTTATTTTTGAGATGAGATGTGAGTTGATCCTTGAAGGAGAAGGAGTGGGGATTCTTAGCTGAGGCAAGACCCCACGTCCATCTGTGACTGTGGAAGCGAATGGGGCGAGACTTGAGCTGAGGACATATCTCGTCGTTCGTGAGATTGTTTTGGGATCCCTTGGACTCGTGTGGACTATTGCTTTGTTAGCTGGCACAAGGATTATCGGGAGGTGCCCCCGAACCTGTTCCGTTGGACTAATTGTGGACTCTGTAGATCTACCTGCATGTGTTGTTCCAGCGTTCTTGATAATAAATCTGTTGAATCATCCCTTGGCCTGTTGTCCCTTCTTGCTCTGCCGTACACCCCGTCACAAACTGGTTGGCAGCGGTGGGATCAGAGCAGAAGGAATGGAGGACATGGCCCAACATCGGGAACCAGCACCGCAGAGTACAAGAACTGGACTGTGATCAACCTACAAACAAAGGCCCGTGAACTGGGAGTCAGCTACAAGGGGCTCTCCAAGGAGCAGCTAATTGAGGCTTTGGAAGGAGTTCGCGTGCAAGAGTATGCTTGGGAAGGATCCCCACAGCAAACGGAGGAAAGACGGCAGCTGGAGGTAAATACCCAAAAAAGTCAGTGGGTTGTGTGGTACGAGGAGGAGTTGGCATTGCTGGGAGAAGAGGCCACCATAGACGATAAGAGGGAGGCCATTCACAGAGCTCAGGAGAGGGAGGCCATTCACAGAGCCGAGGAGAGGGAGAGGGAGGCCATTCACAGAGCCGAGGAGAGGGAGAGGGAGGCCATTCACAGAGCTCAGGAGATGGCGTTGCTGGAGAGGCAGATCGCTTTGGAAGCAGCTAGAAGCTCCAAACAGACTAACCCCAGCACCCACCATGAGGGAACTCCCCAGAGTGTCCCGCAAAGACTTCAAGCCCTTTAATGAGGCTGCAGGCGACATTGAGGGCTTCTTCCAGGACTTTGAGCATCAGTGTCGATTAATGGAAGTCCCGGAAAGGGAGCGAGTCCGACATCTTGTGGGGCTCTTAGAGGGTGGAGCTGCCGAAGCCTATAGAGCTATGGACCCTAGGGGGAACCGTGAGTATGCGGAGATTAAACAGACTATTCTAGAACATTATGCTGTGACGCCAGACACTTACAGGACTCAGTTCCGTACTTTAGCCTGTGATGGGGAAGTGTCTTTTAAGATATATGCTCATAGACTCAAACAAATATGTCATCGCTGGCTGGAGGCAGAGGAGGCCTTAACCTGGAACACCTTTCTCCAGGTTATCCTAAAAGAACAATTCTTTGCCCAGTGCCCCGTTGAGATCAGGGAATGGGTGCGTGAGAGGAGACCAGCGACAGTGGAAGAAGCTGCATCTCTCGCTGATGAGGCTCTCACCATCAAGCCTCAGTGGAGGGTTCTATTAGAGGATCGAGAGAGGCCTACCAGCTCCACAACACCGGTGGCCCCCAGTTCTTCTGTCCCCATTGTTCCCCGTTCCTCTAAGCCACCACCTCATGCTGATACCCGTGTAAATGTGCCTCCAGTTGCTTCTACTGTGTTTTCTGGAATACGACGAGGAGAGGAAGTAGCAGAGGGCAGGTGTTATGCTTGTGGGCATCCGGGGCATCTGCAGGCCTCATGCCCAGTCAGTCCATGGAGGAGTAATCCTCAAACCCCTACAGCACCTTCAGGTGGGAGCCGGCCTCCAGGTTCCCTTACCCCTCGCCCAAGAGGACGCCTTGGATGGAGTGAGACCCAGCACAGATGCTATCGATGTGGGCAGCCGGGGCATCTGCAAGCCTCCTGCACAGCTGTTCAAATGAGGATTGATCCTGTACCCAGTCATATTAATTATGTACAGCCAAGTGCCATGGAGGAAGACGTGTCACCACTACGTGAGGACTGGCCTAGTGCCTCACCCACCCATGTTGCACCCCTAGGAGTTTATGGCGTGCGACCCGCAGCTATGACGACTTCTGCTTATCGAGGTAAGCACTTGCAGGAGGTCATGCTGGATGGACAGAGACTTATTGGATTTTGTGACTCAGGGGCTTTCCTCACACTGGCTGATCCCCAAGTGGTTCGGCCTGAGGCAATCCATAGAGGACCTGGGATTGTCATTGAACTGGCTGGTGGACAATGGAGGACTATTCCCACAGCCACTGTGGATCTGAACTTTGGTTTTGGGGTCAGGCGATGTGTGGTTGGGGTGATGGGTGGTCTGCCTGCAGATGTTCTCCTGGGCAATGATGTGGGAGAGCTACGATGCCAATTCATCGCTGCATGAAGCCACATGTAAGTTACGCTCTGCCTGTGTGTACTTAACCAGCGACCTGTAGAGGTCCCTAGTGCGTACACAAATTGGGAGGAGAAGTGTTATGATCTGGTGACCTTGGAGCCGCATAGGACTTTCTCAGGAGTAGGTGGAACCTGTACTGACTGCACACCCTAAACTGACACCGCAACTAGAAGTAGCCGTGGGGTGTACCTAACACATCCTAGACACCTCGACACAGCCGGTGGACTAAATACCCCTATAGATGGAAATGGGAATTCTATCTTGCCTCAGAGCAGAACCCCAAAGGATAGGCAGCCCCCCACAAATATTGACTGTGAGTATTAGAGGGAAAGACACACGCAGGCAGAAATCAGGATTTAGCAAAAGTGGCCACGCTAGCTAAATAGGAAAGGATAGGACAGAATACTAAGCGGTCAGTATTAAAACCCTAAAAATATCCACAGCAGATAATACAAAAATTCCACCATCTAACTAAAGACATGGAATGTATATCTGCTTCTCCTGAGAATCCAACTTGACTGAAATATCCAAACCCAGTCTAAGCTGGACAAGAAAAAAACATGAATAGCACTGAATTGTAAAGCACACAGCATGTGTGCTGTAGAAACAAAAACCAGACACTTATCTTTGCTGATTTGACAGCAGAGCAGGAGGAACCAGACAGGGATGCAAAACCTCCAAGAACAATGGACAACTGGCAAGGACTAATGAATCCTGCACACCTAAATATCCCAGTCAGAGCTGCAATCAGCAGGAACACCTGCCCAGGATTGCAACCCAGGGACAACTGCATTACTATCAACAACCACCAGAGGGAACCCAAGAGCAGAATTCACAACAGGGAAGGGATTGTCATGATATGTACTTTTGCCCTGTCCTGTATTTGAATAATATGCCATTTGATGTATGTAACTGTTCTCTGGTTTCTGTTAGCTGTAATGTATGTATTTTCTTGTGCGGGGAGTTCACCTGTAACAATATGTCTCCTTCCCCCAATACTTGCAGCCCTAAGCTATAATGTAATTAAGCTTTGTCAACATCACTAGTGAAGGAATAGCCATTCTTCCTCACAGCAGGTGGCTAGTCAAATGTACATACTAGATAGACTAAGCGGAGCCGACCAGTCTAGAATCTTCTGGTGAACCCAACCCCTCTTCATGGGCGGATCCCAGGAGCTCAGACAATCCATTCTTATTTTTGAGATGAGATGTGAGTTGATCCTTGAAGGAGAAGGAGTGGGGATTTTTAGCTGAGGCAAGACCCCACGTCCATCTGTGACTGTGGAAGCGAATGGGGCGAGACTTGAGCTGAGGACATATCTCGTCGTTCGTGAGATTGTTTTGGGATCCCTTGGACTCGTGTGGACTAATGCTTTGTTAGCTGGCACAAGGATTATCGGGAGGTGCCCCCGAATCTGTTCCGTTGGACTAATTGTGGACTCTGTAGATCTACCTGCATGTGTTGTTCCAGCGTTCTTGATAATAAATCTGTTGAATCATCCCTTGGCCTGTTGTCCCTTCTTGCTCTGCCGTACACCCCGTCACAGCATACACAGTCTGATCCTTAACGGATCGGTTTGGGGATGACCGAAGTTTATGGGGTTGGTACCAGTTCCGTTTGTCGACTTCGGCATTACCGTTTTGTTTTCCGGGTCTGTAGTGGATGGTGAAGTCCAGAGGTTGTAGGGCTAAACTCCACCGCAGTAATCAGGCGTTGTCTCCGGAGACCCGATTAAGCCAGACTAGGGGATTATGGTCCGTTAGGAGGGAAAACTGTCATCCATACAAATATGGTTGCAACTTTTTGAGTGCCCATACTACCGCCAGGCACTCCTTCTCGATGGCTGCATAGCTTACTTCACGGGGCAGTAGTTTCCGACTCAGGTAAGCTACCGGGTGTTCTTGGCCGTCCGGCCCGACTTGGCTCAGTACTGCAACTAATCCAAACATAGAAGCGTCTGTGTGAACAAGGAAACATTTAGTTGGATCGGGTGCGGCCAATTCTGGGGTATTGGTGAGAGCGTCCTTTAGCTGGCGGAAGGCTTCCTCACACTCTGGGGTCCAGGTTACCTGGCGGGGTTGAATCTTATGGGTCAGATCAGTGAGGGGCTTGGCTACGCTGCTGTAATTGGGGACGAATTTTCTGTAATACCCCGCTGTCCCTAGAAATGCCATGACCTGGGTTTTAGTGCGTGGGGTGGGCCATTTGGCTATGGCCTCAATCTTGGCTGGTTCTGGTCGCTGTTTCAACAACGCCTCCGCCTGCTGCCTCTCCCGAGGACCTAGGTCTTCACCCAAGTGTACCTGGTCCCATGTTTTAGACTCAGTCCTTTCCCTTAAGACATCAGGCAAGGGAAGTCCAGCTAAATCCTCTGCTTCAGGTGCACAGATGGCCACTACCTCTTCAGGGCACTCCCGGTAGGGCTTCAGCATATTCACGTGGAACATGCGGATAACCCTGGGGTCATCGCAATCGGTGACATTATAGGTGGTGTCGGCTATTTTCCCCACTACCTGGTAGGGCCCCTGCCATGCAGCTTGGAACTTGTTCTGCCTAGTGGACTCTAACACCAGGACCTTCTGTCCTATTTCCAAGGAGCGTTCTCTGGCCCTCCGATCGTACCATACGCGCTGGCGCCGCTGGGCCACCTGCAATTCCCACGTACAGTCTGTGTCAGCTCCTGTAGGCGGTTGCGGAATTCAAGCACATAGGGTACAATAGGTACCCCTTCTATGATGCCCTCCCCTTCCCAGTGTTCTAGCACTAAGTCTAGGGGTCCCCTTACCCGCCTCCCGTATACCAGTTCGAACGGGGAGAACCCCGTGGATTCTTGGGGCACCTCCCGATAGGCAAACAGGAGGTGTGGCAAGAATTTCTCCCATTCCCTGTAGGTCCTGGTAAAAGTCCCAATGAGTTATTTTAACGTCCCGTTAAAGCGTTCACACAACCCATTGGTTTGCGGGTGGTACGGGGCACTTATAATGGACTTTACGCCACACAGCTTCCACAGTTGGTTGGTCACCTCTGCTGTAAACTGGGTACCCTGGTCCGAGATAATCTCCGGGGAAATCCAACCCATGAGAAAACCTGGAGCAGGGCAGCCGCCACCTTCTCTGCCAGTATGTTTGGTAACGCAACCGCCTCTGGATACCGTGTGGCATAATCTACCACTGTCAATATATACCTTTTCCCTGACGGACTGGGTTTGGCTAACGGCCCTATCAGATCGACCGCTACTCGGCTAAATGGTTCCTCCACAATGGGCAGGGGGCGTAATTTGGCCTTGCATCGATCTCCCCTCTTGCCAATGCACTGGCAACTGTCACAGGTCTGGCAGTACTGACAAACATCATAGGTTACCCCCGGCCAAAAGAAGTTTTGTGTCAGACGATGCCTGGTACGACTGACGCCGAAGTGCCCGGCCAAGGGTATGTCATGAGAGATTTGCAGTAACTCCTGCGTATACTTCTTGGAAACTACCAGCTGTTGTTTTATAGTGGGGCTCGTCCCTGTGTGGTGCTGCTCTGTGATCCGATAGAGGAGTCCCTGCTTCCATACAAACTGTTCCCCTTCCAGTACCCCTCTCCCCTCCTGTGCCTTCTTACAATATCCCTCCAATGAAGGATCCTCAAGTAACTCCCTCTTAAATTCAGCTAGTGTGGCCCAAGAAATTTGTCTGGCTATGGGAATACTTGTAGGGCTGGGATGTCTTACCTGGGCCTCCTCTGAGTGTGATTCTGCCTCCGCAGCTCGAGCTTGTCTCCGGGTGGTCACAGGATATGTCTCAGCCAGAGGGGTAACTGAGAAGGCAGACAACATGGGCCCCAAGTCATTTCCCAGCAAGACATCTGCAGGCAAATCCTCCATCAAGCCGACCTCAACAAGGCCATCCCCGACTCCCCAGTTCAGGTGAATCCTGGCAGTGGGCACTCGATGTATGGCTCCCCCTGCTACATGGACTGCCACTGTCTGGTCCATCTTCTCTTCGTCCTGGACGAGATGAGGCATCACAAGGGTCAAAGTTGCCCCGGAATCTTTTAGTCACTGCATACGTTTCCCTTTAACCCACACGACCTGTCGATGCTGTTGTCGATTATCTGCCCGGGCTGCCTGCACGGAGTCTACTTCATGCAGCACTTCCTCCATCTCTTCCACCCACTGGTTAGTCGTAGCCCCCAGTGCCGGGTCAGCTTCGCCTTGGTAGCAGTGTACAGCGGTCCGGTTGAAGGTAGCTGTTCCCGCCTTTGGCCACTGGGTACGCTGAGTCCGGTTGGGACATTGTCTTTACAGGTGGCCCAGCTGATGGCAGGTGTGGCATCGCGCCCCAGGGGGACTGTGGAAGGCTGGGTTTTTAGCTGGTCCCCCTACAATCTTCTGTGGTTTGGGGGGCTCCAGGTCCTTGGGCGGACCCCTAGTGACCATCTTTGATCCGGACAACTGAGGCCTCCTGGCATCATGATGTTCATCGGCCAGACGAGCGGCCTCCTCAAGAGTCGTTGGCCGCCTGTCCCGAAGCCATTCCTGTGTCTCGGGGGTTAGTCCATTAAAGAATCGTTCTAACAAGAAGAGCTGGAGGACGTCCTCCTTAGTGGTTGCTTGGCTCACTTGTACCCACTGTAGCAGTGACCGCCGTAATTTACAGGCCCATTCAGTGTAGGTATCGGTTACTCGTTTTATAAGTTCGCGGAACTTTTGGCGGTATGCCTCTGGTATCAGCGCATACCGGGCCAAGATCACTTCTTTGATCCGCTCATAGTCCATACAGTCCTCATCGGGTACCGTGCGATAGGCGTCCGCTGCCCAGCCTGTCAGCTTGCTGGCCAGAATCTGAACCCGTTCCTCCGGCTTCACTTGATGAAGGGCACACTGCCACTCAAAGTCCTGCAGAAAGCCATCAATGTCTTCCTCTGCCTCCCCCAACTGCCGGAAGGCATTATACTGGATCTTTTTTGTGGCTTACTGTTGAAGGTACCTGGGCGGAGGCCAGAGCTCCCCCTGCTCGCTGACTCTCCATCTTGGCCAGCTCCACTTTGGTCCGCTCTGCCAACTCCATCTTGGCTAGCTCTATCTTGGTCCGCTCGGCCATCTTTTCCTTCAGATCAGTACGCACATCAGCCATCACCTCTCATATGATCTCTACTGCAGGGTTTGGGCCATAGAACACCAGTCTGTTCTTTACCTCCCTCTGGAATTCAGTCTCCTCCACGTTCACATTGGGGGGCGCTGCACTGTCGTGTTCCATGATGGCTGCTATCAAATCCGCTTTTGTTTTGTTGCTGGCGATTAACCCTCGGCCTTCCACCAGATCTTTTAATGTAGTCCTCTTTAACTTCTGGTAGTTGTTTTCCATTCATTCCTTTCCTCTTGTAGACGAGGTATCACGTCCTGCTGTCTGCCACCAGTGTTACAGGGTTTACCGTGCTGGAGTACCTCTTTCAGTACCACCCCGTGTTTCAGGAGGTCCACCTTCCTTTGGCTGGATTCTGAATGAAGGACGCTGGCTGGAATTGCTTGGTTACATGGGCGCATATGAAAGATCACTGCTTCTCCACGTATTTCCAGTGTGACAACACTTTACTCACAGGACACAGAATATATCACACAGATACAGAGGGCAGACCAATTGAAAAGCGGCAGGCCAGACATACATTACAATAGCCGCAGGTGCCCGGAGCCTGCCGATATTTACTGTGGGAAAGGTGGGGGAGGTCAGAAGGGGGATATCTTGTCCCCTCTGCCCAGCGGCGCAGCCTGTGGGCTGATGCATTAGGGACATGCATCTCAAATGGAACCCATTATACATACATATAACTGCACAACATATTCTGGGTGCTGGGGGGTCCCGTAACATCCGCCCACATATACACACTGATATCCGCCCCTATATAACCACTAATATCCGCCCCTATATAACCAATAAAATCCACCCCATATACCCACTAATATCCACCCCCATATACCCGCTAATATCACCCCCATATACACACTGATATCCGCCCCTATATAACCACTAATATCCGCCCCTATATAACCAATAAAATCCACCCCATATACCCACTAATATCCACCCCCATATACCCGCTAATATCACCCCCATATACACACTGATATCCGCCCCTATATAACCACTAATATCCACCCCTGTATAACCACTAATATCCACCCCTATATAACCACTAATATTCACCCCATATACCCACTAATATCCACCCCTATATAACCCCTAATATTCGCCCCAGATACCCACTAATATCCACCCCTATATAACCACTAATATCCACCCCCATAAACCCACTAATATCCACCCCTATATAACCACTAATATCCACCCCCACATACCCACTAATATCCACCCCTATATAACCACTAATATTCGCCCCATATACCCACTAATATCCACCCCTATATAACCACTAATATCTACCCCCATAAACCCACTAATATCCACCCCTATATAACCACTAATATCCGCCCCCACATACCCACTAATATCCACCCCTATATAACCACTAATATCCACCCCTATATAACCACTAATATCCGCCCCATATACACACTGATATCCACCCCTATATAATCACTAATATCCACTCCTATATGATGGAGGTGATGAAATTAACAATGATGGTGGGGAAGGAGGCAATGATGCAGGTGGTGGAATGGACAGTGATGGAGGTGGTGGGGGAGAATGATAGGGGTGGTGGGGGAGAAGGCAATGATGGAGGTGGTGATGAGGACAATGATGCGGGTGGAGAGGGGCTGCATTATACTTTATGAGGGGGCTACTTTATATTCTTTAGGGGGACTGCATGCTCGGGACTACATTATATTATGGAGTTCTACATCATACTATATGAGGGGGCTACAGTATACTTTATGGGGGCTGCATTATATTCTGTGGTGGGGCTGCATTCTCTCAGGGGACTACAATGTATTCTGCGGTGGGCTGCATTTTACTATATGAGGGGGGCTGCATTATACCCTATGAGGGTGCTACATTATATTCTATGGTGGGTACTGCGTTATACGTGAGGGGGTTGCATTATATTTTGTGGGGTGCTGCATTATATTCTATAAGAGGGGACTGCATTATATTTTATGAGGGGGCTACCCCAACCCTTGCTACATAATTAAGACGTGATCTACCTTATATTATACCCTGATATTAGCGCTTTTTACCGCACAATTGGTGGTCTTGTATCTATTTCTATGTAGCTACATAGTGGGCCCCAAGAATGATTTTCTCTGGAGGGCCCAGGGTGCTCCAGTCAGATACTGTCCACCACTATATAACCACTAATATCAATCCCCATATACCCACTAATATCCACCCCTATATAACCACTAATATCCACCCCCATATACACTCTGATATCCACCCCTATATAAGCACTAATATCCGCCCCCATATACCCACTAATATCCACCCCTATATAACCACTAATATCCACACCCACAAACCCACTAATATCCACCCCTATATAACCACTGATATCCACCCCTATATAGCCACTAATATCCATCCCTATATAACCACTAATATTCGCACCATATACCCACTAATATCCACCCCTATATAACCACTAATATCCACCCCCATATACCCACTAATATCCACCCCTATATAAACACTAATATCCGCCCCCACATACCCACTAATATTCACTGCTATATAACCACTAATATTCGCCCCATATACCCACTAATATCTACCCCTATATAACCACTAATTTCCACCCCCATATACCCACTAACATCCACTCCTATATAACCACTAATATTCACCCCTATATAGCCACTAATATCCACCCCCATATACCCACTAATACCCACCCCATATAACCACTAATATCCACCCCTATATAACCACTAATATCCACCCCTATATAACCACTAATATCCACCCCATATACCCAATATCCACCCCCATATAACCACTAATATCCACCCCCATATACACTCTGATATCCACCCCTATATAACCAATAATATCCACCCCCATATACCCGCTAATATCCACCCCATATACACACTGATATCCACCCCCATATAACCACTAATATCCACCCCTATATAACCACTAATATCCACCCCTATATAACCACTAATATCCACCCCATATACCCAATATCCACCCCCATATACCCGCTAATATCCACCCCATATACACACTGATATCCACCCCCATATACCCGCTAATATCCACCCCCATATACACTCTGATATCCACCCCCATATAACCACTAATATCCACCCCCATATACACACTGATATCCACCCCTATATAACCAATAATATCCACCCCCATATACCCGCTAATATCCACCCCATATACACACTGATATCCACCCCTATATAACCAATAATATCCGCCCCAAATACCCACTAATATCCACCCCATATACCCACTAATATCCACCCCCATATACACTGATATCCACCCCTATATAAAGACTAATATCCACCCCCATATACACACTGATATCCACCCCTATATAACCACTAATATCCGCCCCTATATAACCACTAATATCCACCCCTATATAACCACTAATATTCGCCCCATATACCCACTAATATCCACCCCTATATAACCACTAAAATCCGCCCCCACATACCCACTAATATCCACCCCTATATACCCACTAATATTTGCCCCATATACCCACTAATATCCATTCCTATATAACCATTGTAACGGGGTCTGCTGTGCTGGAGTACTTCTTTCAGTACCACCCCATGGTTCAGGAGGTCCACTCTGCTTTGGCTGGATTCTGAATGAAGGACGCTGACTGGAATGGCTTCATTAGGGTACCGTCACACAGTACCATTTTGATCGCTACGACGGTACGATTCGTGACGTTCTAGCGATATCGTTACGATATCGCAGTGTCTGACACGCAGCAGCGATCAGGGACCCTGCTGAGAATCGTACGTCGTAGCAGATCGTATGGAACTTTCTTTCGTCGCTTGATCTCCTGCTGACATCGCTGGATCGTTGTGTGTGACACCGATCCAGCGATGTGTTCGCTTGTAACCAGGGTAAACATCGGGTAACTAAGCACAGGGCCGCGCTTAGTAACCCGATGTTTACCGTGGTTACCAGCGTAAACGTAAAAAAACCAAACAGTACATACTCACATTCCGGTGTCTGTCCTCCGGCGTCTCAGCTTCTCTGCACTGTGAGCGCCGGCCAGCCAGAAAGCGAGCACAGCGGTGACGTCTGACGTCTGACGTCACCGCTCTGCTTTCCGGCCGCTGTGCTTACACAGTGCAGAGAAGCTGAGACGCCGGAGGACAGACACCGGAATGTAAGTATGTACTGTTTGTTTTTTTTACGTTCACGCTGGTAACCAGGGTAAACATCGGGTTACTAAGCGCGGCCCTGCGCTTAGTTACCCGATGTTTACCCTGCTTACCCGGGGACTTCGGCATCGCTCCAGCGCCATGATTGCAACGTGTGACCGCAGTCTACGACGCTGGAGCGATAATCATACGATCGCTGCGACGTCACGGATCGTGCCGTCGTAGCGATTAAAATGGTACTGTGTGACGGTACCCTTACATGGGTGCATATAAAATATCACTGCTTCTCCACGTATTTCCAGTGTGACAACTCTTTACTCACAGGACACAGAATATATCACACAGATACAGAGGGCAGGCCAATTCAAAAGCGGCAAGCCAGACACATTACAATAGCCGCAGGTGGCCAGAGCCTGCCGATATTTACTGTGGGAATTACAAAGGTGGGGGAGGTCAGAAGGGGGATATCTTGTCCCCTCTGCCCAGGGGCGCAGCCTGTGGACTGATGCATTAGGGATATGACTCTCACATGGAACCTATTATACATACAAATAACTGCACAACATATTCTTGGTGCTGGGGGGTTCTGTAACAACCACTAATATCCACCCCCATAAATCCACTAATATCCACCCCTATATAACCAGTAATATCAGCCCAATTATACACACTGATATCCACCCCATATACACACTGATATCCACCCCATATACACACTGATATCCACCTTTATATACACACTAATATCCACTCCTGTATAGCCACTGATATCCACCCCCATATACACACTGATATCCACCCTCATATACACACTGATATCCACCCCCATATTCACACTGATATCAACCCCCATATACACACTAATATCCACCCCCATATACACACTAATATCCACCCCATATACACACTGATATCCACCCTCATATACACACTGATATCCACCCCCATATACACACTAATATCCACCCCCATATACAAACTGATATCCACCCTCATATACACACTGATATCCACCCCCATATTCACACTGATATCAACCCCCATATACACACTAATATCCACCCCCATATACACACTAATATCCACCCCATATACACACTGATATCCACCCTCATATACACACTGATATCCACCCCCATATACACACTGATATCCACCCCCATATACACACTGATATCCCCCTATATACACACTGATATCCACCCCCATATACACACTAAAATCCACCCCATATACACACTGATATCCACCCCCATATAACCACTAATATCTGCCCCTGTATAACCACTAATATCCACCCTCATATACACACTGATATCTACCCCCATATACACACTGATATCCACCACATATACACACTGATATCCACCCCCATATACACTGATATCCACCCCATATACACACTGATATCCACCCCCATATACACACTGATATTCACCCCCATATACACACTGATAACCACCCCATATACACACTGATATCCACCCTCATATACACACTGATAACCACCCCATATACACACCAATATCCACCCCTATATACACACTGATATTCACCCCCATATACACACTGATATCCACCCCCATATACACACACAGATATCCACCCCATATACACAATGATATCCACCCCATATACACACTGATATCCACCCTATACACACACTGATATCCATCCCCATATACACACTGATATCCACCCCATATACACACTGATATCCCCCCATATACACTGATATCCTCCTCTATATACAAGCTGATAATCACCCCCATATACACACTGATATCCACCCCCATATACACACTGATATCCACCCCATATACACACTGATAGCCTCCCCATACACACATTGATATCAACCCCCATATACACACTGATATTCACCCCATATACACAGATATCCACCCACATATACACACCGATATTCACCCCCATATACACACCGATATACACCCCCATATACACACTGATATCCAACCCCATAAACACACTGATGTCCACCCCATATACACACTGATATCCCCCATATACACACACTGATATCCACCCCATATACGCACTGATATCCACCCCTATATACACACTGATATTCACCCCCATATACACACTGATATCCACCCCCATACACACACTGATATCCACCCCCATATACACATTGATATTCACCCCCATATACACACTGATATCATCCCCATATACACACTGATATCTACCACATATTTACACTGATATCCACCCCCATATACACACTAATATCCACCCCCATATACACACTGATATCCACCCACATATACACACTGATATCCACCCCATATACACACTAATAGACACCCCCATATACACACTGATATCCATCCACATATACACGCTGATATTCACCCCCATATACACACTGATATTAACCCCCATAAACACAATGATATTCACCCCATATACACACTGATATCCTCCCCATATACACACTGATTTCCACCCCCATATACACACTGATATCCACCCCATATACACACTGATATCCACCCCATATACACTCTGATAACCACCCCATATACACACTGATATCTACCCCATATTTACACTGATATCCACCCCAAATACACACTAATATTCTCTCCCCATATACGCACTGATATCAACCCCATATACACACTTATATCCACCCCTATATACACACTGATATCCCCCATATACACACTGATATTCACCCCATATACACACTGATATTCACCCTCATATACACTGATATCCATCCCCATAAACACACTTATATTCACCCCATATACACACTGATATCCACCCCATATACACACTGATATCCACCCCATATGCACACTGATATCCACCCCATATACACAATGATATCCACCCCCATATACACACTGATATCCACCCTATATACACTGATATCCATCTCCATATACACACTGATATCCACCATATATACACACCAATATCCCCCCATATACAAACTGATATCCTCCCCATATACACACTGATATCCACCCCTATATACACGCTGATAATCACCCCCATATATACACTGATATCCACCCCCATATACACACTGATATCCACCCCATATACACACTGGTATCCACCCCCATACACACATTGATATTCACCCCCATATACACACGGATATTCACCCCCATATTCACACTGATATCCACCCCTATATACACGCTGATAATCACCCCCATATACACACTGATATCCACCCCCATATACACACTGATATCCACCCCATATACACACTGGTATCCAACCCCATATACACATTGATATTCACCCCCATATACACACTGATATTCACCCCATATACACACTGATATCCACCCCATATACAATGATATTCACCCCATATACACAGATATCCACCCACATATACACACTGATATTCACCCCCATATACACACCGATATACGCCCCCATATACACACTGATATCCAACCCCATAAACACACTGATATCCACCCCATATACACACTGATATCCCCCATATACACACACTGATATCCACCCCATATACGCACTGATATCCACCCCCATATACACACTGATATTCACCCCCATATACACACTGATATCCACCCCCATACACACACTGATATCCACCCCCATATACACATTGATATTCACCCCCATATACACACTGATATCCTCCCCATATACACACTGATATCCTCCCCATATACACACTGATATCTACCCCATATTTACACTGATATCCACCCCCATATACACACTAATATCCACCCCCATATACACACTGATATCCACCCACATATGCACACTGATATCCACCCCATATACACACTAATATCCACCCCCATATACACACTGATATCCACCCACATATACACCCTGATATTCACCCCCATATACACACTGATATTCACCCCCATAAACACAATGATATTCACCCCATATACACACTGATATCCACCCCATATACAAACTGATATTCACCCCATATACGCACTGATATCAACCCCATATACACACTTATATCCACCCCTATATACACACTGATATCCCCCATATACACACTGATATTCACCCCATATACACACTGATATCCACGCACATATACCCACTGATATTCACCCCCACATACACTGATATCCACCCCCATAAACACAATTATATTCACCCCATATACACACTGATATCCACCCCATATACACACTGATATCCACCCCATATACACAATGATATCCACCCCCATATACACACTGATATCCAACATATATACACACACCAATATCCCCCCCATATACACACTGATATCCTCCCCATATACACACTGATATCCACCCCTATATACACGCTGATAAGCACCCCCATATACACACTGATATCCACCCCCATATACACACTGATATCCACCCCATATACACACTGATAACCTCCCCATACACACACTGATATCAACCCCTATATACACACTGATATTCACCCCATATACACACTGATATCCACCCCATATACACACTGATATCCACCCCATATACACACTGATATTCACCCCATATACACACTGATATACACCCACATATACACACCGATATTCACCCCATATACACACTGATATCCTCCCCATATACACTGATATCCACCCCATATACACACTGATATACACCCTCATATACACACTGATATTCACCCCCATATACACACTGATATCCACCCCCATACACACACTGATATCCACCCCATATACACACTGATATCCACCCCATATACACACTGATATCCACCCCATATACACACTGATATCCACCCCCATATACACATTGATATTCACCCCCATATACACACTGATATTCACCCCCATATTCACACTGATATCCACCCCATATACACACTGATATCTACCCCATATTTACACTGATATCCACCCCATATACACACTGATATCCACCCCATATACACACTAATATCCACCCCCATATACACACTGATATCCACTCACATACACACACTGATATTCACCCCCATATACACACTGATATCCACCCCCATAAACACACTAATATCCACCCCATATACACACTGATATCCACCAACATATACACGCTGATATTCACCCCCATATACACACTGATATTCACCCCCATAAACACCATGATATTCACCCCATATACACACTGATATCCACCCCATATACACACTGATATTCACCCCATATACGCACTGATATCAACCCCATATACACACTTATATCCACCCCTATATACACACTGATATCCCCCATATACACACTGATATTCACCCCATATACACACTGATATCCACGCACATATACCCACTGATATTCACCCCCATATACACTGATATCCACCCCCATAAACACACTTATATTCACCCCATATACACAATGATATCCACCCCATATACACACTGATATCCACCCCATATGCACACTGATATCCACCCCATATACACAATGATATCCACCCCCATATACACACTGATATCCACCCTATATACACACTGATATCCATCCCCATATACACACTGATATCCACCATATATACACACCAATATCCCCCCATATACAAACTGATATCCTCCCCATATACACACTGATATCCACCCCTATATACACGCTGATAATCACCCCCATATACACACTGATATCCACCCCCATATACACACTGATATCCACCCCATATACACACTGATAACCTCCCCATACACACACTGATATCAACCCCATTATACACACTGATATTCACCCCATATACAAACTGATATCCACCCCATATACACACTGATATCCACCCCATATACACACTGATATTCACCCCATATACACACTGATATCCACCCACAAATACACACCGATATTCACCCCATATACACACTGATATCCTCCCCATATACACACTGATATCCACCCCATATACACACTGATATACACCCTCATATACACACTGATATTCACCCCCATATACACACTGATATCCACCCCCATACACACACTGATATCCACCCCATATACACACTGATAGCCACCCCCATATACACATTGATATTCACCCCCATATACACACTGATATTCACCCCCATATTCACACTGATATCCACCCCATATACACACTAATATCCACCCCCATATACACACTGATATCCACTCACATACACACACTGATATTCACCCCCATAAACACAATGATATTCACCCCATATACACACTGATAACCACCCCATATACACACTGATATCCACCCCCATATTCACAGATATCCACCCCCATATACACACTGATATCCACCCCATATACACACTGATATCCTCCCCATATACACACTGATATCCACCCCATATACACACTGATATCCACCCCCATATACACACTGATATCCACCCCATATACACATTGATATCAACCCCATATACACATTGATATCCTCATATACACACTGATATCCACCCCATATACACACTGATATCCACCCCCATATACACAGGGATATCCTCCCCCATATACACACTGATAACCTCCCCATATACACGCTGATATCCACCCCCATATACACACTGATATCCACCCCATATACACACTGATATCCACCCCCATATACTCACTGATATCCACCCCCATATACACACTGATATCCACCCCATATACACACTGATATCTCCCCATATACACGCTGATATCCACCCCCATATACACACTGATATCTACCCCATATACACACTGATATCCACCCCCATATACTCACTGATATCCACCCCCATATACACACTGATATCCACCCCCATATACACACTGATATCCACCCCCATATACACACACTGATATCCACCCCATATACACACTGATATCCAACCCCATATGCTCACTGATATCCACCCCCATATACACACTGATATCCACCCCCATATACACACTGATATCCACCCCCATATACACACACTGATATCCCCCCATATACACATTGATATCCACTTCCATATACACAGTGATATCCACCGCATATACACACTGATATCCACCCCCATATACACACTGATATCCACCCCATATACACACTGATATCCACCCCATATACACACTGATATCCACCCCATATACACAATAATATCCACTCCAATATACACACTGATATCCATCCCATAAACACAGTGATATCCACCCCATATACACACTGATATTCACCCCCATATATGATATCCACCCCCATATACACACTGATAACCTCCCCATTTACGCATTGATAACCACCCCATATACACACTGATATACACCCCATATACACACTGATATCCTCCCCATATACACACTGATATCCACCCCATATTCACACGGATATCCTCCCCCATATACACACTGATATCCACCCCCATATACACACTGATATCCACCCCCATATACACACTGATGTCCACCCCCCATATACACGCTGATATCCATCCTCATATACACACTGATATCCACCCCATATACACACTGATATCCACCTCCATATCCACACTGATATACACCACTATATCCACACTGATATCCTCCCCTTATACACACTGATATCTCCCAATATCCACACTTATATCCACCCCATATACACACTGATATCCACCCCCATATACACACTGATATCCACCCCATATGCACATTGATAACCACCTCTTATACACGCTGATATCCACCCCCATATCCACACTGATATCCACCCCATATACACACTGATATCCACCCCATATACACACTGATAACCACCCTATATACACACTGATATCCACCCCCATATAACCACTAATATCTGCCCCTGTATAACCTCTAATATCCACCCCCATATCCACACTGATATCCACCCCATATACACACTGAAAACCACCCCATATACACACTAATATCCACCCCCATATACACACTGATATCCACTCACATGCACAGTGATATCCACCCCATATACACACTGATATCCACCCCCATATACACACTAATATCCACCACATATACACATTGATATCTACCCCCATATACACACTGATATCCCCCATATACACTCTGATATCCACCCCCATATACAGTGATATCCACCCCCATATACACACTGATATCCAACCCATAAACACACTGATATCCTCCCCATATACACACTGATATCCACCCCATATACACACTGATATCCACCCCCATATACACACTGATATCCACCCCATATACACATTGATATCAACCCCATATACACATTGATATCCTCATATACACACTGATATCCACCCCATATACACACTGATATCCACCCCCATATACACAGGGATATCCTCCCCCATATACACACTGATAACCTCCCCATATACACACTGATATTCACCCCATATACACTGATATCTCCCCATTTACACACTGATAACCTCCCCATATACACACTGATATCCACCCCATATACACACTGATATCCACCCCCATATACACACTGATATCCACCCCATATACACATTGATATCAACCCCATATACACATTGATATCCTCATATACACACTGATATCCACCCCATATACACACTGATATCCACCCCCATATACACAGGGATATCCTCCCCCATATACACACTGATAACCTCCCCATATACACACTGATATCCACCCCATATACACACTGATATCTCCCCATATACACGCTGATATCCACCCCCATATACACACTGATATCCACCCCATATACACACTGATATCCACCCCCATATACTCACTGATATCCACCCCCATATACACACTGATATCCACCCCCATATACACACTGATATCCACCCCCATATACACACACTGATATCCACCCCATATACACACTGATATCCACCCCCATATACTCACTGATATCCACCCCCATATACACACTGATATCCACCCCCATATACACAATGATATCCACCCCCATATACACACACTGATATCCCCCCATATACACACTGATATCCACTTCCATATGCACAATGATATCCACCGCATATACACACTGATATCCACCCCCATATACACTCTGATATCCACCCCATATACACACTGATATCCACCCCATATACACACTGATATCCACCCCATATACACAATAATATCCACCCCAATATACACCCCAATATACACACTGATACCCATCCCATAAACACAGTGATATCCACCCCATATACACACTGATATTCACCCCCATATATGATATCCACCCCCATATACACACTGATAACCTCCCCATTTACGCACTGATAACCACCCCATATACACACTGATATACACCCCATATACACACTGATATCCTCCCCATATACACACTGATATCCACCCCATATTCACACTGATATCCTCCCCCATATACACACTGATATCCACCCCCATATACACACTGATATCCACCCCCATATCCACACTAATATCCACCCCATATACACACTGATATCCACCCCATATACACACTGATAACCACCCTATATACACACTGATATCCACCCCCATATAGCCACTAATATCTGCCCCTGTATAACCTCTAATATCCACCCCCATATCCACACTGATATCCACCCCATATACACACTGAAAACCACCCCATATGCACACTGATATCCACCCCCATATACAGTGATATCCACCCCCATATACACACTGATATCCACCCCCATATACACACTGATATCCACCATATATACACACTGATATCTACCCCCATATACACACTGATATCCCCCATATACACTCTGATATCCACCCCCATATACAGTGATATCCACCCCCATATACACACTGATATCCCCCCATATACACTCTGATATCCACCCCCATATACAGTGATATCCACCCCATATACACACTGATATCCACCTCATATACGCACTGATATCCACCCCCATATACACACTAATATCCACCCCATATACACACTGATATTCTCCCCATATACACACTGATATTCCCCATATACACTGATATCCACCCCCATATACACACTGATATCCACCCCCATATACACACTGATATCCACCCCCATATACACACTGATATCCACCCCCATATACACACTGATATCCACCCCCATATACACACTGATATCCACCCCCATATACACACTGATATCCACCCCATATACACACTGATATCCACCCCACATGCACACTGATATCCACCCCACATGCACACTGATATCCACCCCACATACACACTGATATCTCCCCACATACACACTGATATCCACCCCATATACACACTGATATCCTCCACATATACACACTGATATCCTCCCCCATATACACACTGATATCCTCCCCCATATACACACTGATATCCCCCCCATATACACACTGTTATCCTCCCCATATACACACTGATAACCACCCCCATATACACACTAATATCCACCCCATATACACACTGATATCCACCCCATATACACTGATATCCACCCACATATACACACTGATATCCACTCCCATATTCACACTAATATCTCCCCATATACACACTGATATCCACCCCATATACACACTGATATCCACCCCAGATACACTCTGATATCTCCCCATATACACACTGATATCCTCCCCCATATACACACTGATATCCTCCCCCATATACACACTGATATCCATCCCATATACACAGTGATATCCACCCCCATATACACACTGATATCCACCCCCATATACACACTGATATCCACCCCATTTACGCACTGATAACCACCCCATATACACACTGATATCCACCCCATATACACACTGATATCCTCCCCATATACACACTGATATCCATCCCATATACACAGTGATATCCACCCCCATATACACACTGATATCCACCCCCATATACACACTGATATCCACCCCATATACACACTGATATCCACCCCATATACACACTGATATACACCCCATATACACACTGCTATACACCCCATATACACACTGATATCGTCCCCATATACACGCTGATATCCACCCCCATATCCACATTGATATACACCGCCATATCCACACGGATATCCTCCCCTTATACACACTGATATCCTCCCCTTGTACACACTGATATCTCCCCATATCCACACTGATATCCACCCCCGTATACACACTGATATCCACCCCATATGCACACTGATAACCACCTCATATACACGCTGATATCCACCCCCATATACACACTGATATCCACCCCATATACACACTGATATCCACCCCCATATACACACTGATATCCACCCCATATGCACACTGATAACCACCTCATATGCACGCTGATATCCACCCCCATATCCACACTGATATCCACCCCATAAACACACTGATATCCACCCCACATACACACTGATAACCACCCCCATATACACACTGATATCCACCCCCATATACAGTGATATCCACCCCCATATACACACTGATATCCACCCCCATATACACACTGATATCCTCCCCATATGCACACTGATATCCACCCCATATACACACTGATAATTACCCCCATATACACTGATATCCACCCCATATACACACTGATATCCACCCCCATATATAGTGATATCCACCCCATATACACAGTGATATTCACCCCCATATACACACTGAGATCCACCCCATATACACCCTGATATCCACCCCATATACACACTGATAAACACCCCCATATACACACTGATATCCACCCCATATACAAAATTATATCCACCCCCATATACACACTGATATCCTCCCCATATACACACTGATATCCACCCCATATACACACTGATAATTACCCCCATATACACTGATATCCACCCCATATACACACTGATATCCACCCCATATACACACTGATATCCACCCCATATACACACTGATAATTACCCCCATATACACTGATATCCACCCCATATACACACTGATATCCACCCCCATATATAGTGATATCCACCCCATATACACAGTGATATTCACCCCCATATACACACTGAGATCCACCCCATATACACACTGATATCCACCCCATATACACACTGATATCCACCCCCACATACACAATGATATCCACCCCATATACACACTGATATCCACCCCATATACACACTGATAATTACCCCCATATACACAATGATATCCACCCCATATACACACTGATATCCTCCCTCATATACACATTGATATCCACCCCATATACACACTGATATCCTCCCCCATATACACACGGATATCCACCCCATATACACACTAATATCCACCCCATATACACACTGATATCCACCCCCATATACACACTGATATCCACCCCATATACACACTGATATCCTCCCCTTATACACACTGATATCCACCCCGATATACACACTGATATCCACCCCATATACTCACTGATATCTCCCCATATACACACTGATATCCTTCCCCATAAACACACTGATATCCATCCCATATACACAGTGATATCCACCCCCATATACACACTGATATCCACCCCCATATACACACTGATACCCACCCCATATACACACTGATAATTACCCCATATACACACTTATATCCTCCCCCATATACACACTGATAATTACCCCCATATACACACTGATATCCACCCCACATACACACTGATATCCACCCCCATATACGCACTGATATCCACCCCATATACACACTGATAATTACCCCCATATACACACTGATATCCACCTTTATATACACACTGATATCCACCACCATATACACACTGATATCCACCCCCATATACAAACTGATATCCACCCCATATACACACTGATATCCACCCCATATACACACTGATATTCACCCCATATACACACTGATATCCACCCACAAATACACACCGATATTCACCCCATATACACACTGATATCCTCCCCATATACACACTGATATCCACCCCATATACACACTGATATACACCCTCATATACACACTGATATTCACCCCCATATACACACTGATATCCACCCCCATACACACACTGATATCCACCCCATATACACACTGATAGCCACCCCCATATACACATTGATATTCACCCCCATATACACACTGATATTCACCCCCATATTCACACTGATATCCACCCCATATACACACTAATATCCACCCCCATATACACACTGATATCCACTCACATACACACACTGATATTCACCCCCATAAACACAATGATATTCACCCCATATACACACTGATAACCACCCCATATACACACTGATATCCACCCCCATATTCACAGATATCCACCCCCATATACACACTGATATCCACCCCATATACACACTGATATCCTCCCCATATACACACTGATATCCACCCCATATACACACTGATATCCACCCCCATATACACACTGATATCCACCCCATATACACATTGATATCAACCCCATATACACATTGATATCCTCATATACACACTGATATCCACCCCATATACACACTGATATCCACCCCCATATACACAGGGATATCCTCCCCCATATACACACTGATAACCTCCCCATATACACGCTGATATCCACCCCCATATACACACTGATATCCACCCCATATACACACTGATATCCACCCCCATATACTCACTGATATCCACCCCCATATACACACTGATATCCACCCCATATACACACTGATATCTCCCCATATACACGCTGATATCCACCCCCATATACACACTGATATCTACCCCATATACACACTGATATCCACCCCCATATACTCACTGATATCCACCCCCATATACACACTGATATCCACCCCCATATACACACTGATATCCACCCCCATATACACACACTGATATCCACCCCATATACACACTGATATCCAACCCCATATGCTCACTGATATCCACCCCCATATACACACTGATATCCACCCCCATATACACACTGATATCCACCCCCATATACACACACTGATATCCCCCCATATACACATTGATATCCACTTCCATATACACAGTGATATCCACCGCATATACACACTGATATCCACCCCCATATACACACTGATATCCACCCCATATACACACTGATATCCACCCCATATACACACTGATATCCACCCCATATACACAATAATATCCACTCCAATATACACACTGATATCCATCCCATAAACACAGTGATATCCACCCCATATACACACTGATATTCACCCCCATATATGATATCCACCCCCATATACACACTGATAACCTCCCCATTTACGCATTGATAACCACCCCATATACACACTGATATACACCCCATATACACACTGATATCCTCCCCATATACACACTGATATCCACCCCATATTCACACGGATATCCTCCCCCATATACACACTGATATCCACCCCCATATACACACTGATATCCACCCCCATATACACACTGATGTCCACCCCCCATATACACGCTGATATCCATCCTCATATACACACTGATATCCACCCCATATACACACTGATATCCACCTCCATATCCACACTGATATACACCACTATATCCACACTGATATCCTCCCCTTATACACACTGATATCTCCCAATATCCACACTTATATCCACCCCATATACACACTGATATCCACCCCCATATACACACTGATATCCACCCCATATGCACATTGATAACCACCTCTTATACACGCTGATATCCACCCCCATATCCACACTGATATCCACCCCATATACACACTGATATCCACCCCATATACACACTGATAACCACCCTATATACACACTGATATCCACCCCCATATAACCACTAATATCTGCCCCTGTATAACCTCTAATATCCACCCCCATATCCACACTGATATCCACCCCATATACACACTGAAAACCACCCCATATACACACTAATATCCACCCCCATATACACACTGATATCCACTCACATGCACAGTGATATCCACCCCATATACACACTGATATCCACCCCCATATACACACTAATATCCACCACATATACACATTGATATCTACCCCCATATACACACTGATATCCCCCATATACACTCTGATATCCACCCCCATATACAGTGATATCCACCCCCATATACACACTGATATCCAACCCATAAACACACTGATATCCTCCCCATATACACACTGATATCCACCCCATATACACACTGATATCCACCCCCATATACACACTGATATCCACCCCATATACACATTGATATCAACCCCATATACACATTGATATCCTCATATACACACTGATATCCACCCCATATACACACTGATATCCACCCCCATATACACAGGGATATCCTCCCCCATATACACACTGATAACCTCCCCATATACACACTGATATTCACCCCATATACACTGATATCTCCCCATTTACACACTGATAACCTCCCCATATACACACTGATATCCACCCCATATACACACTGATATCCACCCCCATATACACACTGATATCCACCCCATATACACATTGATATCAACCCCATATACACATTGATATCCTCATATACACACTGATATCCACCCCATATACACACTGATATCCACCCCCATATACACAGGGATATCCTCCCCCATATACACACTGATAACCTCCCCATATACACACTGATATCCACCCCATATACACACTGATATCTCCCCATATACACGCTGATATCCACCCCCATATACACACTGATATCCACCCCATATACACACTGATATCCACCCCCATATACTCACTGATATCCACCCCCATATACACACTGATATCCACCCCCATATACACACTGATATCCACCCCCATATACACACACTGATATCCACCCCATATACACACTGATATCCACCCCCATATACTCACTGATATCCACCCCCATATACACACTGATATCCACCCCCATATACACAATGATATCCACCCCCATATACACACACTGATATCCCCCCATATACACACTGATATCCACTTCCATATGCACAATGATATCCACCGCATATACACACTGATATCCACCCCCATATACACTCTGATATCCACCCCATATACACACTGATATCCACCCCATATACACACTGATATCCACCCCATATACACAATAATATCCACCCCAATATACACCCCAATATACACACTGATACCCATCCCATAAACACAGTGATATCCACCCCATATACACACTGATATTCACCCCCATATATGATATCCACCCCCATATACACACTGATAACCTCCCCATTTACGCACTGATAACCACCCCATATACACACTGATATACACCCCATATACACACTGATATCCTCCCCATATACACACTGATATCCACCCCATATTCACACTGATATCCTCCCCCATATACACACTGATATCCACCCCCATATACACACTGATATCCACCCCCATATCCACACTAATATCCACCCCATATACACACTGATATCCACCCCATATACACACTGATAACCACCCTATATACACACTGATATCCACCCCCATATAGCCACTAATATCTGCCCCTGTATAACCTCTAATATCCACCCCCATATCCACACTGATATCCACCCCATATACACACTGAAAACCACCCCATATGCACACTGATATCCACCCCCATATACAGTGATATCCACCCCCATATACACACTGATATCCACCCCCATATACACACTGATATCCACCATATATACACACTGATATCTACCCCCATATACACACTGATATCCCCCATATACACTCTGATATCCACCCCCATATACAGTGATATCCACCCCCATATACACACTGATATCCCCCCATATACACTCTGATATCCACCCCCATATACAGTGATATCCACCCCATATACACACTGATATCCACCTCATATACGCACTGATATCCACCCCCATATACACACTAATATCCACCCCATATACACACTGATATTCTCCCCATATACACACTGATATTCCCCATATACACTGATATCCACCCCCATATACACACTGATATCCACCCCCATATACACACTGATATCCACCCCCATATACACACTGATATCCACCCCCATATACACACTGATATCCACCCCCATATACACACTGATATCCACCCCCATATACACACTGATATCCACCCCATATACACACTGATATCCACCCCACATGCACACTGATATCCACCCCACATGCACACTGATATCCACCCCACATACACACTGATATCTCCCCACATACACACTGATATCCACCCCATATACACACTGATATCCTCCACATATACACACTGATATCCTCCCCCATATACACACTGATATCCTCCCCCATATACACACTGATATCCCCCCCATATACACACTGTTATCCTCCCCATATACACACTGATAACCACCCCCATATACACACTAATATCCACCCCATATACACACTGATATCCACCCCATATACACTGATATCCACCCACATATACACACTGATATCCACTCCCATATTCACACTAATATCTCCCCATATACACACTGATATCCACCCCATATACACACTGATATCCACCCCAGATACACTCTGATATCTCCCCATATACACACTGATATCCTCCCCCATATACACACTGATATCCTCCCCCATATACACACTGATATCCATCCCATATACACAGTGATATCCACCCCCATATACACACTGATATCCACCCCCATATACACACTGATATCCACCCCATTTACGCACTGATAACCACCCCATATACACACTGATATCCACCCCATATACACACTGATATCCTCCCCATATACACACTGATATCCATCCCATATACACAGTGATATCCACCCCCATATACACACTGATATCCACCCCCATATACACACTGATATCCACCCCATATACACACTGATATCCACCCCATATACACACTGATATACACCCCATATACACACTGCTATACACCCCATATACACACTGATATCGTCCCCATATACACGCTGATATCCACCCCATATACACACTGATATCCACCCCCATATCCACATTGATATACACCGCCATATCCACACGGATATCCTCCCCTTATACACACTGATATCCTCCCCTTGTACACACTGATATCTCCCCATATCCACACTGATATCCACCCCCGTATACACACTGATATCCACCCCATATGCACACTGATAACCACCTCATATACACGCTGATATCCACCCCCATATACACACTGATATCCACCCCATATACACACTGATATCCACCCCCATATACACACTGATATCCACCCCATATGCACACTGATAACCACCTCATATGCACGCTGATATCCACCCCCATATCCACACTGATATCCACCCCATAAACACACTGATATCCACCCCACATACACACTGATAACCACCCCCATATACACACTGATATCCACCCCCATATACAGTGATATCCACCCCCATATACACACTGATATCCACCCCCACATACACACTGATATCCTCCCCATATGCACACTGATATCCACCCCATATACACACTGATAATTACCCCCATATACACTGATATCCACCCCATATACACACTGATATCCACCCCCATATATAGTGATATCCACCCCATATACACAGTGATATTCACCCCCATATACACACTGAGATCCACCCCATATACACCCTGATATCCACCCCATATACACACTGATAAACACCCCCATATACACACTGATATCCACCCCATATACAAAATTATATCCACCCCCATATACACACTGATATCCTCCCCATATACACACTGATATCCACCCCATATACACACTGATAATTACCCCCATATACACTGATATCCACCCCATATACACACTGATATCCACCCCCATATATAGTGATATCCACCCCATATACACAGTGATATTCACCCCCATATACACACTGAGATCCACCCCATATACACACTGATATCCACCCCATATACACACTGATATCCACCCCCATATACACAATGATATCCACCCCATATACACACTGATATCCTCCCCATATACACACTGATATCCACCCCATATACACACTGATAATTACCCCCATATACACAATGATATCCACCCCATATACACACTGATATCCTCCCTCATATACACATTGATATCCACCCCATATACACACTGATATCCTCCCCCATATACACACGGATATCCACCCCATATACACACTAATATCCACCCCATATACACACTGATATCCACCCCCATATACACACTGATATCCACCCCATATACACACTGATATCCTCCCCTTATACACACTGATATCCACCCCGATATACACACTGATATCCACCCCATATACTCACTGATATCCACCCCCATATCCACACTGATATCCACCCCATAAACACACTGATATCCACCCCACATACACACTGATAACCACCCCCATATACACACTGATATCCACCCCCATATACAGTGATATCCACCCCCATATACACACTGATATCCACCCCCACATACACACTGATATCCTCCCCATATGCACACTGATATCCACCCCATATACACACTGATAATTACCCCCATATACACTGATATCCACCCCATATACACACTGATATCCACCCCCATATATAGTGATATCCACCCCATATACACAGTGATATTCACCCCCATATACACACTGAGATCCACCCCATATACACCCTGATATCCACCCCATATACACACTGATAAACACCCCCATATACACACTGATATCCACCCCATATACAAAATTATATCCACCCCCATATACACACTGATATCCTCCCCATATACACACTGATATCCACCCCATATACACACTGATAATTACCCCCATATACACTGATATCCACCCCATATACACACTGATATCCACCCCCATATATAGTGATATCCACCCCATATACACAGTGATATTCACCCCCATATACACACTGAGATCCACCACATATACACACTGATATCCACCCCATATACACACTGATATCCACCCCCATATACACAATGATATCCACCCCATATACACACTGATATCCTCCCCATATACACACTGATATCCACCCCATATACACACTGATAATTACCCCCATATACACAATGATATCCACCCCATATACACACTGATATCCTCCCTCATATACACATTGATATCCACCCCATATACACACTGATATCCTCCCCCATATACACACGGATATCCACCCCATATACACACTAATATCCACCCCGTATACACACTGATATCCACCCCCATATACACACTGATATCCACCCCATATACACACTGATATCCTCCCCTTATACACACTGATATCCACCCCGATATACACACTGATATCCACCCCCACATACACACTGATATCCTCCCCATATGCACACTGATATCCACCCCATATACACACTGATAATTACCCCCATATACACTGATATCCACCCCATATACACACTGATATCCACCCCCATATATAGTGATATCCACCCCATATACACAGTGATATTCACCCCCATATACACACTGAGATCCACCCCATATACACCCTGATATCCACCCCATATACACACTGATAAACACCCCCATATACACACTGATATCCACCCCATATACAAAATTATATCCACCCCCATATACACACTGATATCCTCCCCATATACACACTGATATCCACCCCATATACACACTGATAATTACCCCCATATACACTGATATCCACCCCATATACACACTGATATCCACCCCCATATATAGTGATATCCACCCCATATACACAGTGATATTCACCCCCATATACACACTGAGATCCACCCCATATACACACTGATATCCACCCCATATACACACTGATATCCACCCCCATATACACAATGATATCCACCCCATATACACACTGATATCCTCCCCATATACACACTGATATCCACCCCATATACACACTGATAATTACCCCCATATACACAATGATATCCACCCCATATACACACTGATATCCTCCCTCATATACACATTGATATCCACCCCATATACACACTGATATCCTCCCCCATATACACACGGATATCCACCCCATATACACACTAATATCCACCCCATATACACACTGATATCCACCCCCATATACACACTGATATCCACCCCATATACACACTGATATCCTCCCCTTATACACACTGATATCCACCCCGATATACACACTGATATCCACCCCATATACTCACTGATATCTCCCCATATACACACTGATATCCTTCCCCATAAACACACTGATATCCATCCCATATACACAGTGATATCCACCCCCATATACACACTGATATCCACCCCCATATACACACTGATACCCACCCCATATACACACTGATAATTACCCCATATACACACTTATATCCTCCCCCATATACACACTGATAATTACCCCCATATACACACTGATATCCACCCCACATACACACTGATATCCACCCCCATATACGCACTGATATCCACCCCATATACACACTGATAATTACCCCCATATACACACTGATATCCACCTTTATATACACACTGATATCCACCACCATATACACACTGATATCCACCCCCATATACACACTGATATCCTCCCCATATACACAGTGATATCCACCCCATATATACACTGATAATTACCCCCATATACACACTGATATCCACCCCCATATACACACTGATATCCACCCCCATATACACACTGATATCCACCCCCATATACACACTGATATCCACCCCCATATACACACTGATATCCACCCCCATATACACACTGATATCTCCCCATATACACACTGATATCCACCCCCATATACACACTGATATCCTCCCCATATTCACACTGATATCCACCCCATATACACACTGATATCCACCCCATATACACACTGATATACACCCCATATACACACTGCTATACACCCCATATACACACTGATATCCTCCCCATATACACACTGATATCCACCCCCATATACACGCTGATATCCATCCTCATATACACGCTGATATCCACCCCATATACACACTGATATCCACCCCCATATCCACATTGATATACACCGCCATATCCACACGGATATCCTCCCCTTATACACACTGATATCCTCCCCTTGTACACACTGATATCTCCCCATATCCACACTGATATCCACCCCCATATACACACTGATAACCACCCCCATATACACACTGATATCCTCCCCATATACACACTGATATCCACCCCATATACACACTGATAATTACCCCCATATACACTGATATCCACCCCATATACACACTGATATCCACCCCCATATATAGTGATATCCACCCCATATACACAGTGATATTCACCCCCATATACACACTGATATCCACCCCCATATACACACTGATATCCACCCCCATATACACACTGATATCCACCCCCATATACACACTGATATCCACCCCAATATACACACTGATATCCACCCCCATATACACACTGATATCCACCCCCATATACACACTGATATCCACCCCCATATACACACTGATATCCACCCCCATATACACACTGATATCCACCCCAATATACACACTGATCTCCTCCCCATATACACACTGATATCCACCCCATATACACACTGATAATTACCCCCATATACACACTGATATCCTCCCCATATACACACTGATATCCCCCATATACACTGATATCCACCCCCATATACACACTGATATCCACCCCCATATACACACTGATATCCACCCCCATATACACACTAATATCCACCCCCATATACACACTGATATCCACCCCAATATACACACTGATATCCACCCCCATATACACACTGATATCCTCCCTATATACACACTGATATCCACCCCCATATACACACTAATATCCTCCCCATATACACACTGATATCCACCCCATATACACACTGATATCCACCCCACATGCACACTGATATCCACCCCACATGCACACTGATATCCACCCCACATACACACTGATATCTCCCCACATACACACTGATATCCTCCCCATATACACACTGATATCCTCCCCCATATACACACTGATATCCTCCCCAATATACACACTGATATCCCCCCATATACACACTGTTATCCTCCCCATATACACACTGATAACCACCCCCATATACACACTAATATCCACCCCATATACACACTGATATCCACCCCATATACACACTGATATCCACCCCATATACACACTGATAATTACCCCCATATACACAATGATATCCACCCCCATATACACACTGATATCCACCACCATATACACACTGATATCCACCCCAATATACACACTGTTATCCTCCCCATATACACACTGATATCCACCCCATATACACACTGATAATTACCCCCATATACACACTGATATCCACCCCCATATACACACTGATATCCACCCCCATATACACACTGATATCCACCCCCATATACACTCTGATATCCACCCCCATATACACACTGATATCCACCCCCATATACACACTGATATCCACCCCCATATACACACTGATATCCACCCCCATATACACACTGATATCCACCCCAATATACACACTGATATCCTCCCCATATACACACTGATATCCACCCCATATACAAACTGATAATTACCCCCATATACACACTGATATCCTCCCCATATACACACTGATATCCCCCATATACACTGATATCCACCCCCATATACACACTGATATCCACCCCCATATACACACTGATATCCACCCCCATATACACACTGATATCCACCCCCATATACACACTGATATCCACCCCAATATACACACTGATATCCACCCCCATATACACACTGATATCCTCCCCATATACACACTGATATCCACCCCCATATACACACTAATATCCTCCCCATATACACACTGATATCCACCCCATATACACACTGATATCCACCCCACATGCACACTGATATCCACCCCACATGCACACTGATATCCACCCCACATACACACTGATATCTCCCCACATACACACTGATATCCACCCCATATACACACTGATATCCTCCCCATATACACACTGATATCCTCCCCCATATACACACTGATATCCTCCCCCATATACACACTGATATCCCCCCCATATACACACTGTTATCCTCCCCATATACACACTGATATCCACCCCCATATACACTGATATCCACCCACATATACACACTGATATCCACTCCATATACACACTGATATCCACCCCATATACACACTGATAACCACCCTATATACACACTGATATCCACCCCCATATAACCACTAATATCTGCCCCTGTATAACCTCTAATATCCACCCCCATATCCACACTGATATCCACCCCATATACACACTGAAAACCACCCCATATACACACTAATATCCACCCCCATATACACACTGATATCCACTCACATGCACAGTGATATCCACCCCATATACACACTGATATCCACCCCCATATACACACTAATATCCACCACATATACACATTGATATCTACCCCCATATACACACTGATATCCCCCATATACACTCTGATATCCACCCCCATATACAGTGATATCCACCCCCATATACACACTGATATCCAACCCATAAACACACTGATATCCTCCCCATATACACACTGATATCCACCCCATATACACACTGATATCCACCCCCATATACACACTGATATCCACCCCATATACACATTGATATCAACCCCATATACACATTGATATCCTCATATACACACTGATATCCACCCCATATACACACTGATATCCACCCCCATATACACAGGGATATCCTCCCCCATATACACACTGATAACCTCCCCATATACACACTGATATTCACCCCATATACACTGATATCTCCCCATTTACACACTGATAACCTCCCCATATACACACTGATATCCACCCCATATACACACTGATATCCACCCCCATATACACACTGATATCCACCCCATATACACATTGATATCAACCCCATATACACATTGATATCCTCATATACACACTGATATCCACCCCATATACACACTGATATCCACCCCCATATACACAGGGATATCCTCCCCCATATACACACTGATAACCTCCCCATATACACACTGATATCCACCCCATATACACACTGATATCTCCCCATATACACGCTGATATCCACCCCCATATACACACTGATATCCACCCCATATACACACTGATATCCACCCCCATATACTCACTGATATCCACCCCCATATACACACTGATATCCACCCCCATATACACACTGATATCCACCCCCATATACACACACTGATATCCACCCCATATACACACTGATATCCACCCCCATATACTCACTGATATCCACCCCCATATACACACTGATATCCACCCCCATATACACAATGATATCCACCCCCATATACACACACTGATATCCCCCCATATACACACTGATATCCACTTCCATATGCACAATGATATCCACCGCATATACACACTGATATCCACCCCCATATACACTCTGATATCCACCCCATATACACACTGATATCCACCCCATATACACACTGATATCCACCCCATATACACAATAATATCCACCCCAATATACACCCCAATATACACACTGATACCCATCCCATAAACACAGTGATATCCACCCCATATACACACTGATATTCACCCCCATATATGATATCCACCCCCATATACACACTGATAACCTCCCCATTTACGCACTGATAACCACCCCATATACACACTGATATACACCCCATATACACACTGATATCCTCCCCATATACACACTGATATCCACCCCATATTCACACTGATATCCTCCCCCATATACACACTGATATCCACCCCCATATACACACTGATATCCACCCCCATATCCACACTAATATCCACCCCATATACACACTGATATCCACCCCATATACACACTGATAACCACCCTATATACACACTGATATCCACCCCCATATAGCCACTAATATCTGCCCCTGTATAACCTCTAATATCCACCCCCATATCCACACTGATATCCACCCCATATACACACTGAAAACCACCCCATATGCACACTGATATCCACCCCCATATACAGTGATATCCACCCCCATATACACACTGATATCCACCCCCATATACACACTGATATCCACCATATATACACACTGATATCTACCCCCATATACACACTGATATCCCCCATATACACTCTGATATCCACCCCCATATACAGTGATATCCACCCCCATATACACACTGATATCCCCCCATATACACTCTGATATCCACCCCCATATACAGTGATATCCACCCCATATACACACTGATATCCACCTCATATACGCACTGATATCCACCCCCATATACACACTAATATCCACCCCATATACACACTGATATTCTCCCCATATACACACTGATATTCCCCATATACACTGATATCCACCCCCATATACACACTGATATCCACCCCCATATACACACTGATATCCACCCCCATATACACACTGATATCCACCCCCATATACACACTGATATCCACCCCCATATACACACTGATATCCACCCCCATATACACACTGATATCCACCCCATATACACACTGATATCCACCCCACATGCACACTGATATCCACCCCACATGCACACTGATATCCACCCCACATACACACTGATATCTCCCCACATACACACTGATATCCACCCCATATACACACTGATATCCTCCACATATACACACTGATATCCTCCCCCATATACACACTGATATCCTCCCCCATATACACACTGATATCCCCCCCATATACACACTGTTATCCTCCCCATATACACACTGATAACCACCCCCATATACACACTAATATCCACCCCATATACACACTGATATCCACCCCATATACACTGATATCCACCCACATATACACACTGATATCCACTCCCATATTCACACTAATATCTCCCCATATACACACTGATATCCACCCCATATACACACTGATATCCACCCCAGATACACTCTGATATCTCCCCATATACACACTGATATCCTCCCCCATATACACACTGATATCCTCCCCCATATACACACTGATATCCATCCCATATACACAGTGATATCCACCCCCATATACACACTGATATCCACCCCCATATACACACTGATATCCACCCCATTTACGCACTGATAACCACCCCATATACACACTGATATCCACCCCATATACACACTGATATCCTCCCCATATACACACTGATATCCATCCCATATACACAGTGATATCCACCCCCATATACACACTGATATCCACCCCCATATACACACTGATATCCACCCCATATACACACTGATATCCACCCCATATACACACTGATATACACCCCATATACACACTGCTATACACCCCATATACACACTGATATCGTCCCCATATACACGCTGATATCCACCCCATATACACACTGATATCCACCCCCATATCCACATTGATATACACCGCCATATCCACACGGATATCCTCCCCTTATACACACTGATATCCTCCCCTTGTACACACTGATATCTCCCCATATCCACACTGATATCCACCCCCGTATACACACTGATATCCACCCCATATGCACACTGATAACCACCTCATATACACGCTGATATCCACCCCCATATACACACTGATATCCACCCCATATACACACTGATATCCACCCCCATATACACACTGATATCCACCCCATATGCACACTGATAACCACCTCATATGCACGCTGATATCCACCCCCATATCCACACTGATATCCACCCCATAAACACACTGATATCCACCCCACATACACACTGATAACCACCCCCATATACACACTGATATCCACCCCCATATACAGTGATATCCACCCCCATATACACACTGATATCCACCCCCATATACACACTGATATCCTCCCCATATGCACACTGATATCCACCCCATATACACACTGATAATTACCCCCATATACACTGATATCCACCCCATATACACACTGATATCCACCCCCATATATAGTGATATCCACCCCATATACACAGTGATATTCACCCCCATATACACACTGAGATCCACCCCATATACACCCTGATATCCACCCCATATACACACTGATAAACACCCCCATATACACACTGATATCCACCCCATATACAAAATTATATCCACCCCCATATACACACTGATATCCTCCCCATATACACACTGATATCCACCCCATATACACACTGATAATTACCCCCATATACACTGATATCCACCCCATATACACACTGATATCCACCCCATATACACACTGATATCCACCCCATATACACACTGATAATTACCCCCATATACACTGATATCCACCCCATATACACACTGATATCCACCCCCATATATAGTGATATCCACCCCATATACACAGTGATATTCACCCCCATATACACACTGAGATCCACCCCATATACACACTGATATCCACCCCATATACACACTGATATCCACCCCCATATACACAATGATATCCACCCCATATACACACTGATATCCTCCCCATAAACACACTGATATCCACCCCATATACACACTGATAATTACCCCCATATACACAATGATATCCACCCCATATACACACTGATATCCTCCCTCATATACACATTGATATCCACCCCATATACACACTGATATCCTCCCCCATATACACACGGATATCCACCCCATATACACACTAATATCCACCCCATATACACACTGATATCCACCCCCATATACACACTGATATCCACCCCATATACACACTGATATCCTCCCCTTATACACACTGATATCCACCCCGATATACACACTGATATCCACCCCATATACTCACTGATATCTCCCCATATACACACTGATATCCTTCCCCATAAACACACTGATATCCATCCCATATACACAGTGATATCCACCCCCATATACACACTGATATCCACCCCCATATACACACTGATACCCACCCCATATACACACTGATAATTACCCCATATACACACTTATATCCTCCCCCATATACACACTGATAATTACCCCCATATACACACTGATATCCACCCCACATACACACTGATATCCACCCCCATATACGCACTGATATCCACCCCATATACACACTGATAATTACCCCCATATACACACTGATATCCACCTTTATATACACACTGATATCCACCACCATATACACACTGATATCCACCCCCATATACACACTGATATCCTCCCCATATACACAGTGATATCCACCCCATATATACACTGATAATTACCCCCATATACACACTGATATCCACCCCCATATACACACTGATATCCACCCCCATATACACACTGATATCCACCCCCATATACACACTGATATCCACCCCCATATACACACTGATATCCACCCCCATATACACACTGATATCTCCCCATATACACACTGATATCCACCCCCATATACACACTGATATCCTCCCCATATTCACACTGATATCCACCCCATATACACACTGATATCCACCCCATATACACACTGATATACACCCCATATACACACTGCTATACACCCCATATACACACTGATATCCTCCCCATATACACACTGATATCCACCCCCATATACACGCTGATATCCATCCTCATATACACGCTGATATCCACCCCATATACACACTGATATCCACCCCCATATCCACATTGATATACACCGCCATATCCACACGGATATCCTCCCCTTATACACACTGATATCCTCCCCTTGTACACACTGATATCTCCCCATATCCACACTGATATCCACCCCCATATACACACTGATAACCACCCCCATATACACACTGATATCCTCCCCATATACACACTGATATCCACCCCATATACACACTGATAATTACCCCCATATACACTGATATCCACCCCATATACACACTGATATCCACCCCCATATATAGTGATATCCACCCCATATACACAGTGATATTCACCCCCATATACACACTGATATCCACCCCCATATACACACTGATATCCACCCCCATATACACACTGATATCCACCCCCATATACACACTGATATCCACCCCAATATACACACTGATATCCACCCCCATATACACACTGATATCCACCCCCATATACACACTGATATCCACCCCCATATACACACTGATATCCACCCCCATATACACACTGATATCCACCCCAATATACACACTGATCTCCTCCCCATATACACACTGATATCCACCCCATATACACACTGATAATTACCCCCATATACACACTGATATCCTCCCCATATACACACTGATATCCCCCATATACACTGATATCCACCCCCATATACACACTGATATCCACCCCCATATACACACTGATATCCACCCCCATATACACACTGATATCCTCCCTATATACACACTGATATCCACCCCCATATACACACTAATATCCTCCCCATATACACACTGATATCCACCCCATATACACACTGATATCCACCCCACATGCACACTGATATCCACCCCACATGCACACTGATATCCACCCCACATACACACTGATATCTCCCCACATACACACTGATATCCTCCCCATATACACACTGATATCCTCCCCCATATACACACTGATATCCTCCCCAATATACACACTGATATCCCCCCATATACACACTGTTATCCTCCCCATATACACACTGATAACCACCCCCATATACACACTAATATCCACCCCATATACACACTGATATCCACCCCATATACACACTGATATCCACCCCATATACACACTGATAATTACCCCCATATACACAATGATATCCACCCCCATATACACACTGATATCCACCACCATATACACACTGATATCCACCCCAATATACACACTGTTATCCTCCCCATATACACACTGATATCCACCCCATATACACACTGATAATTACCCCCATATACACACTGATATCCACCCCCATATACACACTGATATCCACCCCCATATACACACTGATATCCACCCCCATATACACTCTGATATCCACCCCCATATACACACTGATATCCACCCCCATATACACACTGATATCCACCCCCATATACACACTGATATCCACCCCCATATACACACTGATATCCACCCCAATATACACACTGATATCCTCCCCATATACACACTGATATCCACCCCATATACAAACTGATAATTACCCCCATATACACACTGATATCCTCCCCATATACACACTGATATCCCCCATATACACTGATATCCACCCCCATATACACACTGATATCCACCCCCATATACACACTGATATCCACCCCCATATACACACTGATATCCACCCCCATATACACACTGATATCCACCCCAATATACACACTGATATCCACCCCCATATACACACTGATATCCTCCCCATATACACACTGATATCCACCCCCATATACACACTAATATCCTCCCCATATACACACTGATATCCACCCCATATACACACTGATATCCACCCCACATGCACACTGATATCCACCCCACATGCACACTGATATCCACCCCACATACACACTGATATCTCCCCACATACACACTGATATCCACCCCATATACACACTGATATCCTCCCCATATACACACTGATATCCTCCCCCATATACACACTGATATCCTCCCCCATATACACACTGATATCCCCCCATATACACACTGTTATCCACCCCATATACACACTGATATCCACCCCCATATACACTGATATCCACCCACATATACACACTGATATCCACTCCCATATTCACACTAATATCTCCCCATATACACACTGATATCCACCCCATATACACACTGATATCCACCCCAGATACACTCTGATATCTCCCCATATACACACTGATATCCTCCCCCATATACACACTGATATCCTCCCCCATATACACACTGATATCCATCCCATATACACAGTGATATCCACCCCCATATACACACTGATATCCACCCCCATATACACACTGATATCCAGCCTATTTACGCACTGATAACCACCCCATATACACACTGATATCCACCCCATATACACACTGATATCCTCCCCATATTCACACTGATATCCACCCCATATACACACTGATATCCACCCCATATACACACTGATATACACCCCATATACACACTGCTATACACCCCATATACACACTGATATCCTCCCCATATACACACTGATATCCACCCCCATATACACGCTGATATCCATCCTCATATACACGCTGATATCCACCCCATATACACACTGATATCCACCCCCATATCCACATTGATATACACCGCCATATCCACACGGATATCCTCCCCTTATACACACTGATATCCTCCCCTTGTGCACACTGATATCTCCCCATATCCACACTGATATCCACCCCCGTATACACACTGATATCCACTCCATATGCACACTGATAACCACCTCATATACACGCTGATATCCACCCCCATATACACACTGATATCCACCCCATATACACACTGATATCCACCCCCATATACACACTGATATCCACCGCATATGCACACTGATAACCACCTCATATGCACGCTGATATCCACCCCCATATCCACACTGATATCCACCCCATATACACACTGATATCCACCCCACATACACACTGATAACCACCCCCATATACACACTGATATCCACCCCCATATACAGTGATATCCACCCCCATATACACACTGATATCCACCCCCATATACACACTGATATCCTCCCCATATACACACTGATATCCACCCCATATACACACTGATAATTACCCCCATATACACTGATATCCACCCCATATACACACTGATATCCACCCCCATATATAGTGATATCCACCCCATATACACAGTGATATTCACCCCCATATACACACTGAGATCCACCCCATATACACCCTGATATCCACCCCATATACACACTGATAACCACCCCCATATACACACTGATATCCACCCCCATATACACAATTATATCCACCCCCATATACACACTGATATCCTCCCCATATACACACTGATATCCACCCCATATACACAATGATAATTACCCCCATATACACTGATATCCACCCCATATACACACTGATATCCACCCCATATACACACTGATAATTACCCCCATATACACTGATATCCACCCCATATACACACTGATATCCACCCCCATATATAGTGATATCCACCCCATATACACACTGATATCCACCCCCATATACACTGATATCCACCCACATATACACACTGATATCCACTCCCATATTCACACTAATATCTCCCCATATACACACTGATATCCACCCCATATACACACTGATATCCACCCCAGATACACTCTGATATCTCCCCATATACACACTGATATCCTCCCCCATATACACACTGATATGCTCCCCCATATACACACTGATATCCATCCCATATACACACTGATATCCACCCCCATATACACACTGATATCCACCCCCATATACACACTGATATCCACCCCATTTACGCACTGATAACCACCCCATATACACACTGATATCCACCCCATATACACACTGATATCCTCCCCATATACACACTGATATCCATCCCATATACACAGTGATATCCACCCCCATATACACACTGATATCCACCCCCATATACACACTGATATCCACCCCATATACACACTGATATCCACCCCATATACACACTGATATACACCCCATATACACACTGCTTTACACCCCATATACACACTGATATCCTCCCCATATACACACTGATATCCACCCCCATATACACGCTGATATCCATCCTCATATACACGCTGATATCCACCCCATATACACACTGATATCCACCCCCATATCCACATTGATATACACCGCCATATCCACACGGATATCCTCCCCTTATACACACTGATATCCTCCCCTTGTACACACTGATATCTCACCATATCCACACTGATATCCACCCCCGTATACACACTGATATCCACCCCATATGCACACTGATATCCACCCCCATATACACACTGATATCCACTCCCATATTCACACTAATATCTCCCCATATACACACTGATATCCACCCCATATACACACTGATATCCACCCCAGATACACTCTGATATCTCCCCATATACACACTGATATCCTCCCCCATATACACACTGATATCCTCCCCCATATACACACTGATATCCATCCCATATACACAGTGATATCCACCCCCATATACACACTGATATCCACCCCCATATACACACTGATATCCAGCCTATTTACGCACTGATAACCACCCCATATACACACTGATATCCACCCCATATACACACTGATATCCTCCCCATATTCACACTGATATCCACCCCATATACACACTGATATCCACCCCATATACACACTGATATACACCCCATATACACACTGCTATACACCCCATATACACACTGATATCCTCCCCATATACACACTGATATCCACCCCCATATACACGCTGATATCCATCCTCATATACACGCTGATATCCACCCCATATACACACTGATATCCACCCCCATATCCACATTGATATACACCGCCATATCCACACGGATATCCTCCCCTTATACACACTGATATCCTCCCCTTGTACACACTGATATCTCCCCATATCCACACTGATATCCACCCCCGTATACACACTGATATCCACTCCATATGCACACTGATAACCACCTCATATACACGCTGATATCCACCCCCATATACACACTGATATCCACCCCATATACACACTGATATCCACCCCCATATACACACTGATATCCACCGCATATGCACACTGATAACCACCTCATATGCACGCTGATATCCACCCCCATATCCACACTGATATCCACCCCATATACACACTGATATCCACCCCACATACACACTGATAACCACCCCCATATACACACTGATATCCACCCCCATATACAGTGATATCCACCCCCATATACACACTGATATCCACCCCCATATACACACTGATATCCTCCCCATATACACACTGATATCCACCCCATATACACACTGATAATTACCCCCATATACACTGATATCCACCCCATATACACACTGATATCCACCCCCATATATAGTGATATCCACCCCATATACACAGTGATATTCACCCCCATATACACACTGAGATCCACCCCATATACACCCTGATATCCACCCCATATACACACTGATAACCACCCCCATATACACACTGATATCCACCCCCATATACACAATTATATCCACCCCCATATACACACTGATATCCTCCCCATATACACACTGATATCCACCCCATATACACAATGATAATTACCCCCATATACACTGATATCCACCCCATATACACACTGATATCCACCCCATATACACACTGATAATTACCCCCATATACACTGATATCCACCCCATATACACACTGATATCCACCCCCATATATAGTGATATCCACCCCATATACACACTGATATCCACCCCCATATACACTGATATCCACCCACATATACACACTGATATCCACTCCCATATTCACACTAATATCTCCCCATATACACACTGATATCCACCCCATATACACACTGATATCCACCCCAGATACACTCTGATATCTCCCCATATACACACTGATATCCTCCCCCATATACACACTGATATGCTCCCCCATATACACACTGATATCCATCCCATATACACACTGATATCCACCCCCATATACACACTGATATCCACCCCCATATACACACTGATATCCACCCCATTTACGCACTGATAACCACCCCATATACACACTGATATCCACCCCATATACACACTGATATCCTCCCCATATACACACTGATATCCATCCCATATACACAGTGATATCCACCCCCATATACACACTGATATCCACCCCCATATACACACTGATATCCACCCCATATACACACTGATATCCACCCCATATACACACTGATATACACCCCATATACACACTGCTTTACACCCCATATACACACTGATATCCTCCCCATATACACACTGATATCCACCCCCATATACACGCTGATATCCATCCTCATATACACGCTGATATCCACCCCATATACACACTGATATCCACCCCCATATCCACATTGATATACACCGCCATATCCACACGGATATCCTCCCCTTATACACACTGATATCCTCCCCTTGTACACACTGATATCTCACCATATCCACACTGATATCCACCCCCGTATACACACTGATATCCACACCATATGCACACTGATAACCACCCCCATATATAGTGATATCCACCCCATATACACAGTGATATTCACCCCCATATACACACTGAGATCCACCCCATATACACCCTGATATCCACCCCATATACACACTGATAACCACCCCCATATACACACTGATATCCACCCCCATATACACAATTATATCCACCCCCATATACACACTGATATCCTCCCCATATACACACTGATATCCACCCCATATACACAATGATAATTACCCCCATATACACTGATATCCACCCCATATACACACTGATATCCACCCCATATACACACTGATAATTACCCCCATATACACTGATATCCACCCCATATACACACTGATATCCACCCCCATATATAGTGATATCCACCCCATATACACACTGATATCCACCCCCATATACACTGATATCCACCCACATATACACACTGATATCCACTCCCATATTCACACTAATATCTCCCCATATACACACTGATATCCACCCCATATACACACTGATATCCACCCCAGATACACTCTGATATCTCCCCATATACACACTGATATCCTCCCCCATATACACACTGATATGCTCCCCCATATACACACTGATATCCATCCCATATACACACTGATATCCACCCCCATATACACACTGATATCCACCCCCATATACACACTGATATCCACCCCATTTACGCACTGATAACCACCCCATATACACACTGATATCCACCCCATATACACACTGATATCCTCCCCATATACACACTGATATCCATCCCATATACACAGTGATATCCACCCCCATATACACACTGATATCCACCCCCATATACACACTGATATCCACCCCATATACACACTGATATCCACCCCATATACACACTGATATACACCCCATATACACACTGCTATACACCCCATATACACACTGATATCCTCCCCATATACACACTGATATCCACCCCCATATACACGCTGATATCCATCCTCATATACACGCTGATATCCACCCCATATACACACTGATATCCACCCCCATATCCACATTGATATACACCGCCATATCCACACGGATATCCTCCCCTTATACACACTGATATCCTCCCCTTGTACACACTGATATCTCACCATATCCACACTGATATCCACCCCCGTATACACACTGATATCCACCCCATATGCACACTGATAACCACCCCCATATATAGTGATATCCACCCCATATACACAGTGATATTCACCCCCATATACACACTGAGATCCACCCCATATACACCCTGATATCCACCCCATATACACACTGATAACCACCCCCATATACACACTGATATCCACCCCCATATACACAATTATATCCACCCCCATATACACACTGATATCCTCCCCATATACACACTGATATCCACCCCATATACACACTGATAATTACCCCCATATACACTGATATCCACCCCATATACACACTGATATCCACCCCATATACACACTGATATCCACCCCATATACACACTGATAATTACCCCCATATACACTGATATCCACCCCATATACACACTGATATCCACCCCCATATATAGTGATATCCACCCCATATACACAGTGATATTCACCCCCATATACACACTGAGATCCACCCCATATACACACTGATATCCACCCCATATACACACTGATATCCACCCCCATATACACAATGATATCCACCCCATATACACACTGATATCCTCCCCATATACACACTGATATCCACCCCATATACACACTGATAATTACCCCCATATACACACTGATATCCACCCCATATACACACTAATATCCACCCCATATACACACTGATATCCACCCCCATATACACACTGATATCCACCCCATATACACACTGATATCCTCCCCTTATACACACTGATATCCACCCCGATATACACACTGATATCCACCCCATATACACACTGATATCCTTCCCCATAAACACACTGATATCCATCCCATATACACAGTGATATCCCCCCCCATATACACACTGATATCCACCCCCATATACACACTGATATCCACCCCATATACACACTGATAATTACCCCATATACACACTTATATCCTCCCCCATATACACACTGATAATTACCCCCATATACACACTGATATCCACCCCACATACACACTGATATCCACCCCCATATACACACTGATATCCACCCCATATACACACTGAAAATTACCCCCATATACACACTGATATCCACCCCCATATACACACTGATATCCACCCCCATATACACACTGATATCCACCCCCATATACACACTGATATCCACCCCCATATACACACTGATATCCACCCCCATATACACACTGATATCCACCCCCATATACACACTGATATCTCCCCATATACACACTGATATCCACCCCCATATACTCACTGATATCCAACCCCATATACACACTGATATCGACCCCCATATACACACTGATATACACCCCCATATACACACTGCTATCCACCCCCATATACACACTGATATCCACCCCCATATACACACTGATAACCACCCCCATATACACACTGATAACCACCCCCATATACACACTGATATCCTCCCCATATACACACTGATATCCACCCCATATACACACTGATATCCACCCCCATATACACACTGATATCCACCACCATATACACACTGATATCCACCCCAATATACACACTGTTATCCTCCCCATATACACACTGATATCCACCCCATATACACACTGATAATTACCCCCATATACACAATGATATCCACCCCCATATACACACTGATATCCACCACCATATACACACTGATATCCACCCCAATATACACACTGTTATCCTCCCCATATACACACTGATATCCACCCCATATACACACTGATAATTACCCCCATATACACTGATATCCACCCCCATATACACACTGATATCCACCCCCATATACACACTGATATCCACCCCCATATACACACTGATATCCACCCCCATATACACACTGATATCCACCCCCATATACACACTGATATCCACCCCCATATACACACTGATATCCACCCCAATATACACACTGATATCCTCCCCATATACACACTGATATCCACCCCATATACACACTGATAATTACCCCCATATACACACTGATATCCTCCCCATATACACACTGATATCCCCCATATACACTGATATCCACCCCCATATACACACTGATATCCACCCCCATATACACACTGATATCCACCCCCATATACACACTGATATCCACCCCCATATACACACTGATATCCACCCCCATATACACACTGATATCCACCCCCATATACACACTGATATCCTCCCCATATACACACTGATATCCACCCCCATATACACACTAATATCCTCCCCATATACACACTGATATCCACCCCATATACACACTGATATCCACCCCACATGCACACTGATATCCACCCCACATGCACACTGATATCCACCCCACATACACACTGATATCTCCCCACATACACACTGATATCCACCCCATATACACACTGATATCCTCCCCATATACACACTGATATCCTCCCCCATATACACACTGATATCCTCCCCCATATACACACTGATATCCCCCCCATATACACACTGTTATCCTCCCCATATACACACTGATAACCACCCCCATATACACACTAATATCCACCCCATATACACACTGATATCCACCCCATATACACACTGATATCCACCCCCATATACACTGATATCCACCCACATATACACACTGATATCCACTCCCATATTCACACTAATATCTCCCCATATACACACTGATATCCACCCCATATACACACTGATATCCACCCCAGATACACTCTGATATCTCCCCATATACACACTGATATCCTCCCCCATATACACACTGATATCCTCCCCCATATACACACTGATATCCATCCCATATACACAGTGATATCCACCCCCATATACACACTGATATCCACCCCCATATACACACTGATATCCACCCCATTTACGCACTGATAACCACCCCATATACACACTGATATCCATCCCATATACACACTGATATCCTCACCATATTCACACTGATATCCACCCCATATACACACTGATATCCACCCCATATACACACTGATATACACCCCATATACACACTGCTATACACCCCATATACACACTGATATCCTCCCCATATACACACTGATATCCACCCCCATATACACGCTGATATCCATCCTGATATACACGCTGATATCCACCCCATATACACACTGATATCCACCCCCATATCCACATTGATATACACCGCCATATCCACACGGATATCCTCCCCTTATACACACTGATATCCTCCCCTTGTACACACTGATATCTCCCCATATCCACACTGATATCCACCCCCGTATACACACTGATATCCACCCCATATGCACACTGATAACCACCTCATATACACGCTGATATCCACCCCCATATACACACTGATATCCACCCCATATACACACTGATATCCACCCCCATATACACACTGATATCCACCCCATATACACACTGATATCCACCCCCATATACACACTGATAACCACCCCCATATACACACTGATATCCTCCCCATATACACACTGATATCCACCCCATATACACACTGATAATTACCCCCATATACACTGATATCCACCCCATATACACACTGATATCCACCCCCATATATAGTGATATCCACCCCATATACACAGTGATATTCACCCCCATATACACACTGAGATCCACCCCATATACACCCTGATATCCACCCCATATACACACTGATAACCACCCCCATATACACACTGATATCCACCCCCATATACACAATTATATCCACCCCCATATACACAGTGATATCCTCCCCATATACACACTGATATCCACCCCATATACACACTGATATCCACCCCATATACACTGATATCCACCCCATATACACACTGATATCCACCCCAGATACACACTGATATCCACCCCATATACACACTGATATCCACCCCATATACAAAGTAATATCCACCCCATATACACACTGATATCCTCCCCTTATACACACTGATATCCACCCCGATATACACACTGATATCCACCCCATATACTCACTGATATCTCCCCATATACACACTGATATCCTTCCCCATAAACACACTGATATCCATCCCATATACACACTGATAATTACCCCATATACACACTTATATCCTCCCCCATATACACACTGATAATTACCCCCATATACACACTGATATCCACCCCACATACACACTGATATCCACCCCCATATACACACTGATATCCACCCCATATACACACTGATAATTACCCCCATATACACACTGATATCCACCCCCATATACACACTGATATCCACCACCATATACACACTGATATCCACCCCCATATACACACTGATATCCTCCCCATATACACACTGATATCCACCACCATATACACACTGATATCCACCCCCATATACACACTGATATCCTCCCCATATACACACTGATATCCACCCCATATACACACTGATAATTACCCCCATATACACACTGATATCCACCCCCATATACACACTGATATCCACCCCCATATACACACTGATATCCACCCCCATATACACACTGATATCCTCCCCATATACACACTGATATCCACCCCATATACACACTGATATCCACCCCATATACACTGATATCCACCCCATATACACACTGATATCCACCCCAGATACACACTGATATCCACCCCATATACACACTGATATCCACCCCATATACACAGTAATATCCACCCCATATACACACTGATATCCTCCCCTTATACACACTGATATCCACCCCGATATACACACTGATATCCACCCCATATACTCACTGATATCTCCCCATATACACACTGATATCCTTCCCCATAAACACACTGATATCCATCCCATATACACACTGATAATTACCCCATATACACACTTATATCCTCCCCCATATACACACTGATAATTACCCCATATACACACTGATATCCACCCCACATACACACTGATATCCACCCCCATATACACACTGATATCCACCCCATATACACACTGATAATTACCCCCATATACACACTGATATCCACCCCCATATACACACTGATATCCACCACCATATACACACTGATATCCACCCCCATATACACACTGATATCCTCCCCATATACACACTGATATCCACCCCATATACACACTGATAATTACCCCCATATACACACTGATATCCACCCCCATATACACACTGATATCCACCCCCATATACACACTGATATCCACCCCCATATACACACTGATATCCACCCCCATATACACACTGATATCTCCCCATATACACACTGATATCCACCCCCATATACTCACTGATATCCACCCCCATATACACACTGATATCGACCCCCATATACACACTGATATACACCCCCATATACACACTGATATCCACCCCCATATACACACTGATATCCACCCCCATATACACACTGATAACCACCCCCATATACACACTGATATCCTCCCCATATACACACTGATATCCACCCCATATACACACTGATATCCACCCCATATACACACTGATAATTACCCCCACATACACAATGATATCCACCCCCATATACACACTGATATCCACCCCATATACACACTGATATCCACCCCATATACACACTGATAATTACCCCCATATACACACTGATATCCACCCCCATATACACACTGATATCCACCCCAATATACACACTGATATCCACCCCCATATACACACTGATATCCACCCCCATATACACACTGATATCCACCCCCATATACACACTGATATCCACCCCCATATACACACTGATATCCATCCCATATACACACTGATATCCACCCCCATATACACACTGATATCCACCCCAATATACACACTGATATCCTCCCCATATACACACTGATATCCACCCCAATATACACACTGATATCCACCCCCATATACACACTGATATCCACCCCCATATACACACTGATATCCACCCCAATATACACACTGATATCCACCCCCATATACACACTGATATCCACCCCCATATACACACTGATATCCACCCCCATATACACACTGATATCCACCCCAATATACACACTGATATCCTCCCCATATACACACTGATATCCACCCCATATACACACTGATAATTACCCCCATATACACACTGATATCCTCCCCATATACACACTGATATCCACCCCCATATACACACTGATATCCACCCCCATATACACACTTATATCCACCCCCATATACACACTGATATCCACCCCATATACACACTGATATCTCCCCATATACACACTGATATCCACCCCCATATACACACTGATATCCACCCCCATATACACACTGATATCCACCCCCATATACACACTGATATCCACCCCCATATACACACTGATATCCATCCCATATACACACTGATATCCACCCCCATATACACACTGATATCCACCCCAATATACACACTGATATCCTCCCCATATACACACTGATATCCACCCCATATACACACTGATAATTACCCCCATATACACACTGATATCCTCCCCATATACACACTGATATCCACCCCCATATACACACTGATATCCACCCCCATATACACACTTATATCCACCCCCATATACACACTGATATCCACCCCATATACACACTGATATCTCCCCATATACACACTGATATCCACCCCCATATACACACTGATATCCACCCCCATATACACACTGATATCCACCCCCATATACACACTGATATCCACCCCCATATACACACTGATATCCATCCCATATACACACTGATATCCACCCCCATATACACACTGATATCCACCCTATATACACACTGATATCCATCCCCATATACACACTGATATCCATCCCATATACACACTGATATCCACCCCCATATACACACTGATATCCACCCCCATATACACACTGATATCCCCCCCATATACACACTGATATCCACCCCCATATACACACTGATATCCACCCCCATATACACACTGATATCTCCCCATATACACACTGATATCCACCCCCATATACACACTGATATGCACCCCCATATACACACTGATATCCACCCCCATATACACACTGATATCCATCCCATATACACACTGATATCCACCCCCATATACACACTGATATCCACCCCCATATACACACTGATATCTCCCCATATACACACTGATATCCACCCCCATATACACACTGATATGCACCCCCATATACACACTGATATCCATCCCATATACACACTGATATCCACCCCCATATACACACTGATATCCACCCCCATATACACACTGATATCCACCCCCATATACACACTGATATCTCCCCATATACACACTGATATCCACCCCCATATACACACTGATAACCACCCCCATATACACACTGATATCCACCCTCATATACACACTGATATCCACCCCCATATACACACTGATATCCACCCTCATATACACACTGATATCCACCCCCATATACACACTGATATCCACCCCATATACACACTGATATCCACCCCATATACACACTGATATCCACCCCATATAAACACTGATATCTCCCCATATACACACTGATATCCACCCCCATATACACACTGATATCCACCCCCATATACACACTGATATCCACCCCATATGCACACTGATAACCACCTCATATGCACGCTGATATCCACCCCCATATCCACACTGATATCCACCCCATATACACACTGATATCCACCCCACATACACACTGATAACCACCCCCATATACACACTGATATCCACCCCCATATACAGTGATATCCACCCCCATATACACACTGATATCCACCCCCATATACACACTGATATCCTCCCCATATACACACTGATATCCACCCCATATACACACTGATAATTACCCCCATATACACTGATATCCACCCCATATACACACTGATATCCACCCCCATATATAGTGATATCCACCCCATATACACAGTGATATTCACCCCCATATACACACTGAGATCCACCCCATATACACCCTGATATCCACCCCATATACACACTGATAACCACCCCCATATACACACTGATATCCACCCCCATATACACAATTATATTCACCCCCATATACACACTGATATCCTCCCCATATACACACTGATATCCACCCCATATACACACTGATAATTACCCCCATATACACTGATATCCACCCCATATACACACTGATATCCACCCCATATACACACTGATATCCACCCCATATACACACTGATAATTACCCCCATATACACTGATATCCACCCCATATACACACTGATATCCACCCCCATATATAGTGATATCCACCCCATATACACACTGATATCCACCCCCATATACACTGATATCCACCCACATATACACACTGATATCCACTCCCATATTCACACTAATATCTCCCCATATACACACTGATATCCACCCCATATACACACTGATATCCACCCCAGATACACTCTGATATCTCCCCATATACACACTGATATCCTCCCCCATATACACACTGATATGCTCCCCCATATACACACTGATATCCATCCCATATACACACTGATATCCACCCCCATATACACACTGATATCCACCCCCATATACACACTGATATCCACCCCATTTACGCACTGATAACCACCCCATATACACACTGATATCCACCCCATATACACACTGATATCCTCCCCATATACACACTGATATCCATCCCATATACACAGTGATATCCACCCCCATATACACACTGATATCCACCCCCATATACACACTGATATCCACCCCATATACACACTGATATCCACCCCATATACACACTTATATACACCCCATATACACACTGCTATACACCCCATATACACACTGATATCCTCCCCATATACACACTGATATCCACCCCCATATACACGCTGATATCCATCCTCATATACACGCTGATATCCACCCCATATACACACTGATATCCACCCCCATATCCACATTGATATACACCGCCATATCCACACGGATATCCTCCCCTTATACACACTGATATCCTCCCCTTGTACACACTGATATCTCACCATATCCACACTGATATCCACCCCCGTATACACACTGATATCCACCCCATATGCACACTGATAACCACCTCATATACACGCTGATATCCACCCCCATATACACACTGATATCCACCCCATATACACACTGATATCCACCCCCATATACACACTGATATCCACCCCATATGCACACTGATAACCACCTCATATGCACGCTGATATCCACCCCCATATCCACACTGATATCCACCCCATATACACACTGATATCCACCCCACATACACACTGATAACCACCCCCATATACACACTGATATCCACCCCCATATACAGTGATATCCACCCCCATATACACACTGATATCCACCCCCATATACACACTGATATCCTCCCCATATACACACTGATATCCACCCCATATACACACTGATAATTACCCCCATATACACTGATATCCACCCCATATACACACTGATATCCACCCCCATATATAGTGATATCCACCCCATATACACAGTGATATTCACCCCCATATACACACTGAGATCCACCCCATATACACCCTGATATCCACCCCATATACACACTGATAACCACCCCCATATACACACTGATATCCACCCCCATATACACAATTATATCCACCCCCATATACACACTGATATCCTCCCCATATACACACTGATATCCACCCCATATACACACTGATAATTACCCCCATATACACTGATATCCACCCCATATACACACTGATGTCCACCCCATATACACACTGATATCCACCCCATATACACACTGATAATTACCCCCATATACACTGATATCCACCCCATATACACAGATATCCACCCCCATATATAGTGATATCCACCCCATATACACAGTGATATTCACCCCCATATACACACTGAGATCCACCCCATATACACACTGATATCCACCCCATATACACACTGATATCCACCCCCATATACACAATGATATCCACCCCATATACACACTGATATCCTCCCCATATACACACTGATATCCACCCCATATACACACTGATAATTACCCCCATATACACACTGATATCCACCCCATATACACACTAATATCCACCCCATATACACACTGATATCCACCCCCATATACACACTGATATCCACCCCATATACACACTGATATCCTCCCCTTATACACACTGATATCCACCCCGATATACACACTGATATCCACCCCATATACACACTGATATCCTTCCCCATAAACACACTGATATCCATCCCATATACACAGTGATATCCACCCCCATATACACACTGATATCCACCCCCATATACACACTGATATCCACCCCATATACACACTGATAATTACCCCATATACACACTTATATCCTCCCCCATATACACACTGATAATTACCCCCATATACACACTGATATCCACCCCACATACACACTGATATCCACCCCCATATACACACTGATATCCACCCCATATACACACTGATACTTACCCCCATATACACACTGATATCCACCCCCATATACACACTGATATCCACCCCCATATACACACTGATATCCACCCCCATATACACACTGATATCCACCCCCATATACACACTGATATCCACCCCCATATACACACTGATATCCACCCCCATATACACACTGATATCTCCCCATATACACACTGATATCCACCCCCATATACTCACTGATATCCAACCCCATATACACACTGATATCGACCCCCATATACACACTGATATCCACCCCCATATACACACTGATATCCACCCCCATATACACACTGATATCCACCCCCATATACACACTGATAACCACCCCCATATACACACTGATATCCTCCCCATATACACACTGATATCCACCCCATATACACACTGATATCCACCCCATATACACACTGATAATTACCCCCATATACACAATGATATCCACCCCCATATACACACTGATATCCACCACCATATACACACTGATATCCACCCCAATATACACACTGTTATCCTCCCCATATACACACTGATATCCACCCCATATACACACTGATAATTACCCCCATATACACACTGATATCCACCCCATATACACACTGATATCCACCCCCATATACACACTGATATCCACCCCCATATACACACTGATATCCACCCCCATATACACACTGATATCCACCACCATATACACACTGATATCCACCCCCATATACACACTGATATCCACCCCAATATACACACTGATATCCTCCCCATATACACACTGATATCCACCCCATATACACACTGATAATTACCCCCATATACACACTGATATCCTCCCCATATACACACTGATATCCCCCATATACACTGATATCCACCCCCATATACACACTGATATCCACCCCCATATACACACTGATATCCACCCCCATATACACACTGATATCCACCCCCATATACACACTGATATCCACCCCCATATACACACTGATATCCACCCCCATATACACACTGATATCCTCCCCATATACACACTGATATCCACCCCCATATACACACTAATATCCTCCCCATATACACACTGATATCCACCCCATATACACACTGATATCCACCCCACATGCACACTGATATCCACCCCACATACACACTGATATCTCCCCACATACACACTGATATCCACCCCATATACACACTGATATCCTCCCCATATACACACTGATATCCTCCCCCATATACACACTGATATCCTCCCCCATATACACACTGATATCCCCCCCATATACACACTGTTATCCTCCCCATATACACTGATAACCACCCCCATATACACACTAATATCCACCCCATATACACACTGATATCCACCCCATATACACACTGATATCCACCCCCATATACACTGATATCCACCCACATATACACACTGATATCCACTCCCATATTCACACTAATATCTCCCCATATACACACTGATATCCACCCCATATACACACTGATATCCACCCCAGATACACTCTGATATCTCCCCATATACACACTGATATCCTCCCCCATATACACACTGATATCCTCCCCCATATACACACTGATATCCATCCCATATACACAGTGATATCCACCCCCATATACACACTGATATCCACCCCCATATACACACTGATATCCACCCCATTTACGCACTGATAACCAACCCATATACACACTGATATCCATCCCATATACACACTGATATCCTCACCATATTCACACTGATATCCACCCCATATACACACTGATATCCACCCCATATACACACTGATATACACCCCATATACACACTGCTATACACCCCATATACACACTGATATCCTCCCCATATACACACTGATATCCACCCCCATATACACGCTGATATCCACCCCCATATACACACTGATATCCACCCCCATATCCACATTGATATACACCGCCATATCCACACGGATATCCTCCCCTTATACACACTGATATCCTCCCCTTGTACACACTGATATCTCCCCATATCCACACTGATATCCACCCCCGTATACACACTGATATCCACCCCATATGCACACTGATAACCACCTCATATACACGCTGATATCCACCCCCATATACACACTGATATCCACCCCATATACACACTGATATCCACCCCCATATACACACTGATATCCACCCCATATACACACTGATATCCACCCCCATATACACAGTGATAACCACCCCCATATACACACTGATATCCTCCCCATATACACACTGATATCCACCCCATATACACACTGATAATTACCCCCATATACACTGATATCCACCCCATATACACACTGATATCCACCCCCATATATAGTGATATCCACCCCATATACACAGTGATATTCACCCCCATATACACACTGAGATCCACCCCATATACACCCTGATATCCACCCCATATACACACTGATAACCACCCCCATATACACACTGATATCCACCCCCATATACACAATTATATCCACCCCCATATACACACTGATATCCTCCCCATATACACACTGATATCCACCCCATATACACACTGATATCCACCCCATATACACTGATATCCACCCCATATACACACTGATATCCACCCCAGATACACACTGATATCCACCCCATATACACACTGATATCCACCCCATATACACAGTAATATCCACCCCATATACACACTGATATCCTCCCCTTATACACACTGATATCCACCCCGATATACACACTGATATCCACCCCATATACTCACTGATATCTCCCCATATACACACTGATATCCTTCCCCATAAACACACTGATATCCATCCCATATACACACTGATAATTACCCCATATACACACTTATATCCTCCCCCATATACACACTGATAATTACCCCCATATACACACTGATATCCACCCCACATACACACTGATATCCACCCCCATAGACACACTGATATCCACCCCATATACACACTGATAATTACCCCCATATACACACTGATATCCACCCCCATATACACACTGATATCCACCACCATATACACACTGATATCCACCCCCATATACACACTGATATCCTCCCCATATACACACTGATATCCACCCCATATACACACTGATAATTACCCCCATATACACACTGATATCCACCCCCATATACACACTGATATCCACCCCCATATACACACTGATATCCACCCCCATATACACACTGATATCCACCCCCATATACACACTGATATCCACCCCCATATACACACTGATATCTCCCCATATACACACTGATATCCACCCCCATATACTCACTGATATCCACCCCCATATACACACTGATATCGACCCCCATATACACACTGATATACACCCCCATATACACACTGATATCCACCCCCATATACACACTGATATCCACCCCCATATACACACTGATAACCACCCCCATATACACACTGATATCCTCCCCATATACACACTGATATCCACCCCATATACACACTGATATCCACCCCATATACACACTGATAATTACCCCCACATACACAATGATATCCACCCCCATATACACACTGATATCCACCCCATATACACACTGATATCCACCCCATATACACACTGATAATTACCCCCATATACACACTGATATCCACCCCCATATACACACTGATATCCACCCCCATATACACACTGATATCCACCCCCATATACACACTGATATCCACCCCCATATACACACTGATATCCTCCCCCATATACACACTGATATCCTCCCCCATATACACACTGATATCCCCCCCATATACACACTGTTATCCTCCCCATATACACTGATAACCACCCCCATATACACACTAATATCCACCCCATATACACACTGATATCCACCCCATATACACACTGATATCCACCCCCATATACACTGATATCCACCCACATATACACACTGATATCCACTCCCATATTCACACTAATATCTCCCCATATACACACTGATATCCACCCCATATACACACTGATATCCACCCCAGATACACTCTGATATCTCCCCATATACACACTGATATCCTCCCCCATATACACACTGATATCCTCCCCCATATACACACTGATATCCATCCCATATACACAGTGATATCCACCCCCATATACACACTGATATCCACCCCCATATACACACTGATATCCACCCCATTTACGCACTGATAACCAACCCATATACACACTGATATCCATCCCATATACACACTGATATCCTCACCATATTCACACTGATATCCACCCCATATACACACTGATATCCACCCCATATACACACTGATATACACCCCATATACACACTGCTATACACCCTATATACACACTGATATCCTCCCCATATACACACTGATATCCACCCCCATATACACGCTGATATCCACCCCCATATACACACTGATATCCACCCCCATATCCACATTGATATACACCGCCATATCCACACGGATATCCTCCCCTTATACACACTGATATCCTCCCCTTGTACACACTGATATCTCCCCATATCCACACTGATATCCACCCCCGTATACACACTGATATCCACCCCATATGCACACTGATAACCACCTCATATACACGCTGATATCCACCCCCATATACACACTGATATCCACCCCATATACACACTGATATCCACCCCCATATACACACTGATATCCACCCCATATACACACTGATATCCACCCCCATATACACAGTGATAACCACCCCCATATACACACTGATATCCTCCCCATATACACACTGATATCCACCCCATATACACACTGATAATTACCCCCATATACACTGATATCCACCCCATATACACACTGATATCCACCCCCATATATAGTGATATCCACCCCATATACACAGTGATATTCACCCCCATATACACACTGAGATCCACCCCATATACACCCTGATATCCACCCCATATACACACTGATAACCACCCCCATATACACACTGATATCCACCCCCATATACACAATTATATCCACCCCCATATACACACTGATATCCTCCCCATATACACACTGATATCCACCCCATATACACACTGATATCCACCCCATATACACTGATATCCACCCCATATACACACTGATATCCACCCCAGATACACACTGATATCCACCCCATATACACACTGATATCCACCCCATATACACAGTAATATCCACCCCATATACACACTGATATCCTCCCCTTATACACACTGATATCCACCCCGATATACACACTGATATCCACCCCATATACTCACTGATATCTCCCCATATACACACTGATATCCTTCCCCATAAACACACTGATATCCATCCCATATACACACTGATAATTACCCCATATACACACTTATATCCTCCCCCATATACACACTGATAATTACCCCCATATACACACTGATATCCACCCCACATACACACTGATATCCACCCCCATAGACACACTGATATCCACCCCATATACACACTGATAATTACCCCCATATACACACTGATATCCACCCCCATATACACACTGATATCCACCACCATATACACACTGATATCCACCCCCATATACACACTGATATCCTCCCCATATACACACTGATATCCACCCCATATACACACTGATAATTACCCCCATATACACACTGATATCCACCCCCATATACACACTGATATCCACCCCCATATACACACTGATATCCACCCCCATATACACACTGATATCCACCCCCATATACACACTGATATCCACCCCCATATACACACTGATATCTCCCCATATACACACTGATATCCACCCCCATATACTCACTGATATCCACCCCCATATACACACTGATATCGACCCCCATATACACACTGATATACACCCCCATATACACACTGATATCCACCCCCATATACACACTGATATCCACCCCCATATACACACTGATAACCACCCCCATATACACACTGATATCCTCCCCATATACACACTGATATCCACCCCATATACACACTGATATCCACCCCATATACACACTGATAATTACCCCCACATACACAATGATATCCACCCCCATATACACACTGATATCCACCCCATATACACACTGATATCCACCCCATATACACACTGATAATTACCCCCATATACACACTGATATCCACCCCCATATACACACGGATATCCACCCCCATATACACACTGATATACACCCCCATATACACACTGATATCCACCCCCATATACACACTGATATCCACCCCATATACACACTGATATCCACCCCCATATACACACTGATATCTCCCCATATACACACTGATATCCACCCCCATATACACACTGATATCCACCCCATATACACACTGATATCCACCCCCATATACACACTGATATCTCCCCATATACACACTGATATCCACCCCCATATACACACTGATATCCATCCCATATACACAGATATCCACCCCCATATACACACTGATATCCACCCCATATACACACTGATATCCACCCCCATATACACACTGATATCCACCCCCATGTACACACTGATATACACCCCCATATACACACTGATATCCACCCCCATATACACACTGATATCCACCCCCATATACTCACTGATATCCACCCCCATATACACACGGATATCCACCCCCATATACACACTGATATACACCCCCATATACACACTGATATCCACCCCCATATACACACTGATATCCACCCCCATATACTCACTGATATCCACCCCCATATACTCACTGATATCCACCCCCATATACACACTGATATCCACCCCCATATACACACTGATATCTCCCCATATACACACTGATATCTCCCCATATACACACTGATATCCATCCCATATACACACTGATATCCACCCCCATATACACACTGATATCCATCCCATATACACACTGATATCCACCCCCATATACACACAGATATACACCCCCATATACACACTGATATCCACCCCATATACACACTGATATACACCCCCATATACACACTGATATCCACCCCCATATACTCACTGATATCCACCCCCATATACTCACTGATATCCACCCCCATATACACACTGATATCCACCCCCATATACACACTGATATCTCCCCATATACACACTGATATCTCCCCATATACACACTGATATCCATCCCATATACACACTGATATCCACCCCCATATACACACTGATATCCATCCCATATACACACTGATATCCACCCCCATATACACACAGATATACACCCCCATATACACACGGATATCCACCCCCATATACACACTGATATACACCCCCATATACACACTGATATCCACCCCCATATACTCACTGATATCCACCCCCATATACTCACTGATATCCACCCCCATATACACACTGATATCCACCCCCATATACACACTGATATCTCCCCATATACACACTGATATCTCCCCATATACACACTGATATCCATCCCATATACACACTGATATCCACCCCCATATACACACTGATATCCATCCCATATACACACTGATATCCACCCCCATATACACACAGATATACACCCCCATATACACACTGATATCCACCCCAATATACACACTGATATCCACCCCATATACACACTGATATACACCCCATATACACACTGATATCCACCCCCATATACACACTGATATCCACCCCCATATACACACTGATATCCACCCCATATACACACTGATATCCACCCCATATACACACTGATATACACCCCCATATACACACTGATATACACCCCAATATACACACTGATATCCACCCCATATACTCACTGATATCCACCACCGTATCTTTCTGCGCCCATTTTCACATGCACCCACTGCCACCCAGATGCAGCCACTTGTGTCCGTGAGTCATGCATGTCGTACCCGCACACCCGCAGATCTCAGTGAGCGTCCCCCCATCCCCGATTCACTTCACATTAATCACACACTGACACAATGTAGAGAAACCTTCTGTGCTTTGTCTTCTGTGTTTCTCTTCTGGTTGTGAGGGGCTTAAATATATTTTCATTATTTCAACAAGAAAACCTCCCGATGACGGCAGATAAATGAGGCGTTGTGTGCCCCCAAAACTGCAGCCATCGCCGGATCCGGGGAAATGACGGGAGCAGATCGTGATGGGACGAAGCCGGACACAAGGCCTGTCCTGAAGAAGGACCAGTCACCAGGAACCGTCCCCGTGGGCTCCCGGTGTCCTCAGCAAACTGTCACAATCGCTCAGTTTACAGTTTATTTGCAGATAAAACTTTTATTTACAATTTTCATGTTTTTTTTTTTCCTTTTTCTTATACAGCTCTGGCAAAAATGAAGAGACCGCTGCAAAATGTTCAGTTTGTCTGATTTCTCTCTTTATATTTTTTAGTAAAATGTAAATTGTTCTTTTATTCTAGAAACTTCTGACAACATGTCTCCGAAATTCCAAGCAGTAAATTTTGTATTTTTTTTCTGAAAAGGAGAAATAGTCGAAATTAAAAAACCCCCACAGTGCTTGCAGTCCTGAAATAATGCAAAGAAGTCAAGTTCCTAATCATTTAGAAACAACAATACTGATGTTTTACCTCAGGAAGTGGTAATCAATATTTGGTGGAATAACCATGATTGTTAATCCCAGCTTTCCTGCGTCTTGGCAGCTTTCCACCAGTATCTCACACTGCTCCTGGGTGACCTTATGCCGCTCCTGGTACAATAATGTCAGCCGTTCTTCTGTGTTTGATGCCTTGTGACTATCCATCATGCTACTGATTACATTCCACAGGTTTTCAGTGGGGTTCAGGTCTGGAGATTGGGCGGCCATGACAGGGAATGATGTGGTGGTCTCCTATTTTTTGCCAGAGCTGTATTCTTTCTTTGTAAAATCTTTCAGATTGTTTTATTTTTCTTTGCTGATTTCGATCATCTTGGATTGTCTCTGAGGTGGTGTGACTTTCCCCTCTTCTCTCCGGTGTGACTCCAGGATTTGTTCCCGTTTTTGCTCTCTGTTTCCCCCTTTGTATGTTGCTGCCTGTGGCGGTGTCGCCTGTCCCCTCTGTATCCTGTTCAGGCGAGGATCTCCGGGAATCGCTCGTTGCTTCGGTCCCTTCCTCTTCTTCGATACGTATTCCCTTTTCCTTAGTTCGCAGTCTGATTAGATCTCCCGCACGCTCCTGCTCTTTTTTCTCCTTTGCTTCCACGGCACAGTTTGTTTTTTATGTTTTCCTATTTTTAATGTTTCTTTCTTCATTTGTTTTTGCACTTTATTTTTATCGCTTTCTGTAGTTTGTATATTTTTTATGTTGTTGTCTCCCATTTATTTTACCTTTAGATTCTTTAGTTTTCAGGCAGTATTATTTCTGAGCTCTATCGCAGCACATTTTGCATTCACATTTATTTTGGTGAATTGATTTTTTTTGCACAATTTGACCTTTTCGTTTTATTTCACTCACAGTCTCGCCATGGTCGCGGTGCCATCGCCTCTTCCTCTCTCCACATGGGCGTCCGTGCCGCCAAGATTTCGTCCCATTTTGGGGGCTTCTCCGGGGGCCGACACATGAGCAGCTGATTGCGAGCTGTTGGTGTTAGTGGCGGCTTTGGTGGCGGGTGCTGCCGGCCGCTGAACACAACATATTGTTCACAGGTTTCTTCAGCTCGCACATAAAGGAGCCTTGTCTAGTGGAGGAGGGGGGCAGTGCGCCATTCATGGAGGGGCCACACACACATCGCTCCGCACTTCACGTCTATTCACACTTAGAAAGAAAAGGAAAAATGTTTTAACTAATGATGTTAAATGCTTTGCCAAAGGTCCCGGCAGGTCAGTTACACAAGGGCCGTTCCTGCCTAATTAGGGCTCTTGTGTCACTTGTGACAAGCAGGGAAGTGACAGGGTGAATGGGCCGCACAGACGGGGTTGGGCCGGTCATGTTTTCTCAGCCGTCCAGGTGTTGTCTCAATGGGAATTCTCCGGTTCTGAGCTCTCTGGGATCTCACCGGTCTCCATCCCCGGCCCGTCCTGCCCGGGTCACGGGGAATTAGCCCACATTTGTCTGATGTTTTGGAGGGGGCTGGCTCACTCCCCGGATGTATAGGAGGGATAAGCGGAGCCAGTGGGTCACGGAGGTGCTGAACGCGCCTCATTGAGCATCAGCGCCATCTAAGGGTGAGGAGAGGCGGCCACGACACCACTCCGACTATACTGTGTATCCTGGGGACGCGAGAGAACCCTGGCATAGAAGACACAGGGAGATGGAGACTGCAGTCATGGCTGAAAGTCTTCAAATGGTTCCAGAAAATGAAGTATTTCTCCCAGAAAATTATTGCAATGTCACACGTTTTCTTATACACAGATTAATTTCCTTTCTGTGTATTGGAACAACACAAAAAAACAGATAATAAAGGCAAATTGGAGATAATTTCACACAAAACCCCCAAAAATGGGCTGGATACAAAATTTTCACTTTTCAAAAATTGTGGGTAAATAACTGTTTCCAGCATGTGATGCTCGTTCACATTCACCTGTGGCAAGTGGCAGGTGTGGGCAATATGAAAATCAAAACAGAAAAAAATATAGTAGTAGACCATCTCACCAATTTGTCGTAGTAGAAGTGCAGCACTCAGACGCCACGCACGGATCCAGTCCCATCCGCTGCACATGTACAAAGTGGATGAAGAAGCAATCCAACCGGAGCTCAGGCTTTCTTTTAACTGCTAAACTTAACATTTAGTGAAGTGTAAAAAACTCCAAAGATGCAGGCGATGTAGTGTGAAATCCTGCAGGACCTTCGCATTGCGACCCGTAGTCAAGGCTGCCGGATATGAGAGAACATGGATGTCAGAAATGTAATGACTGGGCGAGGTCAGGTACGATGCGGTGTCCCCGCAGACCGGGGTCAGCAGTGCACGTACGGAACTGGATCTCACACCACATTGCCTGCAGGTTTCACACTTGAATTAATGTTACGTTTTACTTCTTTGTTAATTTTCGTAAATATGAAAATCTCCCCTGAAACCAGATATAAAGGGGAGACGTTGGCGCGATCTTTACAGTGTGTGTCCGTGTGTGCAACACTAAGCGTGGAGAACAGAACGAGGAGAAGAGGACCGTCCGAGGACTCGAGAACCAAAATTATTCAACAATATCATCACCAATCTCAGGGCACAAGTCCATCTCCAGGGATCCTGAGGTTCCTCTGTCTGGGATAGAAGAAGTTTACAACCCCCGGCAGTGCAGCCAATCTCCGTGGATGGCAGAAAGTGATGGAAGGTCACAATGCAGGATAGTCTGGATGGTGGATAAGCCCCAATCAAGGTCCAAAGAAATCCAAGACTTCCTGCAGACTCAGGGGCATCAGTGTCAGCGCCAACTATCTGCCCACATGTGAATGAAATTAAATTCTATGGCAGAAGATCCCGGAGGACGCCACTGCTGACACAAAGACATGAAGAAACTAGACTGCAGATTGACGCAATGTATGTAACTCAACATCCTTCTTGTGGACAGATGAGACCAAGATGGAGCTTTTTGGTAAAGCAGATCAATCTACTGTTTACCGAGAACAGAATGAGGCTTCAAAGACAAGAGCGCCACACCTACAGTCAGACATGGTGGAGGGTCACAGATGTTTTGTGGTTGTTGTGCTGCCTCTGGCACTGGGCGTCTTGATTTTGTGCAAGGAATCATGAAATCTGATGACTACCAAAGGATTCTAGTGCCCAGTGTCAGAAAGCTGGGTTTGACCCCTGGGTCTTTAAGCAGGACAATGACCCCAATCATACTTTGAGAAGCCCCAAAAAATAGAAGGAAAAAAAGCGCTGGCGAGTTCTGAAGTGGCAGCAATGTGTCCGGATCTAAATTCCATAGATCACCTGTGGAGAGATATTGAGGGCGCCAATAATTTTGTCCTGCCAATTTTGGGGGGTTTGTGTGAAATTATGTCCAATTTGCCTTTTTCACTGCTGTGATTGTGTTGTTCCAGAAAGGAAATAAACATGTGGAACATTTATGGTGTAAACACAACCAACCATGGCTATAGAGAGAGAGGGGACTGACTGCAGAAACATCTACTCTTAGGGTATGTGTCCACGTTCAGGATTGCATCAGTCTTTGGTCAGGATTTTTCATCAGTATTTGTAGCCAAAACCAGGAGTGGAACAATTAGAGGAAAAGTATAATAGAAACATCTGCTCCACTTCTGCATTTATCACCCACTCCTGGTTTTGGCTACAAATACTGATGAAAAATCCTGACCAAATCCTGATGCAATCCTGAACATGGACACATACCCTTATACTCCAGACACCTCCAGAGCTGCACTCACTATTCTGCAGAAACATCTTCTCTTATCCTCTAGTCACCTCCAGAGCTGCACTCACTGTTCTGCAGAAACATCTCTTATTCTCCAGGTCTTTTATTAAATAAAATAAAAATACTTTACATGACAATAACTAAGATACATTACAAATAAAACACCACAGAACAAAACATAAGAACAAAGCTCCAATCAGACGACAACAAACGACAAAAATCACAAAGAAATAAACCAGAAATGGAACCAAAATGGAGAAAGTTCATGACCTACAAATCAGGACCGAGAAACAAAAATTCCAATAAAAATAAAGCAAAACTAAAAGACAACAAACAAAATACTCATAACTACATGAATACCCCTGTAAAAATTTGACATAATAAATAGTATAAAATCATATAAGACCCCCGGCCCAGCGCCATTCACACTACTATATACAACCCCCAACTACATTCACACCGTCCTATATACAATATTATATACAATATATACACTATAAACACATTATACTAAACCAAATATTATACAACACCGCAAACACAACAAAACCCTACTGGTCCCACTGCCTTACCTCACAGCCACCCCCTTACACCACCACATTCACCCCACAACAAACCTAAAAACAATACAGTGTACACATTTTTTATTTTATTTTTTTTTTATTTATTTTTTTAAATTATATTTTCATTTATTTTTTTTATTTTTTATTTATTTATTTATTTTATTTTTTAAATATATATATATACACACACACACACCTACTCTAACTATCCCGCCACCCCTGATCCAGCTCTGGCCACAAAGTTCAGGAATTATCCGAGCTAGGATCAGGCCCCAAAGTTTTTCCCCAGGCGGGGCTTGGGCCAGGCCAGATCAGTCTCTTATCACCGCCGTTGAACCCCCCAATCCCCCCACCCAACCTATCTAAGACTCTCTATTATACACACTATATACAATATATACAATACACTATATACAACATATACATAAACCAACATCACAGAACACAACCTACATACTCACCACCCAAGGCTCAAGTTCGATGCCTGCAAACCTTCTATTCAAGGAACAGAAATACAAAACTAAAATCTAGGGTGTAAAGATATCAGCCCACCACCAGGATATAGGAGCGCTAACGGACTAAGGCACCCCGAAGGAGAAACCCCTCCAGAGATGGGCCGCCCTCCGGGCACCCAGTCTTTCGCACTCCAGAGAACGCACCTTCACCAGGGCACCTAGGATGCTGCTACAAACTTCACCTACACGGAGGATTTTACTCTGCGTCGTAACTAAAACTCGTGCGTTCCACGTGAAGTACCTGACCACTGCGCTGACTAAGAATAAAGTGACTCGGTCCCTTCTCCCGAGGTCTCTGAACGCTCCATAGGCCCACTCGGCATAGGACAGAGTGGCCAGCCGCGGCCAACCAATGGAAGCGCCCACCCTGTTGTACACCTCTGTATTAAAGGGACAATGAAGCAGGAAGTGCTCCATGCTTTCCATCATGGTAGTGCAAGCCTCATGAGGACAATTCCTGTCCACGGAGTTCCTGTGCTTCAAATTGTCCCTCACATACAACTTACCTTGGAAGCAGCGCCAAGTCAAGTCCCAATACTTCTTGGGGATCCTGCTAGAATTTAACAAACTTAACCCAACCTCTAGATCCCGACTCGGGCAGTCCTTGAGGACCAATGGTCTCTGAAAATGCAAAAGCAAGACCCGCATGTCGAGGAGTTTCCTCGGGAGGGACCTCACTTCCCACATTCCCAGACACCACCGGCGCATCATTTTCAGAACCGGGGTAACATAAGCCGGGAGATGCCCGTGCGGTGTGCGAAGATCCTTCAATCTTCCGCCTGTCTCCCATTCCTGGAAGAAAGGCTGAAACCATCCCTTGCAGGAGAATACCCACGGAGGAGCCCACTCTTTCCAGAAGTTTGCCACGTTAACTTTCAAAAAGGTGTTCACTAGAAACACCACGGGGTTCACGATATTCAGCCCCCCCTAGTCTCCTCGTGCGATAAGTGACCTCCCGTTTGACTAGGTTTAGTCTATTCCCCCATAACATCTGGAAGACTGTAGACCAGTGTCCAGAGAGGCTCCGGCAAGACACAGACGCTGCCCAGGTAGATTAGCAAGGGGACCAGGAAAGCTTTGCACAGGTCAACCCTTTCCCTCAGGGTCAAAGACCAACCCTTCCATTGGTCCACTCTTTGGGCTACACCTGCCTTCCCAGTTTTTCGTGGGGTAATCACCCTGGCCAAATTCGATGCCTAGGACTTTGGCATGTTCTTGGGGTTCGGGGAGGGTGTCCGGAAGATCAAACGTGGGATCCCCGCCTCCCAGCCAGAGACTCTCACACTTGTCCTGGTTGACCTTGGACCCGGATGCCTCCGAGTAGCTCTCCACTTCTGACATCACCACCATCGCCTCCTCTTGCGAAGAAAAAAAGACAGTAACGTCGTCTGTGTAGGCCACTACCCTCAGGATAGCCTCTGGTGCCAACCTGCCCATCCTCACCCCCGCCAACAGTCCACAATCAACCCTTCTGAGGAAGGGATCAATCGCAAACGCATAAAGCAAAGGGCTAAGAGGACAGCCCTGGCGGACACTATATCCCACCTCGAAAGGTTGTCCAATCCACCCGTTTACCAGAGGGAAAGTCTCAGCCCCTGCGTACAAGGTCTTAAGCCAGTCCACAAACCCTCCAGGCAGACCATACCTCAAAAGAGTGGACCAGAGGTACTCGTGGTCGACCCGATCAAAGGCTTTTGCCTGATCCAGGGTCAGCAAGAACCCCTTCCAAAGGCCCGCCCTGCCCCGCTCCACGACCTCTCGGACACCCAGAACAGCACTGAAAGTGCTACGGCCAGGAACGCAACAGTGCTGGGCCTCCGAAAGGAGCCGTGGTGCAAACTTCATCAGCCTGTTGAAGAGTATCTTAGCCAAAACCTTCCTGTCCACACTGAGAAGTGATATGGGACGCCAATTCTCAATGCGTGACGGATCCTTACCCTTTGACAAAATGATCAAAGCCGACCTCCTTAATGATCTCGGCAGAGTGCCCGAGGAGAGACACTCATTAAATACCTGAGTCAAGAGGTCGACCAAGGAGTCCCTAAAGGTCTTAAAGAACTCGGATGTTAAGCCATCCGGACCTGGTGATTTTTTGGGCCAGAGCCCATCGATCGCCAGTCTCACTTCCTCTTCTTTGATCGCTTCTGCCAAACCGCCCAGCGAGAGGCCAGCCCCTGGCTCAGGAACAGCTTCAGCCAGGAAAGCCGACATCCTGTCACGATCCAGTTCCTTCCTTCCCAAGAGGTGCGAGTAGTATGAACTGACGACCTCCAAGATCCCTGATCTGGACCTTCTCAGGGATCCCGTACTGTCCATCAGCCCTGTCACTATCTTACTATTCACTGACATCTTGCAGCTTCTGTAAGGGTCGGGCGAGTAGTTCTTCCCGTAGTCCCTCTCAAAAACCAAAGATGCATGCTTATCGTACTGACACCTCTTTAGCAAGGATTTCACACTGGAGATCGCCTCGCAGCTACACCCAGTCGAGACGAGATGCTCGAGTTTCCTCCTCAGGCTCTGATACAGGCGATCCCTGTTCAGGCTTCTGAGGTTCGAGAGTTGCCGGAAGAATCTTGCCACCCGATGTTTGAACATCTCCCACCACTCAGACTTAGTGTTACTTAGGCCCAGCAGCGGTACCTGGCTCTGAAGAAATTCCTTGAAGGACCGTCTTACAGCTTCTTCCTCAAGGAGTGATGAATTCAGCTTCCAATAACCTCTTCCCATCCGAGGAGTCTCTGCGACGCTCAGAGAAAACATAATCAAACAGTGATCGGATAATTCCACCTCCACAACCGACAACGGCGAGGAGACGGCCTCCTCCTTCAAATAAAACCTGTCTAACCTAGACCTGCACTGACTACCTCTAAAAAAGGTGAACCCCGCGTGGCCTGTGTTGTGCCGGATGTGGACATCCACCAGGCGTGCCTCACTTACTATCCTATTTAGCGCGACGCAATCGTAAGCCAGCCGGCTCCAGAACCTCCTCTATCACAGGGTCTCGTGACATTGTTGAAATCCCCTCCAAAGACCACCTGCCGACTCGAAAATAAGAAAGGTTTGATCTTCATGAAGAGACACTTGCGGTCCCACTTGGACTGGGGACCGTAGATGTTAATGAGCCGAAGCTCCTGTCCCCCCATGGAGACATCTAGGATCAAGCATCTCCCCATTTCTAACTCTATCAATCGTCTGCATTCAACCGCTGCGGTCTTAAAAAGGACCGCCACCCCGCTATACGACTTGGCCGCAAGAGACCAGTAGGAGGGCCCGTGCCTCCACTCCCACCTTGCTTTATGCATGGTCAACCTGGTCTCCTGCAAAAACAAAATGTCGGCATTAAGTTGGCCAAAAAAATGAAAGGCCGTGTACCTTGCCGCTTCTGACTTTATGCTGGCAACATTAATGGTTGCCAGCGTTAACGGGGTGGGTGCCGCCATCATGATTGATTGAATTAGATAGCCTTTTTCTTCCCACCCCCAACAGTTTCACCCTCTTCCTCTGACAGTGATGAGTTTTTAGTGCGCTTAAGACAAACAGACTCATCCATTCTCTCCTTACATACACTCTGGCCCTTGTCTGGTGGTCCTGAGGTAGTCTCCCCCTGAGAAGAAGACCCAGTGACCTCCTGAGCCCCAACAACCTTGTCTGCAATCTCCGGCCCCGGGTCCCCATCGCTCCCCTCTGGAGGGGAGTCCTGGAGGGCCCGCAACCGGTTAGAGAGATCCACCAGAGGGGGGGCGTCTGGACCTTCCAATGGCACCTGCATCAGGGCTACGGAGTCAGAGGGGTCACACTCCAAGGAGGAGGCTCGAGGCCCGGACCCCCTCTTATCCTTAGTTGTTTTCCTGTTACTCTTTTTCTTTTGCTGTGACCACTCCCCCTCTCCCTCATCCAGACTGTCACCGGATGAAGGTTCCTGGGCAGACATGGCGTCCTTTTGCTCTTCCCTTTCAAGTCTCTTGACTTCCTAGCTCAATTCGCTGTCTTTAGGATCCTCAGCTGCAAGTGAAGCACCCGGGTCAGAGTTTAGGGTCATTACTCCCTGCCCCCTGTTCCCATGGCGCTGCTCCTGCCGCCTGATATTGGATGGTGGCAGCCTGCTCCTCACCGGTTCCCTGCCTCCTCTGCCTCTGCTGGTCCCTTCACCGGCGAGATTAGTCCCGGCTTTCGCCTGTCCCGCACTCGCCGCTTTCAGGACCGCATTGGCAAAGGAACGCGGACAGCGACTGAACGGGTGACCGAGGTCACCACACAAGTTACACCTAATCCTGCCACAGGTAGCAGCGAGATGGCCGAGGTCCCCTCGGGGCAGTGCGCATTTCTGGGTGGTACACTGCGCACTGAAGTGTGTGGGGCTGCCGCACCTGTGACAGATCTTAGGCTGCCCCCGGTAGAAAATCAAGATCCTGTCCCTCCCCAAAAATGTTGAGGAAGGGATATGGGTAACGGTGTTTCCTGAAACCTTCAATTTCACCATGAAAGTCCAGGCTCCTGACCAGATACCATGCTCATCGAGGGTCTTCTCGGGAATACCGACGATGTCGCCGTATCGTCCAACCCAGGTAGAGATGTCGACACAGGAAAGTGACTCGTTACTGGTCAAAACAGTCACCTTCCTGAGTTCTGGCGGGATACTGCTACAGCGAGGAACCCCTGCCATTCGGGGCGACCCCAAGCCAGCTCATGGCGAGACCAGAAAAGCTCAAGGCCCTCCGGTCTCACGAAGCTGACATCGAAGTAGGAGGTCCCATAGGGATGGATCAAGGCGAAGATGTCATATGCCGCGAAGCCCATCCCCAGCAGGAGCTCAGCAACCTTTGACCGATCAGGACAGGCATCCTTGCTTACCCACTGGAGACGGGCCACGTTCCTACGGTTACTCCTCTGCCCCGGTGTCGGCAGAGACCAGACAGTCTCTGCCCCTCTATCTCGGAAGGCGGAAAGACCGTGTCTCTCTATCCAGAAAGACAGATCAACCTCCCTCCCCTCTACATTGATAGAACTCTCCCCTCTCCTCAGGGCGTCCAGGAAGCGCTGTTGCAAGTCACCATCCTCAGGGTCACCAGACAAGGGCGCACTACTACCCCCAGCAGTGACAGCTCCTGAATAGCTTGGGGCTGAAGACCCCGCCACCGCTGGGGGGGGCAGGGGGACCACTACCTGCTTCCCCTCCACCAACACTAGTAAGGCTAGTTTCACACTAGCGTTTACCTGATCTGCGGCGGGCTGCGGACTTCCTCCGTGAAGCCCCGTCAAAATGATGCATGCGGCACCATCCACATACTGCGGCACGACCTGCGTACCTAATGTTAAATATAGGTACACAGGCCGCATGCAGAAGTAGGCGGAGCTAGCGGCGGAGGTGCGGCGGGGGCGGGGCTTCACGGAGGAAGTCCGCAGCCCGCCGCAGATCAGGTAAACTCTAGTGTGAAAGTAGCCTAATGCTCTCCTCATTCACTCCACCACTACTCCCACCATTCTCTCCACCGCTACTCCCATCATTCACTTCACCACTACTCCCACCATTCACTCCACCACTACTCCCAACATTCCCGTTACCATTGCCACCACTTCCCGTCACTTTATTACCAGTATTCTCACCACCATTTGTCCCAGTGTTCTCTACACCTTCCACAGTCACATCCATTCCTTCCTCACTTGTGTCTGGCTTCTCTGCACTCACACCTGCTGGACCGGAGGAGGGGGGCAACACCAAACCCGTTTTCCCTTGATTGGTGCTCTGTTGTGTCTCTGGAGCACCTTGCCCCCCCACTGCAGCAGTTTGTATTTTATTATTCTGGGCCCGCTGCTTGTTGGGGGGCGCCGCCTGCCCCGCACCCACAGACTTCGGGGTCCTGGTGTCACGTTTGGGTGCTGGAGCACTCTGTCCTCCCGTCGCAGCAGGGCGCCCAGTGTTCCCTGCAGATGATTTCTCCTGCTTCTTATCTACTTTTTTGGACATGCTGCTCCCCTGTCGCAGCCGCGTGCCTCTTCTCTGTTGAGGCGCACTGCGCCCCTGTCACAACAGTGCGCCCTCCTTTCGCCGCACCATGTTTCTCGGACCTGCCCCCCACAGCCCCGGCGTCGGCCGGCTCAGCCGTAGTGAGCAGGGATGGAGTCTGCCCACACCGTCCCCCTTTCGCAACGGCGTGGACATCCCCCTCGCCCCCCTCAGCCCCGGTGATAACCGGCTTAGCTGCAGAGGGCAGGGAGGGAAACTCCTCGGGGTCCCCTATGTCCGGCGCCGTGAGTACCTCCACAGCCTCGCCCCCTGCACTGTTCCCCGCACAGACGGCAGCACCGCCGGACGTCCTCCTCCTCTCCCCACCTTGCCTATGCCCCGGACCCACTGCAGAGCCTGTGCCTTTAGGTTTGGTGGGGTTTACACAGGAGGTGGTAGGTGTAACATCAGCCATAGGTACATATTTGTAACTCACCACCTCCCGTGCGGTCTCCTTCGTTGTCTTCTTCCTCTTCTGGGTTTCCTCTGCTGGCTCGTCCTCACCAAAGGAGAAGCGGTCCAGGTTCACTGGAGACTCCAGCTGTCGGATCTCCTGTAGCAGACCGCCCTCCTCCTCTTCCTCCGCTGACACTCCAGCCTGTGCTGTCGGAGTCCTCTGCCGTGCCGGGAGGCCGCTTCCCTGTTGTCGGCTCTGCGACTCACTCTCCCGGCTGGTTGCAGCTTGTAGGACTCCAGTCACAGCCACGTCGTCGTCCTCCTCCTCGTCGCTTAGGACGCCGGCTGGCGGCTCTCCTGAGGTATTTAACCCCTTCATTTCTGAGAACCGCCGCTGGTTCTTAAACCTCTCCAGGAAGGGACCTGCGCTTTTCTCAATCCCCTCCCGGAGGAGCACTAACCGGACCACCTCATTTCTGAGGGCTCTGAACCTGTGGGAGGTCGCAGGTTTCTCCTTGCTAGAGGCACGGGTGTTCAGGATTCGAGCCTCCTGCAGCTTCTCCCTCAGCCCGGTCAGTGCTTTGCCGGCGTCCTCGTACTCACGTAGCATGGCGACCACTCGGGAGGAGAAGGTACTCGTGGACTCGCCGGAGCTCCTCTCCCCCCAGGATGTTCCTGGGCTCTCCTTCCTGGGGCCTGGGGTGCCCCTGTCTCCCTCTCTGGGCGGACGATGAGCCGTCTCAGGGTTGGAGTAGGTGGGTAAGGTTCTTCTCACCCGTCCTGACCTCCTCAGTCCCTCTTGGGCCGGTTGCTGCTGCTGCTCTCTGTCCCCCGCCGACACAGACCGGGGAACAGAAGCCTGGGAAGCCATGCCGGCCTCCCAGGAAGCCTGCCTCTCCCTGGGGAGAAGAGAGGCAGACTCTGGGCCTCCTGCTGGAAGTGCTGGAGCTCACAATACAGGTGCTGCTCCCAGCAGGGTGTGACTGATTGTGGGCACCTGTCCTCCAGTCACCTCCAGAGCTGCGCTCACTATTCTGCTGTTACATCGTGTCTTATCTTCCAGTCACCTCCAGAGCTGCACTCACTATTCTGCTCTTACATTGTGCTACATAATGTATAGATGAACGATAATCTGCAAAATTACAGTAAAGACGGTACTTAGCGCCCAGATTGGCCAATATATGTGAGCCCAACAGCCAACATCAAGGCGTCCTCCATTGTTGGGTCCCTGTCCTGATCTGTCACCTCTCCTGGCAGGAATGGACCGTGCACCTGTGGCTGATGGGAGTAGTAGTGTTCCATACTATGAATATCCACACAGTCCCCATTGTCTATGGCAGTCATGCAGATTCACTGAGGATGTGCTGCCACCTGCTGGACACAGGCAGTACAGCGTCAGCTCTCACCCAGGAACTTTCTGCAGGAAACGCTTCTTCTTTGGGGAATTTTTTGTTTCTTGATGAGTTTTTTTTCGAGGTTTTGCTGAGAAACACTGAACATGCGACAAAGTGGATAATGTAGAAATGAAGTTCAGGTTCTGGAGGAGGTTTTCAGAGTGGACCCCTGGGAACTCAGTCCAAGATCTCATTTACAAAGATGTGACGACCAACACGGCGCACTACAACTCCCATCAGGACGTCTCCAGCAACATAATGAACCTTTCATGAAGATGGTGAAAAGCTGGGCTGCTGCAGTTGTCACTCAGCACCATATGTCTGTAGATATACAGGTGTGGACACAGAGCGGGCCCCGTGACGGAGCAGTGTAGGGGCCCGGTGCGGTCCGACATCCTCAGTGCACAGAGGCCCCTGATCTGAGGCAGATATGTCCCCTCTGCACTTTCTCCGCCACAGTCTGAACAGCGCTCACAGCTGAAGGTTTCATATAAACTGAAGAAGAAAGATGGGCCTTATAAATGGGAGTCACCACTATGTCAATAATGCAATAAAAAATGTACAGCTTTATTAAACATGTATGCAGGAAACAGACAACACTAAAAACATTTAAAACACCAAAGGGATATACAATATCCCCATACTAGCAGATGGCCCGTAATAGGGCACACAGACCGCACCCCCCTAACAGAGTATAATACACACGCCTACTTGGCTAACAAGAGCCTGAATGGTACAAAATATATAAACAATATATGCAGCCTGGCCAGTCCCATACAGTGATCCTTGCAAGCACCCTATGGAGAAAGTACCGCAATTAACACAGATGGTATAATAATGTACAGAGCATAATACAACCCATACAGATGGTGAAAAATACAATAATAATGCAGTGCAAATAAAGAGATAAGTATACTGACCAAAGTCCACCTAAAATTAGGCCAACCATCTAAAGTCAATCAAATACCAATGAGAAGGAATGGCTACCATGTCCCATAGGTGCCGATATAAGGCAGGGTCAGGCTGGGTAAACCTAAATCAAAGAGGCATGTGTGCCCTGAAAGGGAAGGAGGTGCGGACAGCAGGCACCCAACGCGTGTCGCCACACAGAGGTGGCTTCGTCAGGGGTAGTGCCAGCTCGTCCTGCCTCCTGCTTAAGTACCAAATATTAGATACCTTACCGGCAGCAGCTGTGCAGCTATTGGGAGCGCTACATGGAGTGTGTATGATGGCGTCTGCAAATGCCGGGCCCGGCGTGTAAGCACTGCGCGTGCGCCGGCTTCCCGGGGCGGAAGTGTGCACTCCGCTCCACGTTGCCAAGGCGACACGCTCACTGCAGAAGGAGCGCTTGCGCAAAGAGTCTTGCTGCTGTGAGGTGAATGGGGACAGGTCGTAGCCATCAATTCCCATAAAGGGCGCAACCCAGGAGCCTACCAATACAGAGTGTTACTTTCAATCGCTACAAAGAGCGTACATATAGGTATGAGCAGCGAAGCTGCTGGGCTTGAACAAGCAACAGAACACTAAGGGATAAAGAACATACCATATGTACTCATGAGATAGAAGTACTGTTTTCACAAAAAGTGGTAATTACAAGGACCATAAACAAAAAGGAAAAAAAAAAAAAAATAAATTAAAAAAAAAAATGTGAAAGAAAGAAAAGAATAAGAAAAAATAAATAGATAAATAAATAAATAAAAAGAAGAAAATAATAATAAATGTAAATCAATATAACAATACAGCTCATAAAATGATATAACCTCATGATATGAAGAATACCATTTCCACAGACATAGGAAGATGGTAATTTCAAAAATATAAGACCATCCCGGGCAAAAAACAGAGTAAAAATTACTCATAATGTAAAAAGTAATATATAAACAAACATAAAAAGGTGGTAGTTTCCAAAGTATAAAAAAAACAAAAACAAAACACACACATACCCATTAACCAACAAATACATAGAGTACAGAAAGATACCAGATAATAATGTAGTTCATTGTTTATAAAAACCGGTGAATAATAAATCTTCATTAATGCCCATGGGAATGACACAGTTCAGATCAAAAATCCACTTAGATTCTCGCTTTAATAGTTCCAAGGTAATATTTCCTCCCCTAATGTTCATGTGTACTGCTTCAAGTCCAAGCACCTTCGTACCAGCCCATTGCGCATTATGTTCAGCCAGAAAATGCGCAGCCACAGAGGTAAGGGTTTTTCCCTTTGATTTATCCTTTTTTTTTTCGTGGTGGTAATGGTGGAAAAATGTTGCTGTATACGTCTCCTAAGTTCCTGTGTCGTCTGGCCCACATACACCTTCGGACAAGGACATACCAACGCATAGACCAAATTCCGGGACCTGCAATTGAAGTAGGCCTTGATGGGAGTCTGTGGAAACAAAGAAGGCACCGTGATTCTTTCATTGCCACTAGTAAATGGACAAATGCTACAATTTCCACAGGGAAAAGTACCAATCAATCTGCCTCCTCTGCGAATTTTTGTAACAGGACGCTGGAAATGGCTGTGGCTCAAACAGTCTCTGAAACTTCTAGCCCTTCTCGCTATTAAATTGGGGTGTGGGGCAATGTGGGGAAGCAATTTAGATTCACTTTGTAAAATGCCCCAATACTTTGATAAAATACCCCGCAAATCTTGCCACTGGTTATTGAACATTGTGATAATTCCAAGTGGCTTCTCCACAATTTTAGCCTGACTTTGTAAGAGATCCCCCCTATTGCTGTGATTGGCTGCAGAAAATGCACGAGAAATAACCCGTTTGGGGTAGCCTCTTTCTCGAAAGCGTGCCGTAAGATCGCGGGAATGTGTCGTGAAGTCCTGATGGTCACTACAGTTTCTCCTAATTCTGTAAAATTGGCCCTTTGGAATACCTGTTTTAAGATGCAGCGGATGGAAGCTAGCAAAATGTAACAGGCTATTTGTAGCCGTGGGTTTCCGATACAGAGTTGTGGAGACTTTAGGTCCCTTCACTTGCAATCTCAAGTCCAAAAATTCAATGTCCGTCTGGGAATAATGTGAGGTCAGACGTATGTTCCAGGGATTATCATTCAGTATGCCCACGAATTCTTTACAGTGATCAAGGGTGCCTGTCCAGATAAACACAACATCATCAATATAGCGAAACCACTTAATGACATGTTTAGAGAAGTAGTCCAGACAAAACACCCCTGTGACCTCCCACCACCCTAAAAAAAGATTGGCGTACGCGGGGGCACAACGTGCCCCCATAGCGGTGCCCCTTACCTGTCTGTAGTAGACCCGGTCAAAGATGAAATAATTCTGATCTAGAACAAACAGCAGCAGATCAAGAATGAACGAGTCATGTCCTCTGTCCCCAGTGGTGTTAGAATCCAGAAAAAAGGACACAGCACGTATACCCAGTTCGTGCCCAATGCACGTATAAAGAGACTCCACATCAAGAGTGACAAGCCACGCCCCTGCTGGAATCTCCAAATCCTGGAGTTGTACAATGAGTGATGTGGAATCCTTGACGTAGGACTGGAGAGACACAACTAAGGGCTGAAGAAAAAAATCAATATAAATACACGGCCGCTCAAGTAACCCACCAATCCCAGAGACTATCGGCCTCCCCGGAGGGGCCTGTAAAGATTTGTGCACCTTCGGAAGCATGTAGAGGGTGGGAGTCCTGGGATGCTGGTTAGTGAGAAAATCTTGTTCTCGTTTATTGATAATATTCCGTGAATAAGCAGCCTCCAATAGGCGTTTTAGTTTGCCCTGGAAAACACAAGTGGGATCAGAGGGAAGTACTTGATAGCACTCTTTGTCCCCCAATTGACGCAAGGCTTCTTGTGTATAGAGGTCAACTGGCCAGATCACCAAGTTGCCCCCCTTATCCGCCTCGCGGATTACAAAGTCCCTATTGGAGCCCAATCTTGCCAAAATGGTCTGGTCTTTTTGACTGATATTTCTCCCTCTAATGGGGTCAAGTTTAAGATCATGTACCTCTCTGCATACCGCATTGAAGAAGCTCTGTACCGCCGGGCACAACGTAAATGGAGGTGTGGCTTGCGAGGGAAGTCTTCCGGTGAATTTTCTTCTGGGCTGGCACTCTTCTCCCTCTTCCAGTAGGTCCAAAAGATCTCTCAGAACCAATCTATCAGCCAAGGGCAGCTCATCTAAGGTGGAAGGACGATGATAAAGCAATTTAAACGTTAACTGCCTGCAGAACAGGTAGACATCTTTAATGAATGTAAACTTTTCAAGCCCACTGGTTGGGCAAAACGAGAGGCCCTTTTCCAATAGCTCAGTCTCACGTTCTGATAAGGCATAATTGGATAAATTAATGATTTGTAGCTTACCAGTGGTTGATGATGGCTCTAGTATTGACGTCTCCTGTTCTGCCGTGTCTCCCGTGAATACCGGGGCGACCAAACTTTGCGATTCCGAGTGCGCCTCTTTTGGGCCGTGTCTCCTCCTGCGGCCCCTCCTCCTGCGCCTTCGATGTCGCTTGTTTCGGAGGATAAAAAACCATCACTGGAAGGTATGTCCGAAGAAGTAGCTGTGCCAGTCTCGGCCTGATCCAACCTATTTCCAGGCCTCCTATTCCCCTTATGTGACCACTTGAAGGCCTGACCATTTTTGAAGTCCATCTGGTCTCTCCTGAATTTTTGTCTCTTTTTACTAGTAATTTCTTTTTCAAAAGCATCGAGTGTCATCTTAAGCTGGCCCTGAAATGGTTCCACCAAAGTTTTGTGGTCAAATCCACCTAATTTACCCTCACACGTCTGGAGTTTGTCTTTCAAAGAACTCAAAACTCCCTGGTCATGTTCAATCAACATGTCCAAGATAATAAATGAACATTTAGAAAGACCCGATTCCAAAGTCTTTTGAAACCCAGCATCTACCTCCCAGGCCGGGAAAATTTGTACCCTAAGACCCCTGGGGATGATGCCCACTCGCTTATACTCTTCCAGGGTTTTTAGGTTCCACCAGGTTTTGGCATATGCTTTGTGTAAATTAGTTAATTCTCTGGTCACCTGATGAAACCCATCCATTCCAGATCCACCGTCAGAAACACCCAAATTATCATCATGAAATAAATTCTTGGCCTGGCTACTCCATGCAGCCTCCCTAGCTGCCAAATCCATATTGGTAATAACAGTCTACAAACTATATATAAAATACTGAGTAGTCAATACCCAAGTTATAACATAAGACCATGTGCCAACACCCCGAAAATGCGGATAACAAACCGCATACATGCACTGTAAACCAAACTAAGAAAAATGGGGGCACCACAGTCAATGGGACACAAATAATAATAATTTTTTATTATTATTTTCTTCTTTTTATTTTTTTTATTTATTTATTTATCTATTTATTTTTTCTTATTCTTTTCTTTCTTTCACATTTTTTTTTTTAATTTATTTTTTTTTTTTTTTCCTTTTTGTTTATGGTCCTTGTAATTACCACTTTTTGTGAAAACAGTACTTCTATCTCATGAGTACATATGGTATGTTCTTTATCCCTTAGTGTTCTGTTGCTTGTTCAAGCCCAGCAGCTTCGCTGCTCATACCTATATGTACGCTCTTTGTAGCGATTGAAAGTAACACTCTGTATTGGTAGGCTCCTGGGTTGTGCCCTTTATGGGAATTGATGGCTATGACCTGTCCCCATTCACCTCACAGCAGCAAGACTCTTTGCGCAAGCGCTCCTTCTGCAGTGAGCGTGTCGCCTTGGCAACGTGGAGCGGAGTGCACACTTCCGCCCCGGGAAGCCGGCGCACGCGCAGTGCTTACACGCCGGGCCCGGCATTTGCAGACGCCATCATACACACTCCATGTAGCGCTCCCAATAGCTGCACAGCTGCTGCCGGTAAGGTATCTAATATTTGGTACTTAAGCAGGAGGCAGGACGAGCTGGCACTACCCCTGACGAAGCCACCTCTGTGTGGCGACACGCGTTGGGTGCCTGCTGTCCGCACCTCCTTCCCTTTCAGGGCACACATGCCTCTTTGATTTAGGTTTACCCAGCCTGACCCTGCCTTATATCGGCACCTATGGGACATGGTAGCCATTCCTTCTCATTGGTATTTGATTGACTTTAGATGGTTGGCCTAATTTTAGGTGGACTTTGGTCAGTATACTTATCTCTTTATTTGCACTGCATTATTATTGTATTTTTCACCATCTGTATGGGTTGTATTATGCTCTGTACATTATTATACCATCTGTGTTAATTGCGGTACTTTCTCCATAGGGTGCTTGCAAGGATCACTGTATGGGACTGGCCAGGCTGCATATATTGTTTATATATTTTGTACCATTCAGGCTCTTGTTAGCCAAGTAGGCGTGTGTATTATACTCTGTTAGGGGGGTGCGGTCTGTGTGCCCTATTACGGGCCATCTGCTAGTATGGGGATATTGTATATCCCTTTGGTGTTTTAAATGTTTTTAGTGTTGTCTGTTTCCTGCATACATGTTTAATAAAGCTGTACATTTTTTATTGCATTATTGACATAGTGGTGACTCCCATTTATAAGGCCCATCTTTCTTCTTCAGTTTATATGTGGCATTTTCTCAGGCCTTGGTTTGAGTCCCATTGACTGTGGTGCCCCCATTTTTCTTAGTTTGGTTCACAGCTGAAGGTTTGTTACATTCAATGTTCCCTCCAAACTGTGGAAAGGAAACAGTTACTGGGGAATAAGTGCCTTCGAGTTAACCCTACCACATCCAGGGCGCACAGCGGCTACAATGTACAACCCTCCCTGATCTCCAGAATGATACATTGTAACAAAGCCTCAGCTGAGAGAAGTCAGGAATACTTCACAAGAAACAATTGACTGGAAGTACGGCTGTGTTCACATGTGGCTGCGAGCACAGATTACACGACGGTATGGAGCCGGACCCTGTATAGAGTACAGCTGTGTTCACACGTGGCTGAGAGCTCCGATTACACGACGGTATGGAGCCAGACCCTGTATAGAGTACAGCTGTGTTCACACGTGGCTGCGAGCGCCAATTACACGACGGTATGTAGCCGGACCCAGTATAGAGTACGGCTGTGTTCACACGTGGCTGCGAGTGCTGATTACATGACGGTATGGAGCCGGACCCTGTATAGAGTACAGCTGTGTTCACACGTGGCTGCGAGCACAGATTACACGACGGTATGTAGCCGGACACTGTATAGAGTAGGACTGTGTTCACATGTGGCTGCAAGCGCCAATTACACGACGGTATGGAGCTGGACCCTGTATAGAGTACAGCTGTGTTCACACGTGGCTGCGAGCACAGATTACACGCTGGTATGGAGCTGGACCCTGTATAGAGTACGGCTGTGTTCACACGTGGCTGCGAGCCCAGATTACATGACGGTATGGAGCCGGACCCTGTATAGAGTACGGCTGTGTTCACACGTGGCTGCGAGCGCCGATTACACGATGGTATGTAGCCGGACCCAGTATAGAGTAGAGCTGTGTTCACACGTGGCTGCGAGCGCCAAATACACGACGGTATGGAGCTGGACCCTGTATAGAGTAGAACTACGTTCACACGTGGCTGCGAGCACAGATTACACGACGGTATGGAGCCGGACCCAGTATAGAGTAGGGCTGTGTTCATACGTGGCCGCGAGTGCCGATTACATGACGGTATGGAGCTGGACCCTGTATAGAGTAGAGCTACGTTCACACGTGGCTGTGAGTGCCGATTACATGACGGTATGGAGCCGGACCCTGTATAGAGTAGGGCTGTGTTCACACATGGCTAAGATCGCCGATTACACGATGGTATGGAGCCGGTCCCAGTATAGAGTAGGGCTGTGTTCACACGTGGCTGCGAGCACAGATTACACGACGGTATGGAGCTGGACCGTGTATAGAGTAGAGCTACGTTCACATGTGGCAGTGAGTGCCGATTACATGACGGTATGGAGATGGACCCTGTATAGAGTAGAGCTGCGTTCACACGTGGCTGTAAGTGCCAATTACATGACGGTATGGAGCCGGACCCTGTATAGGGTAGGGCTGTGTTCACACGTGGCTGCAAGCACATATTACACGACGGTATGGAGCTGGACCCTGTATAGAATACGGCTGTATTCACACGTGGCTGCGAGTGCTGATTACATGACGGTATGGAGCCGGACCCTGTATAGAGTAGGGCTGCATTCACACATGGCTGTGAGTGCCGATTACACGACGGTATGTAGCCAGACACTGTACAGAGTAGAGCTGTGTTCACACGTGGCTGCGAGCGCCAATTACATGACGGTATGGAGCTGGACCCTGTATAGAGTACGGCTGTGTTCACACGTGGCTGCGAGCCCAGATTACATGACGGTATGGAGCCGGACCCTGTATAGAGTACGGCTGTGTTCACATGTGGCTGAGAGCTCCGATTACACGATGGTATGTAGCCGGACCCAGTATAGAGTAGAGCTGTGTTCACACGTGGCTGCGAGCGCCAATTACACGACGGTATTGAGCTGGACCCTGTATAGAGTAGAACTACGTTCACACGTGGCTGCGAGCACAGATTACACGACGGTATGGAGCCGGACCCAGTATAGAGTAGGGCTGTGTTCACACGTGGCTGCAAGCACAGATTACACGACGGTATGGAGCTGGATCCTGTATAGAGTAGAGCTGCGTTCACATGTGGCTGTGAGTGCCGATTACATGACGGTATGGAGCCAGACCCTGTATAGCATAGGGCTGCATTCACACGTGGCTGTGAGTGCCGATTACATGACGGTATGGAGCCAGACCCTGTATAGAGTAGGGCTGTGTTCACACGTGGCTGCGAGTGCCGATTACATGACGGTATGGAGCTGGACCCTGTATAGAGTAGAGCTGCGTTCACACGTGGCTGCGAGTGCCGATTACATGACGGTATGGAGCTGGACCCTGTATAGAGTAGAGCTGCGTTCACACGTGGCTGTGAGTGCCAATTACACGATGGTATGGAGCCGGACCCAGTATAGAGTAGGGCTGTGTTCACACGTGGCTGCGAGCACAGATTACACAACGGTATGGAGCTGGACCCTGTATAGAGTAGAGCTACGTTCACATGTGGCAGTGAGTGCCGATTACATGACTGTATGGAGATGGACCCTGTATAGAGTAGGGCTGTGTTCACACATGGCTGAGATCGCCGATTACATGACGGTATGGAGCCGGACCCTGTATAGGGTAGGGCTGTGTTCACACCTGGCTGCAAGCACAGATTACACGACGGTATGGAGCTGGACCCTGTATAGAGTACGGCTGTGTTCACACGTGGCTGCGAGTGCTGATAACATGACGGCATGGAGCCGGACCCTGTATAGAGTAGGGCTGCATTCACACATGGCTGTGAGTGCCGATTACACGACGGTATGTAGCCAGACACTGTACAGAGTAGGGCTGTGTTCACACGTGGCTGCGAGCGCCAATTACATGACGGTATGGAGCTGGACCCTGTATAGAGTACGGCTGTGTTCACACGTGGCTGCGAGCCCAGATTACATGACGGTATGGAGCCGGACCCTGTATAGAGTACGGCTGTGTTCACACGTGGCTGAGAGCTCTGATTACACAATGGTATGTAGCCGGACCCAGTATAGAGTAGAGCTGTGTTCACACGTGGCTGCGAGCGCCAATTACACAACGGTATGGAGCTGGACCCTGTATAGAGTAGAACTACGTTCACACGTGGCTGCGAGCACAGATTACACGACGGTATGGAGCCGGACCCAGTATAGAGTAGGGCTGTGTTCACACGTGGCTGCGAGCACAGATTACACGCTGGTATGGAGCTGGACCCTGTATAGAGTACGGCTGTGTTCACACGTGGCTGCGAGCCCAGATTACATGACGGTATGGAGCCGGACCCTGTATAGAGTACGGCTGTGTTCACACGTGGCTGCGAGCGCCGATTACACGATGGTATGTAGCCGGACCCAGTATAGAGTAGAGCTGTGTTCACACGTGGCTGCGAGCGCCAAATACACGACGGTATGGAGCTGGACCCTGTATAGAGTAGAACTACGTTCACACGTGGCTGCGAGCACAGATTACACGACGGTATGGAGCCGGACCCAGTATAGAGTAGGGCTGTGTTCATACGTGGCCGCGAGTGCCGATTACATGACGGTATGGAGCTGGACCCTGTATAGAGTAGAGCTACGTTCACACGTGGCTGTGAGTGCCGATTACATGACGGTATGGAGCCGGACCCTGTATAGAGTAGGGCTGTGTTCACACATGGCTAAGATCGCCGATTACACGATGGTATGGAGCCGGTCCCAGTATAGAGTAGGGCTGTGTTCACACGTGGCTGCGAGCACAGATTACACGACGGTATGGAGCTGGACCGTGTATAGAGTAGAGCTACGTTCACATGTGGCAGTGAGTGCCGATTACATGACGGTATGGAGATGGACCCTGTATAGAGTAGAGCTGCGTTCACACGTGGCTGTAAGTGCCAATTACATGACGGTATGGAGCCGGACCCTGTATAGGGTAGGGCTGTGTTCACACGTGGCTGCAAGCACATATTACACGACGGTATGGAGCTGGACCCTGTATAGAATACGGCTGTATTCACACGTGGCTGCGAGTGCTGATTACATGACGGTATGGAGCCGGACCCTGTATAGAGTAGGGCTGCATTCACACATGGCTGTGAGTGCCGATTACACGACGGTATGTAGCCAGACACTGTACAGAGTAGAGCTGTGTTCACACGTGGCTGCGAGCGCCAATTACATGACGGTATGGAGCTGGACCCTGTATAGAGTACGGCTGTGTTCACACGTGGCTGCGAGCCCAGATTACATGACGGTATGGAGCCGGACCCTGTATAGAGTACGGCTGTGTTCACATGTGGCTGAGAGCTCCGATTACACGATGGTATGTAGCCGGACCCAGTATAGAGTAGAGCTGTGTTCACACGTGGCTGCGAGCGCCAATTACACGACGGTATTGAGCTGGACCCTGTATAGAGTAGAACTACGTTCACACGTGGCTGCGAGCACAGATTACACGACGGTATGGAGCCGGACCCAGTATAGAGTAGGGCTGTGTTCACACGTGGCTGCAAGCACAGATTACACGACGGTATGGAGCTGGATCCTGTATAGAGTAGAGCTGCGTTCACATGTGGCTGTGAGTGCCGATTACATGACGGTATGGAGCCAGACCCTGTATAGCATAGGGCTGCATTCACACGTGGCTGTGAGTGCCGATTACATGACGGTATGGAGCCAGACCCTGTATAGAGTAGGGCTGTGTTCACACGTGGCTGCGAGTGCCGATTACATGACGGTATGGAGCTGGACCCTGTATAGAGTAGAGCTGCGTTCACACGTGGCTGCGAGTGCCGATTACATGACGGTATGGAGCTGGACCCTGTATAGAGTAGAGCTGCGTTCACACGTGGCTGTGAGTGCCAATTACACGATGGTATGGAGCCGGACCCAGTATAGAGTAGGGCTGTGTTCACACGTGGCTGCGAGCACAGATTACACAACGGTATGGAGCTGGACCCTGTATAGAGTAGAGCTACGTTCACATGTGGCAGTGAGTGCCGATTACATGACTGTATGGAGATGGACCCTGTATAGAGTAGGGCTGTGTTCACACATGGCTGAGATCGCCGATTACATGACGGTATGGAGCCGGACCCTGTATAGGGTAGGGCTGTGTTCACACCTGGCTGCAAGCACAGATTACACGACGGTATGGAGCTGGACCCTGTATAGAGTACGGCTGTGTTCACACGTGGCTGCGAGTGCTGATAACATGACGGCATGGAGCCGGACCCTGTATAGAGTAGGGCTGCATTCACACATGGCTGTGAGTGCCGATTACACGACGGTATGTAGCCAGACACTGTACAGAGTAGGGCTGTGTTCACACGTGGCTGCGAGCGCCAATTACATGACGGTATGGAGCTGGACCCTGTATAGAGTACGGCTGTGTTCACACGTGGCTGCGAGCCCAGATTACATGACGGTATGGAGCCGGACCCTGTATAGAGTACGGCTGTGTTCACACGTGGCTGAGAGCTCTGATTACACAATGGTATGTAGCCGGACCCAGTATAGAGTAGAGCTGTGTTCACACGTGGCTGCGAGCGCCAATTACACAACGGTATGGAGCTGGACCCTGTATAGAGTAGAACTACGTTCACACGTGGCTGCGAGCACAGATTACACGACGGTATGGAGCCGGACCCAGTATAGAGTAGGGCTGTGTTCACACGTGGCTGCAAGCACAGATTACACGACGGTATGGAGCTGGATCCTGTATAGAGTAGAGCTGCATTCACATGTGGCTGTGAGTGCCGATTACATGACGGTATGGAGATGGACCCTGTATAGAGTAGAGCTGTGTTCACACATAGCTGAGATCGCCGATTACATGACGGTATGGAGCCGGACCCTGTATAGGGTAGGGCTGTGTTCACACCTGGCTGCAAGCACAGATTACACGACGGTATGGAGCTGGACCCTGTATAGAGTACGGCTGTGTTCACACGTGGCTGCGAGTGCTGATTACATGACGGTATGGAGCCGGACCCTGTATAGAGTAGGGCTGCATTCACACATGGCTGTGAGTGCCGATTACACGACGGTATGTAGCCAGACACGGTACAGAGTAGGGCTGTGTTCACACGTGGCTGCGAGCGCTAATTACACAATGTATGGAGCTGGACCCTGTATAGAGTAGGGCTGTGTTCACACGTGGCTGAGAGCTCCGATTACACGATGGTATGTAGCCGGACCCAGTATAGAGTAGAGCTGTGTTCACACGTGCCTGCGAGCGCCAATTACACGACGGTATGGAGCTGGACCCTGTATAGAGTAGAACTACATTCACACATGGCTGCGAGCACAGATTACACGACGGTATGGAGCCGGACCCAGTATAGAGTAGGGCTGTGTTTACACGTGGCTGCGAGCACAGATTACACGATGGTATGGAGCTGGACCCTGTATAGAGTAGAGCTGCGTTCACACGTGGCTGTAAGTGCCAATTACATGACGGTATGGAGCCAGACCCTGTATAGAGTAGGGCTGCATTCACACGTGGCTGTGAGTACCGATTACATGACGGTATGGAGCCGGACCCTGTATAGAGTATGGCTGTGTTCACACGTGGCCGCGAGTGCCAATTACATGACGGTATGGAGCCAGACCCTGTATAGAGTAGGGCTGCATTCACACGTGGCTGTGAGTGCCGATTACATGACGGTATGGAGCCGGACCCTGTATAGAGTAGGGCTGTGTTCACACGTGGCCGCGAGTGCCAATTACATGACGGTATGGAGCTGGACACTGTATAGAGTAGAGCTGCGTTCACACGTGGCTGTGAGTGCCGATTACATTACGGTATGGAGCCGGACCCTGTATAGAGTAGGGCTGTGTTCACACATGGCTGAGATCGCCGATTACACGATGGTATGGAGCCGGACCCAGTATAGAGTAGGGCTGTGTTCACACGTGGCAGCGAGCACAGATTACACGACGGTATGGAGCTGGACCCTGTATAGAGTAGAGCTACGTTCACATGTGGCAGTGAGTGCCGATTACATGACGGTATGGAGATGGATCCTGTATAGAGTAGAGCTGCGTTCACACGTGGCTGTGAGTGCCGATTACATGACGGTATGGAGCTGGACCCTGTATAGAGTAGAGCTGTGTTCACACGTGGCTTTGAGTGCCGATTACACGACGGTATGTGGCCGGACCCAGTATAGAGTAGGGCTGTGTTCACACATGGCTGTGAGTGCCGATTACACGACGGTATAGAGCCGGACCCTGTATAGAGTAGGGTGGCGTTCACACGAGGCTGCGAGCGCCGATTACATGACGGTATGGAGCTGGGCCCTGTGTGGAGTAGGGCTGCATTGACACGAGGCTGCGAGTGCCGATTACATGACGGTATGGAGCCGGATCCTGTATAGAGTAGGGCTGCGTTCACACGAGGCTGCGAGCGCCGATTACATGATGGTATGGAGCCGGATCCTGTATAGAGTAGGGCTGTATTCACACGTGGCTGTGAGTGCCAATTACATGATGGTATGGAGCCGGATCCTGTATAGAGTAGGGCTGTATTCACACATGGCTGTGAGTGCCGATTACATGACGGTATATAGCTGGACCCAGTATAGAGTAGGGCTGTGTTCACACAAGGCTGCGAGTGCCGATTACACGACGGTATGGAGCCGGACCCAGTGTAGGGTAGGGCTGCGTTCACACGTGGATGCGAGCACAGATTACATGGAGCGACCCCATAGGGCCGTGGACTATTCGGTACCGGGTCCTTCGGTTCGGGGGATGTCACGGTGGCTGACCCAGGCCGTGGCCCTCAGGGGTGTCCAGGAAAAGAGTTCATATATGGGAAAGGTCTTTAAAAGGGTAGTTCGTGACGCCACCTGTGGTATTCGGTCAGGGTGACCGACGCTGCTTAGGGGTCCACTGGGGTGATGTTATGGCAGCAAGATGGTATACCTTCCCACAGGTGAAGTGTGTCCCCAGGGCTTCCCAGAAGTGTAGATTAGATGGTGATGGTGAAGGTTGTAAGTCACAGCGAATTACGAGGACACAAGGTTGCAGTCTCTTTACCTTTTACTGAAGGCTTCAGTGTCCACAGTTCAGGGCACCGGATCACAGGGTAGGCAGAGTCCGGCTGGCCTGAAGGCTAATCCAGAGTCCCCTTATCCAGGTGGAATGCAATAGCCTTCCTATGCGCACAGTAACACAGTAGGTCCTCACTTGGTTAAGCTCTAATGAGGTCCTTACTGTTATTACTCTTCTCTCTCTGTTCCCCGTGGTCGGATAGAACAAAACCCGTATGACTGATGGCCTGGGGCTTGTTTATAGGGACCCTAGAGACGCCCCGACCCCCACAAGTTGCCATCTGTCTTCTTAGGTATTTTAGGTCGGGCAGCCAACTTGGAATTGACTGTCCTGCCAGTCTCTGAAGCAATGGCGTAGAGCACTTTACTCCCTCGGTATTCTGGCTACCGGAACACACACCAGAAGGATGCAGCTCCTCTCGTCTACTATCCTCTCTGGTATCCACTTGTTGCTATGCCTTCGTTTCTCACTCACTACAACACGCTTCCTTTCAATGTCTCTTTCTTAGGATGCTGCCGCACGTGGGGCAGGCGCAGCTCCGTGGACCCTCGTCCTCCTCAGACCGAAATCTGGATCTGCTGCAGATCACTCCAGACAGCTCGGCCTGGAGACCTTTCTCTCTCAGTCTCCAGCCAGGAACTCCCTCACTTTCTAACCAACCCACCAGTTTTACCTAACTGTGAGGAGTGGCCTAATAGATAGAACCTTTGCTCCCCCTGGTGGCTGGAGTATGAAGTGCGTGGTGTGTTTGTGATACCTGAACAGAAGATCTCCTTTATTGCCTCCAGACGTAAAATCACTCCCCCGGGTGGAAGAACAACATTACTGCAGCAACTAGGACTCTGGGGCGCTGCATACACGACGGTATGGAGCCGGACCCTGTATAGAGTAGGGCTGCATTCACACATGGCTGCGAGCGCCGATTACACGACGGTTTCGAGCTGGACCCAGTATAGAGTAGGGATGCATTCACACGTGGCTACGAGCGCTGATTACACGACGGTATGGAGCCGGACCCGGTATAGAGTAGAGCTGCTTTCACACAAGGCTGCGAGCGCCGATTACATGACGGTATGGAGCTGGACCCTGTAGACAGTAGGGCTGCGTTCACACGAGGCTACGAGTGCCGATTACATGACGGTATGGAGCCGGACCCTGTATAGAGTAGGGCTGTGTTCACACGTGGCTGCGAGTGCCGATTGCACGACTGTATGGAGAGGGACCCAGTATAGAGTAGAGCTGTGTTCACACATGGCTGCAAGCGCTGATTACACGATGGTATGGAGCCGGACCCTGTAGACAGTAGGGCTGCGCTCACACGAGGCTATGAGTGACGATTACATGACGGTATGGAGCCGGACCCTGTAGACAGTAGGGCTGCGCTCACACGAGGCTATGAGTGCCGATTACATGACGGTATGGAGCCGGACCCTGTAGACAGTAGGGCTGTGTTCACACGAGGCTGCGAGTGGCGATTACATGACAGTGTGTAGCTGCACCCTGTCTAGAGTAGAGCTGTGTTCACACATGGCTGAGAGTGCCGATTACACGATGGTATGGAGCCGGACACTGTATAGAGTAGGGCTGTGTTCACACATGGCTGCAAGCGCTGATTACACGACGGTATTGAGCCGGACCCTGTATAGAAAAATTGGAGAAGATTTGAGTGTTTAGGGTTAAAAAGAAGATACTTTATTATAAACAAATCAAGTGACATAAATATAATACAAAAGGTAAAATAGAAAAGGATGATGTGCAAAATCACCAGCGCCCCCTACCCCCCAGTAGTACACAAAACATCTAAAATATATAGGGCATGCTCTAAGTGGAATATATACTTATCACGACCAAGTGGTCTATATCTATAAAGGCATATCAAGAGCAGCGCTTACCAGTATAAAATCAATGGGGGAGGTGGCACCAGATTGCATCCAAGAGCGCCCCCACGCACGATTACACGAAGGTATGTAGCCGGACCCTGTATAGAGTAGGGCTGCGTTCACACATGGCTGTCAGGACACTGAACATTTTTTATTACCTTTTTGTGCATTACTGCCCTTTTCCAAGATGGCGTCTTTGGTCTCATGTGCACTGTGTCTTCCTGCTATAAAACTCCACCCCAGCCTTCAGTCTGTGCTAGAGTATTCTGCCTTGCATCCAGCTCCTGACCTCTGGTGACTCCCTGGCTATATACCTGCTCCTGTGAACCTGTGCGGTGATCCTGCTACTCTGCTCTGAGTTCCTGCTGCATACACCAGTTCCAGTAATCCTCCTTCATCTGCTGCTCGTGTTTACTTCCATCTGCATTTGCTGGACATGTAAGCTGTTTCTGCTTTGCAAGAACCTGAGACTATTACCCAGGCCTCCCTGGTTGAGCTAAGATATGATTTGAACTGCCTTATAAGCATATCTATCTGTGTCTGGACTAAGACAAGGATTTATTCGTGTCAAGTTTCATCAAGAATAACTCTGCTTCATAGATTTTATGCGTGATTGCATTTTCCTCTGACGTTTCCTATAGACTGCTGAGCTGCGTTTATTATTTGCACCAAGTGTTGTGGACTTGAGTTTCTTTCTGCACCTGTTTGAATCACAGTGTGATAATATAGACTTTACCACTTATAAAACTGTGTCCTGTAGTTGTCTTGTTCCATGCAAAGAGTCTCCAGAGTTATCCCCTATAATTATTACAATGGCTGAGAGTGCTGATTACATGACGGTATGGAGCCGGACCCTGTATAGATTAGGGCTGTGTTCACACATGGCAGAGAGTGCCGATTACACGACGGTATGGAGCTGGACCCTGTATAAGATCACTTAGTAAGGAGCCATTATGTGGCTACACCAAAAAACTTTTTTGGTAACAGCAAACAAAAATGGGGGTGTTTCCCCTGTGGTAACTGTTTGGCTTTTAATCAGGAGAACATTCAAAGGGGCGTTTCATTTAGATCAGCCGATGTTGTCCGTGAGTATGCCATCACTCATTACATTACGTGTTGTACCACCTTTGTGAATTATTATGCTCAGTGTCCGTGTGGGAAAATCTATGTCGGCCTCACTTTGAGGGAGTAACGTATCAGGACAAGGGAGCATGTCCGGGATATTATTGTGGCAGCAGAGGTGCATGATCCTTTACAGCTGAAATCCATCCCGAAACACTTCAGATTATACAATAATTCTGATCCTCGTGGTTTTCACGTTAGGGGTATCGATAGTGTACATGGTGGTACTAGAGGAGGTAATCTCAAGCAAATTCTTGCGCAAGTTGAAGTCAGGTGGATTGTGGATTTGGGCACCATGTCCCCCAAGGGACTCAATGAAAAACTGAGCTTTGCTTGCTTTCTATAGTTTTCCCTAGCTTTTTAACCTTATTTTGTTTGTGTGTTTGTAGTTATTTTAACTTTTCTTTCCTATTTATTTTAGTAGTTATTCCATCCTCGCCCTCCCTGATGTGATCCCATATCTACTGCCTGGATGAGGCGTGTTAACATAATTATCAGAACCTGAATATGCCCCAATGATGCGATGAGATATGCCATGTAAGGTCAAGATGAATGAAGAAATGGAAGTCTTAGTGCTACTATGTGGACTTTCTTTGTACGACTTGTGGCATTTGTATATTTTATTATCTTGTACTTTTGATGATTTGCGGCATTTGTATTGTCAGGAAATAGAAGTTCTGATTACTCAATTACACATACAGAGCTCTCAGCTGCAGTTTCCTCTGCCTGCCAGCACAAGGCTGGAATGCTAAGCCACTCTTTCTCCCTCCCCCCCCACAGCTATACAACCGTAATGTGACACGAGCCTGCCAGCTTCACTGAAGAATTTTTATGGCTCTGAGCTGCGAAAGCCGTCTCTCCCTAAATCCCTCATTCCCCCCTCCCACCTAATACCAGCCAAAACTGGTACAGCCTGTTCCAGACGGAATGGGACTCCATTGTTCTTTGAAAGTTATGTATATTAGCACCGATCCCGGCTAGAGAGATAAGGATTATATTTTCCGGATGTCCATCGAGAGATCTATAACCCCTTGAAATCGCTAGAAGCTAAACCCAACGAGTGCAAGGAGTGGGTTTCTTCGCAAGCGGGTCATGTAACTATGCCGTATTTACACTTACAATAATCCCCCCAATGTGGTGCACATCCTGATCATTGTGTCTTTCGTATACGAGGTTCATACCATAACTCTAAGGAAAGGGGAGGATTCAGCCTCTAAGTGAGGTCACCTCAGGGGGAGTGCCTTGGTTTTAGGCTGGGATATAAGTGAGTGAAGCAGCAGTCTTCACGGGTCTTTTGTCCGGGGTCTAGCTGCCAGACAGGGGTGATGCATCTGAATATATGGTCACCCATCCCCCACAGCACACGGCCAGCCATGATCTGAACGCAATGTAAGTGTTCTCTTCAACTTTAATCCCATTTTATTTGTAATTGTACTGTACATACGATACTTGTCTTTATACTATCTTTTTATACTTCTGTAAACACTGCCTACCTTTTTTGGAGTAAAATATAAAATTACTAGCTTTATCTTATCTTGCTCTATAACGAGCTGTCACTCCTCTGAAGTGAATTATGCTACTAATCTAGGTTGGCTCCGGACCCATTAATAATTAAGAAATCGGAGCTGGTGGCAGCGGATTTGTCCTGTGCATTTGGGAGTCTTTGTAGCGACTGGCGGCATTGATAATTTTTGTTCCCGCCTGAGTGGGAGTAGTTATATTGCCCTCGCTGCAGTGTGCCCACTAGCCAGTACAAATGCTTCTCTCCCGCCAGACCAAGATGAAGACTATGAGGCCATCTAGCAGGCCCTGATAAAGTAGTACCAGCTAACTCCTGAGGTTTACGGTAAAAAGTTCCAGAACCTCCAACGTGGCCCACACGACAGTCATAGCGGTGTTGCGCATGGACTTGGGACCTACTTTGACCAGTAGACCCAAGGACTGTCAGTGACCACCTTTGCACAGCTGTGAGACCTGATGATCAAAGACCAGTTCTAGTGCAGTGCCCCAGAGTCCTGGTCGTTGCAGTAATGTCGCTCTTCCACCAGGGGGAGTGATATTACGTCTGATGGTACTAAAGGAGTTTACCTTGCCAGGTATCACAAGTCACACACTACACTTCACCCTCCAGTCCACAAGGGGGAGCCTTGCTTCTATCTACTAGGCCACTCCTCACACATGGGTAAAACTGGTGGGTTGGATAGGAAGCCAGTGAGAAGCTACCTGGGTTTGACCCAGAAAGGACCTGTCAGGCAGACAGGGGGAGAAGGAGGAACATCTGAGCTGCAGACAGAGGGTCCCTGTCAGGGGTGGGATCCTGACAGAGGCCAAGCACGAGATAGAATGCTACGGAGCTGCGCCTGCACCCCATGCGGCAGCTTCCTACGAAAGGACAAGAAAGGAGTTGTATTGTGGAGAGTGAGAAACGAAGTCACAGCACAAGGAGATAATACCGGGAGGAGTTCTGCCCCAAGATCGGCAGCCTCCTTCTGAGGCGCGTAGCCGGTGGCCGGAACACCGAGGGAGTAATTGACTCTACGTATTACTTCAGAGACCAGCAGGACAGTCAATTCCAAGTTGGTAGCCCGACCTTAATACCTAAGAAGACACGGAGGCAAATTGTGGGAGAGGGGCGTCTCTAGGGTCCCTATAAAATAAGCTCCAGGCCTACCCCGTCATACGGGTTGTCCTATCCATACCATCTGGGGGACAGAGAGAGAGAAGATCAGAAACATCCACGAAAGTTGTGAGGACTATCCCGTGGTGCTCAGTAGGGAGGTACTACAACACACAGGCGCAAGTAGGAAGGCTACTGATTTCCACCTGTATAAGGGAACTCTGGATGTGCCTTCGGACCGGCCGGATTCTGCCTGCCCTGTGAACGGTACTCTGGACTGTGGACGCTGAAGTCTTCAGTAAAAGGTAAAGAGACTGCAACCTTTGTGTCCTCGTTATTCACTGCGCCTTACATCGTCCACCATCACCACCTATACATCCGGGAAGCCCTGGGGACATACTTCACCTGTGGCAAGGTATACCATCTAGCTGCCATTCCATCACCCCAGCGGACCCCTAAGCAGCATCGGTCACCCTGACCGAATACCACAGGTGGCGTCACGAACACCAGACAAACTACACCTTTAATTGGGCGCCCCTCAGAAAAATGGCCACGGACACGGTCGGGCCACCGTGACATCCCCAGAATCGAGAGGGACCCGGTACCGAGTACCCCATTGCCCTTAACGTGGGGGCGCTCCACTAACATCTTTGCCCAGCTGAGGTGCGACAGTTCATGATGGACAGAGAGCCCAAAGATGTGACTAAAGCAGCGCAGATTGCCGATGCCTATGAGGCCAACCGTAAACCAGAAGTGCGGAAGCCAGTCACCATCAGCTGGAGTGGGGGTAAGCCTGCAACCAATGCCAGTACCCCCGCTAGCCAACTCACCAGAGGCCCTGTCCCCGTGGCCAACAGCATCAGACCTACCACCGACCTTCGCCAGTATTTTTCCTGCAAACGGACGGGTCATATCAGCACAACTGTCCAGAGAAGCAGAGGAACCCCCCAGCCAAGGCCCCAGGGCCTAATGCGGGCAGATTTTTTGGTGGGTTGGGCAGCTGGGAGGGTGTATGACAACGTGCAGCACTTCACCGTGGGGGGCCATGTCGCTCAAGGCCTCAAGGGCTGAATGAACCCTCATCCGACCCGAACTGGCGGCCCCTGAAGAGACTATTTCGGGGGAAACCCTGACTGTTGCGGGGATTGGGGGCATCTGCTGTCCCCTGCCAATGGCCCGGATGCATATAGATTGGGGTGCCAGGAGCGGGGTGAAGGAAGTGGGGGTGTCCAATAACTTGCCCGCTGATGTTTTATTTGGGACTGATTTGGGGAGGATGGTTGTATGTCCCTGACTCCTCTCCCCGATCAAATGCTGATGATAGCGGTGGGAAATTGCATGTGTTACCTGACAATGCTTTACCAATTAACCCCTTCCCGACATTTGACGTACTATCCCGTCGAGGTGGGGTGGGCCCCCATGACCGCCGACGGGATAGTACGTCATACGCGATCGGCCGCGCTCACGGGGGGAGCGCGGCCGATCGCGGCCGGGTGTCGGCTGCATATCGCAGCTGACATCCGGCACTATGTGCCAGGAGCGGTCACGGACCGCCCCCGGCACACCGCGATCAAACATGATCGCGGTGTACCGGCGGTACAGGGAAGCATCGCGCAGGGAGGGGGCTCCCTGCGGGCTTCCCTGAGACGATCGGTACAAGGTGATGTACTCACCTCGTACCGAACGTCTTCTCCCTGCAGGCCCCGGATCCAAAATGGCCGAGGGGCTGTATCCGGGTCCTGCAGGGAGCACTTCCGGGTCGGAGCAGGCTGCAGATGAAAGCTGCAGCCTGCTCCGATGAAAGTATGATCGCGGATCTGATAGAGTGCTGGGCAAACTGTCAGATCTGCGATCTGTGATGTCCCCCCCTGGGACAAAGTAAAAAAAAAAAATTTCCACATGTGTAAAAAAAAAAAAAAAAATTCCTAAATAAATAATAATAAAAAAAAAAATATTATTCCCATAAATACATTTCTTTATCTAAAAAAAACAAACAAAAACAATAAAAGTACACATATTTAGTATCGCCGCGTCCGTAACGACCCAACCTATAAAACTGGCCCACTAGTTAACCCCTTCAGTAAACACCGTAAGGAAAAAAAAAAAAAAACGAGGCAAAAAATAACGCTTTATTACCATACCGCCGAACAAAAAGTGGAATAACACGCGATCAAAAAGACGGATATAAATAACCATGTTACCGCTGAAAACGTCATCTTGTCCCGCAAAAAACGAGCCGCCATACAGCATCATCAGCAAAAAAATAAAAAAGTTATAGTCCTCAGAATAAAGCGATGCCAAAATAATTATTTTTTCTATAAAATAGTTTTTATCGTATAAAAGCGTCAAAACATAAAAAAATGATATAAATGAGGTATCGCTGTAATCGTACTGACCCGACGAATAAAACTGCTTTATCAATTTTACCAAACGCGGAACGGTATAAACGCCTCCCCCAAAAGAAATTCATGAATAGCTGGTTTTTGGTTATTCTGCCTCACAAAAATCGGAATAAAAAGTGATAAAAAATGGTCACGTGTCCGAAAATGTTACCAACAAAAACGTCAACTCGTCCCGCAAAAAAAAAAAAACCTCACATGACTCTGTGGACCAAAATGTGGAAAAATTATAGGTCTCAAAATGTGGAGACGCAAAAACTTTTTTGCTATAAAAAGCGTCTTTTAGTCTGGTTTCACACTTGCGTTTTTATCTGCATGCGTTTTTTAAAAAAACCACATGTGTGAAAAAATGCATGTAAACGCGGTAAAACGCATGCGTTTTTATAGAAAAACACAAGAAAACAAGAAAAAAACAAAAAACCCTAACCCTAACCCTACCCCTAACCTGAAATACGTGGCACTGAAATACGTGGCACTGAAATATACGTTTATATACGTATATACGTATATGTGCCACGATATTTCAGTGGCCACGTATTTAAGTGCCACGTATTTAAGTGCCACGTATTTAAGTGCCACGTATTTAAGTGTCACGTATTTCAGTGCCACGTATTTAAGTGCCACGTATTTAAGTGCCACGTATTTAAGTGCCACGTATTTCAGTGCCACGTATTTCAGTGCCACGTATTTACGTGCCACGTATTTTTCAGTGCCTGAAATACGTGGCACTGAAATACGTGGCACTGAAATATCGTGGCACTGAAATATCGTGGCACTGAAGTATTTACGTGCCACGTATTTTTCAGTGCCTGATATACGTGGCACTGAAATACGTGGCACTGAAATATCGTGGCACTGAAATATCGTGGCACTGAAATACGTGGCACTTAAATACGTGGCACTTAAATACGTGGCACTTAAATACGTGGCTCTTAAATACGTGGCTCTTAAATACGTGGCACTTATATACGTGGCACTTATATACGTGGCACTTATGACTGTCAGAAAATGTTCAGTAAACGGTTAGGGGTGAGGTTAGGGGTAGGGTTTCAGGTAGAATTGGGGAGATTCCACTGTTCAGGCACATCAGGGGCTCTCCAAACGCGACATGGCGTCCAATCTCAATTCCAGCCAATTCTGCGTTGAAAAAGTAAAACAGTGCTCCTTCCCTTCCGAGCTCTCCCGTGCGTCCAAAAAGGGGTTTACCCCAACATATGGGGTATCAGCGTACTAGGGACAAATTGAACAACAACTTCTGGGGTCCAAGTTCTCTTGTTATCCTTGGGAAAATAAAAATTTGGGGGGCTAAAAATCATTTTTGTGGGAAAAAAAAATATGTTTTATTTTCACGGCTCTGCGTTGTAAACTGTAGTGAAACACTTGGGGGTTCAAAGTTCTCACAACACATCTAGATAAGTTCCTTGGGAGGTCTAGTTTCCAATATGGGGTCACTTGTGGGGGGTTTGTACTATTTGGGTACATCAGGGGCTCTGCAAATGCAACGTGACGCCTGCAGACCAATCCATTTAAGTCTGCATTCCAAATGGCGCTCCTTCCCTTCCGAGCTCTGTCATGCGCCCAAACAGTGGTTCCCCCCCACAAAGGGGGTATCAGCGTACTCAGGACAAATTGGACAACAAAGTTTAAGGTCCAATTTATCCTGATACCCTTGTGAAAATACATAACTGGGGGCTAAAAAATCATTTTTGTGAAAAAAAAAAAATAATTTTTATTTTCACGGCTCTGCGTTATAAACTGTAGTGAAACACTTGGGGGTTCAAAGTTCTCACAACACATCTAGATAAGTTCCTTGGGGGGTCTAGTTTCCAATATGGGGTCACTTGTGGGGGGTTTGTACTGTTTGGGTACATCAGGGGCTCTGCAAATGCAACGTGACGCCTGCAGACCAATCCATTTAAGTCTGCATTCCAAATGGCGCTCCTTCCCTTCCGAGCTCTGTCATGCTCCCAAACAGTGGTTCCCCCCCACATAGGGGGTATCAGCGTACTCAGGACAAATTGGACAACAACTTTTAGGGTCCAATTTATCCTGATACCCTTGTGAAAATACAAAACTGGGGGCTAAATTTCATTTTTGTGAAAAAAAAAAAAAAATTATTTTCACGGCTCTGCGTTATAAACTGTAGTGAAACACTTGGGGGTTCAAAGTTCTCACAACACATCTAGATAAGTTCCTTGGGGGGTCTAGTTTCCAATATGGGGTCACTTGTGGGGGGTTTGTACTGTTTGGGTACATCAGGGGCTCTGCAAATGCAACATGACGCCTGCAGACCAATCCATTTAAGTCTGCATTCCAAATGGCGCTCCTTCCCTTCCGAGCTCTGTCATGCGCCCAAACAGTGGTCCCCCCCACAAATGGGGTATCAGCGTACTCCAGACAAATTGGACAACAACTTTTGAGGTCCAATTTATCCTGATACCCTTGTGAAAATACAAAACTGGGGGCTAAAAAATCATTTTTGTGAAAAAAAAAAAAAAAATTATTTTCACCGCTCTGCGTTATAAACTGTAGTGAAACACTTGGGGGTTCAAAGCTCTCAAAACACATCTAGATAAGTTCCTTAGGGGGTCTACTTTCCAAAATGGTGTCACTTGTGGGGGGGTTTAATGTTTAGGCACATCAGGGGCTCTCCAAACGCAACATGGCATCCCATCTTAATTCCAGTCAATTTTGCATTGAAAAGTAAAATAGCGCTTCTTCCCTTCTGAGCTCTGCTATGCGCCCAAACAATGGTTTACACCCACATATGGGGTATCGTCGTACTCAGGACAAATTGCACAACAACTTTTGTGGTCTAATTTCTTCTCTTACCCTTGGGGAAATAAAAAAATGGGGGTTAAAAGATCATTTTTGTGAAAAAATATGATTTTTTATTTTTACGGCTCTGCATTATAAACTTCTGTGAAGCACTTGTTGGGTCAAAGTGCTCAACACACATCTAGATAAGTTCCTTAAGGGGTCTACTTTCCAAAATGGTGTCACTCGTGGGGGGTTTCAATGTTTAGGCACATTAGGGGCTCTCCAAACGCAACATGGCGTCCCATCTCAATTCCAGTCAATTTTGCATTGAAAAGTCAAATGGCGCTCCTTCCCTTCTGAGCTCTGCCCTGCGCCCAAACAATGGTTTACACCCACATATGGGGTATCAGTGTACTCAGGACAAATTGCACAACAATTTTTGGGGTCCAATGTCTTCTCTTACCCTTGGGAAAATAAAAAATTGGGGGTGAAAAGATCATTTTTGTGAAAAAATATGATTTTTTATTTTTACGGCTCTGCATTATAAACTTCTGTAAAGCACTTGTTGGGTCAAAGTGCTCACCACACATCTAGATAAGTTCCTTAGGGGGTCTACTTTCCAAAATGGTGTCACTTGTTAGGGGTTTCAATGTTTAGGCACATCAGGGGCTCTCCAAATGCAACATGGCGTCCCATCTCAATTCCAGTCAATTTTGCATTGAAAAGTCAAATGGCGCTCCTTTGCTTCCAAGCTCTGCCATGCGCCCAAACTGTGGTTTACCCCCACATATGGGGTATCAGCGTACTCAGGACAAATTGTACAACAACTTTTGGGGTCTATTTTCTCCTGTTACCCTTGGTAAAATAAAACAAATTGGAGCTGAAATAAATTTTGTGTGAAAAAAAGTTAAATGTTCATTTTTATTTAAACATTCCAAAAATTCCTGTGAAACACCTGAAGGGTTAATAAACTTCTTGAAAGTGGTTTTGAGTACCTTGAGGGGTGCAGTTTTTAGAATGGTGTCACACTTGGGTATTTTCTATCATATAGACCCGTCAAAATGACTTCAAATGAGATGTGGTCCCTAAAAAAAAATGGTGTTGTAAAAATGAGAAATTGCTGGTCAACTTTTAACCCTTATAACTCCGTCACAAAAAAAATTTTGGTTCCAAAATTGTGCTGATGTAAAGTAGACATGTGGGAAATGTTATTTATTAAGTATTTTGTGTGACATATGTCTGTGATTTAAGGGCATAAAAATTCAAAGTTGGAAAATTGCGAAATTTTCAAAATTTTCGCCAAATATTCGTTTTTTTCACAAATAAACGCAAGTTATATCGAAGAAATTTTACCACTAACATGAAGTACAATATGTCACGAGAAAACAATGTCAGAATCGCCAAGATCCGTTGAAGCGTTCCAGAGTTATAACCTCATAAAGGGACCGTGGTCAGAATTGTAAAAATTGGCCCGGTCATTAACGTGCAAACCACCCTTGGGGGTGAAGGGGTTAATGATGTACCTGATAATCATTTTTCTGAAAATGCCGAGGGTAATACTGATGATGATGATGATAAAAATGTGCATGTGTTACCTGCTAACCATTTATTTCCTAAGAATGATGTGTTCACAGGTGCAGGAGTGCTCAGCCACATCTCTCTGCTGGGTGGGATGACTGAGGAACCCCTAACAGGAGCAAGCGATGGTGCTAAGGGAAATGGGGAGATGCATGGGAACCGTGAGGAAGGTGATGCTGTGCAACTGACCAGTGCCACAGAGCAGAGGCAGATAACTGGCCCATAAGTAGCATTGCTCCTGGGGTGTTGGGGGAGGATGGGGAGGTAGTACCCATAGCAGCGCCGGCTGATGGGTCTCTGGAAATCCCCGGGGAGACAGCCTACGTAGCTGCTGTCACCCGCAGTCAGAGAGCCCGGAACACAGATAACGTTCTGCTTTCTGGACCCTCCTCAGTCACTGGCATGACTGAACCAGAAATGGACCCAGCGCAGGTCCCAGAGGGTTCCCGTGGGGAAGGGACCCTGATGTCGCTTCTGGCTGCTCCTAGCCAGGAGTTCCATTCCGCTCTGCACTCAGATGCGAGCCTGGAGAATTTGAGACACCTCACTGAGACGCCCACCTCCATGGCTAATAAGGAGAGGGTGTTCTGGGAACAAGGGAGATTATACCGGGAGACAGTACCCGGAAAATCCCAAAAGGAGTGGTTAAGGGAAAGACAGCTGGTCGTCCCGCACCAATTCAGGGGTGAGTTGTTGCGGATTGCCCATGAGATCCCGCTTGCTGGACACTTGGGGATCAGCAAAACTAAGGCCCGGCTGTCTCAACACTTCTATTGGCCCAAGATGGGGACAGATGTGACAAACTACTGCCGCTCCTGTGTCACCTGTCAAAGAGTGGGGAAGGCGGGGCCTGCTCTTAAGGCTCCCCTGATCCCTTTGCCAGTGATAGAGGAGCCTTTCCAGAGGATCGCGGTGGACATTGTGGGCCCGATGGCCGTCCCCAGCAGCTCTGGAAAGCAATACGTCCTCACTGTGGTAGACTATGCTACCTGGTACCCAGAGGCAGTGGCTCTGTCCTCAACTAGTGCAGATAAGGTGGCAGATGCACTGTTGGCCATCTTTTCACAGGTGGGATTTCCCAGGGAGATGCTTACCGATCAAGGGACCCAATTCATGTCTCGTCTAATGGAGGCTCCCTGTAAGAGAATGCAGGTGAAGCATCTGGTATTGAGTGCGTATCACCCACAGACCAATGGCTTATGTGAGCGCTTCAACAGTACCCTCAAACAGATGCTACGCATGCTAGTGGAGACCCAAGGACGCGACTGGGAGCGGTACCTCCCAAACCTGCTATTCGCTTACCGAGAGGTTTGGCACGCCTCGACGGGGTTCTCCCCCTTCGAGCTCCTGTACGGCAGGTGAGTCCGGGGACCCTTTGGGTTGGTAAGGGAATCCTAGGAGCTCGGGGTAGGAGAAAGGCGTTTCACGTCAATACGATGAAAGGCTCATCACGAACATGAAGCCTTTGTCCAACCGGTCTGCAGTCTGCCGAAGACGGGGAGGAAGACCCCCTCCTGGACATGCTGGCCCAATCCAAGGCTGGTGGGTCCATTGAGGACGTGGAGGTAAGCGCCTTGTAAAACGAACCCCAGCAGTCGCAGGTGCGGACCACGCTGGAACCCTTCCGGGTCATGTTCTCCAACCGACCTGGAAGGACTGAGTTAGCGGTCCATGAGATGGACACCGGGAATCATGCCCCACTACGGCGAACACCCTATTCGATCTCCGACGAAGCAAGTTATTCATCAGGAGATCGATGAGATGTTACAGCTGGGGGTGATTCAACAGTCAAAGAGCGCGTGGGCCTCACCTGTAGTTCTCGTGCGAAAGAAGAAGGAGCAGATCACCCGGTTCTGCGTGCACTACAGGGGGCTCAATGCCATCACAACCTCTGACGCGCACCCCATTTCGCGCATCGAGGAGCTGCTTGAGCGGTAAGCTGGGGCAGAATATCTGACCATAATGGATCTGAGTCGGGGATACTGGCAGATTCCCCTGGCCCCAAGGCACAGGAGAAGTCCACCTTTATCACTCCCTTCAGACTGTACGAGTCCACGGTCATGCCCTTCGGCATGAAGAATGCCCCTGCCACTTTCCAGCGGATGGTCAACAAGCTGCTTCAGGGACTGGAGAAGTACGCAGTGGCGTACTTTGATGACATTGCCATCTTCAGTTCCTCCTGGGATGAACACGTGCAGCATCTTCAGGAGGTGTTCAGGTGTATTCACTAAGCCGATCTGACCATCAAGCCGGGGAAGTGCCAGATGGGCATGAGAGAGGTCCACTACCTGGGGCACCGGGTAGGCTGGGACTCCATGAGGCCAGAGCATGGCAATGCAGATGGGTTGTCCCGCCAGGGCAAACCTGCCGAGGTGCACATGGAGAAGTACTGAGAGATTCTGCCTCCGTAGCGCAGTCCAAAAGGGGAAGGTATCAGAAAATAGAAGTTCTGATTACTCAATTACACATACAGAGCTCTCAGCTGCAGTTTCCTCTGCCTGCCAGCACAAGGCTGGAATTCTAAGCCACTCTTTCTCCCTCCCCCGGCTATACAGCCGTAATGTGAGAGGAGCCTGCTAGCTTCACTGAAGAATTTTTATGGCTCTGAGCTGCGAAAGCCGTCTCTCCCTAAATCCCTCATTCCCCCCCACCTAATACCAGCCAAAACTTGTACAGCCTGTTCCAGAATGCATGGGACTCTATTGTTCTTTGAAAGTTATGTATATTGGCACCGATCAGGGCTAGTGTCATGAATCCCAATGGCTAGGGATAGCAAGGGACAAGCAAAGTAATACAAAATATCGGACGAGCTCTAGGGTGATGGAACCTGGGCTGACCGCTGCCCTACGCCTGACAAACGCAACTAGAGATAGCCAGGGAGCGTGCCTACGTTGGTTCTAGACGCCACGCACCAGCCTAAGAGCTAACTAGTACTGCAGAGAAAATAAGACCTCACTTGCCTCCAGAGGAATGAACCCCAAAAGGTATAGTTGCCCCCCACATGTATTGACGGTGAAATGAGAGGAAGGCACACACATAGAGATGATATATATAGGTTCAGCAAATTGAGGCCCGCTGTAAACTAGAAAGCAGAACGATACAAAAGGGGTCTGAGCGGTCAGCAAAAAACCCTAATCAAAAAAACCATCCTGAGATTACAAGAACCCATGTGCCAACTCATGGCACATGGGGAGAACCTCAGTCCACTAGAGCTACCAGCTAGCATAGAGACATAATAAGCAAGCTGGACAAAAAACCAACAACTGAAAATCAGCACTTAGCTTATCCTGAAAGATCTGGGAGCAGGTAGGCAGGAACCAAACAGAGCACATCTGAATACATTGATAGCCGGCAAGGGAATGACAGAAAGGCCAGGTAAAATAGGAAACACCCAGCCTCTGATGGACAGGTGGAAACCAAAGGCCGCAACCCACCAAAGTCACCCAGTACCAGCAGTAACCACCAGAGGGAGCCCACAAACAGAATCCACAACAGGCTAGAGAGATAAGGATTATATATTCCGGATGTCCATAGAGAGATCTATAACCCCCTGAAATCGCTAGGAGCTAAACCCGATGAGTGCAAGGAGCGAGTTTCTCCACAAGCGGGTCATGTAACTGTGCCGTGTTTACACTTAAAAGGATCCCCCCAACGTGGTGCACATCCTGATCATTGTGTCTTTCGTATACGAGGTTCATACAGTGAGATATGTATAAAAATGGTTACCATAACTCTAAGAAAAGGAGAGGATTCAGCCTCTAAGTGAGGTCACCACAGGGGGAGTGCCTTGGTTTTAGGCTGGGAAATAAGTGAGTGAAGTAGTAGTCTTCACGGGTCTTTTGTCCGGGGTCTAGCTTCCAGACAGATGTGATGCATATGGATATATGCTTGCTCATCCCCCACAGCACACGGCCAGCCATGAGATGACATGATCTGAATGCAATGTAAGTGTTCTCTTCAACTTTAATCAAATTTTATTTGTCATTGTACTATACATAGGATACTTGTCTTCTTTATAATATATTTTTATACTTCTTTAAACACTGCCTACATTTTTTGGAGTAAAATATAAAATTACTAGCTTTGTCTCCCCTTGCTCTATAACGAACTGTCACGTCCACTGAAGTGAATTACACTACTAATCTGGGTTAAAAAAAAGTCACAGAGAAAAAAAGCATAGATGATTACCTGCTCAGGCCTCCAAAACAAATGCACTAGCAGGGTGCAGCGGACCCGATTAATCATGGCAGAAACACAGGTGCAGCAATACCAAAGAAACAACCACTTTCAATCCATGTATGTTATATGATTTTGTACTTTTGATGGTTTGTGGCATTTCTACGTTATGTCACTTTGTACTTTTGATGATTTGCGGCATTTGTATGTTATGTGACTTTGCACCTTCTTTAGATGCACTATGCACATTGACTATATGTGGGTTGTTTCGTTCTGTATTACATACATTTTTCTCCATTTTTGTTATGAGAATTATCCAAGGTTATGGAGATTTTTTTCTTAAATCGACATACTATGTGGTATTTGTATATATATATGCACTGAATGTTGTTATCAATATACACTCACTGGCCACTTTATTAGGTACACCTGTCCAACTTCTTGTTAACACTTAATTTCTAATCAGCCAATCACATGGCGGCAACTCAGTGCATTTAGGCATGTAGACATGGTCAAGACAATCTCCTGCAGTTCAAACCGAGCATCAGTATGGGGAAGAAAGGTGATTTGAGTGCCTTTGAACGTGGCATGGTTGTTGGTGCCAGAAGGGCTGGTCTGAGTATTTCAGAAACTGCTGATCTACTGGGATTTTCACGCACAACCATCTCTAGGGTTTACAGAGAATGGTCCGAAAAAGAAAAAAAATCCAGTGAGCGGCAGTTCTGTGGGCGGAAATGCCTTGTTGATGCCAGAGGTCAGAGGAGAATGGGCAGACTGGTTCGAGCTGATAGAAAGGCAACAGTGACTCAAATCGCCACCCGTTACAACCAAGGTAGGCCTAAGAGCATCTCTGAACGCACAGTGCGTCGAACTTTGAGGCAGATGGGCTACAGCAGCAGAAGACCACACCGGGTACCACTCCTTTCAGCTAAGAACAGGAAACGGAGGCTACAATTTGTACAAGCTCATCGAAATTGGACAGTAGAAGATTGGAAAAACGTTGCTTGGTCTGATGAGTCTCGATTTCTGCTGCGACATTCGGATGGTAGGGTCAGAATTTGGCGTAAACAACATGAAAGCATGGATCCATCCTGCCTTGTATCAATGGTTCAGGCTGGTGGTGGTGATGTGCAGCCGACAAATCTGCGGCAACTGTGTGATGCCATCATGTCAATATGGACCAAAATCTCTGAGGAATGCTTCCAGCACCTTGTTGAATCTATGCCACGAAGAATTGAGGCAGTTCTGAAGGCAAAAGGGGGTCCAACCCGTTACTAGCATGGTGTACCTAATAAAGTGGCCGGTGAGTGTATATTCAATCTATTGACTATTATGGAGATATTACTGCTCTAATTATTCTTATACTAGATTGATATGACACATATATATTTTTCATACAGCATTCTGAGCAGTTTTTATGTGACACCACTAGTGATGAGCGAGCACTAAAATGCTCGGGTGCTCATTGCTCGGGTCGAGCAGATTGCAATACTTGGGTACTCGGCCAGAAGAATGAGCCCAATGTAGGTCTATGGGAGACCCGAGTATAGGGTTGAGCGAAACGGGTCGTTCATTTTCATAAGCCGCCGACTTTTGGCAAAGTCGGCGTCTCATGAAACCCGATCCGATCCCAGTGTGGGTCGGCCACGTGGAACGCGAACTTGGCGCCAAAGTCGCGTTTCGAATGACGCCTTCCCCGCCATTTTTTTGAGCCAATTAATTGTGGGCAGCGTGATGACATAGGTTCCGGCTCCTGCGGCATCATAGTGCTATGTTACGTTTTCGGACGTAGTAATTTCCGGAGTCAAAAAATAACATATGCCTTGCACGGAGGAGAGAGAGAGAGAGAGAGAGAGAGAGAGAGAGAGAGAGAGAGAGAGAGAGAGAGAGAGAGAGAGAGAGAATAAAAAAAATAATTTCATTGACATACATTGGGTTTCGTGTTCCGGGTCCGGAACCCGACTTTACAGTAGAATCGGCCGATTCCATACGATCCGACATCCGAGAAGGTCGGGTTTCACAAAACCCACCTCGATCCTAAAAAAGCTAAGGTCGCTCAACCCTACCCGAGTATTTTCACTGCAATCCCCCGGGGGTCCTTTTAAGGTCTGAAAATGATGGAAACACTGCTCAAATGACACAGGGACATCATGGGGAAGACCCCTGGAAGCATTCCTGACTCCAAGGTCACAGCTGTAAGCAAAGTTGTCAGAGTTTCACGCCACTTTAGGGTACGTGTCCACGTTCAGTTTTGCTTCAGGCTTTGGTCATGATTTTATGCAGGTAAAATCCTGACCAAAAATGCACCTGAGGTCACTGGCAGGTCACCTGCGGTGTTCCTGCATGTTTTGCTCATTGTAGCAACATGCTGCGTTCTGTAAAAACGCAACGCATGTGCGTTTTTGCGGGAAACACGCATGCGTTTTTCAATGCACAGTGGAGACGGGATTTCATGAAATCCCCTCCACTATGCTGTAATATCTGGACGCTGTGTTTTTGACGCTGCGGCTCAACGCTGCGTCAAAAACGCAGCGTTTCCTGAACGTGGACACATAGCCTTACAGGTGCACCAAAAAACATACAAAAACAAAACCAAAATGGATTTTGCTGGGAACTATGTTAAGGCACATCCTTTCCAGGGTAATGACTTGTATATAAGGCAAAATAATTAACCCCAGACCAAAATGTTCCTCCACCACTTGGGCTATGTTCACATGCAGCGTTTTTCAACTTTTACATTGCTTTCAACCACTACAAATGCATTCACCATGGGGAAATGTTGGTCAGCCCATACACTTAGTGTATGGGCAGTGTGAGTCTAGGAGACCCGCTCCTTGGTAATGGGACAGTTTTTTTATGAGGCCTTCCTCCATGCTTCTTCCAAGGGGCATTGGGGTGTGTGCAAATTTGGGTCAGAGGGCCATTGCACCCCAATGCCCCTTAGAAGAAGCATGGAGGAAGGCCTCATAAAAAAAACTGTCCCATTACCAAGGAGCGGGTCTCCTAGACTCGCACTGCCCATACACTAAGTGTATGGGCTGACCAACATTTCCCCATGGGGGTACATTTTTTAAACAATTTTTTTTATGGGGATCATAGACACCCTTGCCAAAAAATTGACTGGCTGTAGCAGAAAGGAACACTTTAACCCTGGTGATCTAGTGGCGGTGGATGATAAGACGTGGAGGAAGGCCTCATTAAAAACTAGGCCCAATCTAAAGGGGCGGTTCTCCTAGACTTGAAATGCCCATACACTAAGTGTATGGGCTGACAAGATTTCCCCATGGGGGGTATATTTAAAAAAAAAAAATCAGCACAAAATAGTGTTTATTTACTGTTTAGAGCTAGAGTAACACACAGCAAAAAAAAGGTGAATGAAGCCTGAAAAGCACACTTTGTAGACCCACGATACATGAGGCGTGTCCTGGAGATACCACACTGTAAAATATGTGTCCTGTGTTTTTATTTTGGCCCCAAAAAATAGTGTATAGAAATCAGGTCAAAGACAGCAAATATAGTGGAATGTAGCCCTGAAGTACCACAATTTGTAGGCCATAGATACATCTGGAGTTTGACTGAGATATCAGACTCTTCAATATGTGGCCTGTATATTTATTTTTTACTGCTAAATAGTGTTTAGAGCTAGGGTAACACACCACAAAAAAAGGAGAATGGAAGCCTCAAAAGCACACTTTGTAGCCCACAGATAGATGAGGCGTGTCACGGAACTACCACACTGTAATATATGGTTTTTTTTACCAAGATAATGTATAGACCTAGGGTATTAGATAGACCAAAAACTGGAATGTATGCCAGAAAAGCAAACATTTGGAGACCACAGATAGACCAGGCGTGTGACTGAGATAACAGACTGTTTCAATATGTGGCCTGTATTTTGTAAAAAATTTTAAAGCTAAAAATTCTGTATACAGCAATGGTAGCAGACCAAACATGCAATGTATGCCTGCAAAGCAAGGATTTGGAGACCATAGATACACCGGGAATCTGACGGAGATAACAGACTTTCAATATGTGGCCTGTATTTTTTACAATTTTATAAATAACAAAATACTGTATACACCAAGGGTAGCAGACCAAAAACTGGAATGTATGCCTGAAAAGCAAAGATTTGGAGACCACAGATAGACCAGGCGTCTGACTGTGTTACGGACTGTTTCAATATGTAGCCTGTATTTTGTAAAAAATGTTAAACCACAAAATTCTGTATACAGCAAGGGTAGCAGACCAAAAAATGCAATGTATGCCTGCAAAGCGAGGATTTGGACACCACAGATACACCGGGCATCTGACGGAGATAACAGACTGATCAAAATGTGGCCTTGATTTTTTTGGGCCCACCAAAGTTGTGTCAATAAGTAGGCTATGACACTAAAATAAAACATTTGGAGTACTAAAATTGTACAATATTTAGCGCAATGATATGCTATGTGTGTGGCATACAAATCACAGTGCTAAATATACAAATTGTCTCTTCAGAGAGGAAGAGAGCTAGAACTCTAGTGCCACCTATTGGAAGGTGGCAATCCTACAAGTTAATGTTGACCCTTTAACGAGCCTTGTCACATGACTTAGGATAATAGCCAAACCAGAATCTCAATTTGCAGACACTGTGTTTCGGGGTACTGCCCCTCATCAGTGCAAAGTGGAGATCGGGTTTGGCTGTGTGAAAGGTGTCAGACCGTTATCCAAAAAGTATCATTTCTCCTTGCGGAGATCGACATGCTAAGCATGCCGAGATGAGGAGACTTAAAGCCACAATGCTCCTCTGGGTAATATGCTAATTATGCAAATTGTCTCTTCAGAGACACACAGTGTCTGCAAATTGAGATTCTGGTTTGGCTATTATCCTAAGTCATGTGACAAGGCTCGTTAAAGGGTCAACATTGACTTGTAGGATTGCTACCTTCCAATAGGTGGCACTAGAGTTCTAGCTGACAATTTGCATAATTAGCATATTACCCAGAGGAGCATTGCGGCTTTAAGTCTCCTCATCTCGGCATGCTTAGCATGTCACTCTCCGCAAGGAGAAACGATACTTTTTGGATAACAGTGCTAAATATAAGAACTGTAGCTAAATATTTTTTTGCCAGCTAAAGATTTTTGGGTCACCAAAATGTTGTCCAAAAATGTTGTAAGACACTCCAAAAAAAAAAACTATAGTACACAAAAAAAGGCCACTCATACCTGTATCTGATGCCTGGGACAAAAACAACCGTTTTAAATTGTTAGATTTGCACGCTCTTGTATTAAAATTACCTGGCTGTAGTCTGCAGTGTGACCAAGCAAATAAATGTTGTAAAAAATGGGGCTCTGTATTGCTTTGTACTAAAATTTGCAGGTATAAGGTGCCCCCCCCCCAAAAAAAAAAATCCTGGCCACGGATACCTGCAGCTAGGTATATACAAACTATGCAGAAGACAGTAATGGAGCTTTTGGAGGCATGCAGTGAGATCTGTGTGCTCACATACATTGCCTGCAGGCCTTGCACTGATGTGGATATATGCACATAGACTCCCCTGCCTACCTAGTGCTGCAATCGCAGGACCCCCGAATTAGCCCTAAAAGGACTGCTGGTTTCTCAGGAGTTGTGGACTGAACAGTTGCAGACCTGCACTAACTATTGACAGGACGATTCTGACCCGATCTCAGCAGCAGCAGCTCTCCCTACACTCGCTAAGTCCGGAGCAGAATGCGGCGAGCAGGGCGGCGCCAGGTCTCTTATACTCGTGATGACTCACAACAAAGATGGCTGCGGCATTACAGTGCATGGCAGACAATCCCTGCATGCTGATTGGCTGTAAAGAACGCCAAAGTTGCAGGGGGAAGACACAAGCTCCTGCCTAATAATTCCGGAAATGCTTGGTGCTCGCCGTGTACACGGAGCACAGTGATACTCAGGTGAGTAACGAGCAGTGGCGAGCACGATGGCTCATCAGTGATCACTAGCGGTGGCTGATGAGACGTGGAGGAAGGCCTCATTAAAAACTAGGCCCAATGTAAAGGAGCGGGTCTCCTAGACTTGTAATGCCCATACACGAAGTTCATGGGCTGACAAACATTTCCCCATGGGGGGTACAATTTTTAAAAATATTTTATGTGCATCATAGACTCCCTTTCAGAAAAAATGACTGACTTTTGCATCACGGAATACGTTCACCCTGGTGTTCTAGTGGTTGTGGATGATGAGAATGAGGATAAGGGCTTGTTTCTACTTGTGAGAACCACATCCATGTCTCGCATGTGGAAACCAAGCTGTGGTGCCGGCACTTGGGAGCGGAGCTGTGCAGCTCCATGTGTTTCTATGCGGCCGCACGCTCCGCTCTGAAGTGCCGGCGCCAAAGCTTGGTTTCCACATGCGAGACACGGACGTGTTTCTCGCAAGTGGAAACAAGCCCTTAGGAGGAGGATAACACCAAACAGACCAAATCAGGAAGCGTATACCCACGTGTGGTTGTGAAGAGGTGCATGAGAATACACCTCCCCAAAAGAGAGAATGTATTTGAGGCTATGTTTCTCTGTTTTCACTTGGTGGTGTACAGAAGTCTTGCCCAATCCAGGCCTTGTTCATTTTTATAAGATACTATAGAGTTCAAAGCTCAAATACACTCTAACAATAACCAGATTGGTGCTCTTAAGGAAAAATACAGTCACTATAATCAAGACGATTTTAATGTCCAACGAGATATGTTGGTCCCTAGCAACAGCTCAGAGACAGGGATATAAATAAAAATATAATAATAGTATTTCAATATTTTTATATTGGAGAGGTATATATTAGGTCTTAAGAGGATGGTCCAGAGATAGGAAAAATGGAAAATATAAGAATAAATTGGAAGAATATACGTACATCTCATTTTTATAAGAGTCAGCCTGTCAGCATTTTCAGTGGACAGGCGGATGCGCTTATCTGTTATAATTCCACCAGCGGCACTAAAAACCCACTCTGACAGAATGCTAGCAGCAGAGCAGGCCAGGACCTCCAAGGCATAGAGAGCCAGTTCATGCCACATGTCCAGCTTGGATACCCAATAATTAAAAGGCACAGAGGAACCCCGGAGGATGTTTGTACAATCTGCAAGGTACTCCATCAGCATCTTCCCAAACATTGCACTTTTTGTGACAGCACCCATTGCCTCTGTGCCGGCACGATGGGAGGGTCTGAGAAAACTGTCCCAGAACTTTGCCATTGTTCCCCTGCCTGAGCTGGATTGTACTTCTGTCTCTCTCACTTGGACTCCTTGGTTGTACAACAAACTCTGCTGTCTGCTGCCAGCGATCCCACATGGGAATTTTTTAAGTAATTCCGCTACAAGGACCCACTGGTACTGCAACATTTTAGTACATCTGTCTGCCTCTGGAAGAAGAGATTTAAAGTTCACCTTGTAGCGTGGGTATAGAAGTGTCACCAGCCAGTAATGAGTGTCACCGAAAATTTTAATAATGCGAGGGTCACAGGAAACGCAGCACAACATAAAGTCAGTCATGCATGCCAGACTGCTAACAGGCAAGACTCCCGTGTCCTCACCAACAGGATGACTGACCATTCCGTCCTCCTCCTCATCCTCCTCACTGTCCTCAGGCTTCACCGCTGAACAGATGGTATAACAGCTGTGCTTGTAGTACCGTCTATAGGGCATGAAAGTAGCTCCTGTTCTTCCTCCTCCTCCTCTTCTTCATTGTCTACCAATCCACATTGGGACGACATGAGGCTGGGCTGAGTGTAATCCCCCTATATGGTTCCTTGCTCCATGTCCTCATGATCTGCCTGCAATGCATCCTCTTTGTGAGCAGAGAGGTTTTCAGAATGCAGAGATGCGGGATGGTGACGCTAATTATGGCGTCATCACCGTTCACCATCTTGCTGCAGTCCTCAAAGTTTTGTAGGATGGTACATATGTCTGACATCCATGTCCACTCCTGAGGTCTTATGTGTGGAGTCTGAACTGAACATTGACGGCCTTGTTGATGCTGGTAGTCAACAACTGCCCTCTTCTGCTCACAAATCCTTTCCAACATATGCAGTGTAGAGTTCCAACGTATGCGGACATCACACACCTGTCGGTGAGGCGGAAGCTGCAAATGCTGCTGAAGCACGACAAGGGCGGCTGAAGCTGTAGCTGACTTTCTAAAAGTCGGTGTACTTTCACTAGCAGATCTGGCAGCTCCAGGTAGCTTTTGAGAAAACGTTGATCGACAAGGTAAAGCACATGGGTCAGGTAAGGTATGTGTGTGAGCTCACCTTGCCTCAGAGCCGCCACTAGGTTCCGGCCATTGTCATACATGACCATGCCTGGCTGTAGGTTCATCGGTGTCATCCAAATATCTGACTGCTCTTTCAGCGCTGTCCACAACTCTTCAGCATTGTGCGCTTTGTCACCTAAACAGATTCGCTTCAGCACAGCCTGTTGCCGCTTGGCTGAGGCAGTGCTGCAGTGCTCCCAGCTTCTGACTGATGTGTTCATTTCAAAGGAGGAAGAAGAGGAGGAGGTGCAGGAGCTGTAGACTGTGGGGGAAACCCTGATTGACATAGGGCCTGAAATCCTCGGCGTGGGGAGGATGTGTTTCATCCCAAGGTCCGACTGGGTCCCGGCTTCCACTATGTTAACCCAGTGTGCCATCAGTGAGATGTACCGTCCCTGCCCACAAGCACTTGCCCACCTGTCCGTGGTTAGGTGGACTTTCCCAGTAACAGCATTGTTGAGAGCAGGGTAATGTTGTGGGACACATGCTGGTGTAATGACGGTATGGCACACCAGAAGAAATAGTGGTGACTGGGGACCAAGTACCTTGGGACGGCCACTGCCATCAGGTTGCGGAAAGCTTCTGTCTCAACGAGCCTAAAAGGCAACATTTCAAGCATAAGCAGACAAGAAATGTTTGAATTTAGAACTGTGGCCTGTGGGGCGTTGGCTGGGTATTTCTTCTTGCGTTTCATTGACTGGGGTATAGAGAACTGAAGGCTGGGCTGGGGCAACAACAGGTGCAGGGCCCGAGGCATCTTCACAGGCACGATGAACTGGGGATTGGCTTCTACGCAAAACAGTGGAAGAAGCAGTGGTGTCACCTGCAGACACTGTTCCTGGTGCCTGGGATTCGGCCCACAAAGTCGGGTGCTTTGCTGCCATGTGCCTAATCATGCTGGTGGTGGTCAGCCTGGTAGCAAAACTACCACACTACTTCTTCCTGCCTGTTGGAGTGATATGCCTCTTTCCCCATGTGTGCTGCTGTCCTCGCTCTGCATGTCCTTCTGCCAGGTTGGTTCAGTCACTATGTCATCCACCACCTTGTCTTCCACATCTGCACCATGCTCCTCCTCCTGACTTTCTGGCATTGTGTCTCATCATCGTCCACCTCTTGTGACACTTTCCCACCATCACCTTCGTGTCACTGTGGCAGTTCAAATCTTTGGGCCCCACTTCAAGTTGACTGGCCGAGAATCCAGAATCTTTAAAGGCAAAACTGACCAGCTCTTCAGAGTGTCCAAGTGTGGGATCAGTTGTCTCAGGGCACTCGGCATGGTGGGAGTAAGGAGGATGAGGGTGAGTAGTATCTGGTCCACACTCACGGCTGCTCAGACTTGACCGTGTAGAAGACGTTGTGGTGGTGGTGGCAAAGAGACTGGAAGCATTATCCGCTATCCAACCAACAACCATTTCACACTGCTCTGGCTTCAATAGTGGTGTGTTGCTGTCCCCTAGAAACTGGGACAGGAAGGTCGAGCGTGAAGATGTCGGTCTTTGTTGTGGCCCACTTTCAGCTTGGCCACGGCCTCGTCCTCTGCATGCCCCATGTTAGGGCTGGCGGAACACACCAAGTAAATATTGAGATAATATAGATGTGTTCGCAGCCCGGGGTCCACCGTGCAGGAGTGGAACCTGCTGCTAGTAAATGGCGGCACTATATGGCGGTACAATGCCTGAATAGACACAGGTTCAGTCACCCAGGCTGTATAGGAGTGAACTCTGTTGCTTCACAGAGCCGCCGGGATTAGGATAATGCTGTGCCCTGTTAACCTCACAGAGGATCACAGCTCACAGAGCAGGTAGCATACAGTACAGTACAGTGCTCATACAGTCAGTGTCAGCACACAAACAACTCCTCTCCGGAGGTGCCGGAATTCTAGTGGCTATACGCCAGCCCTAAATTCACATACACAAACACCTCTCCGGAGGTGCCGGAATTCTAGTGGCTATACAGCCGACCCTGAGCACATGCAGACACAGACCACAAGGTAGCCAAGCTCATAAACATAAGTTAATACTAGTGCATGGCCATGTAGCCATGCGAACCTTTTATAGAGGAAGCTCTCCAGGACCTTCCTAGTGGTTCAATAGGAACTGCTTCAGAACCTGAGCATGTGACCCCCGACCTCCAATGAGAGGTCGTCCCTTGGGCATGCCCAGTCGAGGAAAAGCAGGACTTAGTTCCAGGAGCATCTGCTCGCCATAGAAGAGTGCTGGTTACAATGGCTGAGTCTGGAAGATCAGCAGTAACCAAGCACACAGTATCTACCTGAGCCAGACGCTGGGACCGACATCTCCACTGCGGCCGGAGAAGAATGGGAGACCGTAGCAGAGGTGGTTTGAGATTCCCCCTGTGCAGCGGAGGGAACTCGACACCTAACACACCATCAGCATCATGTCCACTTCCCCGTCCCTTGCCTTGCCCATTTTAAATGGACTACTGAAATATTTTAAAAGTTCAATAAAAATTGATTAATTTGGAGAAAATTTATATGTGATCAGTATGCCTGAAAAGCAAGTATTTGGAGACCACAGATACACCTAGATAACAGTTAGGAGAACAGACAGTTAAAATATGTTTTGTTATTTTAAATATTTTTTAAGCAAAAAAAAATGAGTAGACCAAGGCTATCAAACAAAACAATGCACTGTATGCCTGCGAAGCGAAGATTTTGACACCACAGATACACCAGGCGTCTGACCAAGATAACAGACTGTATACATTTTTTTACATTTTTTTTGTAATTTTTGAAAACACTAAATACTGAGTAAACCAAGGCTAGCAGACAGAACAATGCAATTTATGCCTGCGAAGTGAAGATTTTGACACCACAGATACACCAGGCATCTGACGGAGATAGCAGACTGTATAATTTTTTTTTTTTTAAAAACACTAAATACTGAGAAAACCAAGGCTAGCAGACAGAACAAAGCAACGTATGCCTGCGAAGCGAAGATTTTGAAGATAACAGACTGTATACATTTATTTATTTTTATTTTTTAAAACACTAAATACTCAGTAGACCAAGGCGAGCAAACAGAACAATGCAACGTATGCCTGCCTGCGAAGCGAAGATTTTGACACCACAGATACACCAGGCGTCTGACGGAGATAATAGACTGTATACATTTATTTTTTATTTTTGAAAACACTAAATACTGAGTAGAGCAAGACTAGCATACAGAACAATGCAACATATGCCTGCAAAGCAAGGATTTTGAAACCACAGATACACCAGGCGTCAGGCAGCGATAACAGACTGATCAAAATGTGGCATTTTTTTGGGGCACACCAAAATTGTGTCAATAAGTTGACTATGAAACAAAAAAATATTGAAGTACTAAAATTGTACAATATTTAGTGCAATGATATGCGATGCGTGTGGCATGCAAATTACAGTGATAAATATAACAACTGTAGCTAAATATTTTTGGGACAGCTGCAGATTTTTGTGGCAGCAAAATGGTGTCCAAAATGTTGTAAGACACTGCAAAATATTAGACATTACCAAAAAAAAAAGGACAGATTTTTTGACGCACTCACATCTGATGCCTGGGACATTTTTAAAAAAAAATGCTTAGATTTGCACGCTCTTGTATTGCAATGACCTGGCTGTAGTCTGCAGTGTGACCAAGCAAATAAATGTCGAAAAAAGGGGGCTATGGATTGCTGGATAAGAAAATGAGCAGGTATAGGCTGCAAAAAAAAAATAAAAATTTACCACAGATAACTGCAGCTAGGTATGTATAAAATACGCAGCAGCAGACAGTAATGGAGCTTTTGGAGGCATGCAGTGAGATCTATGTACTCGCATATATTGCCTGCAGGCCTTGCACTGATGTGGATATATGCACATAGACTCCCCTGCCTACCTAGTGCTGCAATCGCAGGACCCCCGAATTAGCCCTAAAGGGACTGCTGGTTTCTCAGGAGTTGTGGACTGAACAGTTGCAGACCTGCACTAACTATTGACAGGACGATTCTGACCCGATCTCGGCAGCAGCAGCTCTCCCTACACTCGCTAAGTCCGGAGCAGAATGCGGTGAGCAGGGCGGCACCAGGTCTGTTATAGATATGATGATGCTGTACGGCCCGCCAATCACTGTGATACCACAACACAGATGGCTGCGGCATTACAGTGAATGGCTGACAATCTCTGCATTGTCATTGGCGCTCTATAGAGTGCCAGAATAGCAGGGCGGAATAATCCCGGAAATACTCGGTGCTAGCCGCGTACACCGAGCACAGTGACACACGGGCGAGTACAGAGTAGTGGCGAGCATGTTCGCTCATCACTAGACTCCACCAAAATGGCCGCTTGTACTGAACCTTATCATGTATGTGGACTGCACCTGTAGCCGTGTTATAGTGTGGTGGGTGCATGCAACTCTGGGAAGTAAATCATCAATGATTATGTTATCCCTATATTGTAAGATTACGACATATCCACACTTATTATATGGTATTGTGGCAGTTTGTATGTGACTTCTTGAAAATGGCCACGTACACGGAACTTCTAAAAAATGGTGACTCCACTGTGCATGTGCACTGGCTTTTCCCGTCGGTGCATAGTACGATGGCTTCTCACAGTTTTTGGGTGGTATCTTGGGTAGTTTCTGTGCGAATTCGCCAAAATGGCTCCATACATGGAACTTCTAAAAATGGTGACTTCTCTGCACATGCGCACTGGCACTTCCTGTCGGTGCAGAGTATAACGGCCTCTCACAAGATCCGGCAAGTGCTTATGATGTCACAGATGGTTTTCTCCACACACTGGCCGGAATGGAGTGCCCTAACACAATGCAGCTGTGGTGGACAGGCGGTGGTGACAGGCGGTGGTGACAGGCGGTGGTGCAGGCGCTGCGATCTGATTCGCCGGTCACAAACTCTGAGTGTTATATAAGGGTATCATCAGGGATGGGCAGACACAGGCTCCCCCTGAGAAAGCACATCTGCGAAACGTGTGTTCAGTGGCATCACAGACCGCGGCCTACACGGGTAAGATCAATTTATGAATGCCTGCCCCATTAGGTGGTTTTTTTTTCTTACCTGGTGGAGCTTTACTATGATCGTGTAACTGTGTTGCAGCCTGGATTTTGGCCTGTTCCTCTACATGTAAGGACTTGATTCCATCTTTTCTCTATACCTCATACATGTCTCGTGGTGCACACGGTTCATGCAATCTTCATATTTGTATGTTGATATCTGGAATAACAATTGATGTTTTTTATTAATTATTTCTTTAAATGTTTTATGGGATACATTTTTTTTTATTTTTATCCTTCTTTGATATCACTGTATAGAGTAGGGCTGTGTTCACATGTGGCTACGAGTGCCGATTACATGCTGGTATGGAGCTGGACCCTGTATAGAGTAGGGCTGTGTTCACATGTGGCTACGAGTGCCGATTACATGCTGGTATGGAGCTGGACCCTGTATAGAGTAGGGCTGTGTTCACACGTGGCTGCTAGCCAGGGCCGTATTTAGGGTTTCTGCTGCCCTAGGCACTTTTAGTGCTGCCTCCCCCTTTGGTGACTATGACACTATCGGCAGTGACTTTAGCAAGAATCGCTGATGTGAAAGTCGCCTTTTGCAGCAGATCGGGCAGTTTTTCTACATCTGCCGCGTAACGGATCACTTACGGCAACACTGCGTTCGGCCTCATTCATTCCCTATGGGATTTGCAGCACTTGCTGTGATCTGGCAAATGCGGTACCATACCTCCCAACTTTTGAAGAAGGGAAGGAGGTATAAAGTTTGCGGCACGCGTAGTGCGCCGCGGCAAATTTTAGGCCACGCCTCTGACCACACCCATTTCACAACTAGTCACACCCATATCCACGTCCCAACCACAGCCATTTAGCACTGCTGATCACACGGTTTTATATACAATAATTATAAACAAAAAATATGGCCACACATGATGCTCCATACTGTATAATGGCCACCACACATGATGCTCCATACTGTATAATGGCCACACATGATGCTCCATACTGTATAATGGCCACACATGATGCTCCATACTGTATAATGGCCACACATGATGCTCCATACTGTATAATGGCCACACATGATGCTCCATACTGTATAATGGCCACACATGATACTCAATACTGTATAATGGCCACACATGATGCTCCATACTGTATAATGGCCACACATGATGCTCCATACTGTATAATGGCCACACATGATGCTCCATACTGTATAATGGCCACACATGATGCTCCATACTGTATAATGGCCACACATGATGCTCCATACTGTATAATGGCCACACATGATGCTCCATACTGTATAATGGCCACACATGATACTCAATACTGTATAATGGCCACACATGATGCTCCATACTGTATAATGACCGCACATGATGCTCGATACTGTATAATGGCCACACATGATGCTCCATAATGTATAATGACCACACACTACCCCATACTGTATAATGGCCACACATAGTGCTCCATACTGTATAATGGCCACACATGATGCTCCATACTGTATAATGGCCACACATGATGCTCCATACTGTATAATGGCCACACATGATGCTCCATACTGTATAATGGCCACACATGATGCTCAATACTGTATAATGGCCACACATGATGCTCCATACTGTATAATGGCCATTGGCCACACATGATACTCCATACTGTATAATGGCCACACAGTTCTCCATACTGTATAATAATCCCACATGATGCTTAATACTGTATAATGACCCCCCCCTGTATGCATGGCTCATATTCCCCCTCCCCTGTATGCATGGCTCATATTTCCCCCCCTGTATGCATGGCTCATATTCCCCCTCCCCTGTATACATGGCTCATATTCCCCCTCCCCTGTATGCATGGCTCATATTCCCCCCCGTATGCATGGCTCATATTCCCCCCCTGTATATATGGCTCATATTCCCCCTCCCCTGTATGCATGGCTCATATTCCCCCCCTCTGTATGCATGGCTCATATTCCCCCTCCCCTGTATGCATGGCTCATATTCCCCCTCCCCTATATGCATGGCTCATATTCCCCCTCCCCTGTATGCATGGCTGATATTCCCCCCCTGTATGCATGGCTCATATTTCCCCCCCTGTATGCATGGCTCATATTCCCCCTCCCCTGTATACATGGCTCATATTCCCCCTCCCCTGTATGCATGGCTCATATTCCCCCTCCCCTGTATGCATGGCTCATATTCCCCCTCCCCTGTATGCATGGCCCATATTCCCCCTCCCCTGTATGCATGGCTCATATTCCCCCTCCCCTGTATGCATGGCTCATATTCCCCCCCCCTGTATGCATGGCTCATATTCCCCCCCTGTATGCATGGCTCATATTCCCCCCCTGTATGCATGGCTCATATTCCCCCCCTGTATGCATGGCTCATATTCCCCCTCCCCTGTATGCATGGCTCATATTCCCCCTCCCCTGTATGCATGGCTCATATTCCCCCTCCCCTATAAGCATGGCTCATATTCCCCCCCCCTCTGTATGCATGGCTCATATTCCCCCCCCCTCTGTATGCATGGCTCATATTCCCCCCCCTGTATGCATGGCTCATCTCTCTACCCCACCCCCCGCTCTCATCTTGAATGGCGCAGCTTACTGTCCTCCTTCATCCCCCCATCCCCTGTCCCCCGTTCCCCTGTCCCTCATGCTTACCTGTTCCTCACCGCGCAGCCGCGCCGACATCCCTCTGGCTCTGTCCCGGGGCAGCACCTTCTTCCTGCGTGAGCGGTCATGTGATACCGCTCATTAAGGTCATGAATATGCGCATATTCATGACCTTAATGAGCGGTACCACGTAACCGCTCATTCAAGAGCGCTGCAGAAGCCGAGACAGGCATCGCTGGAGCAGGGTGAGTATCGTCTTCAAGGAGGGTGGGAGGCGGGCGTCCAGGGGGACGGGGTCGGTCGGGAGGCGACCCAGCTTTTATAAAAAACAACAACAAACCTTGCTCAGGTGCCGCCCCCTGCATTGTCCCCGCCCTAGGCACGTGCCCTCACGTGCCTAGTGGCAAATACGGCCCTGCTGCTAGCGCTGATTATATGATGGTATGGAACCGGACCCGGTATAGAGTAGAGCTGCGTTCACACGTGGCTGTGAGTGCTGATTACACGACGGTATGGACCCGGACCCTGTATAGAGTACAGGGCCGGTTTTAGGCAAGGTGGGGCCCTAGGCAAAAGTTTAACATGAGGCCCCAAATACTAACATATTGCACATCACACAGAAACATTTTGGTTGTAGCTACATGCGCTGATTTCAGGCCACTAAACGAGTGTGATCAACAATATTAAAGTCATTCGCCACTTTTTTCGCAGCCTCTTTACACTGGTGGAGGAATAATGATGGGGACAGAATGATTACTAGTAAATAAATCATCTTAGCAGCATATCTGCAGTTTTCACTGGGCGATGTTCTGATGAGAACAATGATTTTTGTTCTGGCATAACCAATCCAATTACTTGATGAATATCCTGAATTTTGCACTCCCTCTAGTCCTCCATATAGTATAATACACACCCATAGTCCTCCATATAGTATAGTGCACCCCCATAGTCTTCCATATAGTATAATATACTCCCCCTAGTCCTCCACATAGTATAATACACTCACCATAGTCCTCCATATAGTATAATAGACTCCCCATAGTCCTCCATATAGTATAATACTCGCCATAGTCCTCCATATAGTATAATACACTCCCCAGAGTCCTCCATAGACTATAATACACTCCCCATAGAGTATAATACACTCCAAAGAGTCCTCCATAGAGTACAATACACTCCCCATAGTCCTCCATAAAGTATAATACACTCCCCGTAGTCCTTCATAGAGTATAATACACTTCCCATAGTCCTCCATAGAGTATAATGCAGTCCCCACATAGAATATAATTCTGACCTCATACAGTATAATGCAAGCACCCATAGATTATAATTCAGTCCTACAGTATTATGGCCACCATGTACTGACTCACTCACTGATATATACCGTATTCATGGGCGTGCAGAGCAGTGAATATTCATTCCCTTTAGTAGCGGGCACATGTGATCGCCCAGCAGCAGGAAGCCTGCAGCTGCGGCTACTGTGCCCGCTACTAAAGTGAAATGAATATTCACTGCTCTCCACTCCTATAGTCTCTCCCATCTCTCGGCACCGGCTTCAGTGCATAGCGGTGGGAGGGACTATGGGCGTGGGGAGCAGTGACTATGAATTTCTCTTTAGCAGCGGGCACAGGCACTAGCCACAGCAGCGGACTCTTGCCTCCAGTCACCCACTGCTCTGCTGCAGCTACACTGACACCGGGCAGGCAATGGGGCCTGACTCAGGGGCCCCATAGCAGCTGCATGGTGTGCCGCTATTAGCAACACACCACTGGCTGGGGGCCGGGGCAGATACTAATAGCTTGGGGCCCCTGCTTTTGATGATTGCAATCTGGCAATGGGACCCTGGAGCCTTGGGCTCCGAGCAGGGCCATATTTGTCACTAGGCACGTGAGGGCACGTGCCTAGGGCGGGGACAATGCAGGGGGCGGCATCGGAGCAAGGTTTGTTGTGTGTGTGTGTGTGTGTGTGTTTGGTTTTTTTTGTGTTTTTTTATAAAAGCTGGGTCGCCTTCCGACCGACCCCGCACGCCCTCCTTGAAGACGATACTCACCCTGCTCCAGCGATGCCTGTCTCGGCTTCTGCAGCGCTCCTGAATGAGCGGTCACGTGGTACCGCTCATTAAAGTCATGAATATGCGCATATTCATGACCTTAATGAGCGGTATCACATGACCGCTCACGCAGGAAGAAAGCGCTGCGCCGGGAGTCGGGACAGAGCCAGAGGGATGTTGGCGCGGCTGCGTGGAGAGGAACAGGTAAGTATGAGGGACGGGGGACAGGGGATGGGGGATGAAGGAGGATGGTAAACCGCGCCATTCAAGATAGGAGCGGGGGGTGGGGTGGAGAGATGAGCCATGCATACAGAGGGGGGGAATATGAGCTATGCATACAGAGGGGGGGGGAATATGAGCCATGCATACAGGGGAGGGGGAATATGAGCCATGCATATAGGGGAGGGGGAATATGAGCCATGCATACAGGGGAGGGGGAATATGAGCCATGCATGTCATTATACAGTATTAAGCATCATGTGGGATCATTATACAGTATGGAGCATCATGTGTGGCCATTATACAGTATGGAGCATCATATGTGGCCGTTATACAGTATGGAGCATCATGTGTGGCCATTATACATTATGTAGCATCATGTGTGGCCAATGGCCATTATACAGTATGGAGCATCATGTGTGGCCATTATACAGGATTGAGCATCATGTGTGGCCATTATACAGTATGGAGCAATGTGTGACCATTATACATTATGGAGCATCATATGTGGCCATTATACATTATGGAGCATCATGTGCGGTCATTATACAGTATGGAGCATCATGTGTGGCCATTATACATTATGGAGCATCATGTGTGGCCATTATACATTATGGAGCATCATGTGCGGTCATTATACAGTATGGAGCATCATGTGTGACCATTATACATTATGGAGCATCATGTGTGGCCATTATACACTATGGAGCATCATGTATAGCCATTATACAGTATGGAGCACTGTGTGGCCATTATACAGTATGGAGCATCATGTGTGACCATTATACATTATGGAGCATCATGTGTGGCCATTATACAGTATGGAGCATCATGTGTGACCATTATACAGTATGGAGCACTGTGTGACCATTATACAGTATGGAGCATCATGTGTGGCCATTATACAGTATGGAGCATCATGTGTGACCATTATACATTATGGAGCATCATGTGTGGCCATTATACAGTATGGAGCATCATGTGTGACCATTATACAGTATGGAGCACTGTGTGACCATTATACAGTATGGAGCATCATGTGTGACCATTATACATTATGGAGCATCATGTGTGGCCATTATACATTATGGAGCATCATGTGCGGTCATTATACAGTATGGAGCATCATGTGTGACCATTATACATTATGGAGCATCATGTGTGGCCATTATACACTATGGAGCATCATGTGCAGTCATTATACAGTATGGAGCACTGTGTGACCATTATACAGTATGGAGCATCATGTGTGACCATTATACATTATGGAGCATCATGTGTGGCCATTATACACTATGGAGCATCATGTGTGGCCATTATACAGTATTGAGCATCATGTGTGGCCATTATACAGTATGGAGCATCATGTGTGGCCATTATACAGTATGGAGCATCATGTGTGGTGGCCGTTATACAGTATGGAGCATCATGTGTGGCCATTATACAGTATTGAGCATCATGTGTGGCCATTATACAGTATGGAGCATCATGTGTGGCCATTATACAGTATGGAGCATCATGTGTGGTGGCCGTTATACAGTATGGAGCATCATGTGTGGCCATTATACAGTATGGAGCATCATGTGTGGTGGCCGTTATACAGTATGGAGCACTGTGGCCATATTGTTTTGTTTATAATTATTGTATATAAAACCGTGTGATCAGCAGTGCTAAATGGCTGTGGTTGGAACATGGATATGGGTGTGACTAGTTGTGAAATAGGTGTGGTCAGAGGTGTGGCCTAAAATTTGCCGCGGTGCACTACGCGTGCCGCAAACTTTATACCTCCTTCCCTTCTTCAAAAGTTGGGAGGTATGGTACCGCATTTGCCAGATCATGGCAAGTGCTGCAAATCCCATAGGGAATGAATGAGGCCGAACGCAGTGTTGCCGTAAGTGATCTGTTACGCGGCAGATGTAGAAAAACTGCCGGATCTGCTGCAAAAGGCGACTTTCACATCAGCGATTCTTGCCAAAGTCACTGCCGATAGTGTCATAGTCACCAAAGGGGGAGGCAGCACTAAAAGTGCCTAGGGCAGCAGAAACCCTAAATACAGCCCTGTTGACAGAGGATAATAAAGTGAGCGCAGCTGCTCTAATTTATGTTGAATATTGCAGCTCGTGATGTGACGGGATGTATATATACCACCAGTTCCTGATATATATCCCGAGTCACCATCCGGTCCCCAACACCACATAAATATGAAAACTATGCTGCCACCACCGTCCTCTTATAGGGGATCAGACACCCATTGGTAACGTGAATTTGAGTGGAGTACGTGGCGGAATACTCATAGAGCAAGAAGAACAAAGTTGGCAAATTTATAATTTTACTCCAGAAAAAATCAGCAGAAGTTACAAAAGATATAAATATTACAATAGAGACAAAATACAAATATGTATAAATAGTTATAAAATAAAAGGGATGAAGATACGAAACTTACTAAACCTCAGTCACAGGTATGATGTGTCGATAAAGGGGAGGAGAGATCCCAAAGAAATGATCCAGTACCACAGCATGGTGTTAGCTGTCTCTCCGGCTCTGAATTAATGCCAGAGATGGATATTAGTGATGAGCGAATATACTCGTTACTCGAGATTTCCCAGCATGCTCGGGGGTCCTCGGAGTATTATTTAGTGCTCGGAGATTTAGTTTTCTCACCTCAGCTGAATCATTTACATCTCTTAGCCAGCTTGATTAAATGTGGGGATTCCCTAGCAACCAGGCAACCCCCACATGTACTTATGCTGGCTATCAGATGTAAATCATTCAGCTGAGGTGAGGAAAACTAAATCTCCGAGCACTAAAAAATACTCGGAGGACCCCCGAGCATGCTGGGAAATCTCGAGTAACGAGTATATTCGCTCATCACTAATGGACATTCTTATTTTATGCTTCGGCCATAAAACTGAGAACTCCCACTTTGCCGACCTCACATATGGGCTGTTTTCTGTGAGCTGCACACATCTTTGAAAGTTATCCATAACTTTACATCTTTGGCTTCGAAGCTCAGAGGCCAATGGTATTAGCATTATTTTCCCCCCTGCGATTTTACCGTTCTTTAGAGTCCATACACGGTATGTCTGTGATTTGCTGGTGGGAAGAAATTCATTTCCCAGGATTCTAATTGCCCTAAATGGCGCAAAACGCTGCCATGCATAACCCCAAGTGCCCAGATCCTGGAAATCTCATTTTCATGCTTCTGGGGTTAAAGTATCTTATTGAATTGGACTTTGAGTATTTTGCTTATAAGACAAAGAGCGCTTTTTTTTTTATTATTATTTTTTGAGGGAAAGAACGCATTCAGCTCTGCTAATCCTGGCAGACAATAAAACGCTGCAATACAACTGACCATTTGCTTGAAGGGGGGAGGGGTGAAAATTCACAGAGAGAGAGAGAGGGGCTGTGTGTTGGATTTGGTCCAACAGAAACCAATGGTAGGAGGAGTAGGTCAGCTCTGGTTGCGTCCCCCAGAACAATGGAAAATTCATCTTTTCCTGACAAAACCACTATGGGGCTGCATTATTTCGCTATATAGAACTATGGGATGCATTATACTATTATGGATGACTATGGGGCAATATGGAGAGACAAGAGGCAGAAGGGGAGAACACGTGGGGTCCAGAATGTGGAATATTATTACTGTAGGGGCTAACTAAAGGATATTATTTTTGAGGACACTGTTTTCAGTGTTGGGGAGAAGAGATCCTGTTACTGTGCAGGGCGACACGGTCACTTTTTTTCATCATCTGGCATAGTATAGAAGTTTGGGAAAAATTGGGGAATGTGCTCTAGATAACTGTGTTTTCTGTAGAGACGAGTCCTGGCGGGAAGAAGTGATGGCGGCCTGAACTGGATGAAGAAGAGATGTCACCAGTGAGTCAGTGTGTTACTTGTACACTTACACTATTTACTGTATCCTATATACAGAGCTCCTGTGTATAATGTCACCGGTGATCACTGTATTACCTGTACACTATATACAGAGCTCCTGTGTATAATGTCACCAGTGATCACTGTATTACCTGTACACTATATACAGAGCTCCTGTGTATAATGTCACCAGTGATCACTGTATTACCTGTACACTATATACAGAGCTCTTGTGTATAATGTCACCAGTGATCACTGTATTACCTGTACACTATATACAGAGCTCCTGTGTATAATGTCACCAGTGATCACTGTATTACCTGTACACTATATACAGAGCTCCTGTGTATAGTCACCAGTGATCACTGTATTACCTGTACACTATATACAGAGCTCTTGTGTATAATGTCACCAGTAGTGTTGAGCGATACCGTCCGATACTTGAAAGTATCGGTATCGGAAAGTATCGGCCGATACCGGCAAAATATCGGATCCAATCCGATACCCGATACCAATACAAGTCAATGGGACTCATGTATCGGACGGTATTCCTGATGGTTCCCAGGGTCTGAAGGAGAGGAAACTCTCCTTCAGGCCCTGGGAACCATATAAATGTGTAAAAGAAAGAATTAAAATAAAAAATATCGCTATACTCACCTGTCCGACGCAGCCGGGACTTCAGCGAGGGAACCGGCAGCGTTGTTTGTTTAAAATTCGCGCTATTACTTGGTTACGTGAATTCCCGGCTTGTGATTGGTCAGGTCGGCCATGTTGCCGGGACGCGGACCAATCACAGCAAGCCGTGACGAAATTACGTCACGGCTTGCTGTGATTGGTCCGCGTCCCGGCAATATGGCCGCCCTGACCAATCACAAGCCGTGACGTCACGGGAGGCTGGACACGCGCTCATTTTAAAATGGGCGCGTGTCCAGCCTCCCGTGACGTCACGGCTTGTGATTGGTTGCGCCGCGGTCAACCAATCACAAGCCGGGAGGCTGGACGCGCTCATTTTAAAATGGGCGCGTGTCCAGCCTCCCGTGACGTCACGGCTTGTGATTGGTTGCGCCGCGGTCAACCAATCACAAGCCGGGAGGCTGGACGCGCTCATTTTAAAATGGGCGCGTGTCCAGCCTCCCGTGACGTCACGGCTTGTGATTGGTTGCGCCGCGGTCAACCAATCACAAGCCGGGAGGCTGGACGCGCTCATTTTAAAATGGGCGCGTGTCCAGCCTCCCGTGACGTCACGGCTTGTGATTGGTCAGGGCGGCCATATTGCCGGGACGCGGACCAATCACAGCAAGCCGTGACGTAATTTCGTCACGGCTTGCTGTGATTGGTCCGCGTCCCGGCAACGTGGCCGACCTGACCAATCACAAGCCGGGAATTCACGTAACCAAGTAATAGCGCGAATTTTAAACAAACAACGCTGCCGGTTCCCTCGCTGAAGTCCCGGCTGCGTCGGACAGGTGAGTATAGCGATATTTTTTATTTTAATTCTCTCTTTTACACATTTTAACATTAATGTTGTTGCGATACCCGATATCCGATACCACAAGAGTATCGGAATCCCGGTATCGGAATTCCGATACAGCAAGTATCGGCCGATACCCGATACTTGCAGCATCGGAATGCTCAACACTAGTCACCAGTGATCACTGTATTACCTGTACACTATATACAGAGCTCCTGTGTATAGTCACCAGTGATCACTGTATTACCTGTACACTATATACAGAGCTCTTGTGTATAATGTCACCAGTGATCACTGTATTACCTGTACACTATATACAGAGCTCCTGTGTATAATGTCACCAGTGATCACTGTATTACCTGTACACTATATACAGAGCTCCTGTGTATAATGTCACCAGTGATCACTGTATTACCTGTACACTATATACAGAGCTCCTGTGTATAATGTCACCAGTGATCACTGTATTACCTGTACACTATATACAGAGCTCCTGTGTATAGTCACCAGTGATCACTGTATTACCTGTACACTATATACAGAGCTCTTGTGTATAATGTCACCAGTGATCACTGTATTACCTGTACACTATATACAGAGCTCCTGTGTATAGTCACCAGTGATCACTGTATTACCTGTACACTATATACAGAGCTCTTGTGTATAATGTCACCAGTGATCACTGTATTACCTGTACACTATATACAGAGCTCCTGTGTATAATGTCACCAGTGATCACTGTATTACCTGTACACTATATACAGAGCTCTTGTGTATAATGTCACCAGTGATCACTGTATTACCTGTTGTGAATTTGGATTCTGGGCTCCCCCGGTGGCCGCTTGTGGAATTGGACTTGTCATCCTCTTTCCTGTTTCACCTGGTTCCATCAGTAGTGGGTGTCGCTATTTAAGCTCATTTCTCTGGTGGTTTCTTGCCGGTCAACAATGTTATCTGATGCCTCTCAGTGCTTGTTCCTGCTTCTAGACTACTACTAGATAAGTTGGACTTTTGTCCATGTTTTGTTTTGCCTATTTGTTCCAGTTCACAGCTGAAGTTTTGTTACTGTGTCTGGAAAGCTCTCGTTGATCAGGGATTGCTACTCTGGCGTTATGAGTTAATGCCAGAGTTTAAGGTAATCTCTGGATGGTGTTTTGTTAGTGTTTTTCTGCTGACCATGAAAGTATACTATCTGTCTTCTGCTATCTAGTAAGCGGACCTCAAATTTGCTAAGACTATTTTCCTGCTGCGTTTGTTGTTTCATCTGAACTCACCGTCATTATATGTGGGGGGCTACTGTCTTCTTTGGAATATTTCTCTAGAGGTGAGCCAGGTCTTATATTTCCCTCTGCTAGCTATTTAGGTCTTAGGCCAGAGCTGGGCATCTAGCGTTAAATAGGAAATGCTACCTGGCTATTTCTAGTTGCGCGGCAGGCTTAGTTCATGGTCAGTATAGTTCCATCTTCCGAGAGCTTGTCCCTCTATAGGCTTGCTATGATCTCTGCCTGCAGAGATCATGACAGTTTGACCGGCCATAAAGTGTTAAAGACCCAGGTTGAGAAAGGAGAGTTATAAGAAGTCTGCTGGAATTTTTTTTTTTTTTTTTTTTCCTCCAGTCTGCCTTGCTGCAGTCTTTTTTCTCTCTCTCCTCCTAATCTCTGTATGGCTCTGTGTGCACCTGACAATAATGGATCTCCAGAGTGTAACTACGGGTTTGAATAATCTCATCACGAAAGTACAAAATTTACAAGATTTTGTGGTACATGCTCCGGTATCTGAGCCGAGAATTCCTTTGCCGGAGTTCTTCACAGGGAATAGAGCTAGCTTCCAGAATTTCCGAAATAATTGTAAGCTTTATTTGTCCCTGAAGTCTCGTTCAGCTGGAGACCCTGCTCAGCAGGTTAGGATTGTGATTTCCTTGCTCAGGGGTGACCCTCAAGATTGGGCCTTCTCATTGCCAGCAGGGGATCCTGCGTTACGCGATGTGGATGCGTTTTTTCTGGCCTTGGGCTTGCTTTATGAGGAACCTCATTTGGAACTTCAGGCAGAAAAAACTTTGATGGCACTATCTCAGGGGCAAGACGAAGCTGAAGTTTTCTGCCAAAAATTCCGTAAATGGTCTGTGCTTACTCAGTGGAATGAGTGCGCCTTGGCGGCAACTTTCAGAGAAGGTCTCTCTGATGCCGTTAAGGATGTTATGGTGGGGTTCCCTGTGCCTGCGGGTCTGAATGAGTCCATGACAATGGCTATTCAGATTGATAGGCGTCTGCGGGAGCGCAAACCGGTGCACCATCTGGCGGTGTCTATGGAAAAGACGCCAGAAAGTATACAGTGTGATAGAATTCTGTCCAGGAGCGAGCGACAGAATTTTAGACGGAAGAATGGATTGTGTTTCTATTGTGGGGATTCTACTCATGTTATATCAGCATGCTCTAGGCGTACAAAGAAGCTTGATAAGTCTGTTTCCATTGGCACCATTCAGTCTAAGTTTATTTTGTCTGTAACCCTGATTTGCTCTTTGTCATCCATTGCCACGGACGCCTATGTTGACTCTGGCGCCGCTCTGAGTCTTATGGATTGGTCCTTTGCCAATCGTTGTGGTTTTGATTTAGAGCCTTTGGAGACTCTTATTCCTCTGAAGGGGATTGACTCCACCCCATTGGCTAATAATAAACCACAATACTGGACACAAGTAACCATGCGTATCAATCCGGATCACCAGGAGATTATTCGTTTCCTGGTGCTGTATAATTTACATGACGATTTGGTACTGGGATTGCCATGGTTGCAGTCTCACAACCCAGTCTTGGACTGGAGAGCAATGTCTGTGTTGAGCTGGGGATGTAAGGGTATTCATGGGGACTTACCTTTGGTTGCTATTTCGTCGTCCATTCCCTCTGAAGTCCCTGAGTTCCTCTCTGATTATCAAGATGTCTTTGACGAACCCAAGCTTGGGTCGTTACCTCCGCACCGTGAGTGCGATTGTGCCATAGATTTGATACCGGGTTGTAAATATCCCAAGGGTCGTTTGTTTAATCTGTCTGTGCCGGAACATGCTGCTATGCGGGAATATATAAAGGAGTCTTTGGAAAAGGGACATATTCGTCCATCTTCTTCTCCCTTGGGAGCTGGGTTTTTCTTTGTCTCAAAAAAAGACGGCTCTTTGAGACCATGTATTGATTATCGGCTTCTGAATAAGATCACTGTTAAGTATCAATACCCATTGCCATTGCTTACTGATTTGTTTGCTCGTATAGAGGGTGCTAAGTGGTTCTCTAAAATTGATCTTCGTGGGGCGTATAATTTGGTGCGGATCAGGCAGGGGGATGAGTGGAAGACCGCATTTAATACGCCCGAGGGCCACTTTGAGTATTTGGTCATGCCTTTTGGTCTTTCTAATGCCCCTTCAGTTTTCCAGTCTTTTATGCATGATATTTTCCGCGATTTTCTGGATAAATTTATGATAATATATCTGGATGATATTCTGATTTTTTCTGATGACTGGGACTCTCATGTCCAGCAGGTCAGGAGAGTTTTTCAGGTTCTGCGGTCTAATTCTTTATGTGTGAAGGGGTCTAAGTGCGTTTTTGGGGTCCAGAAAATTTCCTTTTTGGGGTATATTTTTTCTCCCTCTTCCATTGAGATGGATCCCGTCAAGGTGCAAGCTATTTGTGACTGGACTCAGCCCTCCTCTCTTAAGGGTCTTCAGAGATTTTTGGGCTTTGCCAACTTTTACCGCCGATTTATTGCTGGTTTTTCGGATGTCGTTAAACCACTGACTGATTTGACCAGACAAGGCGCTGATGTTGCTAATTGGTCCCCTCATGCTGTAGAGGCCTTTCAGGAGCTTAAGCGCCGTTTTGCCTCTGCCCCTGTGTTGCGTCAGCCTGATGTGAATCTGCCTTTTCAGGTTGAGGTTGACGCTTCGGAGATCGGAGCTGGGGCAGTGTTGTCGCAGAAAGGTTCCGACTGCTCCGTCATTAGGCCTTGTGCCTTCTTTTCTCGCAAATTTTCGCCCGCAGAGCGGAATTATGATGTTGGGAATCGGGAGCTTTTGGCCATGAAGTGGGCGTTTGAGGAGTGGCGCCATTGGCTCGAGGGGGCTAGGCATCAGGTGGTGGTATTGACTGACCACAAAAATTTGATTTATCTTGAGACTGCCAGACGCCTGAATCCTAGACAGGCGCGCTGGTCTTTATTTTTTTCTCGCTTTAATTTTGTGGTGTCATACCTACCGGGTTCTAAGAATGTTAAGGCAGATGCCCTTTCTAGGAGTTTTGACCCGGACTCTCCTGGTAATTCTGAACCCACAGGTATCCTTAGGGAGGGAGTAATTTTGTCGGCCGTTTCTCCTGATCTGCGGCGGTCCTTGCAAGAGTTTCAGGCGGATAGACCGGATCGTTGTCCGCCTGATAGACTGTTTGTTCCGGATGATTGGACCAGCAGAGTCATCTCTGAGGTACATTCTTCTGCATTGGCAGGTCATCCCGGAATTTTTGGTACCAGGGATTTGGTGGCAAGATCCTTCTGGTGGCCTTCCCTGTCACGAGATGTGCGAGTCTTTGTGCAGTCATGTGACGTTTGTGCTCGGGCCAAGTCTTGTAGTTCTCGGGCTAGCGGACTGCTGTTGCCCTTGCCTATTCCTAAGAGGCCTTGGACACACATCTCGATGGATTTTATTTCAGATCTGCCTGTTTCCCAGAAGATGTCTGTCATCTGGGTGGTCTGTGACCGTTTCTCTAAAATGGTCCATTTGGTTCCTCTGCCCAAGTTGCCTTCTTCTTCTGAGTTGGTTCCTCTGTTTTTTCAGAATGTTGTCCGATTGCACGGTATTCCTGAGAATATTGTTTCTGACAGAGGTACCCAATTTGTGTCTAGATTTTGGCGGGCATTCTGTGCTAGGATGGGCATAGATTTGTCTTTTTCATCTGCTTTTCACCCTCAGACTAATGGCCAGACCGAGCGGACTAATCAGACCCTGGAGACATATCTGAGGTGTTTTGTCTCTGCTGACCAGGATGATTGGGTTGCTTTTTTGCCATTGGCAGAGTTCGCCCTCAATAATCGGGCCAGCTCTTCCACCTTGGTGTCCCCGTTTTTCTGTAATTCGGGGTTTCACCCTCGATTTTCCTCCGGTCAGGTGGAATCCTCGGATTGTCCTGGAGTGGATGCGGTGGTGGAGAGATTGCATCACATCTGGGGGCAGGTTATGGACAATTTGAAGTTGTCCCAGGAGAAGACTCAGCGTTTTGCCAACCGTCATCGTCGTGTTGGTTCTCGGCTTTGTGTTGGAGATTTGGTGTGGTTGTCTTCTCGTTTTGTCCCTATGAGGGTCTCTTCTCCTAAGTTTAAACCTCGGTTCATCGGCCCTTATAGAATATTGGAGATTCTTAATCCTGTTTCTTTCCGTTTGGACCTCCCTGCGTCCTTTTCCATTCATAACGTTTTTCATCGGTCGTTATTGCGCAGGTATGAGGTACCTGTGGTACCTTCAGTTGAGCCTCCTGCTCCGGTGTTGGTTGAGGGTGAGTTGGAGTACGTTGTGGAGAAAATTTTGGACTCTCGTGTTTCCAGACGGAGACTCCAGTATCTGGTCAACTGGAAGGGTTACGGCCAGGAGGATAATTCTTGGGTCAATGCATCTGATGTTCATGCTTCTGATCTTGTTCGTGCCTTCCATAGGGCTCATCCTGGTCGCCCTGGTGGATCTGGTGAGGGTTCGGTGCCCCCTCCTTGAGGGGGGGGTACTGTTGTGAATTTGGATTCTGGGCTCCCCCGGTGGCCGCTTGTGGAATTGGACTTGTCATCCTCTTTCCTGTTTCACCTGGTTCCATCAGTAGTGGGTGTCGCTATTTAAGCTCATTTCTCTGGTGGTTTCTTGCCGGTCAACAATGTTATCTGATGCCTCTCAGTGCTTGTTCCTGCTTCTAGACTACTACTAGATAAGTTGGACTTTTGTCCATGTTTTGTTTTGCCTATTTGTTCCAGTTCACAGCTGAAGTTTTGTTACTGTGTCTGGAAAGCTCTCGTTGATCAGGGATTGCTACTCTGGCGTTATGAGTTAATGCCAGAGTTTAAGGTAATCTCTGGATGGTGTTTTGTTAGTGTTTTTCTGCTGACCATGAAAGTATACTATCTGTCTTCTGCTATCTAGTAAGCGGACCTCAAATTTGCTAAGACTATTTTCCTGCTGCGTTTGTTGTTTCATCTGAACTCACCGTCATTATATGTGGGGGGCTACTGTCTTCTTTGGAATATTTCTCTAGAGGTGAGCCAGGTCTTATATTTCCCTCTGCTAGCTATTTAGGTCTTAGGCCAGAGCTGGGCATCTAGCGATAAATAGGAAATGCTACCTGGCTATTTCTAGTTGCGCGGCAGGCTTAGTTCATGGTCAGTATAGTTCCATCTTCCGAGAGCTTGTCCCTCTATAGGCTTGCTATGATCTCTGCCTGCAGAGATCATGACAATTACCTGTACACTATATACAGAGCTCCTGTGTATAATGTCACCAGTGATCACTGTATTACCTGTACACTATATACAGAGCTCCTGTGTATAGTCACCAGTGATCACTGTATTACCTGTACACTATATACAGAGCTCTTGTGTATAATGTCACCAGTGATCACTGTATTACCTGTACACTATATACAGAGCTCCTGTGTATAGTCACCAGTGATCACTGTATTACCTGTACACTATATACAGAGCTCTTGTGTATAATGTCACCAGTGATCACTGTATTACCTGTACACTATATACAGAGCTCCTGTGTATAATGTCACCAGTGATCACTGTATTACCTGTACACTATATACAGAGCTCCTGTGTATAATGTCACCAGTGATCACTGTATTACCTGTACACTATATACAGAGCTCCTGTGTATAATGTCACCAGTGATCACTGTATTACCTGTACACTATATACAGAGCTCCTGTGTATAGTCACCAGTGATCACTGTATTACCTGTACACTATATACAGAGCTCTTGTGTATAATGTCACCAGTGATCACTGTATTACCTGTACACTATATACAGAGCTCCTGTGTATAGTCACCAGTGATCACTGTATTACCTGTACACTATATACAGAGCTCTTGTGTATAATGTCACCAGTGATCACTGTATTACCTGTATACTATATACAGAGCTCCTGTGTATAATGTCACCAGTGATCACTGTATTACCTGTACACTATACACAGAGCTCCTGTGTATAGTCACCAGTGATCACTGTATTACCTGTACACTATATACAGAGCTCCTGTGTATAATGTCACTGGTGATTACTGTATTACCTGTACACTGACACTATACACTGTATATACATACAGAGGTCCTGTGTATAATGTCACTGGTGATCCCTGTATTACCTGTACACTGACACTGTAAACTAAGCATACATCTCCTGTGTATAATGGCATTAGTATTATTATTTTTTTATTTATTTTTATTAATGATCAGTATTGTATTATTCGGTCATGGTGCGGTGATATTTGTCCCTTGTATGTGTAAAATTATTGGGAATTTTAAAAATTGAAAAATAAATCAAAATATACCTAAATTGCATTGTATGTTTTTATAAATTACAGTAGAGTAGGGATCGGCCAGAAGAGTCTACTGTGGCGGATTAAAAAAATCTTTTGGCAAAAACAAAAGTTGCTGGTTATGTGTGATCTGGTGATGGGAACTGTTAGGCCGCCGTCACACTGGCGAGTTTTATGGACGTAAGAGCGCAGAAACTACGTGCGTAAAACTCGCATAACATACGGCACAATTATTCTCAATGGGGCTGCTCCTATTAGCCGTATATTACGGTTCAGTATTATACGGCTTTCTACGGCCGTACAAAATCGCAGCATGCTGCGTTTGTCAGCGTACTGCGCAAAAAAATCGCCAATGAAAGTCTATGGGGGCGAGAAAAATACGGATTCCACACGGACCAGCAGTGTGACCTGCGAGAAATACGCAGCGGTGTTAGTGAAAAGCCGGTAATTCAATTGCCGGCTTTTCATTTCTCCTGCACAAACCCGACAGGATATGAGACATGATTACATACAGTAAACCATCTCATATCCCCCTTTTTTTTGCATATTCCACACTACTAATGTTAGTAGTGTGTATGTGCAAAATTTGGGCGCTGTAGCTGCTAAAATAAAGGGTTAAATGGCAGAAAAAATTGGCGTGGGCTCCCGCGCAATTTTCTCCGCCAGAGTGGTAAAGCCAGTGACTGAGGGCAGATATTAATAGCCAGGAGAGGGTCCATGGTTATTGGCCCCCCCGTGGCTACAAACATCTGCCCCCAGCCACCCCAGAAAAGGCACATCTGGAAGATGCGCCTATTCTGGCACTTGGCCACTCTCTTCCCACTCCCTGTAGCGGTGGGATATGGGGTAATGAAGGGTTAATGCCACCTTGCTATTATAAGGTGACATTAAGCCAGATTAATAATGGAGAGGCGTCAATTATGTCACCTATCCATTATTAATCCAATTGTAGGAAAGGGTTAAAAAACACACACACATGATTTAAAAGTATTTTAATGAAATAAACACAGCGGTTGTTGTAATAATTTATTGTTCTCTCAATCCATTTCCAGGCCCTCGCTTGGAAAAATAATAAACGCACAAGATACATACCCTCAGCTGAACCGTCACGTCCCACGAGGTAATCCATCTGAAGGGGTTAAAATAATTTACAGGCAGGAGCCCTGCTAATGCAGCTGTGCTCGTGCTTGTAATTCCCCGGCGAATGAAGGAAATGTAGGTCATTGACCTACATTTCCTTCAGTCGCGGTGATGCGCCTCTGCTGGATGTTCTCATGAACTGCAGCCTGGGAACTTTTTCCCACGCTCCAGGTCATATGAGGACATCCACCAGGGGGCGCATCACCGCGACTGAAGGAAATGTAGGTCAATGACCTACATTTCCTTCATTCGCCGGGGAATTACAAGCATGAGCACAGCTGCATTATAGCAGGGCTCCTGCCTGTAAATTATTTTAACCCCTTCAGATGGATTACCTCGTGGGACGTGACGGTTCAGCTGAGGGTATGTATCTTGTGCGTTTATTATTTTTCCAAGCGAGGGCCTGGAAATGGATTGAGAGAACAATAAATTATTAAAACAACCGCTGTGTTTATTTCATTAAAATACTTTTAAATCATGTGTGTGTGTGTTTTTTAACCCTTTCCAACAATTGGATTAATAATGAATAGGTGTCATAATTGACGCCTCTCCATTATTAATCTGGCTTAATGTCACCTTATAATAGCAAGGTGGCATTAACCCTTCATTACCCCATATCCCACCGCTACAGGGAGTGGGAAGAGAGTGGCCAAGTGCCAGAATAGGCGCATCTTCCAGATGTGCCTTTTCTGGGGTGGCTGGGGGCAGATGTTTTTAGCCACGGGGGGCCAATAACCATGGACCCTCTCCTGGCTATTAATATCTGCCCTCAGTCACTGGCTTTACCACTCTGGCGGAGAAAATTTGCGCGGGAGCCCACGCCAATTTTTTCCGCCATTTAACCCTTTATTTTAGCAGCTACAGCGCCCAAATTTTGCACATACACACTACTAACATTAGTAGTGTGGAATATGCAAAAAAAAGGGGGATATGAGATGGTTTACTGTATGTAATCATGTCTCATATCCTGTCGGGTTTGTGCAGGAGAAATGAAAAGCCGGCAATTGAATTACCGGCTGTTCACAGATATCGCGCTGTAGTAAATATAAATACAGACTATATATATATATATGTGTCTCAATGACATATATATATATATATATATATATATATATATATATATATATATATATATATATATATATATATATACTGTATATATGTTTTCCCGAACATTTGAGCACATAAATCCATTAGATGTCGGTTTTGCAAGCCTGCGAGAAAATCTCGCAGTACGGATGCCATACGGATTACATACGGAGGATGCCATGCGCAAAATACGCTGAAACACCCTGACTACGGATCACTACACTGTGTTCCAAATTATTATGCATATTGTATTTAAGTGTGATAAAGATTTAATTGTTTTGTTTTTCAAATAAACTCATGGAAGATATTGTGTCTCAGGGCTCAATGGATCACTGAAATCAATCTTAAACACATGTGATAATTGGTTTTCCAGATGATTCTAATTAACCCCTTTCTGTCATTAGACGTACTATTCCATCCATGTGGGGTGGGCCCTACTTCCCAAGGACGGAATAGTACGTCCAGCACGATCGGCCGCGCTCATGGGGGGAGCGCGGCCGATCGCGGCCGGGTGTCAGCTGACTATCGCAGCTGACATCCGGCACTATGTGCCAGGAGCGGTCACGGACCGCTCCCGGCACATTAACCCCCGGCACACCGTGATCAAACATGATCGCGATGTGCCGGCGGTGCAGGGAAGCATCGCGCAGGGAGGGGGCTCCCTGCAGGCTTCCATGAGCCCCCCGCAGCAACGCGATGTGATCGCGTTGCTGCGAGGGTCTTACCTCCCTCCCTGCAGCTCCCAGACCCGGATCCAAGATGGCCGCGGATCCGGGTCCTGCAGGGAGGGAGGTGGCTTCACAGAAGCCTGCTCAGAGCAGGCACTGTGAAGCAGCCTGCACTTCTCTCAGATCGGTGATCTGTCAGAGTGCTATGCAAACTGGCAGATCATGGATCTGTATTGTCCCCCCCTGGGGCAAAGTAAAAAAGTAAAAAAAAAAATTTCCAAATGTGTAAAAAAAAAAATATTCCAAAATAATGAAAAAAAATATATATATTATTCCCATAAATACATTTCTTTATCTAAATAATAAAAAAAAACAATAAAAGTACACATATTTAGTATCGCCGTGTCCGTAACGACCCGACCTATAAAACTGCCCACTAGTTAACCCCTTCAGTAAACACCGTAAGAAAAAAAAAAACGAGGCTAAAAAACAACGCTTTATTACCATACCGCCGAACAAAAAGTGGAATAACGCGATCAAAAAGACAGATATAAATAACCATGGTACCGCTGAAAGCGTCATCTTGTCCCGCAAATAACGAGCCGCCATACAGCATCAGCAGCAAAAAAATAAAAAAGTTATAGTCCTGAGAATAAAGCGATGCAAAAATAATTATTTTTTCCATAAAATAGTTTTTATCGTATAAAAGCGCCAAAACATAAAAAATGATATAAATGAGGTATCGCTGTAATCGTACTGACCCGACGAATAAAACTGCTTTATCAATTTTACCAAACGCGGAACGGTATAAACGCCTCCCCCAAAAGAAATTCATGAATAGCTGGTTTTTGGTCATTCTGCCTCACAAAAATCGGAATAAAAAGCGATCAAAAAATGTGACGTGCCCAAAAATGTTACCAATAAAAACGTCAACTCGTCCCGCAAAAAACAAGACCTCACATGACTCTGTGGACCAAAATATGGAAAATTTATAGCTCTCAAAATGTGGTAACGCAAAAAATATTTTTTGCAATAAAAAGCGTCTTTCAGTGTGTGACGGCTGCCAATCATAAAAATCCGCTAAAAAACCCGCTATAAAAGTAAATCAAACCCCCCTTCATCACCCCCTTAGTTAGGGAAAAATAAAAAAAAGTATTTATTTCCATTTTCCCATTAGGGCTAGGGTTAGGGCTAGGGTTGGGGCTAGGGTTAAGGCTACAGTTAGGGTTGGGGCTAAAGTTAGGGTTAGGGTTGGGGCTAAAGTTACGGTTAGGGTTTAGATTACATTTACGGTTGGGAATAGGGTTGGGATTAGGGTTAGGGGTGTGTCAGGGTTAGGGGTGTGGTTAGGGTTACCGTTGGGATTAGGGTTAGGGGTGTGTTTGGGTTAGGGTTTCAGTTATAATTGGGGGGTTTCCACTGTTTCGGCACATCAGGGGCTCTCCAAACGCGACATGGCGTCCGATCTCAATTCCAGCCAATTCTGCGTTGAAAAAGTAAAACAGTGCTCCTTCCCTTCCGAGCTCTCCCGTGTGCCCAAACAGGGGTTTACCCCAACATATGGGGTATCAGCGTACTCAGGACAAATAGGACAACAACCTTTGGGGTCCAATTTCTCCTGTTACCCCTGGGAAAATACAAAACGGGGCTAAAAAATAATTTTTGTGGGGGAAAAAAAAAGATTTTTTATTTTCACGGCTCTGCGTTATAAACTGTAGTGAAACACTTGGGGGTTCAAAGTTCTTACAACACATCTAGATAAGTTCCTTAGGGGGTCTAGTTTCCAAAATGGGGTCACTTGTGCGGGGCGTCTACTGTTTAGGTACATTAGGGGCTCTGCAAACGCAATGTGACGCCTGCAGACCATTCCATCTGTCTGCATTCCAAATGGCGCTCCTTCCCTTCCGAGCCCTTCCATGCGTCCAAACGGTGGTTCCCCCCCACATATGGGGTATCAGCGCACTCAGGACAAATTGGACAACAACTTTTGGGGTCCAATTTCTCCTGTTACCCTCGGGAAAATACAAAACTGGGGGCTAAAAAATAATTTTTGTGGGAAAAAATTTTTGTTTTATTTTTACGGCTCTGCATTATAAACTTCTGTGAAGCCCTTGGTGGGTCAAAGCGCTCACCACACATCTAGATAAGTTCCTTAGGGGGTCTACTTTCCAACATGGTGTCACTTGTGGGGGGTTTCTACTGTTTAGGTACATTAGGGGCTCTGCAAACGCAATATGACGCCTGCAGACCATTCCATCTAAGTCTGCATTCCAAATGGCGCTCCTTCCCTTCCGAGCCCTTCCATGCGTCCAAACGGTGGTTCCCCCCCACATATGGGGTATCAGCGCACTCAGGACAAATTGGACAACAACTTTTGAGGTCCAATTTCTCCTGTTACCCTCGGGAAAATACAAAACTGGGGGCTAAAAAATAATTTTTGTGGGAAAAAATTTTTGTTTTATTTTTACGGCTCTGCATTATAAACTTCTGTGAAGCCCTTGGTGGGTCAAAGCGCTCACCACACATCTAGATAAGTTCCTTAGGGGGTCTACTTTCCAAAATGGTGTCACTTGTGGGGGGTTTCTACTGTTTAGGTACATTAGGGGCTCTGCAAACGCAATGTGACACCTGCAGACCATTCCATCTAAGTCTGCATTCCAAATGACGCTCCTTCCTTTCCGAGCCCTCCCATGCGCCCAAACAGTGGTTCTCCCCACATATGGTGTATCATCGCACTCAGGACAACTTGGACAACAAATTTTGGGGTCCATTTTCTCCTGCTACCCTCGGGAAAATACAAAACTGGGGGCTAAAAAAATAATTTTTGTGGGAAAAAATTTTTGTTTTATTTTTACGGCTCTGCATTATAAACTTCTGTGAAGCCCTTGGTGGGTCAAAGCGCTCAAAACACATATAGATAAGTTCCTTAGGGGGTCTAATTTCCAAAATGGTGTCACTTGTAGGGAGTTTCAATGTTTAGGCACATCAGTGGCTCTCCAAACGCAACATGGCGTCCCATCTCAATTCCTGTCAATTTTGCATTGAAAAGTCAAACGGCGCTCCTTCCCTTCCGAGGTCTCCCATGCGCCCAAACAGTGGTATACCCCCACATATGGGGTATCGGCGTACTCAGGACAAATTGTACAACAACTTTTGGGGTCCAATTTCTTCTCTTACCCTTGGGAAAATAAAAAATTGGGGGTGAAAAGATAATTTTTGTGAAAAAATATGATTTTTTATTTTTACGGTTCTGCATTATAAACTTCTGTGAAGCACTTGGTGGGTCAAAGTGCTCACCACATCACTAGATAAGTTCCTTAGGGGGTCTACTTTCCAAAATGGTGTCACTTGTGGGGGGTTTCAATGTTTAGGCACATCAGGGGCTCCCCAAACGCAACATGGCGTCCCATCTCAATTCCAGTCAATTTTGCATTGATAAGTCAAATGGCGTTCCTTCGCTTCCGAGCTCTGTCATGCGCCCAAACAATGGTTTACCCCCACATATGGGGTATCGGCGTACTCAGGACAAATTGTATAACATCTTTTGGGGTCCATTTTCTCCTGTTACCCTTGGTAAAATAAAACAAATTGGAGCTGAAGTAAATTTTTTGTGAAAAAAAGTTAAATGTTCATTTTTATTTAAACATTCCAAAAATTCCTGTGAAGCACCAGAAGGGTTAATAAACTTCTTGAATATGGTTTTGAGCACCTTGAGGGGTGCAGTTTTTAGAATGGTGTCACACTTGGGTATTTTCTATCATATAGACCCCTCAAAATGACTTCAAATGAGATGTGGTCCCTAAAAAAAAATGGTGTTGTAAAAATGAGAAATTGCTGGTCAACTTTTAACCCTTATAACTCCCTAACAAAAAAAAATGTTGGTTCCAAAATTGTGCTGATGTAAAGTAGACATGTGGAAAATGTTACTTATTAAGTATTTTGTGTGACACATCTCTGTGATTTAATTGCATAGAAATTCAAAGTTGGAAAATTGCGAAATTTTCAAAATTTTCGCCAAATTTCTGTTTTTTTCACAAATAAACGCAGGTACTATCACAGAATTTTTACCACTATCATGAAGTACAATATGTCACGAGAAAACAATGTCAGAATCACCAGGATCCGTTGAAGCGTTCCAGAGTTATAACCTCATAAAGGGACAGTGGTGAGAATTGTAAAAATTGGCCCGGTCCATAACGTGCAAACCACCCTTGGGGGTGAAGGGGTTAAAGGAAAACTACTCAAAAATGATGTTCCACATTATTATGCAGGTCACAGGTTTCAAGCAATATGGGAAAGAAAAAGGATCTCTCTGCTGCTGAAAAGCATCAAATAGTGCAATGCCTTGGTCAAGGGATGAAAACATTAGAAATTTCCCGAAAACATAAGCGTGATCATCGTAGTGTTAAGAGATTTGTGGCTGTATCTGAGCACAGATGTGTTTGTGCTGATAAAGGCATAATGAGGAAGATTTCTGCCAGGCAAGTTCATCGGATTAAGAGAGCAGCTGCCAAAATACCATTACAAAGCAGCAAACAGATATTTGAAGCTGCTGATGCCTCTGGAGTCCCTCGAACCTCAAGGTGTAGGATCCTTCAAAGGCTTGCTGTGGTGCATAAACCTACTATTCGGCCACTCCTAAACAGTGTTCACAAGCAGAAACGGTTGCAGTGGGCTCACACATACATGAAGACTAATTTCCAAAAACTCTTGTTTACTGATAAGTGTTGAGCAACCCTGGATGGTCCAGATGGATGGAGTAGTGGATGGTTGGTGGATGGCCACCATGTCCCAACAAGGCTGCAACATCAGCGAGGAGATGGAGGAGTCGTGTTTTGGGCTGGAATCATGGGGAACCAGCTGGTAAGGCCCTTTAAGGTTCCTGAAGGTGTGAAAATGACCTCTGCAAAGTAAATAGAGTTTCTGACTGACAACTTTCTTCCATGGTATAAAAAGCAGAAACGTGCCTTCAGGAGCAAAATCATCTTCATGCTGACAATGCCCCATCTCATGCTGCAAAGAACCTGAGTCATTGGCTGCTATGGGCATAAATGGAGATAAACTCGTGGTGTGGCCACCATCTTCCCCTAACCTCAACCCTATAGAGAACCTTTGGAGTATCATCAAGCAAAAGATCTATGAGGGTGGGAGGCCGATCACATCACAACAGCAGCTCTGGGAGGGAAGAAATACAAGGAGAAACTCTCCAAAAACTCACAAGTTCAGTGGATGCAAGAATTGTGAAGGTGACATCAAAGAAGGGTCCTATGTTAACATGTAACTTGGCCTGTTAGGAGGTTCTGGAGATAAATAGGTTTTTTGTTCAGTGAATGTGACCTCCTAATGCTGCAAATTCCACAAATGAGACTTTTCAGTTCTTTATATCAAATGTTTAGAAATTCTACTGTGCATAATAATTTGGAGCAGTGCATTGTGGGGTTTTATTCATTGTGGAGATTATACTGTTATCATTGGGAGGTTTCTTCAATAAAATTCAACGTATAATCTAACGGGTGATGACTTTTATTAGACTGACTGTCATTTGCACCGACCATTTAGGAAAATCCGAGAAAAATGTCATTTGCATAATAATTTGGAACATAGTGTATTTTGGGAACATTTCTCCGTATTATGGCCGTATTGTCTTACGCCGAGTGTGACACCGGCCCTAATGTGTGATTGGTGAGGACGTGGAGTAAGGTGGTGGAGGCGGGGCGAGGGTGGAGCATTGGCGCAATTTCAAGGAGGCCCCAAGAATGTTGCCAGTATGGGGCCGCAAAATTCTTAGTCACAGCCATGATCACCGCTCCCCAGATATCAGTTATATTATACAGCGGTGACATCACCGCTCCCCAGATATCAGTTATATTATACAGCAGTGACATCACCGCTCCCCAGATATCAGTTATATTATACAGCAGTGACATCACCGCTCCCCAGATATCAGTTATATTATACAGCAGTGACATCACCGCTCCCCAGATATCAGTTATATTATACAGCAGTGACATCACCGCTCCCCAGATATCAGTTATATTATACAGCAGTGACATCACCGCTCCCCAGATATCAGTTATATTATACAGCGGTGACATCACCGCTCCCCAGATATCAGTTATATTATACAGCAGTGACATCACCGCTCTCCAGATATCAGTTATATTATACAGCAGTGACATCACCGCTCCCCAGATATCAGTTATATTATACAGCAGTGACATCACCGCTCCCCAGATATCAGTTATATTATACAGCGGTGACATCACCGCTCTCCAGATATCAGTTATATTATACAGCAGTGACATCACCGCTCCCCAGATATCAGTTATATTATACAGCAGTGACATCACCGCTCCCCAGATATCAGTTATATTATACAGCAGTGACATCACCGCTCCCCAGATATCAGTTATATTATACAGCGGTGACATCACCGCTCCCCAGATATCAGTTATATTATACAGCGGTGACATCACCTTTCCCCAGATATCAGTTATATTATACAGCGGTGACATCACCGCTCCCCAGATATCAGTGATATTATACAGCAGTGACATCACCGCTCCCCAGATATCAGTTATATTATACAGCAGTGACATCACCGCTCCCCAGATATCAGTTATATTATACAGCGGTGACATCACCGCTCCCCAGATATCAGTTATATTATACAGCAGTGACATCACCACTCCCCAGATATCAGTTATATTATACAGCGGTGACATCACCGCTCCCCAGATATCAGTTATATTATACAGCAGTGACATCACCGCTCCCCAGATATCAGTTATATTATACAGCAGTGACATCACCGCTCCCCAGATATCAGTTATATTATACAGCGGTGACATCACAGCTCCCCAGATATCAGTTATATTATACAGCAGTGACATCACCGCTCCCCAGATATCAGTTATATTATACAGCAGTGACATCACCGCTCCCCAGATATCAGTTATATTATACAGCAGTGACATCACCGCTCTCCAGATATCAGTTATATTATACAGCAGTGACATCACCGCTCCCCAGATATCAGTTATATTATACAGCAGTGACATCACCGCTCCCCAGATATCAGTTATATTATACAGCAGTGACATCACCGCTCCCCAGATATCAGTTATATTATACAGCAGTGACATCACCGCTCCCCAGATATCAGTTATATTATACAGCAGTGACATCACCACTCCCCAGATATCAGTTATATTATACAGCGGTGACATCACCGCTCCCCAGATATCAGTTATATTATACAGCAGTGACATCACCGCTCCCCAGATATCAGTTATATTATACAGCAGTGACATCACCGCTCCCCAGATATCAGTTATATTATACAGCAGTGACATCACCGCTCCCCAGATATCAGTTATATTATACAGCGGTGACATCACCGCTCCCCAGATATCAGTTATATTATACAGCAGTGACATCACCGCTCCCCAGATATCAGTTATATTATACAGCAGTGACATCACCGCTCCCCAGATATCAGTTATATTATACAGCAGTGACATCACCGCTCCCCAGATATCAGTTATATTATACAGCGGTGACATCACCGCTCTCCAGATATCAGTTATATTATACAGCAGTGACATCACCGCTCCCCAGATATCAGTTATATTATACAGCAGTGACATCACCGCTCCCCAGATATCAGTTATATTATACAGCAGTGACATCACCGCTCTCCAGATATCAGTTATATTATACAGCAGTGACATCACCGCTCCCCAGATATCAGTTATATTATACAGCGGTGACATCACCGCTCCCCAGATATCAGTTATATTATACAGCAGTGACATCACCGCTCCCCAGATATCAGTTATATTATACAGCAGTGACATCACCGCTCCCCAGATATCAGTTATATTATACAGCAGTGACATCACCGCTCCCCAGATGTCAGTTATATTATACAGCGGTGACATCACCGCTCCCCAGATATCAGTTATATTATACAGCGGTGACATCACCACTCTCCAGATATCAGTTATATTATACAGCAGTGACATCACCGCTCCCCAGATATCAGTTATATTATACAGCAGTGACATCACCGCTCCCCAGATATCAGTTATATTATACAGCAGTGACATCACCGCTCTCCAGATATCAGTTATATTATACAGCGGTGACATCACCGCTCCCCAGATATCAGTTATATTATACAGCGGTGACATCACCGCTCTCCAGATATCAGTTATATTATACAGCAGTGACATCACCGCTCCCCAGATATCAGTTATATTATACAGCGGTGACATCACCGCTCTCCAGATATCAGTTATATTATACAGCAGTGACATCACCGCTCCCCAGATATCAGTTATATTATACAGCAGTGACATCACCGCTCTCCAGATATCAGTTATATTATACAGCAGTGACATCACCGCTCCCCAGATATCAGTTATATTATACAGCAGTGACATCACCGCTCCCCAGATATCAGTTATATTATACAGCAGTGACATCACCGCTCCCCAGATATCAGTTATATTATACAGCAGTGACATCACCGCTCCCCAGATATCAGTTATATTATACAGCAGTGACATCACCGCTCCCCAGATATCAGTTATATTATACAGCAGTGACATCACCGCTCCCCAGATATCAGTTATATTATACAGCTGTGACATCACCGCTCCCCAGATATCAGTTATATTATACAGCTGTGACATCACCGCTCCCCAGATATCAGTTATATTATACAGCAGTGACATCACCGCTCTCCAGATATCAGTTATATTATACAGCAGTGACATCACCGCTCCCCAGATATCAGTTATATTATACAGCAGTGACATCACCGCTCCCCAGATATCAGTTATATTATACAGCGGTGACATCACCGCTCCCCAGATATCAGTTATATTATACAGCGGTGACATCACCGCTCCCCAGATATCAGTTATATTATACAGCAGTGACATCACCGCTCTCCAGATATCAGTTATATTATACAGCAGTGACATCACCGCTCCCCAGATATCAGTTATATTATACAGCAGTGACATCACCCCTCTCCAGATATCAGTTATATTATACAGCGGTGACATCACCGCTCCCCAGATATCAGTTATATTATACAGCGGTGACATCACCGCTCTCCAGATATCAGTTATATTATACAGCGGTGACATCACCGCTCTCCAGATATCAGTTATATTATACAGCGGTGACATCACCGCTCCCCAGATATCAGTTATATTATACAGCGGTGACATCACCGCTCCCCAGATATCAGTGATATTATACAGCAGTGACATCACCGCTCCCCAGATATCAGTTATATTATACAGCGGTGACATCACCGCTCCCCAGATATCAGTTATATTATACAGCGGTGACATCACCGCTCCCCAGATATCAGTTATATTATACAGCAGTGACATCACCGCTCCCCAGATATCAGTTATATTATACAGCGGTGACATCACCGCTCCCCAGATATCAGTGATATTATACAGCAGTGACATCACCGCTCCCCAGATATCAGTTATATTATACAGCAGTGACATCACCGCTCCCCAGATATCAGTTATATTATACAGCAGTGACACCACCGCTCCCCAGATATCAGTTATATTATACAGCAGTGACATCACCGCTCCCCAGATATCAGTTATATTATACAGCAGTGACATCACCGCTCCCCAGATATCAGTTATATTATACAGCAGTGACATCACCGCTCCCCAGATATCAGTTATATTATACAGCAGTGACATCACCGCTCCCCAGATATCAGTTATATTATACAGCAGTGACATCACCGCTCCCCAGATATCAGTTATATTATACAGCGGTGACATCACCGCTCCCCAGATATCAGTTATATTATACAGCGGTGACATCACCGCTCTCCAGATATCAGTTATATTATACAGCAGTGACATCACCGCTCCCCAGATATCAGTTATATTATACAGCAGTGACATCACCACTCCCCAGATATCAGTTATATTATACAGCGGTGACATCACCGCTCCCCAGATATCAGTTATATTATACAGCAGTGACATCACCGCTCCCCAGATATCAGTTATATTATACAGCAGTGACATCACCGCTCCCCAGATATCAGTTATATTATACAGCGGTGACATCACCGCTCCCCAGATATCAGTTATATTATACAGCGGTGACATCACCGCTCCCCAGATATCAGTTATATTATACAGCGGTGACATCACCGCTCCCCAGATATCAGTTATATTATACAGCGGTGACATCACCGCTCCCCAGATATCAGTTATATTATACAGCAGTGACATCACCGCTCCCCAGATATCAGTTATATTATACAGCAGTGACATCACCGCTCCCCAGATATCAGTTATATTATACAGCGGTGACATCACCGCTCCCCAGATATCAGTTATATTATACAGCAGTGACATCACCGCTCCCCAGATATCAGTTATATTATACAGCAGTGACATCACCGCTCCCCAGATATCAGTTATATTATACAGCGGTGACATCACCGCTCCCCAGATATCAGTTATATTATACAGCGGTGACATCACCGCTCCCCAGATATCAGTTATATTATACAGCGGTGACATCACCGCTCCCCAGATATCAGTTATATTATACAGCAGTGACATCACCGCTCCCCAGATATCAGTTATATTATACAGCGGTGACATCACCGCTCCCCAGATATCAGTTATATTATACAGCAGTGACATCACCGCTCCCCAGATATCAGTTATATTATACAGCAGTGACATCACCGCTCCCCAGATATCAGTTATATTATACAGCGGTGACATCACCGCTCCCCAGATATCAGTTATATTATACAGCAGTGACATCACCGCTCCCCAGATATCAGTTATATTATACAGCAGTGACATCACTGCTCCCCAGATATCAGTTATATTATACAGCGGTGACATCACCGCTCCCCAGATATCAGTTATATTATACAGCAGTGACATCACCGCTCCCCAGATATCAGTTATATTATACAGCGGTGACATCACCGCTCCCCAGATATCAGTTATATTATACAGCGGTGACATCACCGCTCCCCAGATATCAGTTATATTATACAGCGGTGACATCACCGCTCCCCAGATATCAGTTATATTATACAGCAGTGACATCACCGCTCCCCAGATATCAGTTATATTATACAGCAGTGACATCACCGCTCCCCAGATATCAGTTATATTATACAGCGGTGACATCACCGCTCCCCAGATATCAGTTATATTATACAGCAGTGACATCACCGCTCCCCAGATATCAGTTATATTATACAGCAGTGACATCACCGCTCCCCAGATATCAGTTATATTATACAGCAGTGACATCACCGCTCCCCAGATCTCAGTTATATTATACAGCAGTGACATCACCCCTCTCCAGATATCAGTTATATTATACAGCAGTGACATCACCGCTCCGCAGATATCAGTTATATTATACAGCAGTGACATCACCGCTCCCCAGATATCAGTTATATTATACAGCAGTGACATCACCGCTCTCCAGATATCAGTTATATTATACAGCGGTGACATCACCGCTCTCCAGATATCAGTTATATTATACAGCAGTGACATCACCGCTCCCCAGATATCAGTTATATTATACAGCAGTGACATCACCGCTCCCCAGATATCAGTTATATTATACAGCGGTGACATCACCGCTCTCCAGATATCAGTTATATTATACAGCGGTGACATCACCGCTCCCCAGATCTCAGTGATATTATACAGCAGTGACATCACCGCTCCCCAGATATCAGTTATATTATACAGCGGTGACATCACCGCTCCCCAGATATCAGTTATATTATACAGCAGTGACATCACCGCTCCCCAGATATCAGTTATATTATACAGCAGTGACATCACCGCTCCCCAGATATCAGTTATATTATACAGCAGTGACATCACCGCTCCCCAGATATCAGTTATATTATACAGCAGTGACATCACCGCTCCCCAGATATCAGTTATATTATACAGCGGTGACATCACCGCTCCCCAGATATCAGTTATATTATACAGCGGTGACATCACCGCTCCCCAGATATCAGTTATATTATACAGCAGTGACATCACCGCTCCCCAGATATCAGTTATATTATACAGCAGTGACATCACCGCTCCCCAGATATCAGTTATATTATACAGCAGTGACATCACCGCTCCCCAGATATCAGTTATATTATACAGCGGTGACATCACCGCTCCCCAGATATCAGTTATATTATACAGCAGTGACATCACCGCTCCCCAGATATCAGTTATATTATACAGCAGTGACATCACCGCTCCCCAGATATCAGTTATATTATACAGCAGTGACATCACCGCTCCCCAGATATCAGTTATATTATACAGCGGTGACATCACCGCTCCCCAGATATCAGTTATATTATACAGCGGTGACATCACCGCTCCCCAGATATCAGTTATATTATACAGCAGTGACATCACCGCTCCCCAGATATCAGTTATATTATACAGCAGTGACATCACCGCTCCCCAGATATCAGTTATATTATACAGCAGTGACATCACCGCTCCCCAGATATCAGTTATATTATACAGCAGTAACATCACCGCTCCCCAGATATCAGTTATATTATACAGCGGTGACATCACCGCTCCCCAGATATCAGTTATATTATACAGCGGTGACATCACCGCTCCCCAGATATCAGTTATATTATACAGCGGTGACATCACCGCTCCCCAGATCTCAGTGATATTATACAGCAGTGACATCACCGCTCCCCAGATATCAGTTATATTATACAGCGGTGACATCACCGCTCCCCAGATATCAGTTATATTATACAGCAGTGACATCACCGCTCCCCAGATATCAGTTATATTATACAGCAGTGACATCACCGCTCCCCAGATATCAGTTATATTATACAGCAGTGACATCACCGCTCTCCAGATATCAGTTATATTATACAGCAGTGACATCACCGCTCCCCAGATATCAGTTATATTATACAGCAGTGACATCACCGCTCCCAGATATCAGTTATATTATACAGCGGTGACATCACCGCTCCCCAGATATCAGTTATATTATACAGCACTGACATCACCGCTCCCCAGATATCAGTTATATTATACAGCGGTGACATCACCGCTCTCCAGATATCAGTTATATTATACAGCAGTGACATCACCGCTCCCCAGATATCAGTTATATTATACAGCAGTGACATCACCGCTCCCCAGATCTCAGTTATATTATACAGCAGTGACATCACCGCTCCCCAGATATCAGTTATATTATACAGCAGTGACATCACCGCTCCCCAGATATCAGTTATATTATACAGCGGTGACATCACCGCTCCCCAGATATCAGTTATATTATACAGCAGTGACATCACCGCTCTCCAGATATCAGTTATATTATACAGCAGTGACATCACCGCTCCCCAGATATCAGTTATATTATACAGCAGTGACATCACCGCTCCCCAGATATCAGTTATATTATACAGCAGTGACATCACCGCTCCCCAGATATCAGTTATATTATACAGCAGTGACATCACCGCTCTCCAGATATCAGTTATATTATACAGCAGTGACATCACCGCTCCCCAGATATCAGTTATATTATACAGCAGTGACATCACCGCTCCCCAGATATCAGTTATATTATACAGCGGTGACATCACCGCTCTCCAGATATCAGTTATATTATACAGCAGTGACATCACCGCTCCCCAGATATCAGTTATATTATACAGCAGTGACATCACCGCTCCCCAGATCTCAGTTATATTATACAGCAGTGACATCACCGCTCCCCAGATATCAGTTATATTATACAGCAGTGACATCACCGCTCCCCAGATATCAGTTATATTATACAGCGGTGACATCACCGCTCCCCAGATATCAGTTATATTATACAGCAGTGACATCACCGCTCCCCAGATATCAGTTATATTATACAGCAGTGACATCACCGCTCCCCAGATCTCAGTGATATTATACAGCGGTGACATCACCGCTCTCCAGATATCAGTTATATTATACAGCAGTGACATCACCGCTCCCCAGATCTCAGTGATATTATCACTATATATTATACTCCGGGCGGTGTCGGGGTCGCTCCGGCAGCCGCAGTGGTCCCGGGCTCGGGGTGGAGCGGCCGGTGCGGTCCCCTCTGTCCTCTCCTCCTCCCCGTCCTCTCCTCCTCCCCGTCCTCTCCTCCTCCCCGTCCTCTCCTCCTCCCCGTCCTCTCCTCCTCCTCCTCCCTCCGCCTCCTTCTCTCTCCTCAGCCGCAGTCACTGCAGGGACGTCGCTCATCATGTCGGTGCGGGAGGTCCGGGCTGCAGGTAGGACGGTGGCGCCGGGGATGTCGGGGCCGGTGCTCGGGTCTGTCCGCTCCTGTGCCCGGGTGTGCAGCGCTTCGGGTCCGGTCCCGTTGATACCGCGGACACAGCGGCCGGACGGGCAGTGATAACGGTGCGGGGATGGGGCTGCGTGTTCCGCTCTGTCCGCCCCGAGTGCACACATCCCGGGACCGAGCAGCCGCCGCCGTCCGTCATCTGCGCTGTCAGTGGCCGCACGTGTCTCCTACCTGTCCGGTGTCCTGGGGCGCGGCCGAATGCGGAGGAGGACAGCCTGCACCGGGAGGGGGACCGGAGCAATACAGGACATTATATCCCCCATACAGGACATTATCCCCCCCATACAGGACATTATATCCCCCATACAGGACATTATATCCCCCATACAGGACATTATATCCCCCCCCATACAGGACATTATATCCCCCCCCATACAGGACATTATATCCCCCCCATACAGGACAGTATATCCCCCCATACAGGACATTATATCCCCCCCATACAGGACATTATATCCCCCATACAGGACATTATATCCCCCCCCATACAGGACATTATATCCCCCCATACAGGACATTATATCCCCCATACAGGACATTATATCCCCCATACAGGACATTATATCCCCCATACAGGACATTATATCCCCCATACAGGACATTATATCCCCCATACAGGACATTATATCCCCCATACAGGACATTATATCCCCCATACAGGACAGTATATCCCCCCATACAGGACATTATATCCCCCATACAGGACATTATATCCCCCATACAGGACAGTATATCCCCCATACAGGACATTATATCCCCCCCCATACAGGACATTATATCCCCCATACAGGACATTATATCCCCCCCCATACAGGACATTATATCCCCCCATACAGGACATTATATCCCCCATACAGGACATTATATCCCCCATACAGGACATTATATCCCCCATACAGGACATTATATCCCCCATACAGGACATTATATCCCCCATACAGGACATTATATCCCCCATACAGGACATTATATCCCCCATACAGGACATTATATCCCCCATACAGGACATTATATCCCCCATACAGGACATTATATCCCCCATACAGGACATTATATCCCCCATACAGGACATTATATCCCCCATACAGGACATTATATCCCCCCATACAGGACATTATATCCTCCACCATACAGGACAGTATATCCCCCCATACAGGACAGTATATCCCCCCATACAGGACATTATATCCACCATACAGGACAGTATATCCCCCCCATACAGGACATTATATCCCCCATACAGGACATTATACCCCCCATACAGGACATTATATCCCCCCATACAGGACATTATATCCCCCATACAGGACATTATATCCCCCATACAGGACATTATATCCTCCACCATACAGGACATTATATCCCCCATACAGGACAGTATATCCCCCCATACAGGACATTATATCCCCCCCATACAGGACATTATATCCCCCCCATACAGGACATTATATCCCCCATACAGGACATTATATCCCCCATACAGGACATTGTATCACCCATACAGGACATTATATCCCCCATACAGGACATTATATCCTCCACCATACAGGACATTATATCCCCCATACAGGACAGTATATCCCCCCATACAGGACAGTATATCCCCCCATACAGGACATTATATCCTCCACCATACAGGACAGTATATCCCCCCATACAGGACAGTATATCCCCCCATACAGGACAGTATATCCTCCACCATACAGGACAGTATATCCCCCCATACAGGACATTATATCCCCCCATACAGGACATTATATCCTCCACCATACAGGACATTATATCCTCCACCATACAGGACATTATATCCCCCCATACAGGACATTATATCCTCCACCATACAGGACATTATATCCCCCCATACAGGACAGTATATCCCCCCTCCACCACCATACAGGACAGTATATCCCCCCTCCACCACCATACAGGACAGTATATCCCCCCTCCACCACCATACAGGACAGTATATCCCCCCTCCACCACCATACAGGACATTATATCCCCCCTCCACCATCATGCAGTATACAGTGGGCCGCTGCGTAAGAACATTTCCCGGGTCCTTACAGCTCTATAATGTGCCTGTGATAGAAGCTGGTTGCTGCAGGATGTGACACACTGAGCTGTATCTAAGCCGGATGAGATGCTCTTCTCCTCTGTCCTTGTTTCCAACCAGGTTGTGATACTTTTGTCATCCGTCCTCTCTATCCTATGTATCTAGGCAGGAAATTATACTCGTGTAGCTGAGTAGAACACGCTACCATCCTCAGTCCAATGTATACGGGCAGTATGCGATCCTCTTTGTCCTAGGTATCCCGGCAGGATGTGGTACACTTCCTCCGTCTTTGTCCTAGGTATCCCGGCAGGATGTGGTACGCTTCCTCCGTCATTGTCCTAGGTATCCCGGCAGGATGTGGTACGCTTCCTCCGTCTTTGTCCTAGGTATCCCGGCAGGATGTGGTACGCTTCCTCCGTCTTTGTCCTAGGTATCCCGGCAGGATGTGGTACGCTTCCTCCGTCATTGTCCTAGGTATCCCGGCAGGATGTGGTACGCTTCCTCCGTCTTTGTCCTAGGTATCCCGGCAGGATGTGGTACGCTTCCTCCGTCTTTGTCCTAGGTATCCCAGCAGGATGTGGTACACTTCCTCCTCCTTTTGTCCTAGGTATCCTGGCAGGATGTGGTACGCTTCCTCCTCCTTTGTATCCCTGCAGGATGTGGTACGCTTCCTTCTCCTTTGTATTCCGACAGATGTGGTACGCTTCCTCCTCCTTTTGTCCTAGGTATCCCGGCAGGATGTGGTACGCTTCCTCCGTCATTGTCCTAGGTATCCCGGCAGGATGTGGTGCGCTTCCTTCTCCTTTTGTCCTAGGTATCCTGGCAGGATGTGGTACGCTTCCTCCGTCTTTGTCCTAGGTATCCCGGCAGGATGTGGTACGCTTCCTTCTCCTTTTGTCCTAGGTATCCTGGCAGGATGTGGTACGCTTCCTTCATCTTTGTCCTAGGTATCCTGGCAGGATGTGGTACGCTTCCTCCTCCTTTGTATCCCGGCAGGATGTGGTACGCTTCCTTCTCCTTTGTATTCCGACAGGATGTGGTACGCTTCCTCCTCCTTTTGTCCTAGGTATCCTGGCAGGATGTGGTACGCTTCCTTCATCTTTGTCCTAGGTATCCTGGCAGGATGTGGTACGCTTCCTCCTCCTTTTGTCCTAGGTATCCTGGCAGGATGTGGTACGCTTCCTTCGTCTTTGTCCTAGGTATCCTGGCAGGATGTGGTACGCTTCCTCCTCCTTTTGTCCTAGGTATCCTGGCAGGATGTGGTACACTTCCTCCTCCTTTGTATCCTGGTAGGATGTGGTACGCTTCCTCCTCCTTTGTCCTAGGTATCCCAGCAGGATGTGGTACGCTTCCTCCTCCTTTGTCCTAGGTATCCTGGCAGGATGTGGTACACTTCCTCCTCCTTTGTATCCCGGTAGGATGTGGTACGCTTCCTCCTCCTTTGTCCTAGGTATCACGGTAGGATGTGGTACGCTTCCTCCTCCTTTGTCCTAGGTATCCCGGCAGGATGTGGTACGCTTCCTCCTCCTTTGTCCTAGGTATCCTGGCAGGATGTGGTACACTTCCTCCTCCTTTGTATCCCGGTAGGATGTGGTACGCTTCCTCCTCCTTTGTCCTAGGTATCCCAGCAGGATGTGGTACGCTTCCTCCTCCTTTGTCCTAGGTATCCTGGCAGGATGTGGTACGCTTCCTTCGTCTTTGTCCTAGGTATCCTGGCAGGATGTGGTACGCTTCCTCCTCCTTTTGTCCTAGGTATCCTGGCAGGATGTGGTACACTTCCTCCTCCTTTGTATCCTGGTAGGATGTGGTACGCTTCCTCCTCCTTTGTCCTAGGTATCCCAGCAGGATGTGGTACGCTTCCTCCTCCTTTGTCCTAGGTATCCTGGCAGGATGTGGTACACTTCCTCCTCCTTTGTATCCCGGTAGGATGTGGTACGCTTCCTCCTCCTTTGTCCTAGGTATCACGGTAGGATGTGGTACGCTTCCTCCTCCTTTGTCCTAGGTATCCCGGCAGGATGTGGTACGCTTCCTCCTCCTTTGTCCTAGGTATCCTGGCAGGATGTGGTACACTTCCTCCTCCTTTGTATCCCGGTAGGATGTGGTACGCTTCCTTCTCCTTTGTATTCCGACAGGATGTGGTACGCTTCCTCCTCCTTTGTCCTAGGTATCCCGGCAGGATGTGGTACGCTTCCTCCTCCTTTGTCCTAGGTATCCTGGCAGGATGTGGTACACTTCCTCCTCCTTTGTATCCCGGTAGGATGTGGTACGCTTCCTCCTCCTTTGTCCTAGGTATCCCGGCAGGATGTGGTACGCTTCCTCCTCCTTTGTCCTAGGTATCCCGGCAGGATGTGGTACGCTTCCTCCTCTTTTGTCCTAGGTATCCCGGCAGGATGTGGTACGCTTCCTCCTCCTTTGTCCTAGGTATCACGGTAGGATGTGGTACGCTTCCTCCTCCTTTGTCCTAGGTATCCCGGCAGGATGTGGTACGCTTCCTCCTCTTTTGTCCTAGGTATCCCGGCAGGATGTGGTACGCTTCCTCCTCCTTTGTCCTAGGTATCACGGTAGGATGTGGTACGCTTCCTCCTCCTTTGTCCTAGGTATCCCGGCAGGATGTGGTACGCTTCCTCCTCTTTTGTCCTAGGTATCCCGGCAGGATGTGGTACGCTTCCTCCTCCTTTGTCCTAGGTATCCCGGCAGGGTGTGATAGCCTTTTTTTGCCACATGTATCGGGGTAGGACGTAATACCCCTAGTTTCATATCTATGGTGCATATATAAGTTTACACGCCCCAGTAAAAGCAAGGTTTTTGTTGTGTAAATAATTCTACCAAGAAGAAGAATCAATTCACGACTTTTCCCCCTTTAATGTCGCCCATAATCTGTACAAATCCATTGAGAGACAAAGCAAAATCATTTTGAGATAGAATTAAAAATAAGGCTGGTTTCACATTTGCGTTTTTTGCCGCTGCGTTTTAGCGCAAAAAAAGCATGCGTTTTTTTCCCTATATTTAACATTAAAAACGCATGCGTTTTTTTTGCATGCGTTTTGCCACGTTTGACGATGCATGCGTCGTTTCTATACTTGCGTTTTGTTGCAGAAATGCAACATGTAGTAATTTCTAAAGGTGTTTTTTTGGCGCAAAAAAACATATTGCTGTCTATGTAAACGCATGCGTTTTTAAGCACATGCGTTTGGTTGCGTTTTAAACGCATGCGTTTACATAGAAAAAAACAAGAATACACAATGATAAGCCACCCCCCACCATCAAGGTGATAAAGGGATCCAAACCCTACCCCTAACCCTAACCCTAGGGATCCTAACCCTAACCCTAGGGATCCTAACCCTAACCCTAGGGATCCTAACCCTAACCCTAACCCCAACCCTAGCTATTTCTATTTATAGTGGGTTTTCTAGATGATTTTGATGATTGGCAGCTGTCACACACTTCTCAGCATGCGTTTCAAAAACGCAAACGCAGGAAAAAACGCATGTAAATGCGTCAAAACGCAGCGTTTTTTTTTACCGCATGAGAAAACGCATGCGTCTAAAAAACGCAGCGTTTGCACGCGTTTACATGCGTTTTTTTCACCACCTGCGTTTGCGTTTTAAATGCTGCGTTTTTAAACGCAAATGTGAAACTAGCCTTACAAAACTACAATATTGTGGTTGCATAAATGTGAGCACCCTCTTATAATTGGGATGTGGTTGTTGGTCACATTTCCCCATGTTACACCGTATCCGCACTCGGCCACTGTCATTTACAGCGATTCTCATTAACCCCAGAGAAAGTGTCGCAGCTGTAGGAGGATTTTCCTGACATTCTCTGGTCCATAAACAGCTGACAACTCAACAGAGGATCTCAGTGTGGAAAGTTGTCAGTCAGGAAAAGGGACAAAAACATTTCCCAGGCATCAAATCTACCATGGACACTGTGAGGGCATCATGAAGGAGGGGTTGAAATCTGTGACTTAAGCGATAACTGGACATTCCTGAAAATCTGATGAAAAAGACAAGAAGGAAATCGGCCCTGGAGGCTGTAAGAGGGTGTCAGTAACATTAAAGGAGCTGCAGGAGCTTCTGGCCAGTCCTGGTTGTGTCCTTCACGTGACCACAATCTCACGTATTCTTCTTCATATGTCCGGCCTGTGGGGTCTGGGAGAAGACAGATAATTATCCAAGCCCAGATATGTGCCTGGCTGATGAGACTGAGGGGCAACTCTGCAGCCATAATCCCAGTGGCACGACACAGCTGTCAGGTGACCGGGACCAGGGGCTCTTCCCCTGTCCCTAACACTAGAGGGGACCTAGCTCACCCTGCTCCTCAGGATACTTCAGATGGCGAAGGAAGATGCCGGGGCTTCCACTCTTGCCTTATCGCCTGAGTTAGCCCTCCATCTATTCTCTCCCCCCACTCTACTTTGCACCGTAATATACCAACCCGACAAACAAGGGTTAAAGGGACTCTGTCACCTGAATTTGGAGGGAACAATTTTCAGTCATATGGGCAGGGTTTTCGGGTGTTTGATTCACCCTTTCCTTACCCGCTGGCTGCATGCTGGCTCTGTCCTCCGTAGTACATGCCTGCACAAGGTAATATTGCCTTGCGCTGGCGTGTACTATGGAGGACAGAGAATGAACTTCAATCCAATATTGCAGCCAGCATGCAGCCAGCGGGTAAGGAAAGGGTGAATCAAACACCCGAAAACCCCGCCCATATGACTGAAAATTGTTCCCTCCAAATTCAGGTGACAGAGTCCCTTTAACAGAAAACTCCAGGCACACAAAATATTCACTCACATATAACAGAGGAATGCAACGGGGAGTGCAGGATGGGGAATAAACAAAAATAGAGAAGAGAATTACCACACTTCAAACCAAGCAACCGTCACTAATAACACCTCCAACTCTCCTTCTCATATGTGCTCCTCTCCCACCTTAGCCATGCAGCAAATGCTAGCTCTGACAAGGATTTGTAACAGAGCCCTGATCATAAAGGGGAAAGGAGTCGCTAACAGAGCTCAGCTGTGAGCACAGGGATTTCCAACATGGCCGATTAACCCCTGTCCTGCCAAAAGAAATAAACACATTTAAAATGAAGTGCCTCTTCTCAGCACCGGAATAGGAGCAATCAGACGCTGCGGTGTTCTGGCTCCACACTGTCGCGGTTAACCCGTGACACACAGAAGGTTGCAGGCAACAGTCATCACCAGAAGATCACCATCCCCACAGTGAGGCATGGTGGGGGCAGCATTGTGCTCTGGGGCTAGTTTTCGGTGGCTGGATCTGGGGCTTTAGCCAAGTGGAAGAGGATTATGGACAGAACAAATATTAGACAATTTTACATCAGAACTTTAAGGCCTCTGTAAAAAGCTGAAGATGAGGGAGAAATTTCTCCTTTCAAATCACCAAGAGAACGGCTTCATCAGAAGAATATGGAAGTTCTGGAGCGTCCGAGCCCAGACCTGCACCAAGGGGCAATCTGTGGTGACCTGAATCTTGCAGGGGCGTCTCCTGTGTACGGCGCCCTCTTCAGGTCACCACAGATTGTGGGCGCTGTACACAGGAGTTGCCCCGTAATCTGTGGTGACCTGAAGAGGACGCTGTACACGGGAGATGCCCCGCAATCTGTGGTGACCTGAAGAGGACGCTGTACACGGGAGATGCCCCGCAATCTGTGGTGACCTGAAGAGGACGCTGTACACAGGAGATGCCCCCGCAATCTGTGGTGACCTGAAGAGGGCGCCGTACACAGGAGATGTCCCCGCAATCTGTGGTGACCTGAAGAGGGCGCTGTACACAGGAGATGTCCCCGCAATCTGTGGTGACCTGAAGAGGACGCTGTACACAGGAGATGCCCCGCAATCTGTGGTGACCTGAAGAGGACGCTGTACACAGGAGATGTCCCCGCAATCTGTGGTGACCTGAAGAGGGCGCTGTACACAGGAGATGTCCCCGCAATCTGTGGTGACCTGAAGAGGACGCTGTACACAGGAGATGCCCCCGATATCTGTGGTGACCTGAAGAGGGCGCTGTACACAGGAGATGTCCCCGCAATCTGTGGTGACCTGAAGAGGGCGCTGTACACAGGAGATGTCCCCGCAATCTGTGGTGACCTGAAGAGGACGCTGTACACAGGAGATGCCCCCGATATCTGTGGTGACCTGAAGAGGGCTCTGTACACAGGAGATGTCCCCGCAATCTGTGGTGACCTGAAGAGGACGCTGTACACAGGAGATGTCCCCGCAATCTGTGGTGACCTGAAGAGGGCGCTGTACACAGGAGATGTCCCCGCAATCTGTGGTGACCTGAAGAGGACGCTGTACACAGGATATGTCCCCGCAATCTGTGGTGACCTGAAGAGGACGCTGTACACAGGAGATGTCCCCGCAATCTGTGGTGACCTGAAGAGGGAGCTGTACACAGGAGATGCCCCCGCAATCTGTGGTGACCTGAAGAGGGCGCTGTATACAGGAGATGTCCCCGCAATCTGTGGTGACCTGAAGAGGGCGCTGTACACAGGAGATGTCCCCGCAATCTGTGGTGACCTGAAGAGGACGCTGTACACAGGAGATGTCCCCACAATCTGTGGTGACCTGAAGAGGGCGCTGTACACAGGAGATGTCCCCGCAATCTGTGGTGACCTGAAGAGGGCGCTGTACACAGGAGATGTCCCCGCAATCTGTGGTGACCTGAAGAGGGCACTGTACACAGGAGATGTCCCCGCAATCTGTGGTGACCTGAAGAGGACGCTGTACACAGGAGATGTCCCCGCAATCTGTGGTGACCTGAAGAGGACGCTGTACACAGGAGATGTCCCCGCAATCTGTGGTGACCTGAAGAGGGCGCTGTACACAGGAGATGTCCCCGCAATCTGTGGTGACCTGAAGAGGGAGCTGTACACAGGAGATGCCCCCGCAATCTGTGGTGACCTGAAGAGGGCGCTGTACACAGGAGATGTCCCCGCAATCTGTGGTGACCTGAAGAGGGAGCTGTACACAGGAGATGCCCCCGCAATCTGTGGTGACCTGAGGAGGGCGCTGTACACAGGAGATGTCCCCGCAATCTGTGGTGACCTGAAGAGGACGCTGTACACAGGAGATGCCCCCACAATCTGTGGTGACCTGAAGAGGGCGCTGTACACAGGAGATGTCCCCGCAATCTGTGGTGACCTGAAGAGGACGCTGTACACAGGAGATGTCCCCGCAATCTGTGGTGACCTGAAGAGGGCGCTGTACACAGGAGATGTCCCCGCAATCTGTGGTGACCTGAAGAGGGAGCTGTACACAGGAGATGCCCCCGCAATCTGTGGTGACCTGAAGAGGGCGCTGTATACAGGAGATGTCCCCGCAATCTGTGGTGACCTGAAGAGGGCGCTGTACACAGGAGATGTCCCCGCAATCTGTGGTGACCTGAAGAGGACGCTGTACACAGGAGATGTCCCCACAATCTGTGGTGACCTGAAGAGGGCGCTGTACACAGGAGATGTCCCCGCAATCTGTGGTGACCTGAAGAGGGCGCTGTACACAGGAGATGTCCCCGCAATCTGTGGTGACCTGAAGAGGGCGCTGTACACAGGAGATGTCCCCGCAATCTGTGGTGACCTGAAGAGGGCGCTGTATACAGGAGATGTCCCCGCAATCTGTGGTGTCCTGAAGAGGGAGCTGTACACAGGAGATGCCCCCGCAATCTTTGGTGATCTGAAGAGGGCGCTGTACACAGGAGATGTCCCAGCAATCTGTGGTGACCTGAAGAGGACGCTGTACACAGGAGATGTCCCCGCTATCTGTGGTGATCTGAAGAGGACGCCGTACACAGGAGATGTCCCAGCAATCTTTGGTGATCTGAAGAGGGCGCTGTACACAAGAGATGTCCCCGCTATCTGTGGTGACCTGAAGAGGGCGCTGTACACAGGAGATGTCCCCACAATCTGTGGTGACCTGAAGAGGACACTGTACACAGGAGATGTCCCCGCAATCTGTGGTGACCTGAAGAGGGCGCTGTACACAGGAGATGTCCCCACAATCTGTGGTGACCTGAAGAGGACGCTGTACACAGGAGATGTCCCCGCAATCTGTGGTGACCTGAAGAGGGCGCTGTACACAAGAGATGTCCCCGCTATCTGTGGTGACCTGAAGAGGGCGCTGTACACAGGAGATGTCCCCACAATCTGTGGTGACCTGAAGAGGACGCTGTACACAGGAGATGTCCCCGCAATCTGTGGTGACCTGAAGAGGGCGCTGTACACAGGAGATGTCCCCGCAATCTGTGGTGACCTGAAGAGGACGCTGTACACAGGAGATGTCCCGCAATCTGTGGTGACCTGAAGAGGGCGCTGTACACAGGAGATGCCCCCGCAATCTGTGGTGATCTGAAGAGGACGCTGTACACAGGAGATGTCCCGCAATCTGTGGTGACCTGAAGAGGACGCTGTACACAGGAGATGTCCCCGCAATCTGTGGTGACCTGAAGAGGGCGCTGTACACAGGAGATGTCCCCGCAATCTGTGGTGACCTGAAGAGGACGCTGTACACAGGAGATGCCCCGCAATCTGTGGTGACCTGAAGAGGGCGCTGTACACAGGAGATGTCCCTGCAATCTGTGGTGACCTGAAGAGGGCGCTGTACACAGGAGATGCCCCCGCAATCTGTGGTGACCTGAAGAGGACGCTGTACACAGGAGATGTCCCCGCAATCTGTGGTGACCTGAAGAGGACGCTGTACACAGGAGATGTCCCCGCAATCTGTGGTGACCTGAAGAGGGCGCTGTACACAGGAGATGTCCCCGCAATCTGTGGTGACCTGAAGAGGACGCTGTACACAGGAGATGTCCCCGCAATCTGTGGTGACCTGAAGAGGGCGCTGTACACAGGAGATGTCCCTGCAATCTGTGGTGACCTGAAGAGGGCGCTGTACACAGGAGATGCCCCCGCAATCTGTGGTGACCTGAAGAGGACGCTGTACACAGGAGATGTCCCCGCTATCTGTGGTGACCTGAAGAGGGCGCTGTACACAGGAGATGTCCCCGCAATCTGTGGTGACCTGAAGAGGGCGCTGTACACAGGAGATGTCCCCGCAATCTGTGGTGACCTGAAGAGGACGCTGTACACAGGAGATGTCCCCGCTATCTGTGGTGACCTGAAGAGGGCGCTGTACACAGGAGATGCCCCCACAATCTGTGGTGACCTGAAGAGGGCTCTGTACACAGGAGATGTCCCCGCAGTCTGTGGTGACCTGAAGAGGACGCTGTACACAGGAGATGTCCCCGCAATCTGTGGTGACCTGAAGAGGGCGCTGTACACAGGAGATGTCCCCGCAATCTGTGGTGACCTGAAGAGGACGCTGTACACAGGAGATGTCCCCGCAATCTGTGGTGACCTGAAGAGGGCGCTGTACACAGGAGATGTCCCCGCAATCTGTGGTGACCTGAAGAGGGCGCTGTACACAAGAGATGTCCCCGCTATCTGTGGTGACCTGAAGAGGGCGCTGTACACAGGAGATGTCCCCACAATCTGTGGTGACCTGAAGAGGGCGCTGTACACAAGAGATGTCCCCGCTATCTGTGGTGACCTGAAGAGGGCGCTGTACACAGGAGATGTCCCCACAATCTGTGGTGACCTGAAGAGGGCGCTGTACACAGGAGATGTCCCCGCAATCTGTGGTGACCTGAAGAGGACGCTGTACACAGGAGATGTCCCCGCTATCTGTGGTGACCTGAAGAGGGCGCTGTACACAGGAGATGTCCCAGCAATCTGTGGTGACCTGAAGAGGACGCTGTACACAGGAGATGTCCCCGCAATCTGTGGTGACCTGAAGAGGGCGCTGTACACAGGAGATGTCCCAGCAATCTGTGGTGACCTGAAGAGGACGCTGTACACAGGAGATGTCCCAGCAATCTTTGGTGATCTGAAGAGGGCGCTGTACACAGGAGATGTCCCCGCTATCTGACAGATGTGGAGCTGCTGCACGGAGGAGCCGGCAAAGATGGACAGTTCTGGAAGTGCCGAGCGATCGACCCCAACCCAAAAACACTGAACGCTGCTAGAAAATTCACATGGACTGCAACTCAGTATTAGTGTACGGGTGTGCAGATTTATGCAACCACATTATTTTACTTCTTTATCTTTTTTGAAAAGTTGTCAGTTTATTTCTCGATAGACTTATGTTATATGATTATAATGACATTAAAGGAAGAATAATTTCAGGACTTTTGATTTCCATGTTAAACACCTGGGATTTACCAGGGCGTGTAGACTTTTTCTTTCTACTGCAGATATTCTTGCACATGATGCCTGTGTATCCGGGCCGGATGCGATACTCTCCTCGTTCTCTGGGGACTCGCGACCTCTCCCTGGACATGAAGGTCGATGCCTCGCCGCCGCCATCCGCACGTCTCGTCCATTACGACCTGGAGACGCTGAGCTTTTACATTACTGGAACCTTCTCTCCGGGGACGTAACTGGACTATGACCCTCATCAGTCGCCTTCTGGTGCGGGGCAGAATGTCCTGGATGTAGCGGTGACCAGCCTGCACAGTGGACTGACGTGTGTGCTGGGATTTGTAGTTCTACATCGAAGCCTTCCCCATGCGAGCAGGACGGCACTGTGGCTCTTTTGCCATAGTTTATCGTGGCCTCTCCCAAGTCCTAAATGCCACGATCCAGCACCGCGTTTTGGTGGCCATCTTCCCCCTCTGCCCATGAGGATGCTTCCCCCGAGACCTTGCAAGGTGGTGATGTCCCTCCAGCTGTGGCTGATCACAGATCTAATGCCTGAAATGGTGGAACTGGATGTCGGAGGATAAGGGCCCCAGACCAGGATAATCAGCAAAAGAACGAACCGTCACCACGGTACCCAATATGCAGGAGACAAGCCTGCGGCATCTGGGCCTGTCCGAAAATCAGCTCACCCTGACTGAGTGTCCTGGGGCGGAACGTAAGCTGCCCACTGTTATCTGCCGATATGTTTGAGTATGCAGTGATGAGTCCTGCTCAGAAAACGCCAATGACCCAGAAGGCAAAGCTAGTGCAGGGACTGGCACCGTAGGTAGCTGGTGCAGGGACTGGCATAGGTCGGGCATAGGCAGTGCGGACACTGACAGGATTGAGCTGCTCCAGAGGCTGGCAGAGTATTGGTGCAGGATAGAGCTTGTGCAGGAGCTGGTGCAGGGTCTGGCAGAGGTGGGGCAGTACAGGGTCTGGCAGAGGCGGTGCAGGGGTGGTACAGGGTCTGACAGGTGGTGCAGGGTCTGGCAGAGGTGGGGCAGTACAGGGTCTGGCAGAGGCGGTGCGGGGGTGGTACAGGGTCTGACAGGTGGTGCAGGGTCTGGCAGAGGTGGGGCAGTACAGGGTCTGGCAGAGGCGGTGCAGGGTCTGGCAGAGGCGGTGCAGGGGCGGTATAGGGTCTGACAGGTGGTGCAGGGTCTGGCACAGGGGGAAGTATTGATGTAGCAGTTTGAACGTTGCGAGACCCTGACACTGCCGATCTTTCTATGCAGGAGATGGTGCAACCTCTAACTCCCCCAGAATCTTAAAGTTCAGCTGTGATGTCAGGAAAAGCAGGATCCTGTCACCTATGTGTCTCAGGGGTCCCGGAAGCTGAGGGGTGCAGAGCTGTTGGCAGGAGAGCAGAATACATAAATAGTTTCTGTAGATTTGTTTGTAGTGGAGCTCATAAATGATGAGTCGGTGAAGAAAATCTCCGGGGTCTGCGGCGTCGGGCCCCACATAGATGAACTATTATATTGTGACCAGGAATAACTGGACAGCCTCCTCGGTGCTGGCTGTCACCCAGGGTCTCGGTGCGCCAATGTACCATGTAGTGATGGCGCTCCCTGCAGAGCGACCGCTGTGAGCGCCCCGCCAGAGCCGGTATATCGAGGGCTGTGCTAGTAATGGAACAGGTGATGGATCTAACAGGCGATCATCCATCTCAGACGGGGAAGGTCCTAAATGTTCTGATAAAGCTGCAGATGAGAAACAGACATCACATGGATGAAACGGCTAAAACTCAGTGAGAGGCGACACTCGCTGCACATTCTGGAAGGAATTGGAGTTTTGACTTTTAACACTTCGGATTTGTGGAATTAATAAGGATGAATTCTTGTGATTTCTCACCCAATTTGCTTTGTAGTCAAATGACGACAGGTTTATGTCCGTATCTCCCAGCCTAGCAGAAGAGAACTCACCAACTCACTCTGCTGATCCAATCTTTCCTGCTCCCCCTCTTCCTCTTTCCTGCCCCCGCTCTTCCCTTCCTCTCTCCTTCTCCCCACTCTTCTCTTCCTCTTCTCTGCTCCCTCTCTTCCCTTCCTCTTTCCTGCTCCCTCTATGTCGTTCCTGCCCCTCTTCCTCTTTCCTGCCTCTGCTCTTCCCTTCCTTGCTCCTTCTCCCTGCTCTTCTCTTCCTCTTTCCTGCTCCCCCTATTCCCTTGCTCTTTCCTGCTTCCTCTTTGTCGTTCCTGCCCCCCTTCCTCTTCTCTGCTCCCTCTCTTCCATTCTTCTTTCCTGCTCCCTCTCTTCCCTTCCTCTTCCCGCCATCTTTCCTGCTCACCCTCTTCCCTTCCTCTTTCCTGCTCCCTCTTTGTTGTTCCTGCTCCCGCTCTTCCTCTTCCCTGCTCCCTCTTTGTCGTTCCTGCCCCCCTTTTCTCTGCTCTCCCTCTTCCCTTCATCTTTCCTGTTCCCCTCTTATTTTCCTCCTTTCTTCCCCACTTTACGTTGATATATTGAGACTCTGAAGTCTGTTTCTCCCACGTTCCCGTCTGCCGTTGCTGTGGGGGTGGAGGGCTGCTCCTTCTGAGCGCTGTGGGGGACTCAGAACCTTGAGCAATTCTGGGAAATGTTAATTGCAAATTCAGGAAGCTGAATCCAAAGTCTGTAAGAAGCTCCACAGTGTAAAGAATTCCGGCATGTCACATAGTGATGAAGGAGGACAACGGAGGGGTCTAGAGCAAACCTGCAGGCTATATCCCGGCCACAGCTCGGGGGGTCACCATGACCCCACGCCACTGTTATATATATCCTGGCCACAGCTCGGGGGGTCACCATGAACCCACACCGCTGTTATGTTTGTCACGAACGGCTCTTGGGACAATTATGCAATTGGACGACAATTAACGGAGAAGTTTGCGGCTGTTTCCACTAATAGGCCGATTATTGGAGAACTCACAGTGAGCGTACGGTATATACACCTCCGATTCCCACACATGGAAAATATATATCACTAGCTGAAGAGGCCGGCGTTGCTCGGGCATAGTAACTAACTGTGGTTATAAGAAATTATAATGATTATTCTCCATCCCATAGTCCCGTGCTCATATACCCATCATACATATCCTCCATCCCATAGTCCCGTGCCCATATACCCATCATGCATATCCTCCATCCCATAGTCCCGTGCCCATATACCCATCATGCATATCCTCCATCCCATAGTCCCGTGCCCATATACCCATCATGCATATCCTCCATCCCATAGTCCTGTGCCCATATACCCATCATACATATCCTCCATCCCATAGTCCCGTGCCCATATACCCATCATACATATCCTCCATCCCATAGTCCCGTGCCCATATACCCATCATACATATCCTCCATCCCATAGTCCCGTGCCCATATACCCATCATACATATCCTCCATCCCATAGTCCCGTGCCCATATACCCATTATGACATCATCATTGATATATTCTCTCGTCACGGGTTTACTGTGCCAGTCGGGGGCCAGAAGACGGCAGTGTCTTATTTTTGCGTACTCTGGAGGCTATGTGCACACGTTGCAGATTTGACTGTGGAATTTTCTGTACAGATTCTGCATTTCTTGGCAGAAAATGCAGGTCAGAATCTGCGCCTTTTTTTGGTACGTGCACACGTTGCAGATTTTTGTGCAGATTTCTTCCTTTTTTTACCCCTGCTTTTATGGAATAGGTGCAGAAACGCAGCAGATCTGCACAAAGAATTGATATGCTCCTTGTTTTAATTTGCTGCGTTTTCCGTGCAGATTTTCCGCACCATTAACACAGCATTTTTTTTGTACTGTAAATCACTTGCAGATCTGGAGCGTTTTTGCGCGGGAAAAAAAAAGCTGCAGATCCGCAGGAAATCCGCAATGTGTGCACATAGCCTGAAATTTCCTGGATGGGGAGGGGTCAGTTAAGGGCTGATTCAGGGGCGCAGCAAGGTACGAGTCCCCGGCATCTTCACCATTAGAAGTAATCCAGGGAGCAGGGATAGCTAGGGCGGCCATAGCTTTAGGGATAGAGAAGAAGCCCCGGGATATCAAACTACTCATGGGACATGGTTTACAGAACAAAAGTAAAAGAGCTATTACATGTTAGAACGATAGGCAGTGTTTACAAAAGATTTTACAAAGGGGATAAAACAATCCAGCATATACAATTACATAACACAGGGATCATGCATACACTGATATGTCAGAATTCGCCTCGTCCTTTATCGGGCCTACGTTACACCCACACGCCTCCCTTTAACTCACAACAGGGCTGGTCATGGGATGTGGCTTCAGTTTCTGAAAATTATATTCCCAACATTAACAATATCTTCACTCCTGACAATCACATGACTTCGATATCGCCGTTGTATTTTTTATTCAGGTTTTTTTCATATGTGTGAAACGTGGCATGGTTGAGGTCCGCCATCTGGCCACTGTTGATTTGGGACTTATAGGCAGGTGTCACAGTTATGAAACAATATGCATATTCTTCTCCGATCAGTCCTAAAGTTGAAAATGTATGTCCCATCAATATCTATACCAACCCCAATATTCATAACTTCCCATTGCAGACACAAACTCTGGGGGACGGTCTCTCATTGTAGCAACTCATCCTGGAGAAGAGCCTACTGCTCCTCCTGTAATGAAGCAAACCCCAGACTTCATGTCCTTTACCACAATAGGTACCCTGCCTTACTGATCAGGCAGCCCTGGCCTCAAAGGGACTTTAATTAGTTTTGTCACTACTTTCCCATATGTAATTACCTCACTTCCCTGTGTTAACTTGTGCTTCTACTTCAAACATGACCATGGACGGATTATTACGTCAAGCAATCGGCCGTGATCACGGGGGGGCGATCACCGCCACATGTCAGCTGATTCTGACATCTGACGCCCAGCACTAGATGACAGGAGCTGTCACAGACTGCTCCCGGCACTTTAACCCCCAAAATGCTGCGATGGCATCATTCCGGAAGGTGACACAGGGCTGACAGCCCCTCTGCCTTTGGATCGGAGACCCCTCGGCGTGACGCGTGGTCTCGATCGTTGCCATGGTGAGTGGATGTTATCATGACGACTTTCAGGTCACCAGAGCGAAGAAACTTAGTGATAATGTGCAGTGATGACCATGAAGTGTCCCTGTCAGTGCCGCGCTGGCAGCTTCCATGGCGATGCTGCTTCCTCTGCATGCTGTAGGGGCGGTCAGCCTGCAAAACAGGATTGTCCCATAGTGGACAAAGTACAAAAACTATATATACACATACATATATGGTGTCGCAAGCGTGACCCCGGCCTCATATTGTGTATAATATTGTATATAGGACGGAGTGGATGTAGCTGGGGTTGTATATAGTAGTGTGAATGACGCTGGGCCGGGGGTCTTACATGATTTTATACTGTTCATTATTTATTACTAGATGGCAGCCCGATTCTAAAGAATCGGGAGTCTAGAATCCATATATACTTTATTTATTCAAATGTAAGAATAATACAATTAATAAATAATAGTAAGAAAGAACAAAAAATGGCTGCACTCACCAGCTCTTGAGAATTCTTGACAGTACGGCACATTTCTGATTGGTCGCTAGCGGCAGGCGGCAACCAATCAGAAAAGTGCCGCGCACCACGAAGGCATATATCTTTGTCCACCCTGAGCGGGTGTAGGACGCTGGTGACGTCACTTATCTCTGGACATTATCTCCGGACAAAGCCACGGAAGTTGGCACAAATTGCCGGAAGTAGTATTCTAGGCAATTATATATTAGATTTTAATGTTATCAGTGTTTACCTTTGAACGTTTATATTGTATTGTCCTGTCACCAGCCATGTGTACGATTATCGGCCGAAAGCCTCTGGAACCAATAATCACCCCATGTAAAGGTATCTTTATAAGTTAAAGATTCAGAATACTATGACTTTTATCATATCCTGAACAGTCAAGTTTTTTATGAACCGTTAAGGTTTTCTGGTTGAAGTAAAAAAAACTCTGAGTGTTTACAGTTTGAAACCATAAAATGTTGAAAAATTATGTCATTCTTGAGTATATCACTCAATGGTGCTCATAAACGTGTCAAATTTGATCTATAATATACTTTAATATACGTTACTTTAATCTTTAATATACTTAAGAACAGGGCCCCAGACATCACACAGGGGGTCTGAAACACCGCACAGTGGTCCAAAATATCGCTGTGCTCTGCCTGGGGCCCCATATGCTGCCTGGGGCCCCTGTGCTCTGCCTGGGGCCCCATATGCTGCCTGGGGCCCCTGTGCTCTGCCTGGAGCCCCTGTGCTCTGCCTGGGGCCCCATATGCTGCCTGGGGCCCCTGTGCTCTGCCTGGGGCCCCATGTTCTGCCTGGGGCCCCTGTGCTCTGCCTGGGGCCACTGTGCTCTGCCTGGGGCCCCATATGCTGCCTGGGGCCCCTGTGCCCTGCCTGGGGCCCCATATGCTGCCTGGGGCCCCTGTGCTCTGCCTGGGGCCACTGTGCTCTGCCTGGGGCCCCATAGGCTGCCTGGGGCCCCTGTGCTCTGCCTGGGGCCACTGTGCTCTGCCTGGGGCCCCATATGCTGCCTGGGACCACTGTGCTCTGCCTGGGGCCCCATATGCTGCCTGGGGCCCCTGTGCTCTGCCTGGAGCCCCTGTGCTCTGCCTGGGGCCCCATATGCTGCCTGGGGCCCCTGTGCTCTGCCTGGGGCCCCATGTTCTGCCTGGGGCCCCTGTGCTCTGCCTGGGGCCACTGTGCTCTGCCTGGGGCCCCATATGCTGCCTGGGGCCCCTGTGCCCTGCCTGGGGCCCCATATGCTGCCTGGGGCCCCTGTGCTCTGCCTGGGGCCACTGTGCTCTGCCTGGGGCCCCATAGGCTGCCTGGGGCCCCTGTGCTCTGCCTGGGACCACTGTGCTCTGCCTGGGGCCCCATATGCTGCCTGGGGCCCCTGTGCTCTGCCTGGGGCCACTGTGCTCTGCATGGGGCCCCATATGCTGCCTGGGGCCCCTGTGCTCTGCCTGGGTGTAGGACACTGGTGACGTCACTTATCTCCGGACATTAGCTCCGGACATTAGCTCCGGACATTAGCTCCGGACATTATCTCCGGACATTAGCTCCGGACAAAGCCACGGAAGTTGGCACAAATTGCAGGAAGTAGTATTCTAGGCAATTATATATTACATTTTATGGGGGTATTCATGGACTTATGGGGTTTTGTTTTTTTCCCTTTTTAGTTTTTTCTTTGTTTTATTAGAATTTTTCTTTCCTGTCCCTGATTTGTAGGTTTATTATTAATTCCATGGTGCTGTACATAGGTCATGAACTTTCTCCATTCTGTTTCTGGTTTATTTCTTTGTGATTTGTGTCGTTTTTTGTCGTCTGGAGTTTTTTTGTTCTGTTTTATTTTGTAATGTATCGTGGTTGTGTCACGTGAAGTGTTTTTCCATAATAACAGACCCACACTCTATTGCTCTCTGTTATCAGCCAGCTGTTCTTGCCCTGGACCTTTGCCGTCTCATTATTGCTGGATATGACAGGAGTTTTGTTTTTTCTTCCAGTAGTGTTTGTGTGTTTTCTCGGGGTCTCCAGCTCACGCTCGCTCTTCTTTCTTGCAGAGAGGGTCTCCACTTCCGCCTACTCGTCACCAGCACGAAGTTTGGGGGATCCGGGGATAACGCCGCTGTCGCCGTCACACATCATTGCAGTAAGTGAGGATTTCTTCCATATTGTGGAGGTGGACGAGGCCCCGCAGTCCCGTCCGCTGCACAGCTCCGGCTCCGCTGCACAGCTCCGGCTCCGCTGCACAGCTCCGGCTCCGCTGCACAGCTCCGGCTCCGCTGCATTCGTGCTCCTGGCGTCACCCATGAGGTGTTCACCGCACCGCTGTCATTCCTCCATCTGCTGCCGGCATCGCTGGGAATCGCACTGCACTCGGGTGACATCTGAGTGCAGTGCGATGCTTCGCACGTCTCATAGACTTACATGGGTGCGTGCGACCCAAATTCAGCATGCTGCCATTTTATTTATTTCTTTTTTTTTGTGGATCGCTGTCCAATAGAAGCAGGAAAAAAACGCAATTGAGATCCGAAGCAAAGGATTAAACTGGTGCGAATGCAATCGGATTCCTAATTCATGTGATTTGTAGCCGGACCCCCGTCATGGAGATCTGACCGCTCACACATTAGGGAATGGTAGTGTGACCCTCATACAGCTTCTGCCGGAGACCCCAGTAATGGCCCCAGTGTGCTCCATCATGTCCTGCTCCGCTCACTACCAGAGCTGCCTGCAGAAGCCTGATTACCAGTACATTATAGGAGCGTAGAAAACTGCTGATGTAACAGCAGAATAGTGAGTGCAGCTCTGGAGGTGACTGGAGGATAAGACACGATGTAACAGCAGAATAGTGAGTGCAGCTCTGGAGGTGACTGTAGGACAGGTGCCCACAATCAGTCACACCCTGCTGGGAGCAGCACCTGCCTTGTGAGCTCCAGCACTTCCAGCAGGAGGCCCAGAGTCGGCCTCTCTTCTCCCCAGGGAGAGGCAGGCTTCCTGGGAGGCCGACATGGCTTCCCAGGCTTCTGTTCCCCGGTCTGTGCCGGCGGGGGACAGAGAGCAGCAGCAGCAACCGGCCCAAGAGGGACTGAGGAGGTCGGGACGGGTGAGAAGAAACATACCCACCTACTCCAACCCTGAGACGGCTCATCGTCCGCCCAGAGAGGGAGACAGGGGCACCCCAGGCCCCAGGAAGGAGAGCCCAGGAACATCCTGGGGGGAGAGGAGCTCCGGCGAGTCCACGAGTACCTTCTCCTCCCGAGTGGTCGCCATGCTACGTGAGTACGAGGACGCCGGCAAAGCACTGACCGGGCTGAAGGAGAAGCTGCGGGAGGCACGAATCCTGAACACCCGAGCCTCTAGCAAGGAGAGACCTGTGACCTCCCAGAGGTTAAGAGCCCTCAGAGATGAGGTGGTCCGGTTAGTGCTCCTCCGGGAGGGGATTGAGAAAAGCGCAGGTCCCTTCCTGGAGAGGTTTAGGAACCAGCGGCGGTTCTCAGAAATGAAGGGGTTAAATACCTCAGGAGAGCCGCCAGCCGGCGTCCTAAGCGACGAGGAGGAGGAGGACGACGACGTGGCTGTGACTGGAGTCCTACAAGCTGGAACCAGCCGGGAGAGTGAGTCGCAGAGCCGACAACAGGGGAGCGGCCTCCCGGCACGGCAGAGGACTCCGACAGCACAGGCTGCAGTGTCAGCGGAGGAAGAGGAGGAGGGCGGTCTACTACAGGAGATCAGAGAGCTGGAGTCTCCAGTGAACCTGGACCGCTTCTCCTTTGGTGAGGACGAGCCAGCAGAGGAAACCCAGAAGAGGAAGAAGAAAACGAAGGAGACCGCACGGGAGGTGGTGAGTTACAGATATGTACTGATGGATGATGCTACACCTACCACCTCCTGTGTAAACCCCACCAAACCTAAACGCACGGGCTCTGCAGTGGGTCCGGGGCATAGGCAAGGTGGGGAGAGGAGGAGGACGTCCGGCGGTGCTGCCGTCTGTGCGGGGAACAGTGCAGGGGGCGAGGCTGTGGAGGTACTCACGGCGCCGGACATAGGGGACCCCGAAGAGTTTCCCTCCCTGCCCTCTGCGGCTAAGCCGGTTATCACCGGGGCTGAGGGGGGCGAGGGGGATGTCCATGCCGTTGCGAAAAGGGGACGGTGTGGGCAGACTCCATCCCTGCTCACTACGGCTGAGCCGGCCGACGCCGGGGCTGTGGGGGGCAGGTCCGGGAAACTTGGTGCGGCGATAGGGGGGCGCACTGTTGTGACAGGGGCGCAGTGCGCCTCAACAGAGAAGAGGCACGCAGCTGCGATAGGGGAGCAGCGGGTCCAAAAAGGACAAAAAAAGCAGGAAACATCATCTGCAGGGAACACTGGGTGCCCTGCTGCGACAGGGGGACAGAGTGCTCCAGCACCCAAATGTGACACCAGGACCCCGAAGTCTGTGGGTGCGGGGCAGGCGGCGCCCCCCAACATGCAGCGGGCCCAGAATAATAAAATACAAACTGCTGCAGTAGGGGGGCAAGACACTCCAGAGAAACAACAAAACACCAATGAAGGGAAATCGGGTGTGGTGCTGCAACCCTCCCCCGGTCCAGCAGGTGTGAGTGCAGAGAAGCCAGACACAAGTGAGGAAGGAATGGATGTTACTGTGGAAGGTGCAGAGAACACTGGGACAAATGGTGGTGACAATACTGGTAATAAAGTGATGGGAAGTGGTGAGGGGAATGATGGGAGTAGTAGTGGAGTGAATGGTGGGAGTAGTGGTGGAGTGAATGATGGGAGTAGTGACGTTGCCAATGATGGGAGTAGTGGTGGAATGAATGATGGGAGTAGTGGTGGAGTGAATGATGGGAGTAGTGACGTTGCCAATGATGGGAGTAGTGGTGGAGTGAATGATGGGAGTAGTGGTGGAATGAATGATGGGAGTAGTAGTGGTGGAGTGAATGGTGGGAGTAGTGGTGGAGTGAATGATGGGAGTAGTGGTGGAATGAATGATGGGAGTAGTAGTGGTGGAGTGAATGGTGGGAGTAGTGGTGGAGTGAATGATGGGAGTAGTGAAGTTACAAATGATGGGAGTAGTGGTGGAGTGAATGAGGAGAGCATTACGGGTGTTGGTGGAGGGGAAGCAGGTAGTGGTCCCGCAGCCCCCCCAGCGGTGGCGGGGTCTTCAGCCCCAAGCTATTCAGGAGCTGTCACTGCTGGGGGTAGTAGTGCGCCTTTGTCTGGTGACCCTGAGGATGGTGACTTGCAGCAGCGCTTCCTGGACGCCCTGAGGAGAGGGGAGAGTTCCATCAATGTAGAGGGGAGGGAAGTTGATCTGTCTTTCTGGATAGAGAGACACGGTCTTTCCGCCTTCCGAGATAGAGGGGCAGAGACTGTCTGGTCTCTGCCAACACCAGGGCAGAGGAGCAACCGTAGGAACGTGGCCCGTCTCCAGTGGGTAAGCAAGGATGCCTGTCCTGATCGGTCAAAGGTTGCTGAGCTCCTGCTGGGGATGGGCTTCGCGGCATATGACATCTTCGCCTTGATCCATCCCTATGGGACCTCCTACTTCGATGTCAGCTTCGTGAGGCCGGAGGGCCTTGAGCTTTTCTGGTCTCGCCATGAGCTGGCTCGGGGTCGCCCCGAATGGCAGGGTTTCCACACTGTAGCAATATCCCGCCAGAACTCGGTCAGGAAGGTGACCGTTTTGACCAGTAACGAGTCACTTTCCTGTGTCGACATCTCCACCTGGGTTGGACGATACGGCGACATCGTCGGTATTCCTGAAAAGACCCTCAACGAGCATGGTATCTGGTCAGGAGCCTGGACCTTCATGGTGAAATTGAAGGTTTCAGGAAACACCGTTACCCATATCCCTTCCTCAACATTTTTGGGGAGGGACAGGATCTTGATTTTCTACCGGGGGCAGCCTAAGGTCTGTCACGGGTGCGGCAGCCCCACACACTTCAGTGCGCAGTGTACCACCCAGAAATGCGCACTGTGTGGGGACCTCGGCCATCTTGCTGCTACCGTGGCAGGATTAGGTGTAACTTGTGTGGTGACCTCGGTCACCCGTTCAGTCGCTGTCCGCGTTCCTTTGCCAATGCGGTCTTGAAAGCGGCGAGTGCGGGACAGGTGAAAGCTGGGACTAATCTTGCCGGTGAAGGGACCAGCAGAGGCAGAGGAGGCAGGGAACCAGTGAGGAGCAGGCTGCCGCCATCCAATATCAGGCGGCAGGAGCAGCGCCATGGGAAAAGGGGGCAGGGAGTAATGACCCTAAACTCTGACCCGGGTGCTTCACTTGCAGCTGAGGATCCTAAAGACGGCGAATTGAACGAGGAAGTCAAGAGACTTGAAAGGGAGGAGCAAAAGGACGCCATGTCTGCCCAGGAACCTTCATCCGGTGACAGTCTGGATGAGGGAGAGGGGGAGTGGTCACAGCAAAAGAAAAAGGGTAACAGGAAAACAACTAAGGATAAGAGGGGGTCCGGGCCTCGAGCCTCTTCCTTGGAGTGCGACCCCTCTGACTCTGTAGCCCTGATCCAGGTGCCATTGGAAGGTCCAGCCGCCCCCCCTCTGGTGGATCTCTCTAACCGGTTCCGGGCCCTCCAGGACTCCCCTCCAGAGGGGGGCGATGGGGACCCGGGGCCAGAGGTTGCGGACAACGTTGTTGGGGCTCAGGAGGTCGCTGGGTCTTCTTCTCAGGGGGCAAATACAAAGCCTTCTGGGGGGGGGGACTAACTCAGGACCACCAGACAAGGGCCAGAGTGTATGTAAGGAGAGAATGGATGAGTCTGTTTGTCTTAAGCGCACTAAAAACTGATCATTGTCAGAGGAAGAGTGTGAAACTGTTGGGGGTGGGAAGAAAGAGGCTATCTAACTCAATCAATAATGATGGCGGCACCCAGCCCATTGACGCTGGCAACCATTAATGTTGCCAGCATAAAGTCAGAAGCGGCAAGGTACACGGCCTTTCATTTTCTCGGCCAACTTGACGCCGACATTTTGTTTTTGCAGGAGACCAGGTTGATCGACCTATCAACCATGCATAAAGCAAAGCGGGAATGGAGGCACGGGCCCTCCTACTGGTCTCTTGTGGCCGAGCCGTATAGCAGGGTGGCGGTCCTTTTTAAGACCGCAGCGGTTGAATGCAGACGATTGATCGAGTTAGAAATGGGGAGATGCTTGATCCTAGATGTCTCCATTGGGGGACAGGAGCTTCGGCTCATTAACATCTACGGTCCCCAGTCCAAGTGGGACCGCAAGTGTCTCTTCATGAAGATCAAACCTTTCTTATTTTCGAGTCGGCAGGTGGTCTTTGGAGGGGATTTCAACAACGTCACGAGACCCTGTGATAGAGGAGGTTCCGGAGACCGGCTGGCTTACGATTGCGTCGCGCTAAATAGGATAGTAAGTGAGGCACGCCTGGTGGATGTCCACCTCCGGCACAACACAGGCCACGCGGGGTTCACCTTTTTTAGAGGTAGTCAGTGCAGGTCTAGGTTAGACAGGTTTTATTTGAAGGAGGAGGCCGTTTCCTCGCCGTTGTCGGTTGTGGAGGTGGAATTCTCCGATCACTGTTTGATTATGTTTTCTCTGAGCGTTACAGAGACTCCTCGGATGGGAAGAGGTTATTGGAAGCTGAATTCGTCACTCCTTGAGGAAGAAGCTGTAAGACGGTCCTTTGAGGAATTTCTTCAGAGCCAGGTACCGCTGCTGGGCCTAAGTAACACTAAGTCTGAGTGGTGGGAGATGTTCAAACATCGGGTGGCGAGATTCTTCCGGCAACTCTCGAACCTCAGAAGTCTGAACAGGGATCGCCTGTATCAGAGCCTGAGGAGGAAACTCGAGCATCTTGTCTCGACTGGGGGTAGCCGCGAGGCGATCTCCAGTGTGAAATCCTTGCTAAAGAGGTGTCAGTACGATAGACACGCATCTTTGGTTTTTGAGAGGGACTACGGGAAGTACTACTCGCCCGACCCTTACAGAAGCTGCAAGATGTCAGTGAATAGTAAGATAGTGACAGGGCTGATGGACAGTACGGGATCCCTGAGAAGGTCCAGATCAGGGATCTTGGAGGTCGTCAGTTCATACTACTCGCACCTCTTGGGAAGGAAGGAACTGGATCGTGACAGGATGTCGGCTTTCCTGGCTGAAGCTGTTCCTGAACCAGGGGCTGACCTCTCGCTTGGCGGTTTGGCAGAAGCGATCAAAGAAGAGGAAGTGAGACTGGGGATCGATGGGCTCCGGCCCAAAAAATCGCCAGGTCCGGATGGCTTAACATCCGAGTTCTTTAAAGACCTTTAGGGACTCCTTGGTCCCCCTCTTGACTCAGGTGTTTAATGAGTGTCTCTCCTCGGGCACTCTGCCGAGATCATTAAGGAGGTCGGCTTTGATCATTTTATCAAAGGGTAAGGATCCGTCACGCATTGAGAATTGGCGTCCCATATCACTTCTCAATGTGGACAGGAAGGTTTTGGCTAAGATACTCTTCAACAGGCTGGTGAAGTTTGCACCACGGCTCCTTTCGGAGGCCCAGCACTGTTGCATTCCTGGCCGTAGCACTTTCAGTGCTGTTCTGGGTGTCCGAGAGGCCGTGGAGCGGGGCAGGGCGGGTCTTTGGAAGGGGTTCTTGCTGACCCTGGGTCAGGCAAAAGCCTTTGATCGGGTCGACCACGAGTACCTCTGGTCCACTCTTTTGAGGTATGGTCTGCCTGGAGGGTTTGTGGACTGGCTTAAGACCTTGTACGCAGGGGCTGAGACTTTCCCTCTGGTAAATGGGTGGATTGGACAACCTTTCGGGGTGGGATCTGGTGTCCGCCAGGGCTGCCCTCTTAGCCCTTTGCTTTACGCGTTTGCGATCGATCCCTTCCTCAGAAGGGTTGATTGTGGACCGTTGGCGGGGGTGGGCATGGGCGGTTTGGCGCCAGAGGCTATCCTGAGGGTAGGGGCCTACGCGGACGACGTTACCGTTTTTGTTTCTTCGCAAGAGGAGGCGATGGTGGTGATGTCAGAAGTGGAGAGCTACTCGGAGGCATCCGGGTCCAAGGTCAACCAAGACAAGTGTGAGAGTCTCTGGCTGGGAGGCGGGGATCCCACATTTGATCTTCCGGACACCCTCCCCGAACCCCAAGAACATGCCAAAGTGATTACCCCACGAAAAACTGGGAAGGCAGAATCAAAGGTGTAGCCCAAAGAGTGGACCAATGGAAGGGTTGGTCTTTGACCCTGAGGGAAAGGGTTGACCTGTGCAAAGCTTTCCTTCTCCCCTTGCTAATCTACCTGGGCAGCGTCTGTGTCTTGCCGGAGCCTCTCTGGACACGGGTCTACAGTCTGTTCTTCCAGATGTTATGGGGGAATAGACTAAACCTAGTCAAACGGGAGGTCACTTATCTCACGAGGAGACTAGGGGGGTTGAATATGGTAAACCCCGTGGTGTTCCTAGTGAACACCTTTTTGAAAGTTAACGTGGCAAACCTCTGGAAAGAGAGGGCTCCTCCGTGGGTATTCTCCTGCAAGGGATGGTTTCAGCCTTTCTTCCAGGAATGGGAGACAGGGGGAAGATTGAAGGATCTTCGCACACCGCACGGGCATCTCCTGGCTTATGTTACCCCGGTTCTGAAGATGATGCGCCGGTGGGGTCTGGGAATGTGGGAAGTGAGGTCCCTCCCGAGGAAACTCCTCGACATGCGGGTCTTGCTTTCGCATTTTCAGAGACCACTGGTCCTCAAGGACTGCCCGAGTCGGGATCTAGAGGTTGGGTTAAGTTTGTTAAATTCTAGCAGGATCCCCAAGAAGTATTGGGACTTGACTTGGCGCTGCTTCCAAGGTAAGTTGTATGTGAGGGACAATTTGAAGCACAGGAGCTCCGTGGACAGGAATTGTCCCCGTGAGGCTTGCGCTACCATGCTGGAAAGCATGGAGCACTTCCTGCTTCATTGTCCCTTTAATACAGAGGTGTACAACAGGGTGGGTGCTTCCATTGGTTGGCCGCGACTGGCCACTCTGTCCTATGCCGAGTGGGCCTATGGAGCGTTCAGAGACCTCGGGAGAAGGGACCGAGCCACTTTATTCTTAGTCAGCGCAGTGGTCAGGTACTTCACGTGGAACGCACGAGTTTTAGTTATGACGCAGAGTAAAATCCTCCGTGTAGATGAAGTTTGTAGCAGCATCCTAGGTGCCCTGGTGAAGGTGCGTTCTCTGGAGTGTGAAAGACTGGGTGCCCGGAGGGCGGCCCATCTCTGGAGGGGTTTCTCCTTCGGGGTGCCTTAGTCCGTTAGCGCTCCTATATCCTGGTGGTGGGCTGATATCTTTACACCCTAGATTTTTGTTTTGTATCTCTGTTCCCTGAATAGAAGGTTTGCAGGCATCGAACTTGAGCCTTGGGTGGTGAGTATGTAGGTTGTGTTCTGTGAAGTTGGTTTATGTATATATTGTATATAGTGTATTGTATATATTGCATATAGTGTGTATAATAGAGGGTCTTAGTTAGGTTGGGTGGGGGGATTGGGGGGTTCAACGGCGGTGATAAGAGACTGATCTGGCCTGGCCCAGGCCCCGCCTGGGGAAAAACTTTGGGGCCTGATCCTAGCTCGGATAATTCCTGAACTTTGTGGCCAGAGCTGGATCAGGGGTGGCGGGATAGTTAGAGTAGGTGTGTGTGTGTGTATATATATATATATATATATATATATATATATATATATATATATATATATATATATATATATATATATATATATATATATATATATATATATAAAAAATGTTAATGTTGTACACTGTATTGTATTTAGGTTTGTTGTGGGGTGAATGTGGTGGTGTAAGGGGGTGGCTGTGAGGTAAGGCAGTGGGACCAGTAGGGTTTTGTTGTGTTTGCGGTGTTGTATAGTGTTTGGTTTAGTATAATGTGTTTATAGTGTATATATGTATATAATATTGTATATAGGACGGTGTGAATGTAGTTGGGGTTGTATATAGTAGTATGAATGAAGCTGGGCCGGGGGTCTTATATGATTTTATACTATTATTTATATTTATATTTTTTACAGGGGTATTCATGTAGTTATGAGTATTTTGTTGTCTTTTAGTTTTGCTTTCTTTATTTTTATTGGAATTTTTCTTTCTCGTCCCTGATTTGTAGGTCATGAACTTTCTCCATTTTGGTTCCATTTCTGGTTTATTTCTTTGTGATTTTTGTCGTTTGTTGTCGTCTGATTGGAGCTTTGTTCTTATGTTTTGTTCTGTGGTGTTTTATTTGTAATGTATCTTGGTTATTGTCATGTAAAGTATTTTATTTTATTTAATAAAAGACCTGGAGGATAAGACATGATGTAAGAGCAGAATAGTGAGTGCAGCTCTGGAGGTGACTGGAGGATAAGACACGATGTAACAGCAGAATAGTGAGCGCAGCTCTGGAGGGGACTGGAGGATAAGGCATGACGTGTCTGCAGCTTGACCTTTACCCTCTGACCTTTGCCCCCTGACCATTTCCCTGAGGTGCCTCTACTGACAGAGCCCTTCTCTCCTTGTATAAGGACCATTGCTTGCAGCCTCCGGTCACACAGGGGTTAACCGTTCCTTGTCCCCTCTTATTCCAGAAGGACTCTGCGAGCGGTGGGGTGGCGGAGGAGGAGCAGGCCTTCTCGGTAGTCGTTGCCATTGATTTTGGCACCACATCCAGCGGTTACGCGTTTGCCTTCTCCAAAGAGCCGGAATGCATCCACATCATGAGGTAATAATATCCCCGGGGGGCTGATAATTTACTCCCCCTACACCACTGACACCAGCGGGGAGCGGCCATCTGCTGCCTCGCACTGCCCGGACAGATGGCCGCTGTCCACCATGAGAACAGACAGATAATGATGGATTTGTCGGCTATTACTGGAGAGATCTGCACTTTGCTCATATTATCTGTGAGACTGATGGCCGGCAGGGGTCGTGTGTATGGGGAGATGGCCTGCAGGGGTCGTGTATGGGGCAATGGCCTGCAGGGGTCATGTATGGGGCGATGGCCTGCAGGAGTCGTGTATACGGCGATGGCCTGCAGGGGTCGTGTATGGAGCGATGGCCTGCAGGGGTCATGTGTATGGGTCGATGGCCTGCAGGGGTCATGTGTATGGGGCGATGGCCTGCAGGGGTCATGTGTATGGGGCGATGGCCTGCAGGGGTCGTGTATGGGGCGATGGCCTGCAGGGGTCATGTGTATGGGGCGATGGCCTGTATGGGGCGATGGCCTGCAGGGGTCGTGTGTATGGGACGATGGCCTGCAAGGGTCATGTATGGGGCGATGGCCTGCAGGAGTCATGTGTATGGGGCGATGGCCTGCAGGGGTCATGTGTATGGGGTGATGGCCTGCAGGGGTTGTGTATGGGGCGATGGCCTGCAGGGGTCATGTGTATGGGGCGATGGCCTGCAGGGGTCATGTGTATGGGGCGATGGCCTGCAGGGGTCATGTGTATGGGGCGATGGCCTGTATGGGGCGATGTGTCATGAATCCCAATGGCTAGGGATAGCAAGGGACAAGCAAGGTAATACAAAATATCGGACGAGCTCTAGGGTGATGGAACCTGGGCTGACCGCTGCCCTACGCCTGACAAACGCAACTAGAGATAGCCAGGGAGCGTGCCTACGTTGGTTCTAGACGCCACGCACCAGCCTAAGAGCTAACTAGTACTGCAGAGAAAATAAAGACCTCACTTGCCTCCAGAGGAATGAACCCCAAAAGGTATAGTTGCCCCCCACATGTATTGACGGTGAAATGAGAGGAAGGCACACACATAGAGATGATATATATAGGTTCAGCAAATTGAGGCCCGCTGTAAACTAGAAAGCAGAACGATACAAAAGGGGTCTGAGCGGTCAGCAAAAAACCCTAATCAAAAAACCATCCTGAGATTACAAGAACCCATGTGCCAACTAATGGCACATGGGGAGAACCTCAGTCCACTAGAGCTACCAGCTAGCATAGAGACATAATAAGCAAGCTGGACAAAAAACCAACAACTGAAAATCAGCACTTAGCTTATCCTGAAAGATCTGGGAGCAGGTAGGCAGGAACCAAACAGAGCACATCTGAATACATTGATAGCCGGCAAGGGAATGACAGAAAGGCCAGGTAAAATAGGAAACACCCAGCCTCTGATGGACAGGTGGAAACCAAAGGCCGCAACCCACCAAAGTCACCCAGTACCAGCAGTAACCACCAGAGGGAGCCCACAAACAGAATCCACAACAGTACCCCCCCCTTGAGGAGGGGTCACCGAACCCTCACGAGAACCCCCAGGGCGATCAGGGTGAGCTCTATGGAAGGCGCGGACCAAATCAGTCGCATGAACATCGGAGGCGACCACCCAGGAATTATCCTCCTGACCATAACCCTTCCACTTAACCAAATACTGGAGTTTGCGTCTGGAAACACGAGAATCCAAGATCTTCTCAACAACATACTCCAATTCTCCCTCCACCAGCACCGGAGCAGGAGGCTCAACCGAAGGAACAACGGGCACCTCATACCTCCGCAACAACGACCGATGGAACACATTATGAATAGCAAACGATGCTGGGAGATCCAAACAAAAAGATACAGGGTTAAGAATCTCCGAGATCCTATAAGGACCGATGAACCGAGGCTTGAACTTAGGAGAAGAGACCTTCATAGGGACAAAACGAGAAGACAACCACACCAAATCCCCAACAAGAAGTCGGGGACCCACGCGGCGACGGCGATTAGCAAACTGCTGAGTCTTCTCCTGAGAACTTCAAATTGTCCACCACCTGATTCCAAATCTGATGCAGCCTGTCCACCACCACGTCCACTCCAGGACAATCCGAAGACTCCACCTGACCAGAGGAAAAACGAGGATGAAACCCCGAATTACAAAAAAAAGGAGAGACCAACGTGGCAGAACTAGCCCGATTATTAAGAGCAAATTCGGCCAGTGGCAAAAAAGCAACCCAGTCATCTTGATCAGCAGAAACAAAACACCTCAAATAAGTTTCCAAGGTCTGATTAGTTCGCTCCGTCTGGCCATTCGTCTGAGGATGGAATGCAGACGAGAAAGACAAATCAATGCCCATCTTGGCACAAAACGTCCGCCAAAATCTAGACACAAACTGGGATCCCCTGTCAGAAACGATATTCTCCGGAATCCCATGCAAACGAACCACGTTCTGAAAAAATAAAGGGACCAACTCAGAGGAGGAAGGCAACTTAGGCAAGGGCACCAAATGAACCATCTTAGAAAAGCGGTCACACACAACCCAGATAACGGACATTCTCTGTGAAACCGGGAGATCAGAAATAAAATCCATGGAAATGTGCGTCCAAGGCCTCTTCGGGATGGGCAAGGATAACAACAACCCACTGGCCCGAGAACAGCAAGGCTTAGCTCGAGCACACACTTCACAAGACTGCACAAAGGTACGCACATCCCTAGACAAGGAAGGCCACCAAAAAGACCTGGCCACCAAGTCTCTAGTACCAAATATTCCAGGATGACCAGCCAACACAGAAGAATGGACCTCGGAGATGACTCTGCTGGTCCAATCATCCGGAACAAACAGTCTTTCTGGCGGACAACGATCCGGTTTATCCACCTGAAACTCCTGCAATGCACGTCGCAAGTCTGGGGATACGGCGGACAATATTACCCCATCCCTAAGGATACCAGTAGGCCCAGAGTCTCCAGGAGAGTCAGGCACAAAACTCCTGGAAAGAGCATCTGCCTTCACATTCTTTGAACCTGGCAGGTATGAAACCACGAAATTGAAACGAGAAAAAAACAACGACCAACGAGCCTGTCTAGGATTCAAACGCCTGGCAGACTCAAGGTAAATGAGATTCTTGTGATCAGTCAAGACCACCACACGATGTTTAGCACCCTCAAGCCAATGACGCCACTCCTCAAATGCCCACTTCATGGCCAAAAGCTCCCGATTACCCACATCATAATTGCGCTCGGCGGGCGAGAATTTTCTAGAGAAGAATGCACATGGCTTCATCACCGAGCCATTAGAACTTCTCTGTGACAAAACCGCCCCCGCTCCAATCTCGGAAGCATCAACCTCAACCTGAAAAGGAAGTGAAACATCTGGTTGACACAACACAGGAGCAGAAGAAAACCGGCGCTTAAGTTCCCGAAAGGCCTCCACGGCCGCAGGAGACCAATCAGCAACATCAGCACCCTTTTTAGTCAAATCAGTCAAAGGTTTAACAATACTGGAAAAATTAGCAATGAACCGACGATAAAAATTAGCAAACCCCAAGAACTTCTGAAGGCTCTTAACAGATGTAGGTTGTGTCCAGTCACAAATCGCCTGAACCTTGACGGGATCCATCTCAATAGTAGAAGGAGAAAAAATGTACCCCAAAAAAGAAATCTTCTGGACTCCGAAGAGACACTTTGAGCCCTTCACAAACAGAGAATTGGCCCGCAGAACCTGAAACACCTTCCTGACCTGTAAAACATGAGACTCCCAGTCATCAGAAAACACCAAAATATCATCCAAATACACAATCATAAACTTATCCAGATATTCACGGAAAATATTGTGCATAAAGGACTGAAAGACTGACGGAGCATTGGAGAGTCCAAAAGGCATTACCAAATACTCAAAATGGCCCTCAGGCGTATTAAATGCAGTTTTCCACTCGTCACCCTGTTTTATCCGCACCAGATTATACGCACCGCGAAGATCTATCTTAGTGAACCACCTAGCCCCCTTAATGCGAGCAAACAAATCAGTCAATAATGGCAATGGATACTGATATTTGACTGTAATCTTATTCAGAAGGCGATAATCTATACAAGGCCTCAGGGAACCATCTTTTTGTGCCACGAAAAAAAAACCTGCTCCCAGAGGGGACGAAGATGGACGAATATGTCCCTTTTCCAATGACTCCTTAATATAATTCCGCATAGCAGTATGCTCTGGCAGTGACAGATTAAATAAACGACCCTTAGGGAACTTACTGCCAGGAATCAATTCTATAGCACAGTCACACTCTCTATGAGGAGGGAGCGAATTGAGCTTAGGCTCCTCAAAAACATCCCTATAATCTGACAAAAACGCAGGGATCTCCGAAGGAGTAGATGAAGCGATAGAAATCGGAGGTGCATCATCATGAACCCCCTGACATCCCCAGCTTAGCACAGACATTGTTTTCCAGTCCAGGACAGGATTATGAGTTTGTAACCATGGCAGACCAAGCACTAGTACATCATGTAAATTATACAGTACAAGGAAGCGAATCACCTCCTGATGAACGGGAGTCATGCGCATGGTCACTTGTGTCCAATACTGCGGCTTATTCATAGCCAATGGTGTAGAGTCAATTCCCTTCAGAGGAATAGGAACTTCCAGAGGCTCCAGACTAAAACCGCAGCGTTTAGCAAATGACCAATCCATAAGACTCAGGGCAGCGCCCGAATCCACATAGGCATCGACGGAAATGGAAGACAGTGAAAAAATCAGAGTCACAGACAAAATGAACTTAGGCTGCAGAGTACCAATGGCAAAAGATTTATCAAGCTTTTTTGTGCGTTTAGAGCATGCTGATATAACATGAGCTGAATAACCACAATAAAAACATAATCCATTTTTCCGCCTATAATTTTGCCGTTCACTTCTGGACTGAATTCTATCACATTGCATAGTCTCAGGTGCCTGTTCAGAAGACACCGCCAACTGGTGCACGGGTTTGCGCTCCCGTAAACGCCGATCAATCTGAATGGCCATAGCCATAGACTCATTCAGACCTGTAGGCGTAGGGAACCCCACCATAATATCCTTAATGGCCTCGGAAAGACCATTTCTGAAGTTAGCAGCCAGGGCGCACTCATTCCACTGAGTAAGCACCGACCATTTCCGAAATTTTTGACAATATATTTCCGCTTCATCATGCCCCTGAGAGAGGGCTAATAAAGCCTTTTCAGCCTGAATCTCCAGGTTGGGTTCCTCATAGAGCAATCCCAATGCCAGAAAAAACGCATCCACACTGAGCAATGCAGGATCCCCTGGTGCCAATGCAAATGCCCAATTCTGAGGGTCGCCTCGCAGGAAAGATATTACAATCTTGACCTGTTGAGCAGGGTCTCCAGAGGAGCGAGATTTTAAAGAAAGAAACAATTTACAATTGTTCCTGAAATTCAGGAAGGTAGATCTATCCCCAGAAAAGAACTCTGGAATAGGAATTCTAGGTTCAGACATGGGAGTGTGAACAACAAAATCCTGTATGTTTTGAACTTTTGCCGCGAGATTACTCAGGCTGGAAGCCAAACTCTGGACATCCATGTTAAACAGCTAATATCAGAGCCATTCAAGGGTTAAGAGGAGGTAAGAAGCAGCTAGACAGCAATTAAGGGCTAGGCAGCAAAACTCCGAAGGGAAAAAAAAAAAAAAAAATTTCCCTTAAACACTTCTTTTTCTCCTGCTTCAGCCCAAACAATTAACACTTTGTGGGCCGGCTATACTGTCATGAATCCCAATGGCTAGGGATAGCAAGGGACAAGCAAAGTACAAATATATTACGGACGAGCTCTAGGGTGATGGAACCTGGGCTGACCGCTGCCCTACACCTGACAAACGCAACTAGAGATAGCCAGGGAGCGTGCCTACGTTGGTTCTAGACGCCACGCACCAGCCTAAGAGCTAACTAGTACTGCAGAGAAAATAAAGACCTCACTTGCCTCCAGAGGAATGAACCCCAAAAGGTATAGTTGCCCCCCACATGTATTGACGGTGAAATGAGAGGAAGGCACACACATAGAGATGATATATATAGGTTCAGCAAATTGAGGCCCGCTGTAAACTAGAAAGCAGAACGATACAAAAGGGGTCTGAGCGGTCAGCAAAAAACCCTAGTCAAAAAAACCATCCTGAGATTACAAGAACCCATGTGCCAACTCATGGCACATGGGGAGAACCTCAGTCCACTAGAGCTACCAGCTAGCATAGAGACATAATAAGCAAGCTGGACAAAAAAACCAAACAACTGAAAATCAGCACTTAGCTTATCCTGAAAGATCTGGGAGCAGGTAGGCAGGAACCAAACAGAGCACATCTGAATACATTGATAGCCGGCAAGGGAATGACAGAAAGGCCAGGTAAAATAGGAACCACCCAGCCTCTGATGGACAGGTGGAAACCAAAGGCCGCAACCCACCAAAGTCACCCAGTACCAGCAGTAACCACCAGAGGGAGCCCACAAACAGAATCCACAACAGCGATGGCCTGCAGGGGTCGTGTGTGGGGCGATGGCCTGCAGGGGTCGTGTATGGGGCGATGGCCTGCAGGGGTCGTGTATGGGGCGATGGCCTGCAGGGGTCATGTATGGGGCGATGGCCTGCAGGGGTCGTTTATGGGGCGATGGCCTGCAGGGGTCGTGTATGGGTCGATGGCCTGAAGGGGTTGTGTATGGGGCGATGGCCTGCAGGGGTCATGTGTATGGGGCGATGGCCTGCAGGGGTCGTTTATGGGGCGATGGCCTGCAGGAGTCATGTGTATGGGGCGATGGCCTGCAGGGGTCATGTGTATGGGGTGATGGCCTGCAGGGGTTGTGTATGGGGCGATGGCCTGCAGGGGTCGTTTATGGGGCGATGGCCTGCAGGGGTCGTGTATGGGGCGATGGCCTGCAGGGGTCATGTGTATGGGTCGATGGCCTGAAGGGGTTGTGTATGGGGCGATGGCCTGCAGGGGTCATGTGTATGGGGCGATGGCCTGCAGGGGTCGTTTATGGGGCGATGGCCTGCAGGAGTCATGTGTATGGGGCGATGGCCTGCAGGGGTCATGTGTATGGGGTGATGGCCTGCAGGGGTTGTGTATGGGGCGATGGCCTGCAGGGGTCATGTGTATGGGGTGATGGCCTGCAGGGGTCGTGTATGGGGCGATGGCCTGCAGGGGTCACGTGTACATAGCGATGGCCTGCAGGGGTCACGTGTACGGGGCAGTAGCTGATTCTCCCGCCCCTCCATTGATCACCTTTGGGACAGCACTGATCTCTAATTGCAGCTTTCTCCATCTTCTCATGAGCCGCAGAGTCCGGGTCCGTGTGTCCTGGCAGCAGGAGACGCGTCAGACCTACGGCAGTGACACCGCGGTATAATCTCCGGCTATAATCTCCAGGGAGGTGCCATAAGTAAATGTGGTATGAAGGGCCCCGCAGCTTCTCATCGACCTGGTCTCGTTTCCTTCCTTTTTTAGGATCTCTGCTTCTTGTCAATATGTTGAATCGTGGTGAAAACCTTTTCTGATGTAACTTCTTACAGCTGAGGGTTTGTTACAGACACGCAGGGTAGACATTACTGCTGGAGTCACACTAAACGTAGGGAAAATCTGTCAGTCTCCCTGCGAGAGTAACGCGAGTACAATGCGATTCTCACACCGAACATCCGATGTACAGTACAGAACAAAAGTTTGGACACACCTTCTCATTCAAAGATATTTCTGTATTTTCCTGACTATGAACATTGTACATTCACACTGAAGGCATCAAAGCTATGAAGTAACACATGTGGAATTATATACTTAACAAAAAAGAGTGAAACAACTGAAAATATGTCTTAATCTGACTGGAATTCTGTCATTTACACATCGTTGTCAAAGGAATATATATACCGGCAAGTCATCTGCTGTGTTCTGTAGAATCACTGCAGGAGCCGACAGGATAGAAGAGATGGATTACATACAGTAAATACACATAGAATAGGTAGATATATAGATGTCAGAGACAAATACAATTAGTGCAGCTTACTGTACATGTATTTAATTAATACAAGATTATTTTTTGGAAAAAAATGGCGTGGGCTCCCTCACAATTTTCATAACCAGTAGAGGGAAAACCAGCGTCTGGGGGCCGATGTTTATAGCCTGGGAAGGGAGTAATACCCATGGAGCTTCCCAGGCTATTAATATCAGATCACAGCTGTTTAATTAGCCTTTACTGGCTATTAAAATGGGGGACCCCCCAAAAAATGACGTGGGGTCCCCCTATAATTAACAACCAGCAAAAGCTATGCAGACAGCTGTGGGCTGATATTAATAGCCTAGGAAGGGGCCATGGATACTGTCCCTTCACGGGCTGTATTGCCATGTTTTTTGCAGTGTCCCGCAAAAACACCTGCTCCTTATATGGGAGATGACAGCTGGTGCTGATGAGATTCTATGGAGGAGGGTGGAGCTTGGCGTCTAGCTCCTCCCCATCCTGCTCCTTATATGGGAGATGACAGCTGGTGCTGATGAGATTCTATGGAGGAGGGTGGAGCTTGGCGTCTAGCTCCTCCCCATCCTGCTCCTTATATGGGAGATGACAGCCAATTACTGATGAGATTCTATGGAGGAGGGTGGAGCTTGGCGTCTAGCTCTTCCACATCCTGTTCCTTGGTGGGAGATGACAGCCAATTACTGATGAGATTCTATGGAGGAGGGTGGAGCTTGGCATCTAGCTCCTCCCCACCCATCTCCTGTTTTTTACACGGATCTTAGAGTTGTGCTGAAAAGTTTACATACCAGAATTTTTGCTTTCTTGCCCTTTTTTCAGAGAATATAAATGATAACACCAAAACTTTTCCTCCACTCATGGTCAGTGGTTGGGTGAAGCCATTTATTGTCAATCTACTGTGTTTTCTCTTTTTATATCATAATGACAGCCCAAAACATCCAAATGACCCTGATCAAAAGTTCGCATCCCCCATTTCTTAATATTTCTTAGTATTGCCCCCTGTAACATCAATGGCAGCTTGAAGTCTTTTGTGGTAGTTGTGGATGAGGTTCTTTATTTTCTCACATAGTAAAGCTGCCCACTCTTCTTGGGTAAAAGCCTCCAGTTCCTGTAAATTCCTGGGCTGTCTAGCATGATCTGCGCGCTTGAGATCTCCCCAGAGTGGCTCAATAGTATTGAGGTCAGGAGACTGAGATGGCCACTCCAGAACCTTCACTTTGTTCTGCTGTAGCCAATGACAGGTCGACTTGGCCTTGTGATTCGGATCGTTGTCAGGTTGGAATGTCCATGTACGTCCCATGTCCAGCTTCCGGGCTGATGATTGCAAATTTGCCTCCAGTATTTGCTGATAATGTGCTGCATTCATCTTTTCTTCAACTTTGACCAGGTTTCCTGTGCCTTTGTAGCTCACACATCTTCACATCAGCGATCCACCTCCATGCTTTACAGTAGGAATGGTTTTTCTTTCATCATAGGCCTTGCTGACCTCTCTCCAAATGTAATGTTTATGGTTGTGGCCAAAAAGTTCAGTTTTGGTCTCATCACTCCAAATTACCTTGTTCCAGAAGTTTTGAGGCTTGTCCCTGTGCTGTTTTGCATATTGTAGGTGAGATACTTTGTGGCATTTGCGCAGTAATGGCTTTCTTCCCGTGACTCGACCATGCAGCCCATTTTTCTTCACATGCCTCCTTATTGTGCATCTTGACACAGCCACAACACTAGTTTTCCGAGAGTTCTGTATTTCAGCTGATGTTATTTGTGGGTTTTTCTTTGCATCATGAACAATTTTCCTGGCAGTTGTGGATGACATTTTTGTTGGTCAACCTGACCGTGGTTTTGTTTTTACAGAGCCCCTGATTTTCCATTTGTTAATCACAGGTTGAACGCTGCTGACTGGCATTATCAATTCCTTGGATATCTTTTTGTATCCCTTTCCTGTTTTACACAGTTCCACTACCTTTTCCTGTAGATCCATTGACAATTTTGTTTTCCCCATGACTCACAATCCAGAAACGTCAGTGGCTGGATGAAAGATGCAAGAGTCTGTCTGGATCCCAGAACCTCACTCAGCTTTTATGCACACACTGATTACAAGCAAACAGGTCACAGGTGAGGATGTTACCTTTAGTAGCCATTCACACCCATTTGTGTCACCTCCTGTGCATGTTATTGGTCAAAATCACCAGGGGATGTGAACTTTTGATCAGGGTCATTTGGATGTTTTGGGTTGTCATTATGATTTAAAAAGAGAAAACACAGTAGTCTGACAATAAATGGCTTCACCCAACCACTGACCATGAGTGGAGGAAAAGTTTTGTGTTATCATTCATACTCTCAGAAAAGAGGCCAAGAAAGCAAAAATTCTGCCGGGGTGTGTAAACTTTTGAGCACAACTGTATCTCAGTAACCTATAATCCGTCCTGCCAGTGTCAGGCAGCTGCTACAAAGGCAAATAAAATAATGGGATGTATTAAAAGAGGCATAGATGCTCATGAGGAGAACATAATTTTACCTCTATACAAGTCACTAGTGCGACCACACTTAGAATACTGTGCACAGTTCTGGTCTCCGGTGTATAAGAAAGACATAGCTGAACTGGAGCGGGTGCAGAGAAGAGCGACCAAGGTTATTAGAGGACTGGGGGGTCTGCAATACCAAGATAGGTTATTACACTTGGGGCTATTTAGTTTGGAAAAACGAAGGCTAAGGGGTGATCTTATGTTAATGTATAAATATATGAGGGGACAGTACAAAGACCTTTCTGCTGATCTTTTTAATCATAGACCGGTGACAGGGACAAGGGGGCATCCTCTACGTCTGGAGGAAAGAAGGTTTAAGCATAATAACAGACGCGGATTCTTTACTGTAAGAGCAGTGAGACTATGGAACTCTCTGCCGTATGATGTTGTAATGAGTGATTCATTAATTAAATTTAAGAGGGGACTGGATACCTTTCTGGAAAAGTATAATATTACAGGGTATATACACTAGATTCCTTGATAAGGCGTTGATCCAGGGAACTAGTCTGATTGCCGTATGTGGAGTCGGGAAGAAATTTTTTCCCCATGGTGGAGCTTACTCTTACCACATGGGTTTTTTTTGCCTTCCCCTGGATCAACATGTTAGGGCATGCTAGGTTAGGCTATGGGTTGAACTAGATGGACTTACAGTCTTCCTTCAACCTTAATAACTATGTAACTATGTCCTCATGGATCGGCCACCAGGAGAAAGAAGCGGATTTCTCTACTATAATCTTTTATTATTTTCCTGTGAAAAATTCTGAAATAAACATTTAACACAACGGTGACTCTATGGACTTGGCCTCTGGGTTTAAGCAGCGAATGTTCTTAGTCACGGACAGCGAGCAGAGGTCTCGGTGAGAGATTGGCCATCAGGTGGGCGTCCCACAATCACTCGTGATGACCAGATATTGTCCTGCAGGAGATGGGAAGGGGGAGACCCCGGAGTGTCCACCCAGAAGACCCCGACCACCATGCTCCTTACACCAGACAGGAAGTTCCACAGTTTTGGATTTGCCGCCCGAGATTTTTACCACGACCTGGACCCCAGCGAGTCCAAGCAATGGCTGTACTTCGAGAAATTCAAGATGAAGCTGCACAGCAGCACGGTGAGCGGTGACCATCGTGTGCGGGCGGATGATGGGCGATGGGAGGAATGTACCAGACACACCGCAGATTTCATACAAGAAGGCAATGTGTGCACGCCAGACATCACGTATCGCATCGCATACATCACATGTCATATACATCACGTATCGCATACATCACATGTCAGACATCACATATCGCATATATCACAGGTCACATATCACACGTCAGACATATTCCACATACATTGCACACGTCACACGTACATTACATACATCACAGACACTGCATGCGTCACACACATACATTACATACGTCACACATTCATCACACAGATCACACATACAGTGCATACATCACACATTATATGCGTCTCACACATTATCATTTCTATTCCGTCTTTTCAGGACCTGACGATGGAAACTGATCTTGTAGCAGCTAATGGAAAAAGAGTGCAGGCGCTGGAGATCTTCGCCTTCGCTCTGCAATACTTCCGGGAGCAAGCTCTGAAGGTGAGGAGGTCACATCTACATATGGGGGAGCGGTCCAGACCTATGGGGAGAGAGTGATGTGACCCCGTCATTCGATCCATCTCCCATGTTCTTTGGATTTCAGGAGCTGAGTGACCAGGCCGGAGAAGAGATGGAGAATGGTGAGGTCAGATGGGTCATCACTGTCCCTGCCATCTGGAAGCAGCCGGCAAAGCAGTTCATGAGGCAGGCGGCCTACAAGGTGAGGGTCCTCAAATGTGTCTCCAGGAAAGTGACCCAGCAGGTCACCTCTGCCGTCTAATGCCACGGGGTCACCTCTGCCGTCTAATGCCATGGGGTCACCTCTGCCGTCTAATGCCGAGGGGTCACCTCTGCCGTCTAATGCCGTGGGGTCACCTCTGCCGTCTAATGCCGAGGGGTCACCTCTGCCTTCTAATGCCACGGGGTCACCTCTGCCTTCTAATGCCATGGGGTCACCTCTGCCGTCTAATGCCACGGGGTCACCTCTGCCGTCTAATGCCATGGGGTCACCTCTGCCGTCTAATGCCGAGGGGTCACCTCTGCCGTCTAATGCCGTGGGGTCACCTCTGCCTTCTAATGCCACGGGGTCACCTCTGCCTTCTAATGCCATGGGGTCACCTCTGCCGTCTAATGCCACGGGGTCACCTCTGCCGTCTAATGCCATGGGGTCACCTCTGCCGTCTAATGCCGAGGGGTCACCTCTGCCGTCTAATGCCGCGGGGTCACCTCTGCCTTCTAATGCCGCGGGGTCACCTCTGCCGTCTAATGCCGCGGGGTCACCTCTGCCTTCTAATGCCACGGGGTCACCTCTGCCGTCTTATGCCGCGGGGTCACCTCTGCCTTCTAATGCCACGGGGTCACCTCTGCCGTCTAATGCCATGGGGTCACCTCTGCCGTCTTATGCCACGGGGTCACCTCTGCCGTCTAATGCCGCGGGGTCACCTCTGCCTTCTAATGCCACGGGGTCACCTCTGCCGTCTTATGCCGCGGGGTCACCTCTGCCTTCTAATGCCACGGGGTCACCTCTGCCGTCTAATGCCATGGGGTCACCTCTGCCGTCTTATGCCGCGGGGTCACCTCTGCCGTCTAATGCCGCGGGGTCACCTCTGCCTTCTAATGCCACGGGGTCACCTCTGCCGTCTTATGCCGCGGGGTCACCTCTGCCGTCTAATGCCGCGGGGTCACCTCTGCCGTCTAATGCCGCGGGGTCACCTCTGCCTTCTAATGCCGCGGGGTCACCTCTGCCGTCTAATGCCGCGGTGTCACCTCTGCCTTCTAATGCCACGGGGTCACCTCTGCCGTCTTATGCCGCGGGGTCACCTCTGCCTTCTAATGCCACGGGGTCACCTCTGCCGTCTAATGCCGCGGTGTCACCTCTGCCTTCTAATGCCACGGGGTCACCTCTGCTGTCTAATGCCGCGGGGTCACCTCTGCCGTCTAATGCCGCGGGGTCACCTCTGCCGTCTAATGCTGCGGGGTCACCTCTGCCGTCTTATGCCACGGGGTCACCTCTGCCATCTTATGCCGCTGGTTACCTCTGCTGTCTAATGCCATGGGGTCACCTCTGCCATCTAATGCCATGGGGTCACCTCTGTCACCTGACTTTGTGAAATCCAAGAACGTTCTCGTTTTGAGGTGACAGTTGACAGTTTCAGTTTCTGCGTTACATCTGAGCTGATCGGGGGAATTGTGACCCGTCTCGGTCATTATCTCGTACGCCCCGTGTGCAGCCTCGCGGTCGCTGTGGTTCGCCTCGCTCCCTTCTCAGCTGTGACAGGAACATGCGGCACCAGGTGTTGTACTATGGGTTAATAACATGTCGAATTAAAACAAGGGCTTCAAGCCAACAAGCTGCACTGGATGCCACATGTGTGTGTATATAATATATCTACTGTATACTGCACATCTATAATATATATATGGGAGCGTCACTCTGTCCAAAGCCTTTATAGCCTGCGCAGTGTGGACCCCACAGAGTGACGCAGCCCAGGAGATCGCGGTGTGTGTAAGCACTGAACACCACCATCTCTCAGGTGCCCGCAGCTCTTCCTGTGTTCAGTGGTCACGTGGTACCGCTCATTAAAGTAATGAATATGTAGGCGTCTCCACTCCCATAGGCGGAGCGCATATTGATTACTTTAATGAGCGGTACCATGTGAAGGAGCTGCCGGCCCGGGACGACTGATGAGCAGGGACATGCCAGGATGGGGTGAGTATGACGGGGAGGGTGAGCCATGCGATATTCACCTGTCCCCGTTCCACCGCCGCGCTGTGTCTTCCGGGTCCTCTGGCTGTGACGTTCAGGTCAGAGGGCGCCATGACGTGGTTAGTGTGTGTGCCGCCCTCTGCCTGAACAATCACAGTGAGAGGAGCCGGAAGATGGAGCGGCAGTGGAACGGGGACAGGTGAATATCGCAAGTGCCGGTGTCCTGAGCCAGCGGCGATACTGGCACCTGACCCCCATAGCACGCCGGTGTCCCCGCCTGCTCAGGCCCGCGTCACCTCTCCACCACCCCCAGCGATGAGAGGTGAGTATGTCATTTTTTTTTTATCGCAGAAGCATATGGGGCATACAGTATTATGCTATGTAGCATTATATGGGGCCATCAACCTTTATGGAGCAACTTATGGGGCCATCATAAACTTTATGGAGCATTATCTGGGGCTCCCGATTCAATATGGATATTCAAAAACACTTAACCTACTGATGTCTCAAGTAATTTTACTTTTATTGGTATCTAGTTTTACTTTTGAAATTTACCGGTAGCTGCTGCATTTTCCACCCTAGGTTTATACTCGAGTCATTAAGTTTTTTTGTGGCAAAATTAGGGGTCTCGGCTTATACTCGGGTCGGCTTATACTCGAATATACACGGTATCTATCCGGTATTGCTGCTGGGTCTCTTCGGGCCAGAGACCGGGACTTGAACCCTCCGTTGGAAATGACGCATGCGTATAGCGCACTTCAGGCGCCATTTTGTAAGTTACGCATCCGGGGATGAGGATTGTGGCCCAGGAGGGTTGTGGCGCCGGAATCGGAGCCTGCGCAGTCCGCACTTTCCGGTGCCATTTTTATATACTGAATCTATATACAGTATATAATACGTCAGCGCAGCAATTCGGCCACTTTCTACTGAATATATATATATAATACGTCAGCGCAGCAAGCCAGTGACTTTATTGCACATGACAGGATGGGGCGCAGGAAGAGAGCAGCATGACAGGATGTAGACCATATACCAATATAAATGCTCGCCACCCGCACGTAGAACAGGTTCAATGGCTAGTATTGTTAGTACCAGCAGGAAGTAACTAGAACAGTGATGAATATCAGAACCACAGTCCCCGTAGCCACAGACAGTCCCCATATCTATAATCCCCGTTGTCAGTCTCCGTAGCCACAATCCCAATCCCTGTAGCCGGAGTCTCCATCCCTGTAGTCACAATCCCTGTTCCCGTAGCCATAGTCCCAGTAGCCCCAATCTCCGTTGCCTCAATCCCCATAGCCAAAATACTCGTACCACAGTCCCCACAGCCACAACCCCTTTTCTCATAGTCACAATCGCCAGAGCCCCAATCCTCATAGCTACAATCCCAAACCCGTAGCCATAATCCCATTCCCCATAGCCAGAATGTCCGTCCCCGTAGCCACAGTCCTTGTACCCATAGCGAGAATATCCGTCCCCGTAGCCACAGTCCCCATACCTGTAGCCAGAATATCCATCCCTGTACCCGTAGCCAGAATATCCGTCCCCGTAGCCACAGTCCCCGTACCTGTAGCCAGAATGTCCGTCCCCATAGCCACAGTCCCCGTACCTGTAGCCAGAATGTCCGTCTCCGTAGCCACAGTCCCCGTACCTGTAGCCAGAATGTCCGTCCCTGTTGCCACAGTCCCCGTACCTGTTGCCAGAATGTCCGTCCCCATAGCCACAGTCCCCGTACCTGTAGCCAGAATATCCATCCCCGTAGCCACAGTCCCCGTACCTGTAGCCAGAATGTCCGTCTCCGTAGCCACAGTCCCCGTACCTGTAGCCAGAATGTCCGTCCCCGTTGCCACAGTCCCCGTACCTGTAGCCACAATGTCCGTCCCCGTAACCACAGTCCTTGTACCTATAGCTGGGCTCCGGGCCGCGCTCTCTGGCTTTGCCTCATGTCGGTTGCGTCTCGTGTGACTTTTCTATTGATCTGTGCGGTGACTCCCTGTTATATGGGGGGTGAGCATCATCAGCCATAATGTGTAGTGTGCGTCCGCCATCGTATCCAGCAGCCTCCATCCCCCTCCATTAGCTTCTCAGGGTTTTCTGTCACTTCTCCACATCCACGGTCACTCCTTATTGCAGGAGTGGGAAGGTCGCTCCTGTGTGGCCATCACTGTCACATCCGCCATACTGGACTCGCTCACCACGACCGCCCTGCAGAGGCTCCGACCTAGTGCACAAATCCCGGCACCTCCGGCCTTGTGGAGACTTCCCGGCACCTTTGACCTCTTGCACAAATCCCGGCACCTCTGTCCTCGTGCACAAATCCCGGCACCTCTGTCCTCATGCACAAATCCTGGCACCTCCGACCTGTAACTGAGGTAATTAATGGTCATCTGAGAAAGGTTCTGCCGGACACGCTGCCGGCTGCTCCTCTGTAATCACTGACCAATGACGTCCCTGATGAGCTCGATGGAGACAAGTCCGGAGACGCTGCAGCCACGGGAGCAGATTTAGGCTGTGCATGCGCTCACAGTAGGATGAGGAACATGGGGCCTCATGTTGTCTTTCTGGGAAATGAATTCTGAACACTAGAGAAATGGCCGCACCACAGGGTCCGCAACAAATTAATGTGACACCGTGCTTTTAGTGACCGGGAATTAAGAATAAATAAAAATGCCAGTCATACAAATACTGCACTTGCAAACAACAGAGTGGAACATCAGGAGGTAAAGGAAGGAAAAATAAAATAGGAAAAGATGAGGATATGCACACAGACAAATCACCAAGCAACAGTCTTCTGAACAACACCTCCAACTCCAGAACCAGGCAGTATGAAACTAACACTGCCAATTCTGATTATCATAGATAAGTATATGTAGCTGAGGGGAGTGACCAACACTGAACAGCCGAGACCATCAAAGCCGGAAAGCTCCATTAGGTCTCAACTGAACAGATTAACCCTACACTGCTAGCAGAACCCCTACCCCCAGAGCTCCAGTTTAGAAAACCATTTGGCTCCCACAATCTGATTAGAGGTTCGGAATGAGAGGGAGCAGATACGGATCCTGGACCGTGACCCAATTACAAAGAAAAACTCCACTGCAACGAGAGATGAAGAAGTCCTGATATGACCCCTTGCCAAACTTTCAGCAATGTAGACCTTCATGGCCTGCCTCTCTGGACCAGAAATATTACATTACCTGCTCTTTGGCAGCTTGGCCCCAGTTATAAAATTAACTGGGTAATCATAAAGACGATGGAAGGAAGTTCTTGATTCCCCTGTTCTGAAAACATCCCCAAAGTCAGACAGGTATTGAGGCAGAGATTAGGTACCCACCCTAGCTAGCCGAGTGGCCAAGCAGTGTCTTTGCAAATACTCCCCTTAGCCACCTCTCTGGTCTGCCCGTCTACCACCAGATTATGCATTGTAGGCCAGGGTAGTCGAAGAACCACAGGAGCGGGCCGACCCTCTGGCACATAATAGGTGTGGAGAAACGGGGTCAGTGGGTGCTCTTGTCCGCTGGCTCGGCTGTCTTTAGCAAGACTGCATGGACCCACGGCTCATAACACTGAACGCCCGCTCTATCTCCCCGTGGGCAGTACACTACACAGACAACACAGGGTTAAGGTAAAACAGTGTGGCAATACTTTATTGAACCACAACACACAATAGCAAACAGAACAATCTCACCATGGCTGGAATGGTTTGGTCACATGGGCGCATATAAAATATCACTGCGTCTCCATGTATTTCCAGTATGACACGATGTCAGAGCTCCCAGGGTCACTACTCCATCTGTGGATGAACGCACAGAGAAGATGTAACGACAAGCATAGGGAGATGACCAACAACTGTCCATAGAGTCCATACAAGGTCCAAAGCCAGTTGACACGAGAGTCACCACCTGGCTTATCTGACCATCTCCATGGAACCAGGCGACCAGCGGGTCCCAACCCTGGCTTTCTCCAAACATATCCATGGTTCAGAGAGGGTCACTGGATCAGATCTGTGTCCTTCCAACCGGAGCCAAAAACCCCTAGGTTGTATCCTATAGAATCCTAGATCAGTGTCCCTCGTGATGGGGCCATGATGAATTGGCTGCAGTCCTTTCTCTTGTCTGTTGGGTGGTTTGCAGAATGTCCAGCTGGTAGCTCTGTGTTAAGGTACCTTCACACGAAACGACATTATAAGGATATCGCTAGCAATCCGTGACGTTGCAGCGTCCTCGCTAGCGATATCGTTTCGTTTGACACGCAGCAGCGATCAGGATCCTGCTGTGATGTCGCTGGTCGCTGAATAAAGTCCAGAACTTTATTTGGTCGTCCGATCGCTGTGTATCGTTGTGTTTGAAAGCAAAAGCAACGATACCAGCGATATTTTACACTGGTAACCAGGGTAAACATCGGGTTACTAAGCGCAGGGCCGCGCTTAGTTACCCGATGTTTACCCTGGTTACTAGCGTAAAATGTAAAAAAAACAAACAGCACATACTCACATTGCGTCCCCTGCAGTCTGCTTCCTCCTCTGACTCAGCGCCGCAAAGTGAAAGTGAAAGCAGCACAGCGGTGACGTCACCGCTCTGCTCTCACTGTACGGCGCTCAGTCAGTCAGGAAGTGGACGCAGGGGGACGTGAATGTAAGTATGTGCTGTTTGTTTTTTTTAGATTTTACGCTGGTAACCAGGGTAAACATCGGGTTACTAAGCGCGGCCCTGCGCTTAGTTACCCGATGTTTACCCTGGTTACCAGGGGACCTCGGCATAGTTGATCGCTGGAGAGCGGTCTGTGTGACAGCTCTCCAGCGACCAAACAGCGACGCTGCAGCGATCGACATCGTTGTCGCTATCGCTGCAGCGTCGCTTCGTGTGAAGGTACCTTTACTTCTGACTCCGGGATGTGATCTCTGAGTCTTTTATATGCCCAAGGCATGTAACCCACTCCCAGAATCACCCAGGGTCTCCCAGTCCAACATCAAGATAAGGCAAACAATGGTGATGGGATTAAGTAGCACTGTTAGCATATAAGCACACATCAATAAACAAAGCTTAACCCACTCAATGTACACTCACTATTACAGACTTACGGTACCGTTACACTAAACGACTTACCAACGATCACGACCAGCGATACGACCTGGCCGTGATCGTTGGTAAGTCGCTGTGTGGTCGCTGGGGAGCTGTCACACAGACCGCTCTCTCCAGCGACCAACGATCAGGGGAACGACTTCGGCATCGTTGAAACTGTCTTCAACGATGCCGAAGTCCCCCTGCAGCACCCGGGTAACCAGGGTAAACATCGGGTTACTAAGCGCAGGGCCGCGCTTAGTAACCCGATATTTACCCTGGTTACCATTGTAAAAGTTAAAAAAACAAACAAAAACAAACACTACATACTGACATTCCGATGTCTGTCACGTCCCCCGCCGTCAGCTTCCCGCACTGATTGTGTCAGCGCCGGCCGTAAAGCAGAGCACAGCGGTGACGTCACCGCTGTGCTCTTCTTTACGGCCGGCACTGACAGTCAGTGCGGGAAGCTGACGGCGGGGGACGTGACAGACCTCGGAATGTCAGTATGTAGTGTTTTTTGATTTTTTTAACTTTTACAATGGTAACCAGGGTAAATATCGGGTTACTAAGCGCGGCCCTGCGCTTAGTAACCCGATGTTTACCCTGGTTACAAGTGAACACATCGCTGGATCGGCGTCACACACGCCGATCCAGCGATGACAGCGGGTGATCAGCGACCAAAAAAAGGTCCTGATCATTCTCTACGACCAACGATCTCCCAGCAGGGGCCTGATCGTTGGTCGCTGTCACACATAACGAGATCGTTAGCGGGATCGTTGCTACGTCACAAAAAAGCGTGACGTTGCATCGATATCGTTAACAAAATCGTTGTGTGAAGGTACCTTTACACAGTATGTTAGATAGTATATCAGTGGGCAAGTCTGTATTCTTGAACCACCAGACATAAACACTTAAATTCACAAGCCAATATACAGATAAAAAGCCAGTTCTTTTGTTTTTGCAAAACGTGGTTGTCTGGGAAATTAAGATACAATCTGGTTTCTTCACAATAGGCAATACATTCTGAGCATTCTGAGTGCATGGCCCCTACCTGTAGATGTAAACCACAAACTACCTGAGGAAGGAAAGGAAGAACAAAATAGGAGAGGATGAGTACACAGACAAATCATCAAGCAACAGTGTTTAGAACAACACTCCAAATGTCTCCTAACAACCAACACCTCCAGAACCAGGCAGTATGAAACTAACACTGACAATCCCTGATTGCTATAGGCAAGTATATATAGCAGAGTGGAGTGGCCAACACTGAACAGCTGAGACAACCATAGCAGAAAAGCTACAACTGAACAGATTAACCCCTGTACTGCTAGCATAAACCTGCACTGCTTAATATGATGGTGAATGGCTTCTAATCAGCGCAGGAGTACTTGAAATCAGACCCCGCAGTCTTCTGGACACTCTGTCACAGTAAATCCGTGACAGGCACATAGTGATCTGTCCTGTGCTACAAGTGACATCACAGACCGAGTACAGTCAGCAGCATCCACACAACCCATCAGGAGGCATCAGCCCAACATTGGGCTATGAGCCGGACGTCCAGCTACTAAAGTCCACTGTCCTCACATCAGCTTGTGACAGAATGGCCGATGGTGCAGAACTCACTGATACCAGCACGGTCCTGTAATAGGAGCCACCAGGGGAACAAGTCCATCCATGACATTTCTTCCTCCTGGATCTCCCCCTTCACCTGTGAGTGATATTACTGAGAAGTGAAAGGGACCGCAGCCACTCTGCCATGAAGTGGAGACCCCATAATGTTAAACAGCATGGGGGTGAGTCCTGAGGAGCAGAGGACAGTAAAGTGACCACCGCTCTGCTAACCCCATGACTGCTGAATCCAGACCTCCTCTGGTATCGCCACAAACACTGTGCGACCGGTGGGAGCTTCATGGCCAAGCAGCTGTATGCTGACGTACATCACCCAGCACAATGCCGAGCGTCTGATGGAGTGGTGTAAAGCCGCCACCACTGGACTCTGTGGATTGATGGATCGCAATTCTCTGTCTGCGTATGAAGGAGTCTAGGTTTGGTGATTCCAGGAGGACGTTTCCCCCTGATGGTGGAGGGGGATAATGCCTTATGCTGTTATCAGGGGGCGGCCTCGGACCCCCAGCTCCAGTGATGGGGAATCTTCATCTTCACCACAAGAGATTGTGGACAATTGTAGCTTCAGCTTTGTGGGAACAGTTTGGGTAAGACCCTTATCTGCCTCCCATGTCAGCACCCAGTGCACTAGGGCCATACAGACATGGAGGGGAGAACATGAGGGGCCGCACAGAGCCCGGACCCCAACCCACCCAATCCAACACCACGGAGATTGTGAGCTCGGCCTCTCTCCAACATCAGGGTCTGACCCCACAAATGATCTTCTGGATGAAAAGACAAACATTCCCAAACATGCCTCCAAAATCTCATGGAAATGCCAGAAGAGCAAGAGCCATAATATCTGCAGACGAGAAACTCCATATTAATGTCTATGGATGTAGATGAGGAGAGAGAAGCCCCCGGAGGTGGATGTGGGGGGCACATACTTTCCTCCATATTAATGTCTATGGATGTAGATGAGGACAGAGAAGCCCCCGGAGGAGGATGTGGGGAGCACATACTTTCTCCATATTAATGTCTATGGATGTAGATGAGGACAGAGAAGCCCCCGGAGGAGGATGTGGGGGGCACATACTTTCTCCATATTAATGTCTATGGATGTAGATGAGGACAGAGAAGCCCCCGGAGGAGGATGTGGGGGGCACATACTTTCTCCATATTAATGTCTATGGATGTAGATGAGGACAGAGAAGCCCCCGGAGGAGGATGTGGGGGGCACATACTTTCTCCATATTAATGTCTATGGATGTAGATGAGGACAGAGAAGCCCCCGGAGGAGGATGTGGGGGGCACATACTTTCTCCATATTAATGTCTATGGATGTAGATGAGGACAGAGAAGCCCCCGGAGGAGGATGTGGGGGGCACATACTTCCTCCATATTAATGTCTATGGATGTAGATGAGGAGAGAGAAGCCCCCGGAGGTGGATGTGGGGGGCACATACTTTCCTCCATATTAATGTCTATGGATGTAGATGAGGACAGAGAAGCCCCCGGAGGAGGATGTGGGGAGCACATACTTTCTCCATATTAATGTCTATGGATGTAGATGAGGACAGAGAAGCCCCCGGAGGAGGATGTGGGGGGCACATACTTTCTCCATATTAATGTCTATGGATGTAGATGAGGACAGAGAAGCCCCCGGAGGAGGATGTGGGGGGCACATACTTTCTCCATATTAATGTCTATGGATGTAGATGAGGACAGAGAAGCCCCCGGAGGAGGATGTGGGGGGCACATACTTTCTCCATATTAATGTCTATGGATGTAGATGAGGACAGAGAAGCCCCCGGAGGAGGATGTGGGGGGCACATACTTTCTCCATATTAATGTCTATGGATGTAGATGAGGACAGAGAAGCCCCCGGAGGAGGATGTGGGGGGCACATACTTTCTCCATATTAATGTCTATAGATGTAGATGAGGACAGAGAAGACCCCGGAGGAGGATGTGGGGGCACATACTTTCTCCATATTAATGTCTATAGATGTAGATGAGGACAGAGAAGACCCCGGAGGTGGATGTGGGGGGCACATACTTTCTCCATATTAATGTCTATGGATGTAGATGAGGACAGAGAAGCCCCCGGAGGAGGATGTGGGGGGCACATACTTTCTCCATATTAATGTCTATGGATGTAGATGAGGACAGAGAAGCCCCCGGTGGTGGATGTGGGGGGCACATACTTTCTCCATATTAATGTCTATGGATGTAGATGAGGACAGAGAAGCCCCCGGAGGTGGATGTGGGGGGCACATACTTTCTCCATATTAATGTCTATGGATGTAGAGGAGGACAGAGAAGCCCCCGGAGGTGGATGTGGGGGGCACATACTTTCTCCATATTAATGTCTATAGATGTAGATGAGGACACAGAAGCCCCCGGAGGAGGATGTGGGGGGCACATACTTTCTCCATATTAATGTCTATGGATGTAGATGAGGACAGAGAAGCCCCCGGAGGAGGATGTGGGGGGCACATACTTTCTCCATATTAATGTCTATAGATGTAGATGAGGACAGAGAGGCCCCCGGAGGTGGATGTGGGGGGCACATACTTTCTCCATATTAATGTCTATGGATGTAGATGAGGACAGAGAAGCCCCCGGAGGTGGATGTGGGGGGGGCACATACTTTCTCCATATTAATGTCTATGGATGTAGATGAGGACAGAGAAGCCCCCGGACGAGGATGTGGGGGGCACATACTTTCTTCATATTAATGTCTATGGATGTAGATGAGGACAGAGAAGCCCCCGGAGGAGGATGTGGGGGGCACATACTTTCTCCATATTAATGTCTATGGATGTAGATGAGGACAGAGAAGCCCCCGGAGGTGGATGTGGGGGGCACATACTTTCTCCATATTAATGTCTATGGATGTAGATGAGGACAGAGAAGCCCCCGGAGGAGGATGTGGGGGGCACATACTTCCTCCATATTAATGTCTATGGATGTAGATGAGGACAGAGAAGCCCCCGGAGGAGGATGTGGGGGGCACATACTTTCTCCATATTAATGTCTATGGATGTAGATGAGGACAGAAGCCCCCGGAGGTGGATGTGGGGGGCACATACTGTCTCCATATTAATGTCTATGGATGTAGATGAGGACAGAGAAGCCCCCGGAGGAGGATGTGGGGGGCACATACTTTCTCCATATTAATGTCTATGGATGTAGATGAGGACAGAGAAGCCCCCGGAGGAGGATGTGGGGGGCACATACTTTCTCCATATTAATGTCTATGGATGTAGATGAGGACAGAGAAGCCCCCGGAGGTGGATGTGGGGGGCAAATACTTTCTCCATATTAATGTCTATGGATGTAGATGAGGACAGAGAAGCCCCCGGAGGTGGATGTGGGGGCACATACTTTCTCCATATTAATGTCTATGGATGTAGATGAGCACAGAGAAGCCCCCGGAGGAGGATGTGGGGGGCACATACTTTCTCCATATTAATGTCTATGGATGTAGATGAGGACAGAGAAGCCCCCGGAGGTGGATGTGGGGGGCAAATACTTTCTCCATATTAATGTCTATGGATGTAGATGAGGACAGAGAAGCCCCCGGAGGTGGATGTGGGGGCACATACTTTCTCCATATTAATGTCTATGGATGTAGATGAGGACAGAGAAGCCCCCGGAGGTGGATGTGGGGGGGCACATACTTTCTCCATATTAATGTCTATGGATGTAGATGAGGACAGAGAAGCCCCCGGAGGAGGATGTGGGGGGCACATACTTTCTCCATATTAATGTCTATGGATGTAGATGAGGACAGAGAAGCCCCCGGAGGTGGATGTGGGGGGCACATACTTTCTCCATATTAATGTCTATGGATGTAGATGAGGACAGAGAAGCCCCCGGAGGAGGATGTGGGGGGCACATACTTTTCTCCATATTAATGTCTATGGATGTAGATGAGGACAGAGAAGCCCCCGGAGGAGGATGTGGGGGGCACATACTTTCTCCATATTAATGTCTATGGATGTAGATGACGACAGAGAAGCCCCTGGAGGTGGATGTGGGGGGCACATACTTTCTCCATATTAATGTCTATGGATGTAGATGAGGACAGAGAAGCCCCCGGAAGAGGATGTGGGGGGCACATACTTTCTCCATATTAATTTCTATGGATGTAGATGAGGACACAGAAGCCCCCGGAGGAGGATGTGGGGGGCACATACTTTCTCCATATTAATGTCTATGGATGTAGATGAGGACAGAGAAGCCCCCGGAGGAGGATGTGAGGGGCACATACTTTCTCCAAATTAATGTCTATGGATGTAGATGAGGACAGAGAAGCCCCCGGAGGAGGATGTGGGGGGCACATACTTTCTCCATATTAATGTCTATGGATGTAGATGAGGACAGAGAAGCCCCCGGAGGTGGATGTGGGGGGCACATACTTTCTCCATATTAATGTCTATAGATGTAGATGAGGACAGAGAAGCCCCCGGAGGAGGATGTGGGGGGCACATACTTTCTCCATATTAATGTCTATGGATGTAGATGAGGACAGAGAAGCCCCCGGAGGAGGATGTGAGGGGCACATACTTTCTCCAAATTAATGTCTATGGATGTAGATGAGGACAGAGAAGCCCCCGGAGGAGGATGTGGGGGGCACATACTTTCTCCATATTAATGTCTATGGATGTAGATGAGGACAGAGAAGCCCCCGGAGGTGGATGTGGGGGGCACATACTTTCTCCATATTAATGTCTATGGATGTAGATGAGGACAGAGAAGCCCCCGGAGGTGGATGTGGGGGGCACATACTTTCTCCATATTAATGTCTATAGATGTAGATGAGGACAGAGAAGCCCCCGGAGGAGGATGTGGGGGGCACATACTTTCTCCATATTAATGTCTATGGATGTAGATGAAGACAGAGAAGCCCCCGGAGGTGGATGTGGGGGGCACATACTTTCTCCATATTAATGTCTATGGATGTAGATGAGGACAGAGAAGCCCCCGGAGGAGGATGTGGGGGGCACATACTTTCTCCATATTAATGTCTATAGATGTAGATGAGGACAGAGAAGCCCCCGGAGGAGGATGTGGGGGGCACATACTTTCTCCATATTAATGTCTATGGATGTAGATGAGGACAGAGAAGCCCCCGGAAGAGGATGTGGGGGGCACATACTTTCTCCATATTAATTTCTATGGATGTAGATGAGGACACAGAAGCCCCCGGAGGAGGATGTGGGGGGCACATACTTTCTCCATATTAATGTCTATGGATGTAGATGAGGACAGAGAAGCCCCCGGAGGTGGATGTGGGGGGCACATACTTTTCTCCATATTAATGTCTATGGATGTAGATGAGGACAGAGAAGCCCCCGGAGGAGGATGTGGGGGGCACATACTTTTCTCCATATTAATGTCTATGGATGTAGATGAGGACAGAGAAGCCCCCGGAGGAGGATGTGGGGGGCACATACTTTCTCCATATTAATGTCTATAGATGTAGATGAGGACAGAGAAGCCCCCGGAGGTGGATGTGGGGGGCACATACTTCCTCCATATTAATGTCTATGGATGTAGATGAGGACACAGAAGTCCCCGGAGGAGGATGTGGGGGGCACATACTTTCTCCATATTAAGGTCTATGGATGTAGATGAGGACAGAGAAGCCCCCGGAGGTGGATGTGGGGGGCACATACTTTCTCCATATTAATGTCTATAGATGTAGATGAGGACAGAGAAGCCCCCGGAGGTGGATGTGGGGGGCACATACTTTCTCCATATTAATGTCTATGGATGTAGATGAGGACACAGAAGCCCCCGGAGGTGGATGTGGGGGGCACATACTTTCTCCATATTAATGTCTATGGATGTAGATGAGGACACAGAAGTCCCCGGAGGAGGATGTGGGGGGCACATACTTTCTCCATATTAATGTCTATGGATGTAGATGAGGACAGAGAAGCCCCCGGAGGAGGATGTGGGGGGCACATACTTTCTCCATATTAATGTCTATGGATGTAGATGAGGACACAGAAGCCCCCGGAGGAGGATGTGGGGGGCACATACTTTCTCCATATTAATGTCTATGGATGTAGATGAGGACAGAGAAGCCCCCGGAGGAGGATGTGGGGGGCACATACTTTCTCCATATTAATGTCTATGGATGTAGATGAGGACACAGAAGCCCCCGGAGGAGGATGTGGGGGGCACATACTTTCTCCATATTAATGTCTATGGATGTAGATGAGGACAGAGAAGCCCCCGGAGGAGGATGTGGGGGGCACATACTTTCTCCATATTAATGTCTATGGATGTAGATGAGGACAGAGAAGCCCCCGGAGGTGGATGTGAGGGGCACATACTTTCTCCATATTAAGGTCTATGGATGTAGATGAGGACAGAGAAGCCCCCGGAGGTGGATGTGGGGGGCACATACTTTCTCCATATTAATGTCTATGGATATAGTGAGGACAGAGAAGCCCCCAGAGGAGGATGTGGGGGGCACATACTTTCTCCATATTAATGTCTATGGATGTAGATGAGGACAGAGAAGCCCCCGGAGGTGGATGTGGGGGGCACATACTTTCTCCATATTAATGTCTATGGATGTAGATGAGGACAGAGAAGCCCCCGGAGGTGGATGTGGGGGGCACATACTTTCTCCATATTAATGTCTATAGATGTAGATGAGGACAGAGAAGCCCCCGGAGGTGGATGTGGGGGGCACATACTTTCTCCATATTAATGTCTATGGATGTAGATGAGGACACAGAAGCCCCCGGAGGTGGATGTGGGGGGCACATACTTTCTCCATATTAATGTCTATGGATGTAGATGAGGACAGAGAAGCCCCCGGAGGAGGATGTGGGGGGCACATACTTTCTCCATATTAATGTCTATGGATATAGATAAGGACAGAGCAGCCCCCGGAGGTGGATGTGGGGGGCACATACTTTCTCCATATTAATGTCTATGGATGTAGATGAGGACAGAGAAGCCCCCGGAGGAGGATGTGGGGGCACATACTTTCTCCATATTAATGTCTATGGATGTAGATGAGGACAGAGAAGCCCCCGGAGGAGGATGTGGGGGGCACATACTTTCTCCATATTAATGTCTATGGATGTAGATGACAGAGAAGCCCCCGGAGGAGGATGTGGGGGGCACATACTTTCTCCATATTAATGTGTATGGATGTAGATGAGGACAGAGAAGCCCCCGGAGGAGGATGTGGGGGGCACATACTTTCTCCATATTAATGTCTATGAATGTAGATGAGGACAGAGAAGCCCCCGGAGGAGGATGTGGGGGGGCACATACTTTCTCCATATTAATGTCTATGGATGTAGATGACAGAGAAGCCCCCGGAGGAGGATGTGGGGGGCACATACTTTCTCCATATTAATGTCTATGAATGTAGATGAGGACAGAGAAGCCCCCGGAGGAGGATGTGGGGGGGGCACATACTTTCTCCATATTAATGTCTATGGATGTAGATGAGGACAGAGAAGCCCCCGGAGGTGGATGTGGGGGGCACATACTTTCTCCATATTAATGTCTATGGATGTAGATGAGGACAGAGAAGCCCCCAGAGGTGGATGTGGGGGGCACATACTTTTCTCCATATTAATGTCTATGGATGTAGATGAGGACAGAGAAGCCCCCGGAGGAGGATGTGGGGGGCACATACTTTTCTCCATATTAATGTCTATGGATGTAGATGAGGACAGAGAAGCCCCCGGAGGTGGATGTGGGGGGCACATACTTTCTCCATATTAATGTCTATGAATGTAGATGAGGACAGAGAAGCCCCCGGAGGAGGATGTGGGGGGGGCACATACTTTCTCCATATTAATGTCTATGGATGTAGATGAGGACAGAGAAGCCCCCGGAGGAGGATGTGGGGGGCACATACTTTCTCCATATTAATGTCTATAGATGTAGATGAGGACAGAGAAGCCCCCGGAGCTGGATGTGGGGGGCACATACTTTCCCCATATTAATGTCTATGGATGTAGATGAGGACAGAGAAGCCCCCGGAGGAGGATGTGGGGGGCACATACTTTCTCCATATTAATGTCTATGGATGTAGATGAGGACAGAGAAGCCCCCAGAGGTGGATGTGGGGGGCACATACTTTTCTCCATATTAATGTCTATGGATGTAGATGAGGACAGAGAAGCCCCCGGAGGAGGATGTGGGGGGCACATACTTTTCTCCATATTAATGTCTATGGATGTAGATGAGGACAGAGAAGCCCCCGGAGGAGGATGTGGGGGGGGCACATACTTTCTCCATATTAATGTCTATGGATGTAGATGAGGACAGAGAAGCCCCCGGAGGTGGATGTGGGGGGCACATACTTTCTCCATATTAATGTCTATGAATGTAGATGAGGACAGAGAAGCCCCCGGAGGAGGATGTGGGGGGGGCACATACTTTCTCCATATTAATGTCTATGGATGTAGATGAGGACAGAGAAGCCCCCGGAGGTGGATGTGGGGGGCACATACTTTCTCCATATTAATGTCTATGGATGTAGATGAGGACAGAGAAGCCCCCAGAGGTGGATGTGGGGGGCACATACTTTTCTCCATATTAATGTCTATGGATGTAGATGAGGACAGAGAAGCCCCCGGAGGAGGATGTGGGGGGCACATACTTTTCTCCATATTAATGTCTATGGATGTAGATGAGGACAGAGAAGCCCCCGGAGGAGGATGTGGGGGGCACATACTTTTCTCCATATTAATGTCTATGAATGTAGATGAGGACAGAGAAGCCCCCGGAGGAGGATGTGGGGGGGGCACATACTTTCTCCATATTAATGTCTATGGATGTAGATGAGGACAGAGAAGCCCCCGGAGGTGGATGTGGGGGGCACATACTTTCTCCATATTAATGTCTATGAATGTAGATGAGGACAGAGAAGCCCCCGGAGGAGGATGTGGGGGGGGCACATACTTTCTCCATATTAATGTCTATGGATGTAGATGAGGACAGAGAAGCCCCCGGAGGTGGATGTGGGGGGCACATACTTTCTCCATATTAATGTCTATGGATGTAGATGAGGACAGAGAAGCCCCCAGAGGTGGATGTGGGGGGCACATACTTTTCTCCATATTAATGTCTATGGATGTAGATGAGGACAGAGAAGCCCCCGGAGGAGGATGTGGGGGGCACATACTTTCTCCATATTAATGTCTATGGATGTAGATGAGGACAGAGAAGCCCCCGGAGGTGGATGTGGGGGGCACATACTTTCTCCATATTAATGTCTATGGATGTAGATGAGGACAGAGAAGCCCCCGGAGGAGGATGTGGGGGGCACATACTTTTCTCCATATTAATGTCTATGGATGTAGATGAGGACAGAGAAGCCCCCGGAGGTGGATGTGGGGGGCACATACTTTCTCCATATTAATGTCTATGGATGTAGATGAGGACAGAGAAGCCCCCGGAGGTGGATGTGGGGGGCACATACTTTCTCCATATTAATGTCTATGGATGTGGATGAGGACACAGAAGCCCCCGGAGGTGGATGTGGGGGGCACATACTTTCTCCATATTAATGTCTATGGATGTAGTTGAGGGCAGAGAAGCCCCCGGAGGAGGATGTGGGGGGCACATACTTTCTCCATATTAATGTCTATGGATGTAGTTGAGGGCAGAGAAGCCCCCGGAGGAGGATGTGGGGGGCACATACTTTCTCCATATTAATGTCTATGGATGTGGATGAGGACACAGAAGCCCCCGGAGGTGGATGTGGGGGGCACATACTTTCTCCATATTAATGTCTATGGATGTAGTTGAGGGCAGAGAAGCCCCCGGAGGTGGATGTGGGGGGCACATACTTTCTCCATATTAATGTCTATGGATGTAGTTGAGGGCAGAGAAGCCCCCGGAGGTGGATGTGGGGGGCACATACTTCCTTCATATTAATGTCTATGGATGTGGATGAGGACACAGAAGCCCCCGGAGGTGGATGTGGGGGGCACATACTTTCTCCATATTAATGTCTATGGATGTAGATGAGGACAGAGAAGCCCCCGGAGGTGGATGTGGGGGGCACATACTTTCTCCATATTAATGTCTATGGATGTAGATGAGGACAGAGAAGCCCCCGGAGGAGGATGTGGGGGGCACATACTTTCTCCATATTAATGTCTATGGATGTAGATGAGGACAGAGAAGCCCCCGGAGGTGGATGTGGGGGGCACATACTTTCTCCATATTAATGTCTATGGATGTGGATGAGGACACAGAAGCCCCCGGAGGTGGATGTGGGGGGCACATACTTTCTCCATATTAATGTCTATGGATGTGGATGAAGACAGAGAAGCCCCCGGAGGTGGATGTGGGGGGCACATACTTTCTCCATATTAATGTCTATGGATGTAGATGAGGACAGAGAGGCCCCCGGAGGTGGATGTGGGGGGCACATACTTTCTCCATATTAATGTCTATGGATGTAGATGAGGACAGAGAGGCCCCCGGAGGTGGATGTGGGGGGCACATACTTTCTCCATATTAATGTCTATGGATGTAGATGAGGACAGAGAGGCCCCCGGAGGAGGATGTGGGGGGCACATACTTTCTCCATATTAATGTCTATGGATGTAGATGAGGACAGAGAAGCCCCCGGAGGTGGATGTGGGGGGCACATACTTTTCTCCATATTAATGTCTATGGATGTAGATGAGGACAGAGAAGCCCCCGGAAGTGGATGTGGGGGGGGCACATACTTTCTCCATATTAATGTCTATGGATGTAGATGAGGACAGAGAAGCCCCCGGAGGATGTGGGGGGCACATACTTTCTCCATATTAATGTCTATGGATGTAGATGAGGACAGAGAAGCCCCCGGAGGAGGATGTGGGGGGCACATACTTTCTCCATATTAATGTCTATGGATGTAGATGAGGACAGAGAGGCCCCCGGAGGAGGATGTGGGGGGCACATACTTTCTCCATATTAATGTCTATGGATGTAGATGAGGACAGAGAGGCCCCCGGAGGTGGATGTGGGGGGCAAATACTTTTCTCCATATTAATGTCTATGGATGTAGATGAGGACAGAGAAGCCCCCGGAGGTGGATGTGGGGGGGGCACATACTTTCTCCATATTAATGTCTATGGATGTAGATGAGGACAGAGAAGCCCCCGGAGGTGGATGTGGGGGGCACATACTTTCTCCATATTAATGTCTATGGATGTAGATGAGGACAGAGAAGCCCCCGGAGGTGGATGTGGGGGGCACATACTTTCTCCATATTAATGTCTATGGATGTAGATGAGGACAGAGAAGCCCCCGGAGGTGGATGTGGGGGGCACATACTTTTTCCATACAAATGTCTATGGATGTAGAGGACAGAGAAGCCCCCGGAGGAGGATGTGGGGGGCACATACTTTCTCCATATTAATGTCTATGGATGTGGATGAGGAGAGAGAAGCCCCCGGAGGTGGATGTGGGGGGCACATACTTTCTCCATATTAATGTCTATGGATGTAGATGAGGACAGAGAAGCCCCCGGAGGTGGATGTGGGGGGCACATACTTTCTCCATATTAATGTCTATGGATGTAGATGAGGACAGAGAAGCCCCCGGAGGTGGATGTGGGGGGCACATACTTTCTCCATATTAATGTCTATGGATGTAGATGAGGACAGAGAAGCCCCCGGAGGTGGATGTGGGGGGCACATACTTTCTCCATATTAATGTCTATGGATGTAGATGAGGACAGAGAAGCCCCCGGAGGAGGATGTGGGGGGCACATACTTTCTCCATATTAATGTCTATGGATGTAGTTGAGGGCAGAGAAGCCCCCGGAGGTGGATGTGGGGGGCACATACTTTCTCCATATTAATGTCTATGGATGTAGATGAGGACAGAGAAGCCCCCGGAGGAGGATGTGGGGGGCACATACTTTCTCCATATTAATGTCTATGGATGTAGTTGAGGGCAGAGAAGCCCCCGGAGGTGGATGTGGGGGGCACATACTTTCTCCATATTAATGTCTATGGATGTAGATGAGGACAGAGAAGCCCCCGGAGGTGGATGTGGGGGGCACATACTTTCTCCATATTAATGTCTATGGATGTAGTTGAGGGCAGAGAAGCCCCCGGAGGTGGATGTGGGGGGCACATACTTTCTCCATATTAATGTCTATGGATGTAGATGAGGACAGAGAAGCCCCCGGAGGTGGATGTGGGGGGCACATACTTTCCCCATATTAATGTCTATAGATGTAGATGAGGACAGAGAAGCCCCCGGAGGTGGATGTGGGGGGCACATACTTTCTCCATATTAATGTCTATGGATGTAGAGGAGGACAGAGAAGCCCCCGGAGGAGGATGTGGGGGGCACATACTTTCTCCATATTAATGTCTATGGATGTAGATGACAGAGAAGCCCACGGAGGTGGATGTGGGGGGCACATACTTTCTCCATATTAATGTCTATAGATGTAGATGAGGGCAGAGAAGCCCCCGGAGGTGGATGTGGGGGGCACATACTTTCTCCATATTAATGTCTATGGATGTAGATGAGGACAGAGAAGCCCCCGGAGGAGGATGTGGGGGGCACATACTTTCTCCATATTAATGTCTATGGATGTAGATGAGGACAGAGAAGCCCCCGGAGGTGGATGTGGGGGGCACATACTTTTTCCATACAAATGTCTATGGATGTAGAGGACAGAGAAGCCCCCGGAGGAGGATGTGGGGGGCACATACTTTCTCCATATTAATGTCTATGGATGTAGATGAGGAGAGAGAAGCCCCCGGAGGTGGATGTGGGGGGCACATACTTTCTCCATATTAATGTCTATGGATGTAGATGAGGACAGAGAAGCCCCCGGAGGTGGATGTGGGGGGCACATACTTTCTCCATATTAATGTCTATGGATGTAGATGAGGACAGAGAAGCCCCCGGAGGAGGGTGCGGGGGGCACATACTTTCTCCATATTAATGTCTATAGATGTAGATGAGGACAGAGAAGCCCCCGGAGGAGGATGTGGGGGGCACATACTTTCTCCATATTAATGTCTATGGATGTAGATGAGGACAGAGAAGCCCCCGGAGGAGGGTGCGGGGGGCACATACTTTCTCCATATTAATGTCTATGGATGTAGATGAGGACAGAGAAGCCCCCGGAGGAGGATGTGGGGGGCACATACTTTCCTCCATATTAATGTCTATGGATGTAAATGAGGACAGAGAAGCCCCCGGAGGAGGATGTGGGGGGCACATACTTTCTCCATATTAATGTCTATGGATGTAGTTGAGGGCAGAGAAGCCCCCGGAGGAGGATGTGGGGGGCACATACTTTCTCCATATTAATGTCTATGGATGTAGATGAGGACAGAGAAGCCCCCGGGGGAGGATGTGGGGGGCACATACTTTCTCCATATTAATGTCTATGGATGTAGATGAGGACAGAGAAGCCCCCGGAGGTGGATGTGGGGGGCACATACTTTCTCCATATTAATGTCTATAGATGTAGATGAGGACAGAGAAGCCCCCGGAGGTGGATGTGGGGGGCACATACTTTCTCCATATTAATGTCTATAGATGTAGATGAGGACAGAGAAGCCCCCGGAGGTGGATGTGGGGGGCACATACTTTCTCCATATTAATGTCTATGGATGTAGAGGAGGACAGAGAAGCCCCCGGAGGAGGATGTGGGGGGCACATACTTTCTCCATATTAATGTCTATGGATGTAGATGAGGACAGAGAAGCCCCCGGAGGTGGATGTGGGGGGCACATACTTTCTCCATATTAATGTCTATGGATGTAGATGAGGACAGAGAAGCCCCCGGAGGAGGGTGCGGGGGGCACATACTTTCTCCATATTAATGTCTATAGATGTAGATGAGGACAGAGAAGCCCCCGGAGGTGGATGTGGGGGGCACATACTTTCTCCATATTAATGTCTATAGATGTAGATGAGGACAGAGAAGCCCCCGGAGGTGGATGTGGGGGGCACATACTTTCTCCATATTAATGTCTATGGATGTAGAGGAGGACAGAGAAGCCCCCGGAGGAGGATGTGGGGGGCACATACTTTCTCCATATTAATGTCTATGGATGTAGAGGAGGACAGAGAAGCCCCCGGAGGAGGATGTGGGGGGCACATACTTTCTCCATATTAATGTCTATGGATGTGGATGAGGACACAGAAGCCCCCGGAGGTGGATGTGGGGGGCACATACTTTCTCCATATTAATGTCTATGGATGTAGTTGAGGGCAGAGAAGCCCCCGGAGGAGGATGTGGGGGGCACATACTTTCTCCATATTAATGTCTATGGATGTAGTTGAGGGCAGAGAAGCCCCCGGAGGAGGATGTGGGGGGCACATACTTTCTCCATATTAATGTCTATGGATGTGGATGAGGACACAGAAGCCCCCGGAGGTGGATGTGGGGGGCACATACTTTCTCCATATTAATGTCTATGGATGTAGTTGAGGGCAGAGAAGCCCCCGGAGGTGGATGTGGGGGGCACATACTTTCTCCATATTAATGTCTATGGATGTAGTTGAGGGCAGAGAAGCCCCCGGAGGTGGATGTGGGGGGCACATACTTCCTTCATATTAATGTCTATGGATGTGGATGAGGACACAGAAGCCCCCGGAGGTGGATGTGGGGGGCACATACTTTCTCCATATTAATGTCTATGGATGTAGATGAGGACAGAGAAGCCCCCGGAGGTGGATGTGGGGGGCACATACTTTCTCCATATTAATGTCTATGGATGTAGATGAGGACAGAGAAGCCCCCGGAGGAGGATGTGGGGGGCACATACTTTCTCCATATTAATGTCTATGGATGTAGATGAGGACAGAGAAGCCCCCGGAGGTGGATGTGGGGGGCACATACTTTCTCCATATTAATGTCTATGGATGTGGATGAGGACACAGAAGCCCCCGGAGGTGGATGTGGGGGGCACATACTTTCTCCATATTAATGTCTATGGATGTGGATGAAGACAGAGAAGCCCCCGGAGGTGGATGTGGGGGGCACATACTTTCTCCATATTAATGTCTATGGATGTAGATGAGGACAGAGAGGCCCCCGGAGGTGGATGTGGGGGGCACATACTTTCTCCATATTAATGTCTATGGATGTAGATGAGGACAGAGAGGCCCCCGGAGGTGGATGTGGGGGGCACATACTTTCTCCATATTAATGTCTATGGATGTAGATGAGGACAGAGAGGCCCCCGGAGGAGGATGTGGGGGGCACATACTTTCTCCATATTAATGTCTATGGATGTAGATGAGGACAGAGAAGCCCCCGGAGGTGGATGTGGGGGGCACATACTTTTCTCCATATTAATGTCTATGGATGTAGATGAGGACAGAGAAGCCCCCGGAAGTGGATGTGGGGGGGGCACATACTTTCTCCATATTAATGTCTATGGATGTAGATGAGGACAGAGAAGCCCCCGGAGGATGTGGGGGGCACATACTTTCTCCATATTAATGTCTATGGATGTAGATGAGGACAGAGAAGCCCCCGGAGGAGGATGTGGGGGGCACATACTTTCTCCATATTAATGTCTATGGATGTAGATGAGGACAGAGAGGCCCCCGGAGGAGGATGTGGGGGGCACATACTTTCTCCATATTAATGTCTATGGATGTAGATGAGGACAGAGAGGCCCCCGGAGGTGGATGTGGGGGGCACATACTTTCTCCATATTAATGTCTATGGATGTAGATGAGGACAGAGAAGCCCCCGGAGGTGGATGTGGGGGGGGCACATACTTTCTCCATATTAATGTCTATGGATGTAGATGAGGACAGAGAAGCCCCCGGAGGTGGATGTGGGGGGCACATACTTTCTCCATATTAATGTCTATGGATGTAGATGAGGACAGAGAAGCCCCCGGAGGTGGATGTGGGGGGCACATACTTTCTCCATATTAATGTCTATGGATGTAGATGAGGACAGAGAAGCCCCCGGAGGTGGATGTGGGGGGCACATACTTTTTCCATACAAATGTCTATGGATGTAGAGGACAGAGAAGCCCCCGGAGGAGGATGTGGGGGGCACATACTTTCTCCATATTAATGTCTATGGATGTGGATGAGGAGAGAGAAGCCCCCGGAGGTGGATGTGGGGGGCACATACTTTCTCCATATTAATGTCTATGGATGTAGATGAGGACAGAGAAGCCCCCGGAGGTGGATGTGGGGGGCACATACTTTCTCCATATTAATGTCTATGGATGTAGATGAGGACAGAGAAGCCCCCGGAGGTGGATGTGGGGGGCACATACTTTCTCCATATTAATGTCTATGGATGTAGATGAGGACAGAGAAGCCCCCGGAGGTGGATGTGGGGGGCACATACTTTCTCCATATTAATGTCTATGGATGTAGATGAGGACAGAGAAGCCCCCGGAGGAGGATGTGGGGGGCACATACTTTCTCCATATTAATGTCTATGGATGTAGTTGAGGGCAGAGAAGCCCCCGGAGGTGGATGTGGGGGGCACATACTTTCTCCATATTAATGTCTATGGATGTAGATGAGGACAGAGAAGCCCCCGGAGGAGGATGTGGGGGGCACATACTTTCTCCATATTAATGTCTATGGATGTAGTTGAGGGCAGAGAAGCCCCCGGAGGTGGATGTGGGGGGCACATACTTTCTCCATATTAATGTCTATGGATGTAGATGAGGACAGAGAAGCCCCCGGAGGTGGATGTGGGGGGCACATACTTTCTCCATATTAATGTCTATGGATGTAGTTGAGGGCAGAGAAGCCCCCGGAGGTGGATGTGGGGGGCACATACTTTCTCCATATTAATGTCTATGGATGTAGATGAGGACAGAGAAGCCCCCGGAGGTGGATGTGGGGGGCACATACTTTCCCCATATTAATGTCTATAGATGTAGATGAGGACAGAGAAGCCCCCGGAGGTGGATGTGGGGGGCACATACTTTCTCCATATTAATGTCTATGGATGTAGAGGAGGACAGAGAAGCCCCCGGAGGAGGATGTGGGGGGCACATACTTTCTCCATATTAATGTCTATGGATGTAGATGACAGAGAAGCCCCCGGAGGTGGATGTGGGGGGCACATACTTTCTCCATATTAATGTCTATAGATGTAGATGAGGGCAGAGAAGCCCCCGGAGGTGGATGTGGGGGGCACATACTTTCTCCATATTAATGTCTATGGATGTAGATGAGGACAGAGAAGCCCCCGGAGGAGGATGTGGGGGGCACATACTTTCTCCATATTAATGTCTATGGATGTAGATGAGGACAGAGAAGCCCCCGGAGGTGGATGTGGGGGGCACATACTTTTTCCATACAAATGTCTATGGATGTAGAGGACAGAGAAGCCCCCGGAGGAGGATGTGGGGGGCACATACTTTCTCCATATTAATGTCTATGGATGTAGATGAGGAGAGAGAAGCCCCCGGAGGTGGATGTGGGGGGCACATACTTTCTCCATATTAATGTCTATGGATGTAGATGAGGACAGAGAAGCCCCCGGAGGTGGATGTGGGGGGCACATACTTTCTCCATATTAATGTCTATGGATGTAGATGAGGACAGAGAAGCCCCCGGAGGAGGGTGCGGGGGGCACATACTTTCTCCATATTAATGTCTATAGATGTAGATGAGGACAGAGAAGCCCCCGGAGGAGGATGTGGGGGGCACATACTTTCTCCATATTAATGTCTATGGATGTAGATGAGGACAGAGAAGCCCCCGGAGGAGGGTGCGGGGGGCACATACTTTCTCCATATTAATGTCTATGGATGTAGATGAGGACAGAGAAGCCCCCGGAGGAGGATGTGGGGGGCACATACTTTCCTCCATATTAATGTCTATGGATGTAAATGAGGACAGAGAAGCCCCCGGAGGAGGATGTGGGGGGCACATACTTTCTCCATATTAATGTCTATGGATGTAGTTGAGGGCAGAGAAGCCCCCGGAGGAGGATGTGGGGGGCACATACTTTCTCCATATTAATGTCTATGGATGTAGATGAGGACAGAGAAGCCCCCGGGGGAGGATGTGGGGGGCACATACTTTCTCCATATTAATGTCTATGGATGTAGATGAGGACAGAGAAGCCCCCGGAGGTGGATGTGGGGGGCACATACTTTCTCCATATTAATGTCTATAGATGTAGATGAGGACAGAGAAGCCCCCGGAGGTGGATGTGGGGGGCACATACTTTCTCCATATTAATGTCTATAGATGTAGATGAGGACAGAGAAGCCCCCGGAGGTGGATGTGGGGGGCACATACTTTCTCCATATTAATGTCTATGGATGTAGAGGAGGACAGAGAAGCCCCCGGAGGAGGATGTGGGGGGCACATACTTTCTCCATATTAATGTCTATGGATGTAGATGAGGACAGAGAAGCCCCCGGAGGTGGATGTGGGGGGCACATACTTTCTCCATATTAATGTCTATGGATGTAGATGAGGACAGAGAAGCCCCCGGAGGAGGGTGCGGGGGGCACATACTTTCTCCATATTAATGTCTATAGATGTAGATGAGGACAGAGAAGCCCCCGGAGGTGGATGTGGGGGGCACATACTTTCTCCATATTAATGTCTATAGATGTAGATGAGGACAGAGAAGCCCCCGGAGGTGGATGTGGGGGGCACATACTTTCTCCATATTAATGTCTATGGATGTAGAGGAGGACAGAGAAGCCCCCGGAGGAGGATGTGGGGGGCACATACTTTCTCCATATTAATGTCTATGGATGTAGAGGAGGACAGAGAAGCCCCCGGAGGTGGATGTGGGGGGCACATACTTTCTCCATATAGTGTGTGTCTATACAGACTACAGACGATTCTAACCAAATTAGAATATCTTCAAAAAGTGAATTTATTTCAGTTCTTCAATACAAAAAGCGAATCTCCTACATTCTATAGAGTCATTACACACAGAGTGATCTCCTTTACATGTTTATTTCTTAAGAAAATTGCAACCACAACGGGGGTAAAAGAAAAATAATAATATAGACTTAATTATTAATAATTTATAATGACCCCAGTGATAACAACAAAAAAAGTGAGTGGAAACCACTCATGCCATGAGGAAAAAACCAACCACCTAAAGCCAGGAAACCAATCCCAGAAAAAGGAAAACAAAGCAGGGAATATGTATAATTATATATAAATCTTTATTGATGGTGATACAAATAATTTAAAAAGTGCACATGTTGGATAAAATAATTAAAGTAAAATTCCCAAACAATTATATATAATAGCCAATAGGCCTACGGTGTACCATAAGTAATAAAACAATTGTATAGTAATATCATATATATGTCTCCCAAATTGTACGTATAAATCGTGAAAATGAATAAAATTAAAAATGATATATATTAACCCATAATAGGGTAAGAAGGAGAAAGTGCCAATAGTGAAAAAAGTGCAATCGTGCAATATAAATCACTCGCAAATCTATCAAGTGCACTACACAAAAAAAGCAATAAAGTGGCCAGTATGAAATGTGGAGGACATATACCTTATGGAGTCACCGTATCCAACAAAGCGCACCCCGACGCGCGTTTCGGATACACGATCCTTCGTCAGGGGGTAACTGACGAAGGATCGTGTATCCGAAACGCGCGTCGGGGTGCGCTTTGTTGGATACGGTGACTCCATAAGGTATATGTCCTCCACATTTCATACTGGCCACTTTATTGCTTTTTTTGTGTAGTGCACTTGATAGATTTGCGAGTGATTTATATTGCACGATTGCACTTTTTTCACTATTGGCACTTTCTCCTTCTTACCCTATTATGGGTTAATATATATCATTTTTAATTTTATTCATTTTCACGATTTATACGTACAATTTGGGAGACATATATATGATATTACTATACAATTGTTTTATTACTTATGGTACACCGTAGGCCTATTGGCTATTATATATAATTGTTTGGGAATTTTACTTTAATTATTTTATCCAACATGTGCACTTTTTAAATTATTTGTATCACCATCAATAAAGATTTATATATAATTATACATATTCCCTGCTTTGTTTTCCTTTTTCTGGGATTGGTTTCCTGGCTTTAGGTGGTTGGTTTTTTCCACATGTTTATTTCTGTTAATGTTGATGGTTATGGCTTACAGCCAATGAAAACGTCATTATCTCAGTAAATTAGAATACTTTATAACACCAGTTTGAAAAATGATTGTAAAATCTGAAATGTATGTTCAGTAAATGCACTCAATACTTGGTCGGGCTCCTTTTGCATCAATTACTGCATCAATGCGGCGTGGCATGGAGGCGATCAGCCTGTGGCACTGCTGAGGGGTTATGGAAGCCCAGGTTGCTTTGATAGCAGCCTTCAGCTCATCTGCATTGTTGGGTCTGGTGTCTCATCTTCCTCTTGACAATACTCTATAGATTCTCTATGTGGTTAAGGTCAGGCGAGTTTGCTGCCAATCAAGCTCAGTGATACTGTTGTTTTTACACCAGGTGTTGGTACTTTTGGCCGTGTGGACAGGGGTCAAGTCCTGCTGGAGAATGACATTTCCATCTCCAGAAAGCTTGTCAGCAGAGGGAAGCATGAAGTGCTCTAAAATGTCCTGGTAGACGGCTGCGCTGACTTTGGTCTTGATAAAACACAGTGGACCTACACCAGCAGATGACATGGCTCCCCAAACCATCACTGATGGTGGAGACTTCACACTAGACCTCCAGCAGCTCGGATTGTGGCCTCTCCACTCTTCCTCCAGACTCTGGGACCTTGATTTCCAAATTAAATGCAAAATTTACTTTCATCTGAACACAACACCTTGGACCACTGACAACAGTCCAGTTCTTGTTCTCCTTGGCCCAGGTAAGACGGTTCTGGCGTTGTCTATTGGTCATGATGAGTGGCTGACACAAGGAATGTGACACTTGTAGCCCATGTCCTGGACACGTCTGTGTGTGGTGAAGCAATGACTCCAGCAGCAGTCCTCTCCTTGTGAATCTCCTCCACATTACTGAATGGCCTTTTCTTAACAATCCTTTCCAGGCTGCAGTTATCCCGGTTGTTTGTGCACCTTTTTCTACCACACTTTTTCTTTCACTCCACTTTCCATTAATATTCTTGGATACAGCACTGTGTGAACAGCCGGCTTATTTAGCAATGACCTTTTGTGGCTTCCCCTCCTTGTGGAGTGTGTCAGTGACGCCTTCTGGACATGTCAGGTCAGCAGTCTTCCCCATGATTGTGGAGCTACTGGAACAGACTAGGGGACCTTTATAAACACTTAGCAAACCTTTACAGGTGATTATTGTTAATTATTCTAATTTACTGAGATAATGACTTTTGGGCTGTCATTGGCTGTAAGCCATAATCATCAACATTAACAGAAATAAACACATGAAATAGATCACTCTGTGTGTAATGACTCTATAGAATATAGGAGATTAATTATTTGTATTGAAGAATGGAAATAAATTCACTTTTTGGTGATATTCTAATGTTGTGAGAAGCTCCTGTATATATACAGTGAGCATGTTGTGGTTGGGGTCTTGCACCCACAGTCGGGGTCCTCCCACCCATGCTGACCTCTGTCACCACCACCTGACCATCAGAGCTGGGCCTTGGGGAAGATGATGGCAGGAGCATCGTTGTGCGGTGGCCTGAGCCGACGTTATGTGGTGGCGTGGGCATCATGTGAAGTAGACCTGCAGCACCCACCTAAGGTTGTCCAGCGCCCCTTTTGGCGGCAGTGGATTCCATAATGGCAGCTCCTTCAACAGGTGATGGTCTGAGGATCGAGGTGATCACTTACCTCCAGAGCCCCAGGCCTTGGCCGATCGATGATCTGGGATCCATGGGTGCTGCCCTGATGATGGCACAGGTGTCCGGACGATGGCGGTGGTGCTCTGCGACGCTCTGTGGCAGGGTTATCTCGGGATCCTTTCATCGTAGAGTCCCAGTATCGATGGAGACGCTTCATTCCGTGTTGGTAAACGGCTCGCGCTCCCCGCACTCTTGGCTGTAGCGCATTCTCAGAGAGGCGGCCATCATAGTCCCACCAGAGCTGCGTGGGTGAGCGATGCCACTAAAGGTCCCGGATGCAGATCGTATGTCTCTGCTGCTCCGGAGCTCGTAATCCACACGGTTTCTGACAGCGATGACTCCGTTCAGACGCAGCGTTAATATTCAGCTGGTGGATCAAAACCTTTCCTGCAGAATCAGTGCCGCTCCAGTCCAGGTGTCCAGCTGCTTGTGAGTCTGCACTGTAACACCAGACCCAGCCTGGGACTGGAGGGCACGGATTATGGAGGAAAGCCGCCATGTTTCCCATTCTGCATCACCCCTTTAAGTTACTGTGGTTGCCGGCCCTGTACTGTACACCGTGTAATGGTTGTGGTGTCTCGCAGGCCGGGATGGTGTCTCCAGAGAACCCCGAGCAGCTGATCATCGCTCTGGAACCCGAGGGAGCGTCCATCTACTGCCGCAAACTGCGACTCCACCAGATGATCGACCTCAGCAGCAAGGCCGCCATCAACGGGATCAGCCCCACCGACCCAGGTGCAGTTGCTATTCCACCCCGGAAGGGGATGTAGCAGAGCCGTGTATCCTGCCCCGGGCCCTGGTAATGCTCGGTGGCTAAGTGTCCCAGTCTCTGTTGCTCAGTGATTTAGTGTCCAGTTCTCCAGTGTGAGGTGGTTACATCCTCCAGTCTCTGGTACTCAGTGGTTAAGTGTCCCAGTCTCTGTTGCTCAGTGGTTTAGTGTCCGGTTCTCCAGTGTGAGGTGGTTACATCCTCCAGTCTCTGGTACTCAGTGGTTAAGTGTCCCAGTCTCTGTTGCTCAGTGGTTTAGTGTCCAGTTCTCCAGTGTGAGGTGGTTACATCCTCCAATCTCAGGTACTCAGTGGTTAAGTGTCCCAGTCTCTGTTGCTCAGTGATTTAGTGTACAGTTCTCCAGTGTGAGGTGGTTACATCCTCCAATCTCTGGTACTCAGTGGTTAAGTGTCCCAGTCTCTGTTGCTCAGTGATTTAGTGTACAGTTCTCCAGTGTGAGGTGGTTACATCCTCCAATCTCTGGTACTCAGTGGTTAAGTGTCCCAGTCTCTGTTGCTCAGTGATTTAGTGTACAGTTCTCCAGTGTGAGGTGGTTACATCCTCCAATCTCTGGTACTCAGTGGTTAAGTGTCCCAGTCTCTGTTGCTCAGTGGTTTAGTGTCCGGTTCTCCAGTGTGAGGTGGTTACATCCTCCAGTCTCTGGTACTCAGTGGTTAAGTGTCCCAGTCTCTGTTGCTCAGTGGTTTAGTGTCCAGTTCTCCAGTGTGAGGTGGTTACATCCTCCAATCTCAGGTACTCAGTGGTTAAGTGTCCCAGTCTCTGTTGCTCAGTGATTTAGTGTACAGTTCTCCAGTGTCAGGTGGTTACATCCTCCAATCTCTGGTACTCAGTGGTTAAGTGTCCCAGTCTCTGTTGCTCAGTGATTTAGTGTACAGTTCTCCAGTGTCAGGTGGTTACATCCTCCAATCTCTGGTACTCAGTGGTTAAGTGTCCCAGTCTCTGTTGCTCAGTGGTTTATTGTCCGGTTCTCCAGTGTGAGGTCGTTACATCCTCCAGTCTCTGGTACTCAGTGGTTAAGTGTCACTGTTGCTCAGAGATTAGTGACTTGTGGACCAGCACCCCATTGGAGGGTCTCTCCGCACTACCAGACGCCGGATTACCGGGATTTCTGTCTCATAAGTTTTCATCTCCGCAGACATTGATGATTCTCTTTACTTTCAGCCAAGGACCATGGACGTCGGAACCGGCAAAGCCGGATCTTCATGGTGGAAAACGTAATTGGAGAGTTGTGGGCGGAGCTGGAGGAAGGTAGGGGCGAGCATTGGGGGTCTTCTCTGTTACTGCACAGTCGAATACACAGGATCCCCCTGGAAACCGCACAAACCCAATCTGGTGTCTCTGTGGAAGACAACAGAAGGGCAAAAAAGAGCAAAATCCCCTGAATGATCCCTGTCCGTCCACTCGCGTGTTGTCTGTCAGTCACCCGGGGGTCCGCTCACGTGTCTTGTATCCATCAGTTACCCCCGGGGTCCGCTCCCTCCGCTCACGTGTCCCATATCTATCTGTTACCCCCGGGGTCCGCTCCCTCCGCTCACGTGTCACATATCTATCTGTTACCCCCGGGGTCCGCTCCCTCCGCTCACGTGTCTTGTATCCATCAGATACCCCCGGGGTCCGCTCCCTCCGCTCACGTGTCTTGTATCCATCAGTTACCCCCGGGGTCCGCTCCCTCCGCTCACGTGTCCCATATCTATCTGTTACCCCCGGGGTCCGCTCCCTCCGCTCACGTGTCTTGTATCCATCAGTTACCCCCGGGGTCTGCTCCCTCCGCTCAAGTGTCCTGTGTCTGTCAGTCATACACCTCGGGGGTCCGCTCAATCAGTTACACCTGGGGTCCGCTCACGTGTCCCATATCTATCTGTTACCCCCGGAGTCTGCTCCCTCCTGTCCTGTGTCTGTCAGTCACACACCCCGGGGGTCCGCTCACGTGTCCTGTGTTTGGCAGGGGATCGCTACGTGGTGGTGGACTGTGGAGGAGGCACCGTAGACCTGACCGTCCACCAGATCCGCTTACCGGAAGGTCACCTGAAGGAGCTGTACAAGGCGTCAGGTACGTAGTTTGGGGTCTCGGTGCGTCCGGGGGCGGTCTCGGTGCGTCCGGGGGCGGTCTCGGTGCGTCCGGGGGCGGTCTCGGTGCGTCCGGGGGCGGTCTCGGTGCCTCCGGGGGCGGTCTCGGTGCCTCCGGGGGCGGTCTCGGTGCCTCCGGGGGCGGTCTCGGTGCCTCCGGGGGCCGTCTCGGTGCCTCCGGGGGCCGTCTCGGTGCGTCCGGGGGCCGTCTCGGTGCGTCCGGGGGCCGTCTCGGTGCGTCCGGGGGGTGTCCGTTTTTACCATCAGTCACTGATATTTTTCACAGATGGATAAATAAATAAATAAATGACAGAGCTTCTCCTTTACTTCATACTGTTAAGCACGGACGGCATTACACGGACGGCATTACATACACGGACATTACACGGACGGCACACGGACATTACACGGACGGCACACGGACGGCACATGGACATTACATGGACATTACACCGACAGTACACGGGCGGCATTACACGGACATTACACGGATGGCACACGAACATTACACGGGCATTACATGGACGGCACACAGACATTACACGGACGGCACACGGACATTACATGGGCATTACACGGACGGCATTACACGGACATTACACGGACGGCATTACACGGATGGCATTACACAGACATTACACGGACGGCATTACACGGACATTACACGGATGGCATTACACGGACGGCATTACACGGACATTACACGGACGGCATTACACGGACATTACACGGACGGCATTACACGGACATTACACGGGCATTACATGGACGGCACACGGACATTACACGGACGGCACACGGACATTACATGGACATTACACGGACGGCATTACACGGACGGCATTACACAGACATTACACGGACGGCATTACACGGACATTACACGGACGGCACACGGACATTACACGGGCATTACATGGACGGCACACGGACATTACACGGACATTACACGGACGGCACACGGACATTACATGGGCATTACACGGACGGCATTACACGGACATTACACGGACGGCATTACACGGATGGCATTACACAGACATTACACGGACGGCATTACACGGACATTACACGGATGGCATTACACGGATATTACACGGACGGCATTACACGGACGGCACACGGACATTACACGGGCATTACATGGACGGCACACGGACATTACATGGACGGCATTACACGGACATTACACGGGCATTACATGGACGGCACACGGACATTACACGGACGGCACACGGACATTACATGGACATTACACGGACGGCATTACACGGACATTACACGGACGGCATTACACAGACATTACACGGACGGCATTACACGGACATTACACGGACGGCATTACACGGACATTACACGGACGGCACATACCCTGTACTGCTGCTCTCCGTGCGCTGCCCGTGTCTTTCCCGGACCCCCACACACGTGTGTTGTCCCTCGTCCTCTGTCAGCAGCACCGTAGACTATAATGGGGCTGTGCTGCCTCCGAGCTCCCGTGTGACACATTGTAGCCGTGTCTGGGCCGCTCCATGTCTGATTCCGCTCTCTAGATTGTTCCGGATGATCGGACTCTCCTCTGTCCGTTCACAGGCGGCCCCTACGGTTCTCTCGGGGTGGACTTTGAATTTGAGAAACTTCTGTGTAAAATCTTTGGAGATGATTTCATCGAGCAGTTTAAGGTGAAGCGTCCGGCCGCCTGGGTCGACCTCATGATCGCCTTCGAGTCGCGGAAAAGAGCAGCGGCGCCTGACAGGACCAACCCCCTGAACATCACCCTGCCCTTCTCCTTCATCGACTACTACAAGAAGTTCAGAGGTCACAGCGTGGAGCACGCCCTGCGCAAGAGCAAGTGAGTCCGCCAGCGTCCGCTAATCCGGCACCGGAGGGATGATGGGAGTAGTGATACATTGTGTGATAGGAGATTAGATTGTGAGCTCTGGGGTCAGGGATGATGGGAGTAGTGATACATTGTGTGATAGGAGATTAGATTGTGAGCTCTGGGGTCAGGGATGATGGGAGTAGTGATACATTGTGTGATAGGAGATTAGATTGTGAGCTCTGGGGTCGGGGATGATGGGAGTAGTGATACATTGTGTGATAGGAGATTAGACTGTGAGCTCCGGGGTCAGGGATGATGGGAGTAGTGATACACTGTGTGATAGGAGATTAGATTGTGAGCTCCGGGGTCAGGGATGATGGGAGTAGTGATACATTGTGTGATAGGAGATTAGATTGTGAGCTCTGGGGTCGGGGATGATGGGAGTAGTGATACACTGTGTGATAGGAGATTAGATTGTGAGCTCTGAGGTCAGGGATGATGGGAGTAGTGATACACTGTGTGATAGGAGATTAGATTGTGAGCTCTGGGGTCAGGGATGATGGGAGTAGTGATACACTGTGTGATAGGAGATTAGATTGTGAGCTCTGGGGTCAGGGATGATGGGAGTAGTGATACACTGTGTGATAGGAGATTAGATTGTGAGCTCTGAGGTCAGGGATGATGGGAGTAGTGATACACTGTGTGATAGGAGATTAGATTGTGAGCTCTGGGGTCAGGGATGATGGGAGTAGTGATACACTGTGTGATAGGAGATTAGATTGTGAGCTCTGGGGTCAGGGATGATGGGAGTAGTAGTACACTGTGTGATAGGAGATTAGATTGTGAGCTCTGGGGTCGGGGATGATGGGAGTAGTAGTACACTGTGTGATAGGAGATTAGATTGTGAGCTCTGGGGTCGGGGATGATGGGAGTAGTAGTACACTGTGTCTGCAGTCTCTCACCCTCGTCTCTTCCTCTGCAGTGTGGACTTTGTGAAGTGGTCTTCTCAGGGGATGCTCCGGATGAACCCTGACGCCATGAACGCTCTCTTCAAGCCCACCGTGGACCACATAATCCAGCACTTGTGTAAGTCCGAGAGGAACAGAGATCCAGCGATCGGTCTCATCACGAATCCAGCGTCCGCTCCAGAGCACGGCGGCCATCGCTGGAGCGTAATAAGAGCGCGGCTGATATCAGTCACACAGCAGTATCCACTGCACTGATTATATGACCGCACAGGGAGGAGGATAGAGGAGTCTGGAGGGAGGAGGAGTCAGGAGTCTGGAGGGAGAAGGAGGACAGAGGAGTCTGGAGGGAGGAGGAGGACAGAGGAGTCTGGAGGGAGGAGGAGGATAGAGGAGTCTGGAGGGAGGAGGAGGATAGAGGAGTCTGGAGGGAGGAGGACAGGAGTCTGGAGGGAGGAGGAGGATAGAGGAGTCTGGAGGGAGGAGGAGGATAGAGGAGTCTGGAGGGAGGAGGAGGATAGAGGAGTCTGGAGGGAGGAGGAGGATAGAGGAGTCTGGAGGGAGGAGGAGGACAGAGGAGTCTGGAGGGAGGAGGAGGATAGAGGAGTCTGGAGGGAGGAGGAGTCAGGAGTCTGGAGGGAGAAGGAGGACAGAGGAGTCTGGAGGGAGGAGGAGGACAGAGGAGTCTGGAGGGAGGAGGAGGATAGAGGAGTCTGGAGGGAGGAGGAGTCAGGAGTCTGGAGGGAGAAGGAGGACAGAGGAGTCTGGAGGGAGGAGGAGGATAGAGGAGTCTGGAGGGAGGAGGAGGATAGAGGAGTCTGGAGGGAGGAGGAGGATAGAGGAGTCTGGAGGGAGGAGGAGGATAGAGGAGTCTGGAGGGAGGAGGAGGACAGAGGAGTCTGGAGGGAGGAGGAGGATAGAGGAGTCTGGAGGGAGGAGGAGTCAGGAGTCTGGAGGGAGGAGGAGGACAGAGGAGTCTGGAGGGAGGAGGAGGACAGAGGAGTCTGGAGGGAGGAGGAGGACAGAGGAGTCTGGAGGGAGGAGGAGGACAGAGGAGTCTGGAGGGAGGAGGAGGATAGAGGAGTCTGGAGGGAGGAGGAGTCAGGAGTCTGGAGGGAGAAGGAGGACAGAGGAGTCTGGAGGGAGGAGGAGGACAGAGGAGTATGGAGGGAGTAGGAGGATAGAGGAGTCTGGAGGGAGGAGGAGGACAGAGGAGTCTGGAGGGAGGAGGAGGATAGAGGAGTCTGGAGGGAGGAGGAGGATAGAGGAGTCTGGAGGGAGGAGGAGGATAGAGGAGTCTGGAGGGAGGAGGAGGATAGAGGAGTCTGGAGGGAGGAGGAGGATAGAGGAGTCTGGAGGGAGGAGGACAGGAGTCTGGAGGGAGGAGGACAGAGGAGTCTGTAGAGAGGAGGAGGAGGACAGAGGAGTCTGGAGGGAGGAGGAGGATAGAGGAGTCTGGAGGGAGGAGGACAGAGGAGTCTGGAGGGAGGAGGAGGAGGACAGAGGAGTCTGGAGGGAGGAGGAGGACAGAGGAGTCTGGAGGGAGGAGGATAGAGGAGGGAGGAGGAGGACAGGAGTCTGGAGGGAGGAGGACAGAGGAGTCTGGAGGGAGGAGGAGGAGGACAGGAGTCTGGAGGGAGGAGGAGGAGGACAGAGGAGTCTGGAGGAGGAGGACAGAGGAGTCTGGAGGAGGAGGACAGAGGAGTCTGGAGGGAGGAGGAGGAGGACAGAGGAGTCTGGAGGAGGAGGACAGAGGAGTCTGGAGGGAGGAGGAGGACAGAGGAGTCTGGAGGGAGGAGGAGGATAGAGGAGTCTGGAGGGAGGAGGAGGACAGAGGAGTCTGGAGGGAGGAGGAGGATAGAGGAGTCTGGAGGGAGGAGGAGTCAGGAGTCTGGAGGGAGAAGGAGGACAGAGGAGTCTGGAGGGAGGAGGAGGACAGAGGAGTCTGGAGGGAGGAGGAGGATAGAGGAGTCTGGAGGGAGGAGGAGGACAGAGGAGTCTGGAGGGAGGAGGAGGATAGAGGAGTCTGGAGGGAGGAGGAGGATAGAGGAGTCTGGAGGGAGGAGGAGGATAGAGGAGTCTGGAGGGAGGAGGACAGGAGTCTGGAGGGAGGAGGACAGAGGAGTCTGTAGAGAGGAGGAGGAGGACAGAGGAGTCTGGAGGGAGGAGGAGGATAGAGGAGTCTGGAGGGAGGAGGACAGAGGAGTCTGGAGGGAGGAGGAGGAGGACAGAGGAGTCTGGAGGGAGGAGGAGGACAGAGGAGTCTGGAGGGAGGAGGATAGAGGAGGGAGGAGGAGGACAGGAGTCTGGAGGGAGGAGGACAGAGGAGTCTGGAGGGAGGAGGAGGAGGACAGGAGTCTGGAGGGAGGAGGAGGAGGACAGAGGAGTCTGGAGGAGGAGGACAGAGGAGTCTGGAGGGAGGAGGAGGAGGACAGAGGAGTCTGGAGGAGGAGGACAGAGGAGTCTGGAGGGAGGAGGATAGAGGAGGGAGGAGGAGGACAGGGGAGTCTGGAGTGAGGAGGACAGAGGAGTCTGTAGAGAGGAGAAGGAGGAGGATGACAGGAGTCTGGAGGGAGGAGGAGGAGGAGGACAGAGGAGTCTGGAGGGAGGAGGACAGAGGAGTCTGGAGGGGGGAGGAGGACAGAGGAGTCTGGAGGGAGGAGGAGGACAGAGGAGTCTGGAGGGGGGAGGAGGAGGAGGAGAGGAGTCTGGAGGGAGGAGGAGGAGGACAGGAGTCTGGAGGGAGGAGGAGGACAGAGGAGTCTGGAGGGAGGAGGAGGACAGAGGAGTCTGGAGGGGGGAGGAGGAGGACAGAGGAGTCTGGAGGGGGGAGGAGGAGGACAGAGGAGTCTGGAGGAGGAGGAGGAGGACAGAGGAGTCTGGAGGAGGAGGACAGAGGAGTCTGGAGGGAGGAGGATAGAGGAGGGAGGAGGAGGACAGGGGAGTCTGGAGTGAGGAGGACAGAGGAGTCTGTAGAGAGGAGAAGGAGGAGGATGACAGGAGTCTGGAGGGAGGAGGAGGAGGAGGACAGAGGAGTCTGGAGGGAGGAGGACAGAGGAGTCTGGAGGGGGGAGGAGGACAGAGGAGTCTGGAGGGAGGAGGAGGACAGAGGAGTCTGGAGGGGGGAGGAGGAGGAGGAGAGGAGTCTGGAGGGAGGAGGAGGAGGACAGGAGTCTGGAGGGAGGAGGAGGACAGAGGAGTCTGGAGGGAGGAGGAGGACAGAGGAGTCTGGAGGGGGGAGGAGGAGGACAGAGGAGTCTGGAGGGGGGAGGAGGAGGACAGAGGAGTCTGGAGGAGGAGGAGGAGGACAGAGGAGTCTGGAGGGAGGAGGAGGAGGAGGACAGGAGTCTGGAGGGAGGAGGAGGACAGAGGAGTCTGGAGGGAGGAGGACAGAGGAGTCTGGAGGGAGGAGGAGGACAGAGGAGTCTGGAGGGGGGAGGAGGAGGACAGAGGAGTCTGGAGGGGGGAGGAGGAGGACAGAGGAGTCTGGAGGGGGGAGGAGGAGGACAGAGGAGTCTGGAGGGGGGAGGAGGAGGAGGACAGGAGTCTGGAGGGAGGAGGAGGAGGAGGACAGAGGAGTCTGGAGGGAGGAGGAGGAGGAGGACAGAGGAGTCTGGAGGGAGGAGGACAGAGGAGTCTGGAGGTCTGGAGGGAGGAGGACAGAGGAGGGAGGGAATGTCCATTAGTGACTCATTCCCCTTACGCCACTGAGAACAGCTGAGCGTTTGGCGCAGTCCTGTGTCGGGGGCTGTCGGGGGCACCGCTGGCCTTTGCTGGTGAGCCCCCTGCTCTGTAATCTGTGTAGACCTCTGTTCCTGTGACCACAGAGACAGTGCCACAATGGATGGTGAACAAATAGGAGCTTCCATTCATTCTGCCTCCTGTAGCGACCTTTATCCAGCCCAGTACACAGCGTTCTAACCACCATTATATACAATCACCCCTCCCACTAATTAGCCCAGCACCAATAGGGGGTCAATACAAAAGTGAAAACAACATTACAACCTTAACACACATACAAAAACATTAAAACCAGTCCCATAGTCATTCCCACAGAGGCCCTTCATATACTCGGCAGTTACATAGCTCTGACCCAGCGCACAGCACCCACCAGTGTGAACCCGCAATGTCCAGACCCTAGCAATCACACACTGATAGGTGAGATCCATGGAGCTGTGGATCATGAGTTCCTCCATGTGTGTAGTTGGATCCGTCCTCTGGTGAACACACAGCGGCCAAACTGCGCACGTCCAAGATAACCCCGGCTCGCGGCTCTCCGGTGCAGATATTGTGCCTGTCATCCGGAGTCCTTCTCAGAATATATTTATTATAAATGTCTAAAAATGCCACCAACCTGTGGCTACACCAAAAATAAACAACAAAACACACCGTGAAAAAACTGGTGTCGGGGGGAAGAATAGTCCCTAGATAGGCAGCCATCAGTATAGATACTATCAGTGGGGGTTGGCGCCCTAGGGGGAACGTTGCGGCGCCCCCACTCTACGACGGCTTGCCCTGGGGTCCCTGTAGAGCCCTATTACCGCCAATGGGTCCCTCTACCCACACATTTGATACACTGAAGGTACCCCTGAGGTACTAAACAGAGATAATCCTAAACATAGGGAATCCTAAACCCCCTCACCGTGAATATAAAAACACATGAGAACACGTGGTGGGCTTATGACGGACATGAATATTGTCTGGTCACTCTAGTTTGGACCAGGAACTGATCACTGTGATCCAGAAGCACCTAGACAGTGGGTCACAAACAGCACAATATCCTATGGATTGATGGATAAGTCCAGACCCCGGCAACCTGCCCAATAAATAATATCTTGCAGTACATAGATAAACACCACTGCTGTGAGCAAAGAAAGGGAACCCCCTCCCAAGCTTCCGTAATTATATACGTCTGTATGATTGATACTCATCGTTAGGTGCCACTCCGTCAGCCCACTATCATAAATCGCGTTTCGCCCCTCTGGCTCATCAGGAGGCCCGATAATCCTTATCATGTGTCTCGATGGTAAAAGATGGAGGTGAATTATGATATCCATTACCTCAATTTAAATCAAATCCCACCGGAAATACCGTACGTGTAAGTACTTCCTATTCACAGCCCGGAAGTAGTCATCATGACGGGCTGGTGGAGTATGGTCCACTGCGTCTGCGCATGGTGGCACGCATAGGAATGCCCTGCTGTCGCGCATTGCGTGTCACCTATAAGCTCTGCAACTGCTTTGAAGCCTTGGTTGGACTTTTAGGGGAGAATGAGCAGAGGATGGAGGTAGGTAGGGGTCCGTTTACGAGTCTCAAAAACAAAAGCGTCAAAATGCCACCTCAGGGAGATACGGAAAACATCGTCATCTTTCTACAACTTGTAGAAAGATCTTAGAAAGATCAAACATGTGGATGATAGTACGAGCTATAATCTCAGTGATAAGGAGAGAGAGGCATTAGAGACATTGAAAAGAAATGACCAGTTAATCATCAAGGCATCCGACAAGGGTGGAAATCTGGTCATTATGGATCACAAGACATACTGTGATATGTGTACTAACATATTGCAGGATAAGAACACCTATGAAATCCTGAGCTCCGACCCCTCAGAAATGTACAAAACTCAACTCAAAGTAATCTTGGATGAGGCCTTCTCTAGGGGGCTTCTATCTAAATCTGAATATGATTTCTTGCTCCCTAATTTTCCCTTGCAGGCCACCTTCTATACGCTACCCAAGATACATAACGGTCTAAACCCTTTAAAGGGACGACCCATTGTATCTGGGGTGGATTCCCTTACACAAAACTGCGGTCTGTATGTTGAGGAAATCCTCCGGCCATTTGTGGTCTCCATCCCGTCATATCTAAGGGATACTACAGATTTATTGCAGAAAATAGAGGGCCTACAACTGGACAATGGTTCCTTGTTAGCATCGATTGACGTTGAGGCCCTCTATAGCAGTATACCGCATGAGGCGGGGATTAAGGGTATACACCACTATCTTAAACAAAGATCAGTCGCCTGCAGAGACCATAACTTTCATTGTATCTCTACTGGATTTCATACTTACCCACAATTCGTTCAAATTCAACGGTAGGCACTAGCACCAGCTCAGGAGCACTGCGATGGGGTGTCCCTGTGCCCCATCGTATGCAAACTTGTTCCTGGGCTGGTGGGAGGAGACAGTAGTGTTTGGGAGAGACACCAGCTGGTGGAATGAATTTGTAGCCATATGGCTCAGATTTATTGATGACGTCTTTGTCATCTGGACGGGTACTATGGAACAGTTCAAAATCTTTATTGCAGAGCTCAATATTAATGACATTAGCCTAAAATTCACCTCAGAAATTCAGGCAGAAGAACTGGCTTTTTTGGACGTGATGGTAAGAAAGACATCTAATGGGGGTCTCACCACAAGCATCTACCGGAAACCCACAAGTACAAATAGCCTACTTAATTGGCATAGCCATCTGTTGTGAATTCCGTTCTGGAGCTCCCTCCTGTGGTTGCTAATGGTATTTTTGTGAGTTCTGCCCTTGGGCTCCCTCTGGTGGTTTCGAGTGGAACTGCTGCTCCTTTAGGTAGCTGTAGCAGCTGCCTTCACTAATCGCCTTGCCTGGGTTTGTTATTTAAACCTGCTCTGGGCTTTAGTTCATGCCAGCTGTCAATGTTCTTGGTTGGATTTGGTTCTCTCCTTGGATTTCTCACATGGCCTGTCCTTGTCAGCAAAAGATAAGTTTTTGCTAGTTTTTGTTTGTCCATTTGCTTGGACTCTATTGCTCTGCAAATATGTCTCTTTTTGTCCAGCTTGTCACTATGTCATATCCAGGCTAGCTGGAAGCTCTGGGAAAGCAGATTTGCCCCTCCACACCGTGAGTCGGTGTGGAGTTCATTTTTTGTAAACTCTGCGTGGATTTTGTAGTTTTTAATACTGACCGCACAGTATCCTTTTCTCTCTGTCTATCAAGTTTAGTATTGGCCTCCTTTGCTGAAATCTGATTTCATTTCTGTGTACGTCATTTCCCTCTCCACTCACAGTCAATATTTGTGGGGGGCTGTCTTTCCTTTTGGGGTTTTCTCTGAGGCAAGATAGCTTTCTATTTCCTTCTTTAGGGGTAGTTAGTTCTTAGGCTGTGAAGAGGTGTCTAGGGAGAGTCAGGAACATCCCACGGCTATTACTAGTGTTGTTGTTAGGATTAGGGACTGCGGTCAGTAGAGATACCACCTTCTCAGAGCTCGCTCCATGTTGCGTTTTAGCCACCAGGTCATATCAGTGTGGCCTCTTAACCACCAGGTCATAACAGCCATCACCCTACCCCTCTCAAGAAGGGAATCCCAAAAGGCCAGTTCTTAAGACTTAGGCGAAATTGCTCTGACATAAGGATGTTCCTCAGCCAGGCAGGGGACATGTTTAATAGATTCAGGGAAAAAAATTATCCGCCCCACATTCTGAACTCAGCCTACAATACTGCGGCGAATGCAGATGGACAACAGCTACTGCACAAGAATAAGATCAAAACAGAGGATGAGACAATTAGGATCATTGGGACCTTCGACTCTCAACATCATAGAGTCAGGGAAGTAATAAATAAACACTGGGATGTACTCAAGATGGACCCAGATCTTTGGGATTTGCTTGGGGCACGTCCCGATATTACATTTAGAAAAGGAAGGTCTCTTAAGGATTCTTTAGTGCATAGCCACTATATGAAACCGAAAGCAAGCGGTACGTGGCTTGAAAGGAGGCCGTGTGGATTTTTCAGATGTGGTGGCTGCCAACTGTGTAGATGGATGAAACCCAATAAATCCTTCACTAGTTCTTCCACTGGGAAGATATTTTTTCAACGTGAGTTTTCTAATTGTAAATCAACAGGGGTTGTGTATCTGGCGTCTTGCCCCTGTCCCAAAGATTACAGTTAGGTCCATATATATTTGGACAGAGACAACATTTTTCTCATTTTGGTTACAGACATTACCACAATTTAATTTTAAACAAAATAATTCAGATGCAGTTGAAGTTCAGACTTTCAGCTTTCATTTGAGGGTATCCATATTAAAATTGGATGAAGGGTTTAGGAGTTTCAGCTCCTTAACATGTGCCACCCTGTTTTTTAAAGGGACCAAAAGTAATTGGACAATTGACTCCAAGGCTATTTCATGGACAGGTGTGGGCAATCCCTTCATTATGTCATTCTCAACTAAGCAGATAAAAGGCCTGGAGTTGATTTGAGGTGTGGTGCTTGCATTTGGAAGGTTTTCCTATGAAGTAAACATGCGGTAAAGGAGCTCTCCATGAAGGTGAAACAAGCCATCCTTAAGCTGCGAAAACAGAGAAAAAACCCATCCGAGAAATTGCTACAATATTAGGAGTGGCAAAATCTACAGTTTGGTAGATCCTGAGAAGGAAAGAAAGCACTGGTGAACTCATCAATGCAAAAAGACCTGGGCCCACGGAAGACAACAGTGGTGGATGATCGCAGAATAATCTCCATGGTGAAGAGAAACCCCTTCACAACAGCCACCAAGTGACCAGCACTCTCCAGGAGGTCGGCGTATCAATATCCAAATCTACCATAAAGAGAAGACTGCATGAGAGTAACTACAGAGGGTTCACTGCACGGTGCAGTCACTCATAAGCATCAAGAAGAAAAAGGCTAAAAACATCTAAAAAAGCCAGCACAGTTCTGGAAGAACATTCTATGGACAGATGAACCCAAGATCATCCTCTACCAGAATGATGGAAAGAGAAAAGTATGGCGAAGGCTTGGTACAGCTCATGACCCAAAGCATACCACATCATCTGTAAAACACGGCGGAGGCAGTGTGATGGCTTGGGCATGTATGGCTGCCAGTAGCACTGGGTCACTAGTGTTTATGGATGATGTGACACAGGAATGAATTCTGAGGTCTTCAGAGCCGCCATACTGTGTGCTCAGATCCAGCCAAATGCAGCAAACTGATTGGTCGTCGTTTCATACTACAGATGGACAATGACCCAAAACATGAAGCCAAAGCAACCAGGAGTTTATTAAAGCAAAGAAGTGGAATATTCCTGAATGGCCAAGTCAGTCACCTGATCTCAACCCAATTGAGCAGCATTTCACTTGTTAAAGACTAAACTTCAGACAGAAAGGCCACAAACAACCAGCAACTGAAAACCACCGCAGTGAAGGCCTGGCAGAGCATCAAAAAGGGGGAAACACAGCGTCTGGTGATGTCCATGAGTTTAAGACTTCAGGCAGTCATTGCCAACAAAGGGTTTTCAACCAAGTACTAAAAATGAACATTTTATTTAAAATTATTGAATCTGTCCAATTACTTTTGGTCCCTTTAAAAACAGGGTGGCACATGTTAAGGAGCTGAAACTCCTAAACCCTTCATCCAATTTTAATGCGGATCCCCTCAAATGAAAGCTGAAAGTCTGAACTTCAACTGCATCTGAATCGTTTTGTTTAAAATTTATTGTGGTAATGTCTGTAACCAAAATGAGAAAAATGTTGTCTCTGTCCAAATATATATGGACCTAACTGTACATTGGGAAAACAATAAGAGAGGTTCGTAGGCGAGTTGGGGAACATTTAGGGGACAGACATAATAGAGACACCACACTGGCCAGACATATGAGATCACAACACCCCGATAATCCAACAGATTTAAGCTTCACAGTGATTGAAGTTGTGAAACCCAACCCAAGGGGAGGCAACGTTGATAAAGCCATCCTTCAAAGACAATGCGAGTGGACTTTTAGAATGGACTCAATGACCCCAAAGGGCTTAAATGAGCAACAATCATTCACGTGTTTTCTTTAGTTGAAGTACCCCCAAAAGTACTCTGCCCAGGTGAACTATTTCCATGTGGGAAATCAGGTTCGATTCATAATTTATATGTGACCATAAAACAAGATAGCTGGCTTGCTGCTTCGGTTTTGTTTATCCCTTCTTGGTTAGGGGGAATCTACACAGATCTGTGTGTTTGAAATCTTGAAGAATAAAAATTCCTCAATTCAAAGAACCCGCTGAGTAAAAGGTCTGCTCGCATAAGACCAGCAAGTATGCGTATTTTGTGACCCTCTATATACATTCTAGTGGATTATCAGGCTCCAGATGGAGCAAGGTCTTATAGGGGTCTAACATAGTAAATATTGAGAAAGTGATATAAATGAACTGGGATAAAAGGGACGCATGCAATGCACATATCAATATGACACATAACAATGCTCGAATAGTGTGTCCATTATCAGATGTATATGCAATATATGCAGAACATAGATCTGTTATACTGATAATAACTTGAGTTCTGCGCGAGCGTCAGCTCTAAAGGTAGCAGGTAATGCTGCTGCATGGCGATGGCAAGCGAAGGCATCACGTGGTCTACCCAGCCATGTGAGTTGCTTGTGTGTTGTAGAGATGGTGGAAGTAGGGGAAGATCTGAATTAGTCACTGCATATAATTTACAGACATATATCTTACTTGTCTGGTGATATACTGAATATTAGAATTGGTGAGGTGCCTCGCGAGCGCTGCAGTCAGTGTTACCTAGTCATGGTGAGCATCTGTGACACGCAATCTGAGGCAGGAACGAAATTCTATGCGCTTCATCACACGCATGCGCCGCTGCTTGGACTGCGCTATAACCTATGGGTGCATGGGAAATCGGTGATGCGCTTAGCGCATGCGCTGTGACCCACTGGGCAACCATAGCTACCTAGATACAGCGAGTATATGTGACACGGAGTTGGCGTTAGGAGGAGGGGCCTCTGCGTACCGCTGTGCGCAGGCGCAGGGGAGGCCCAGTTGCAGAGCTTATAGGTGACACGCAATGTGCGACAGCAGGGCATTCCTATGCGTGCCACCATGCGCAGACGCAGTGGACCATACTCCACCAGCCCGTCATGATGACTACTTCTGGGCTGTGAATAGGAAGTACTTACACGTACGGTATTTCCGGCGGGATTTGATTTAAATTGAGGTAATGGATATCATAATTCACCTCCATCTTTTACCATCGAGACACATGATAAGGATTATCGGGCCTCCTGTTGAGCCAGAGGGGCGAAACGCGATTTATGATAGTGGGCTGACGGAGTGGCACCTAACGATGAGTATCAATCATACAGACGTATATAATTACGGAAGCTTGAGAGGGGGTTCCCTTTCTTTGCTCACAGCAGTGGTATTTATCTATGTACTACAAGATATTATTTATTGGGCAGGTTGCCCGGGTCTGGACTTATCCATCAATCCATAGGATATTGTGCTGTTTGTGACCCACTGTCTAGGTGCTTCTGGATCACAGTGATCAGTTCCTGGTCCAAACTAGAGTGACCAGACAATATTCATGTCCGTCATAAGCCCACCACGTGTTCTCATGTGTTTTTATATTCACGGTGAGGGGGTTTAGGATTCCCTATGTTTAGGATTATCTCTGTTTAGTACATCAGGGGTACCTTCAGTGTATCAAATGTGTGGGTAGAGGGACCCATTGGCGGTAATAGGGCTCTACAGGGACCCCAGGGCAAGCCGTCGTAGAGTGGGGGCGCCGCAACGTTCCCCCTAGGGCGCCAACCCCCACTGATAGTATCTATACTGATGGCTGCCTATCTAGGGACTATTCTTCCCCCCGACACCAGTTTTTTCACGGTGTGTTTTGTTGTTTATTTTTGGTGTAGCCACAGGTTGGTGGCATTTTTAGACATTTATAATAAATATATTTTGGGTTTTATATCAGTTCATTCTACACAATAAATGTAAATTCAACATCAGACCCAAGTGGAGGATAACAGACTGACCACACACCCGTCTCCCTGACTGCTCCCTGCCTCAGCACTCACCATCCGGCACCGGCACAATGCTCAGTCTTCTGTATGGAGATGGAAGTGTGCTAACAATTGATCCACATTTATGGCGGCATATATGGCTCCCCCCTTTTGGGAATATGTATAATATTATTATTTATGCACCCTGAGCACATGCTCGGTCCTGTAGCTGCACCGCTGCGGGGGTGATGTGGAGAAGATGGGTTCGGTACTTGGACATCACGGACTGAGAAGGACTCCGGATGACTTGCACAATATCTGCACCGGAGAGCCGCGAGCCGGGGTTATCTTGGACGTGCGCAGTTTGGCCGCTGTGTGTTCACCAGAGGATTGATCCAACTACACACATGGAGGAACTCATGATCCACAGCTACATGGATCTCACCTATCAGTGTGTGATTGCTAGGGTCTGGACATGGCGGGTTCACACTGGTGGGTGCTGTGCGCTGGGTCAGAGCTATGTAACTGCCGAGTATATGAAGGGCCTCTGTGGGAATGACTCTATGGGACTGGTTTTAATGTTTTTGTATGTGTGTTAAGGTTGTAATGTTGTTTTCACTTTTGTATTGACCCCCTATTGGTGCTGGGCTAATTAGTGGGTGGGGTGATGTGTATATAATGGTGGTTAGAACGCTGTATACTGAGCTGGATAAAGGTCTGTTGGCCGAAACGTCGCTACAGGAGGCAGAATGAATGGAAGCTCCTATTTTTTCACCATCCATTGTGGCGCTGTCTCTTTGTTTTTTGTGGTCTTGGTACTGTCCGGGATGGGCTCCCTGGTTTTGGACGTGCGCCCTTGTGTCCGCTGAGACCTTCAGTCGTTATATAAAATGGTGCGGCTTTGACTTTCTTTTGTTTTGACTCTGTTCCCGTGAGTCACCGTCCCTCTGATCGTCCCTCTCCGTGTCTCGCCTGCAGCGGACCTCTTTCAGAAGCCGGAGTTGAGTGGAGTGAAGTTCCTCTTCTTGGTCGGGGGCTTCGCCGAGTCCCCCTTGTTGCAGCAGGCCGTACAGAAAGCCTTTGGAGACAAGTGTCGTGTCATCATCCCCCATGATGTGGGATTAACCATCCTAAAGGGGGCCGTCTTGTTCGGTCTGGATCCGGCGGTCATTAAAGTTCGCCGCTCTCCAATGACGTACGGTGTTGGGGTGTTGAACCGGTACGTGGAGGGTAAGCATCCGGCAGAGAAGCTCCTGGTGAAGGACGGCACGCGGTGGTGCACCGACATCTTCGATAAGTTCATCCTCGTCGACCAGTCTGTAGCTCTGGGGGAGACGGTGAAGCGGAGCTACACCCCGGCCAAGCCCACCCAGCTCCTGATCATCATCAACATCTACAGCTCCGAGATGGAAGGCGCCAGCTTCATCAGTGACCCCGGGGTGCGCAAGTGCGGCACGCTGAGGCTCGACCTGACAGGGGTGGAGGGGTCACCCGTCCTGAACCGCAGGGAGATTCAGACCATCCTGCAGTTTGGGGACACTGAGATCAAGGCCACCGCCATTGACGTTGCCACCACTAAAAGTGTCAAAGTCAACATTGATTTCTTAAATTAGACTCCACCCCCTTGTCCTCCGCCTTCCTGCCCCTGTCCTCCAGCACGGAGTCCGGCTCTGTCCTTAGAGGAGCTCTTCACTACCAGCGCCTCTGCTCGAGGTGAGCGATGGGACCTGCTCCGGACGTGGTGGTCTTACCGTACCACCTGCCTTATCTACTGCGCCGTCCAACGGAGACGCCATCTTTACTGGAATGTGGCCAAAAGCGCCAGCAGTGAAGACGTCACCGCCAGGTCCACACCGACATCGCTCAGCCATCAGCTTGTATGGGGCCGAATCCGCCCTGTCAAGGACAAAACCACATTCCTAGAATTCCGGCTGCTGCCAGCGACCCACCGGCACCGCCATCACACCAGAATCCGAGCGGCCCATGTACACGCTGACACCTCGGCAGATAGAGTGGATCTGGTGTGTGCCGGCTCCGAGCATGTCCTGGCTCCAGCCGTGGTGATGTAGCATGGTGCCTCCTCCCACGCTGCGGCCTAGCTCCTCATTGTGTATGGACTCCTGCTTCTCACTGCGCAGCCTCCCCAAAGCCGCAGCTCCTTCCCTGCGCCCCGGCCACCGAGAGAACATGTTCTGGCCACTGATAGGATCGGAAAAGTAAATTAAAGGGACCCGGTCACCCTAACAACCCAAGCCCAGTCACATACCCCGGCCTCATCCCCGCATCTGTTCGCATCCCCGTGCCTGGCACCATCCCTCTCCTGATGCCATCCCAGTCCCATCACCATGACTTGTCCAATCCTTGGGCCCTGTCTCATCCCCGCCCCCTGTCCCATTCCCTGTTCCCATCCCCACACCCTGTCCCATTCCCTGTTTCCATTCCTGTACCATTCCCCGTTTCCATCCCCGCCCCCTGTCCCATACCCCATTCCCATCCCCGCCCCATACCCCTTTCCCATCTCCGCCCCCGTCCCATCCTCCCCCTGTCCCATTCCCCGTTTCCATCCCCGCTCCCTGTCCCATTCCCCGTTTCCGTCCCCTGTCCCATCCCCGCCCCCTGTCCCATCCCCGCCCCCTGTCCCATTCCCGCCCCCTGTCCCATTTCCATCCCCGCTCCCTGTCCCATTCCCCGTTCCCATCCCCGCTCCCTGTCCCATTCCCCGTTTCCGTCCCCTGTCCCATCCCCGCCCCCTGTCCCATTCCCGCCCCCTGTCCCATTCCCACCCCATTCCCCATTTCCATCCCCGCTCCCTGTCCCATTCCCCGTTTCCATCCCCGCTCCCTGTCCCATTCCCCGTTTCCATCCCCGCTCCCTGTCCCATTCCCCGTTTCCGCCCCCTGTCCCATTCCCGCCCCCTGTCCCATTCCCCGTTCCCATCCCCACCCCCTGTCCCATTCCCCGTTTCCATCCCCGCTCCCTGTCCCATTCCCCGTTTCCATCCCCGCCCCCTGTCCCATTCCCTCCCCATTTCCATCCCCACCCCCTGTCCCATTCCCCGTTTCCATCCCCGCTCCCTGTCCCATTCCCCGTTTCCGCCCCCTGTCCCATCCCCGCCCCCTGTCCCATTCCCGCCCCCTGTCCCATGCCCGCCCCCTGTCCCATTCCCCGTTCCCATCCCCGCTCCCTGTCCCATTCCCCGTTTCCATCCCCGCTCCCTGTCCCATTCCCCGTTTCCATCCCCTGTCCCATCCCCGCCCCCTGTCCCATCCCTGTCCCATTCCCATGCCCGCCCCCTGTCCCATTCCCACCCCATTCCCCATTTCCATCCCCGCTCCCTGTCCCATTCCCCGTTCCCATCCCCGCTCCCTGTCCCATTCCCCGTTTCCATCCCCGCTCCCTGTCCCATTCCCCGTTTCCGTCCCCTGTCCCATCCCCGCCCCCTGTCCCATTCCCGCCCCCTGTCCCATTCCCATGCCCGCCCCCTGTCCCATTCCCACCCCATTCCCCATTTCCATCCCCGCTCCCTGTCCCATTTCCCGTTCCCATCCCCACCCCCTGTCCCATTCCCCGTTCCCATCCCCGCTCCCTGTCCCATTCCCCGTTCCCATCCCCGCTCCCTGTCCCATTCCCCGTTTCCGTCCCCTGTCCCATCCCCGCCCCCTGTCCCATTCCCGCCCCCTGTCCCATTTCCATCCCTGTCCCATTCCCACCCCATTCCCCATTTCCATCCCCGCTCCCTGTCCCATTCCCCGTCCCATCCCCGCTCCCTGTCCCATTCCCCGTCCCATCCCCGCTCCCTGTCCCATTCCTGCCCCCTGTCCCATTCCCGTTTCCATCCCCGCCCCCGTCCCATTCCTGTTCCCATTCTCCGCACCCAGTCCCATCCCTGGTCCTTGTCCCATCCCCTGGTCTCATCCCGGCACCATCCCTCGCCCGGTTCCATCCTCGGGCCCTGTCCCGTCCCCCGGTCTCATCCTTTCGCCTGGTGTCGTCCCCAGTCCAATCAGCACGCCCACCGGTCCCATCCCCAGTCTCATCTCATCCCCGGTCTCATCCCATCCCCGGTCTCATTGTCTCGTCGTCCTGCCTTAATGTGACAGGTTTTGTTTTTATCTTTTTGTTTTTTTTGTAAATCCTTTACTTCTCCTGTACTGATCCTAAATCACATCCTCTTGTACTCCAGTCCCATCCAAAGCTGCAACAATTATCCTGACAGCTCTGGTCTGCAGAACATCACACGGAAAATGCCTGCTCTGCCATAGTGCATTGTGGGAGACGGAGTGTTTGTACCAGATATGTTACTATAGGCCGAAATGCAGTGCAAGTCATTGTGGGAGCTCAGGTGACCTGTAATAGCGGTGTCTACTATAAGAAGCAATAATAACGGCAGCTCTGGAGGATAAGACACAATGGAACAGCAGAATATTGAGTGCAGCTCTGGAGGTGACTGGAGGATAAGACAATGAAACATCAGAATAGTGAGTGCAGCTCTGGAGGATAAGACTTGATGTAACAGCAGAGTAGTGACTGCTGCTCTGGAGGTGACTGGAGGATAAGACACGATGTAACAGCCGAATAGTGACTGCAGCTCTGGAGGTGACTGGAGGATAAGACACAATGAAATGGCAGAATAGTGAGTGCAGCTCTGGAGGATAAGATGCGATGTAATAGCAGAATAGTGAGTGCAGCTCTGGAGGATAAGATGCGATGTAACAGCAGAATAGTGAGTGCAGCTCTGGAGGATAAGATGCGATGTAATAGCAGAATAGTGAGTGCAGCTCTGGAGGATAAGATGCGATGTAATAGCAGAATAGTGAGTGCAGCTCCGGAAGATAAGATGCGATGTAACAGCAGAATAGTGAGTGCAGCTCTGGAGGATAAGATGCGATGTAACAGCAGAATAGTGAGTGCAGCTCTGGAGGATAAGTTGATTAAAGTGTCTGAGCAGTACAGGACCAGTAGAGGATTTCCGCGCTTCTTTGCGTTGCCTGGAGATTTGCACATTCTCCCAGACGTCTCGGCTTCTGGACGGTGATTTGCTCCCTGGGTCTTGTACCCTTCTCAGTTCTGGCTGTGTCCTGGCGCGGGCGCTCTATGGTTTTGTATATTTATACATATTGTACAGATCGCGCTTTCTGTACTTTGCTCTGGATTTTGCTGTAATTTATATTTTGCTGATGTTTTTTTAATTCTGATACAAAATTGTAGAATTATGCAAGAAAAATCCCTCCTGTAGTGTTTCCTGGGCGGCCGATTGTGGGGCCGTCGCCCTAGTTGTTCTGCTGTCGCCCCTGACTCGCCCTCTCGGGTGTCAAGGCCACAATATTCTCTCTCTTGCTTAGAAACTTCCACTGAATCCTTTTGTTTCCGGAGACGATTGAAGCGTCAGATAACGAAGCAGTGGAAAATCCTCCTGCGCGAAACCCCGAAGGTTTATACTCCGCCAGCCGCAACAATAAACCCGCAGAACGAAACCTGGTGTCTGTGCTCTGTAATGGCGGCAACACACCCAGTGAGAGTCAACCACGACACTGACCACCGGCCCACACAGTGCGTGTCCATACTGCATTGTAGGCACCTCATAGTCCTCCATAGATTATTATGGCCACCACATGGTCCTCCATACAGTATAATGGGCACCACCAGTAGTGTAGGGGGTGCATTATATTATATAGAGTCTGCCTATGGGGGGTGCATTATACTACAACACTAAAATCCCACATCCTAGATATCACTGAATGAAATATTCCAGTTGTAAATCTTTATTCATTGCATAGTGGAATGTATTGAGAACAATAAAACCTAAAAATGATCAATGTAAATTAGAACTAATATCCCACGGAGGTCTGGAGTTGGAATGATGCTCAAAATCAAAGTGGAAAATGAAGTTACAGGCTGATCCAACTTCAGTGGAAATGCCTTAAGACAAGGAAATGATGCTCAGTAGTGTGTGTGGCCTCCATGCCTGGGCATGCTCCTGATGAGGCGGCTGACGATCTCCTGAGGGATCTCCTCCCAGACCTGGACTAAAGCATCCACCAACTCCTGGACAGTCTGTGGTGCAACGTGACGTTGGTGGATGGTGCGAGACATGATGTCCCAGATGTGCTCAATTGGATTCAGGTCTGGGGAACCGGCAGGCCAGTCCACAGCTTCAATGCCTTCTGTCCTGCATTAGGATGAACCCAGGGCCAACCGCACCAGCATATGGTCTCACAAGGGGTCTGAGGATCTCATCTCGATACCTAATGGCAGTCAGGCTACCTCTGGCGAGCACATGGGGGGCTGTGCGGCCCTCCAAAGAAATGCCACCCCACACCATTACTGACACACTGCCAAACCGGTCATGCTGAATGATGTTCCAGGCAGCAGATCGCTCTCCACGGCATCTCCAGACTCTGTCACGTCTGTCACATGTGCTCAGTGTGAACCTGCTTTCATCTGTGAAGAGCACAGGGCGCGAGTGGCGAATTTGCCAATCCTGGTGTTCTGTGACAAATGCCAAGCGTCCTGCATGGTGTTGGGCTGTGAGCACAACCCCCATCTGTGGACGTTGGGCCCTCAGACCATCCACATGGAGTCAGTTTCTAACTGTGCAGACACATGCATATTTGTGGCCTGCTGGAGGTCATTTTGCAGGGCTCTGGCAGTGCTCCTCCTGTTCCTCCTTGCACAAAGGCTGAGGTAGCGGTCCTGCTGCTGGGTTGTTGTCCTCCTACGGCCCACTCCACGTCTCCTAATGTACTGGCCTGTCTCCTGGTAGCGCCTCCAGCCTCTGGACACTACGCTGACAGACAGCAAGCCTTCTTGCTACAGCTCGCATTGCTGTGCCATCCTGGATGAGCTGCACTACCTGAGCCACTTGTGTGGGTTGTAGAGTCCATCTCATCCTACCTGAGTGTGAAAGCACAACCAACATTCAAAAGTGACCAAAACATTGGAACAGAGATGTGGTCTGTGGTCCCCACCTGCAGAACCTCTCCTTTATTGAGGGGGTCTTGATAATTTCCAATAATTTCCATCTGTTGTCTAGTCCATTTGTACAACAGCATGTGAAATTGATTGTTAATCAGTGTTGCTTCCTAAGTGGACAGTTTGATGTCACAGAAGTTTGATTTACTTGAAGTTATATTCTGTTGTTTAAGTGTTCCCTTTATTTTTTTGAGCAGTGTATATAGAGTCTGCCTGTGGGGTGCATTATACTATATATAGTCTGCCTATGGGGGGCCATTATACTATATAAAGTCTGCCTATGGGGTACATTATAATATATAGTGTCTGCCTATAGCGGTGCATTATACTATAGAGTCTGCTTATGGGGGGTGCATTATACTATAAAGAGTCTGCCTATGGGGGGCCATTATACTATATAGAGTCTGCCTATTGGAGATGCTTTTATTATATAGAATCTGCTTATGGAGGGTGCATTATACTAGTGTATAGAGTCTGCCAATGGGGGTGCATTAGACTATATGGAGGGTGTATTATACTATAGAGATTCTGCCTATGGCGGTGCCTTATACTCTATAGAGTCTGCCTATTGGGCTGCATCATACTATATAAAGTTTGCCTATGAGGGTGCATGATACTTTATGGAGGCATATGGAGTGTGCATTATACTATTTAGAGTCTGCCTATGGGGGCCATTATACTATATATAGTCTGCCTAAGGGGGGTGCATTATACTATATAAAGTCTGCTTATGGGGGAGTGCATTATACTATATGGAGAATGCATTATACTTTATCGAGTCTATCTATTGGGGGTGCATTATGCTATATAGAGTCAGCCTATGGGGGTCCATTATACTATATAAAGTTTGCCTATGGGAGTGCATTATACTATATGGAGGCATATGGGGAGTGCATTATACTATATTGAGGACTATGGTGTATTTTACTATGTAGAGGCTATCTAGGCAGATATCATATAGTGTGGAGATTACAGTGAGGCAGCCATCATACCGTGTTGGAGCCATCAAACAGTTTGGTGGCTACTAAGTGGTCAGTATACTGTGTGGGTGGTACAATACAGTAAGGGGTCATTATACTGTGCATAGGGGAGCTGTACAGGAGGGAAGACTGGGGACATTATTCAATGTAAAGTGGGCACTTATTGTTATAGGGGAACTCTGGTTGCTGTGACTGTCAAAGGGGCACACAAAGCACAATATTACTTTCTGGGCACTGTTTTCTAGGGCACTTGCACCCGGCATTACTATATTGTAGAGGTTTGTTTTACCATCTAGAGGCACACAGAACCTCACAGCAGGAGCAGTAACAGGGTCACATACGGCAGCAGCAGCTCAGTATTGTGGTATAAGCAGGATGAGGAGGTTGTGCAGGTTGGGAATAGATGGTGAAGGGGCTGGAATATGAAACGTGTCTTTGTTGTAATCTCTGCAACTGAGTCCTGGCTGGAGAAGTTGTTGTGTCGGTCTGGGCCAGATGGAAAAGACGTGAAAAGTGACGACTCCATCAGAAAGAACGTCAGCGGTAAGTCACCATCTGTAACTGCTGTGATCTCTTACATGTTCTGTAGGACTGGTATCTACCACTGACCATATGGCGGTAGTATCCATGCTGCTCTTTATATAGAGATTATTTTCAGTAATAGCGCAGTCATCTGCTGAGGTTCTCTTGCACTATTAGGGTGCGTCACCAAGTTGTAATCAATGTTACCTGGTTAGGGGCCCACTCAGAAGTTTCGCCCCCCCCCCCCTTCACCCTAGCTACGCCTCTGGGCACCACATAATCCTCAATACAGTATAGTTGTCACACTGTGACGGTCTTTTGTAAGGAAGTGACCCTGACTATCCCTGTCTTTGACCTCACTATGCTCCTGTTAAACCCTTATTTGTCCCTACCCCATGAGGCTGGGACATAAACTAAAGGTAAACCAAACACAAAGACAAAACAGTGATAACAGAAAACCTCTATCATACAAAAGCAGTAACCAACAATAGGGAGGAGGATAGGGACAGAGAGGAATAAACTAAATGGGAACAGGGACCAGGAGAAAAACACCCATAACATAGAAAACCACAGAATACCACAACTCCAACCACTTAACTTTAGTACACTGCACAGGAAGACGAATCTCCCACGGGCAGGGACAAGAAGGTCTGACTAGACTAAGAAGAGGTAAGAGCTGGAATAAAGCTGCATGTTTCTGACCAGGATACAATGGGCCATTAACCAACGTGACCATCTATCTCCAGGTCTTCCAGGCCCTCGGGGCTGGGCTTATCCGGATGGGCCACATGAAAGGACTGAATTAGTTCACTGGCATTAATCTCAGATGCCGGCACCCACATCCTCTCCTAACCCTACCCCTTCCCATGTACCAGGTACTGTATACGAGAATCCATAATTCCTGGACCTGAAACTCCAAATGGACGCATTATACTCTATTGAGGACTATGAGGTTTGCATGATACTATATCAAGGACCATGGGGAATGCATTGTACCATATGTAGGACTATGGGCGCTGTATTATACTATGTGAAGGGCTATGGGGTGTATTATACTAAACAAGCAAAATGTTGCCAATTCATCGAGTGATTGGATTCTTTATGCTGGAACATAAATCATTGTTCTCGGCAGCACATCTCCAGTGTAAGCTGCAGATGTGCTGCTGAAAAAATACTGTATGTGGACAGATTTATCTCCTAATGACCATTCTGTCCCCGTCATTGTTCCTCAGTCGGTGTAAAGAGGCCGGGAAACAAGAACTGAACAACTTCAATATTGTCGATTGCTCATTTAAGGGCCTGAACTCAGCGCATGTAAATACAACTGAAATGTTTCTGTGTGATGGTGCAACATGTCAGCATTTGGGGCCCCAATTTAAAATTTTGCTCAGGGCCCCACTTTATCTAAAACCGGCCCTAGGTATGTATAATGGTAGAAGAGCCCCAGACGGATGAGTATGCTTATAGAATACGCACATAGAATGCGCACAGACATTACAGGAAGACAGTTGACTACATCTCGATGCAACCTTGGTCACCAAAAATTACATGAAAGGAGGTCCAAGGTCACCTTCCTGGATGACCAGCAAGGGCCGAGCTATGATTGGTCCTAAAACTTTGAGACACAGATGCAATAGTACAAATAATTTCCCTGAAGGACAAGCAGGGCATCCCCCTGAGCCTTCAATACCTCTCCCTCCAGCTTCAATCCCCTGGTGGAGATAATCACCCCGTCCTCTAAAATAGGGACAGTCATCTGAACAGCCAGACCAGGGAGACTCCGAGACAAAGCATCAGCTTTCATGTTCTTAGTCTCAGGACGGTAAGTGACAATAAAATTCTGGTCTGGTGAAAAACAAAGATCATCTATCTTGTCTGGGGTTAATGTTGAGGAGAGCCATAAGATCAAATAATTAACCTCAAGACATAAGAGATTGAGAGAAGTGACCCATAACATGTATTGTTTAACCTTACTTAAGCTTTCTCAGATCAAAGTTAGACACTAAAGATGGCTGCAATTTCCTCTATCAGTACACCATGTGCTGATATCCAAGATGATCAATGAGACCCTAAAGATGGCTGCCATTTCCTGTATCAGCAGACCATGTGCTGATATCCAAGATAACGCCCACCCTGATAACCTCATGGATCCACCCACAGTGACGCCCACCTTGATGACCTCATGGATACGACCACGGACTTGATCATTGCCCAACCCACTAACCAATGGAATACATAAGATCACTCCCATCTCAGAGTTAACGAGCCCCCTTACAGGGGATATATAAACCTGTGTTCTAATTAAATAAAGGTCCTTGGAGCTGAGCCATAGATTGATCAAGGAGAGTTTACATCCGACTGTGTGTGTCTGGTGTATTTCTTTAGTGCGCACCTGATCAATATCCATTAGGCCAGGAGTAGGCAACTAGAGTGAACATTTCTTATTGTTCAACCTAACATAAAGAGGTACAACAGATGATCAGTAATGACAGTGACATGGTGGACTGTCCCCTCCAAAAAGTGACGCTGCTCCTCAAAAGCCAACATGATGGCCAAAAGTTCCCTATTGGCCACAACATAGTTCCTTTCGGCCAATGATAATTTTTTAGAAAAGGCGACATGGATGGCACTGACCAGGGGACGAGAGACAACACAACCCCGACCTCACCTCAGAGGCATCAACTTCAACAATATAAGGTTGGGAAACATCGGTTGAATGAGTTCAGGAGCAGTGGAAAATATTTCTTCATAAAGAAAATACCTGGCAGCCACGGTCGGACCACCTCGAGAAGTCCGTAGCTTTGTCATGTCAGTGAAGGGGTTTGACAATAGACGAGAAGTTTCTGATAAACATGATAGCAGTTAGCAAACCCCAAAAAAGCATTGTAATGCTTTCAGATTTTCTGGCAGAATCCATTCCAGAATTGCACGGACCTCATCAGGACCAGACAGATTGTATAATCTGGTCTTGGGTAGTGTCGCTCCAGGGTGCAGGATTGCAGGGCAATCCTACACAGTGGGGAGGCAGTTCCCCCTTTTCTGAGAACACATGCACAAAATCAGGCAGAAAAAGGGTATGGTTTAGTGGAAACAGTAGAAATGATAGCACCCAGGCAATTATTTTGCAGATATTTTACTATTTCTTTGGCCGGCCAGTCAATAACCGAATTATTCTCCGTTAGGGAAGACCCAGCACAATAGAAGAAGAGATACTTCCAAGATATAACAAGAGAAGAGCTCCCTGTGAAGAACCCTATGTGCAGGTTCACATTATGCACCACTGGAGTAAAATTTCTCTGACCAAGAGTCAATCACAAATATGGGGATGGACTTCGCCAGAATACTACAGAGAATCCCAAGGTCCTGAGCATCCACCATATTGGCTCCCGCCCCGCTATCCAAGAACATGGATATTTTCTCAGTTTTAGTACCAATAACCACTTCTGTGGGTAAGAAAAACTGAGCCACACATGTGGAGGAGACTTATACACCCAGGTGGTTATCCTCCACACAACCTGAGGTGAGAAGTGTTCTGATGGCTTTTTGTGCCTTAATAAAGAATGCCAACCCCAATGAAATGCCCTGTTGACCACAGAAAAAACACCATCCAACAGACTCATGCCGAGGGGAGGCCCCTCCAACTACATTGGTTCTTCAGGGCACACAGGTTGAACCTGTTTTAAGGAGCACCATGGGGGCGGACTCACAATAGGTCTTACCCCGAGGCATCTATCAATGTGTATGGACCAGAGTTATGGCCACCTCCAACGAATCAGAAGTCTCGTAAAGCGCTTTTAATACTTCAGACAGGCCCTGACAAAACTGACTCCTAAGAGCAGGATTGTTCCACAGGGTGTCAATGACCCATCTACGGAACTTACGTAAAATTCCCCTGCCAGCCAGCCTCCCTGCTGGAGCTTATATGCCAGCTAGCCTCCCCACTGGAGCATACGTGTCAGCTTGCGTGCTGGCTGGTCTGCCCGCTGGAGCTTATGTGTCAGCCCACCTCCCTTCTGGAGCTTACATACCGGTGCCTGTCTCCCTGCTGGAGCTTATGTGTTGGCCGGTCTCCCTGCTGGAGCTTACGTGTTGGCCGGTCTCCCTGCTGGAGCTTACGTGTTGGCTGGTCTCCCTTCTGGAGCTTATGTGTCGGCCCGTCTCCCTGCTGGAGCTTATGTATTGGCCGGTCTCCCTGCTGGAGCTTACTTGTTGGCCGGTCTCCCTGCTGGAGCTTACTTGTTGGCCGGTCTCCCTGCTGGAGCTTACATGTTGGCCGGTCTCCCTGCTGGAGCTTACATTTCGGCCCATCTCCCTGCTGGAGCTTATGTGTTGGCCCATCTCCCCATTGGAGCTTACGTTTTGGCCCATCTCCCTGCTGGAGCTTATGTGTTGGCCCATCTCCCCACTGGAGCTTACATGTTGGCCGGTCTCCCTGCTGGAGCTTATGTAGTTTAAACTCAGCAAGGAAGACACGGCTTGGATCATTATACACGAGGCTTAAGGTACCGTCACACTCAGCGACGCTGCAGCAATATAGACAACAAGCCGACCTAAACTTGATCGCTGGAGCGTCGCTGTTTAGGTCGTCAGAGACGTCAAACACAGCAACTCCAGAACGATGCAGGAGCGATCCAGTGACGTAACGGCAACTCACTTCTCATTCTCGCTGGTTGATAGCTCCATGTCAAACAGCCGGAGTGTACCGACCCGACACACATCTAGGGGCGTTGCAGCGTAGCCAGATAGGCGTGTTTCTCCACAGGGAGACACCCAGGATGTGGCGTCCCGGAATATAAACCGCGACTCTACAGCGATTCAGTCTTTCCATATTTTTTGCGAGCTGCGTCTTCACGTTCTGCCTTTCCAGCGTCCTGTCCGGAACGACCCTCCGCCAGCTACGATCCTCTTCTCCCGAGAGCGTCCTGTCCAGAAACGCCATTGTTCCTGCTGCAAATTCCCTCTCAGGTCGTCGTGGTTGAGGGCGTCTCCTTTTGTAATGTAACACGCCTACCTGGCTAGATGGAGACGCTGCGACGCCCCCTATGCTCGTTGCTGGCGTCGTTGCTTTTGATGTCAAACATGACGATACACGCCGACCTGGCGACGAAATAAAGTTCTGGACTTCTAGCTCCGACCAGCGATGGCACAGCGGGATCCAGATCGCTGCTGCGTGTCAAACACAACGAGATCGCTATCCAGGACGCTGCAACGTCACGGATTGTTGTCGTTCTCTTTGCAAAGTTGCTGAGTGTGACGGTACCTTTAGAGCCTCAAAAAAAATATCAACCAACCAGAGAGACAATGAGTCTGGCGGAAGTTAAAAGGCCTAGGATTGAGAATCTCCTTAAAGGAGAAAAATAACTATCTCAACCCATGGCTCCTCACTCCCAGATGAACAAGGACGAAACCTAAAATAAATCCTGCAGGCTTCACGGAGCACAACAAATTTATCCCATCCTCCAAAAACCTCTGAGAGGACCACTTTAGGTTCCCGTTCAGTCTGACAGCCCACCAGACCAACAGCCTGCTGCTATGAAACCATACATTGCAGATCTGACAGATCAAGCAACGGACCCTGCAATTCTTTGGCAAGGACTGCAACGGGATCCATAGCAAGATCCAAAATGTGGGGCCAGTGAAAATGTCACGCTGTGACGGGCTTCAATAAGGAAGGAGGGCCTCAGACTGTCCCTGTAACTGGGACCCTAACTGTCCCAGGGGTACTCTTGAAGGTAGAGAGGCTCGAGCCTCCAACTTTACTATGCTCTTGTTAAACCCTAATCTGTCCTATCTCTCACCCCATGAGGCTGGGGACAGAAATGAAAGGTAAACAAAACACAAAGACAAAACAGGGATAACAGAAAACCTGTATCATACAAAAGCAGTATCCAACCATAGGGAGGAGGATAGGGACAGGGAGGAATAAACTAAATGGGGACAGAGACCAGGAGATAAACACACACGTACAACAGCAACTTACAGATCACTACTGCAACAACTCTACTCCAACTACTTAGCTTTAGCACTCAGCACAGTAATACGAATCTTTCACAGGCAGGTAGAAGAAGGTTTGATCAGTTTCTATAAGAAGAGGCAATGACTAGATCAGAAGCATCTGAAATGGAACTGCATGTTTCTGACCAGCATACAATGGGTTGTTAACCTCTTCAGCACCAGAAGAAACTAAATCCAACTAATATGGGACACAAAGCACTTCATCTCTAAAGAAGACCTGCAATTCATTACCTGACTTGACCGTCTAACTCCATGTCTTCCAGGAGAATGTGACATCCTCACGACCATAATAGGCAGCACAAAGTCCTCCATACAGTATAATATCCTCCATATAATGCTCCATGCAATATAATGACCCTTTCAATATAATGGGCCCCATGTAGTCGTTCATACTGTATTATGGGCCTCACATAGTCCTCTGTCAGGAAGAAATGAATTATTTTCCATTGTTCTGGTGAAACAAGCAGAGCTGGCCAACTACTCCTCCCACCACTGGTTTCTCTAAGGGTACTGTCACACAGTGCAATTGTGATCGCTACGACCATACGATTCGTGACGTTCTAGCGATATCGTTACGATATCGCAGTGTCTGACACGCAGCAGCGATCAGGGACCCTGCTGAGAATCGTACGTCGTAGCAGATCGTATGGAACTTTCTTTCGTCGCTTGATCACCCGCTGACATCGCTGGATCGTTGTGTGTGACACCGATCCAGCGATGTGTTCGCTTGTAACCAGGGTAAACATCGGGTAACTAAGCGCAGGGCCGCGCTTAGTAACCCGATGTTTACCCTGGTTACCAGCGTAAACGTAAAAAAAACAAACAGTACATACTCACATTCCGGTGTCTGTCCTCCGGCGTCTCAGCTTCTCTGCACTGTGAGCGCCTGCCGGCAGGAAAGCGAGCACAGCGGTGACGCGGTGACGTCACCGCTGTGCTTTCCGGCTATGGCTTACACAGTGGAGAGAAGCTGAGACGCCGGAGGACAGACACCGGAATGTAAGTATGTACTGTTTGTTTTTTTTACGTTTACGCTGGTAACCAGGGTAAACATCGGGTTACTAAGCGCGGCCCTGCGCTTAGTAACCCGATGTTTACCCTGGTTACCCGTGGACTTCGGCATCGCTCCAGCGCCGTGATTGCAACGTGTGACCGCAGTCTACGACGCTGGAGCGATAATCATACGACGCTGCGACGTCACGGATCGTGCCGTCGTAGCGATCAAAATTGCACTGTACCCTAAGACCAAATCCTTCATGCAATCCCTTCCCCCAAACCCCCCTGCCCGTGAATTTCCAACCCTCCTCAATTCAGGCAGATGGTCAGCTCTGGAATGTGAGTTTTATTACCTTCTAATACTAACAGAGCTGAATGTTCTTTCCCTCCAAAAACCTATTTGTCTTATAAGCCAAACACTCAAAGTCTAATTTAGTAATACACATTAACCCCAGAAACATAAAAATTGGATTTCCAGGATCTGGGCACTTGGGGTTACGCATGGCAGCGTTTTGCGGCATTTAGGGCCATCAGAAACCTGGGAAATGAATTTCTACCCACCAGCAAATCATAGACATACCGTGTTTGGACTCTAAGGAATGGTAAAATTACAGGGGGAAAATAATGCCAATATCGTTGGCCTGTGAGCTTCCAGGCCAGAGATATTGAAAAAAGGAGTTTTTGATAACTTTCCAAAATAGGTATACCTCTCAGAAAACAGCCTACATGTGAGTCCAGCCAAAGTGGGAGTCCCTAAGTTCATGGCCAAACCATAAAACAGGAGTGCCCATTTTGTGAGGCATTCAGAGCCGGAGAGACAACAGCTAACACCATGCTGGGGTGCTGAATCATCCTTTTGGGAACTCTCCTCCCCTTTATCGACACGTCATGCCTGTGACTGATATTTAGTAAGTTTTGTACCTTTATCCCTTTCATTTTATAACTGTTTGTGCATATTTGTATTTTGTCTCTTTTGTAATATATTTTGTATTTTTGTAAACACTGCCAATTTTTCTGTAGTAAACTTATAAATTTGCTAGCTTCGTTCAGTTGCTCTGTGATCGAACCAAAACATACTCCATGCCAATTCACACTACTTGGGGTTGGTTTCTGACCCGATATAGGCTGAGTAATGGACCAGGCTCCTATCTAACAAGGAACTGGTGGCAGCATAGCGTTCTGGTGTTATTGGGGAATCCTGGCAGTGATGGAAGGTGGTTTATATGTGTATCCCTGGCCTGGGACTGATGATATTTACAGAATAATGGGCCCCATATAGTTGTTCATACATTATGGGCCTCCCATGGTCCTCCATACAGTATTATGGGCTTTGCATAGTCCTCGATACAGTATGATGGGCCCCATATAATGCTCCATACGATATAATTCTCCTTACAGTATAATGGGCAGCATATGGTTGTTCATACAGTATTATGGGCCTCCCATAGGCCTGCATACAGTATTATGGGTCTCACATAGTCCTCCATGCAGTATGATGGGCCCCATATAATGCTCCATTCAATTTATTTCTCCTTCCAGTATAATGGTATTGGTACTTTTGGAAGTGTGGACAGGGGGTCAAGTCCTGCTGGAGAATGACATTTCCATCTCCAAAAAGCTTGTCTGCAGAGGGAAGCATGAAGTGCTCTAACATTTCCTGGTAGACGGCTGCGCTGACTTTGGTCTTGATAAAACCCAGTGGACCTACACCAGCAGATGACATGGCTCCCCAAACCATCACTGATTGTAGAAACTTCACACCAGACCTCCAGCAGCTTGGATTGTGGCCTCCACTCTTCCTCCAGACTCTGGGACCTTGATTTCCAAATGAAATGCAGAATTTATTTTCAACTGAACACAACACCCTGGACCACTGAGCAACAGTCCAGTTCTTTTTCTCCTTGGCCCAGGTAAGACGCTTCTGGCGTTGTCTATTGGTCATGATGAGTGGCTGACACAAGGAATGTGACACTTGTAGCTCATGTCCTGGACACGTCTGTGTGTGGTGAAGCAATGACGCCAGCAGCAGTCCGCTCCTTGTGAATCTCCCCATTATTGAATGGCCTTTTCTTAACAATCCTTTCCAGGCTGCGGTTATCCCGGTTGCTTGTGCACCTTTTTCTACCACACTTTTTTCTTCCACTCCACTTTCCATTAATATTCTTGGATACAGCACTGTGTGAACAGCCGGCTTCTTTAGCAATGACCTTTTGTGGCTTCCCCTCCTTGTGGAGTGTGTCAGTGATGCCTTCTGGACATCTGTCAGGTCAGCAGTCTTCCCCATGATCGTGGAGCTACTGGAACAGACTATGGGATCTTTATAAACGCTTAGGAGCCTTTACAGGTGATTATTGTTAATTATTCTAATTTACTGAGATAATGACGTTTGGGTTTTCATTGGCTGTAAGCCATAATCAACAATATTAACAGATATAAACATGTGAAATAGATCCCTCTGTGGGTAATGACTCTATAGAATATAGGAGATTCATTTTTTGTATTGAAGAACTGAAATAAATTCACTTTTTGATGATATTCTAATTTAGTGAGAAGCACTTGTATTTATTGTAAGAATGTGCTGTGTGCAGTTTTACCTTATGGAGAAAATATGATTAGGGTCCAGGATTGGGTTGATAACTTCAGCGTCTCCTATATGACATTTTGCTTGTTCTGTTACTGGTTTTAATCATTTGTGATTTAATAAAAATCTTTTTTTCTCATGGATCTCTTCTTCGCTCAATCCTTTGTTTATTCATCTCAAGTTTTTGGTATTGGTTCTCCGTAGAGAAGGTACAGACTGTTCATCACCGTCTCTGCCTTATCGCTACATATCCAAACTAAACAATCATAGAGTACACAGAACAAGAAGCCCCCTCAGCCCCAGCAGTCAGTGATTGAGACAGCAGGAGCAGCTTTGACTCAGGAGATGCAGTCAGCTAAGCTGTGCAGCCAAGAGGTGGAATTTCCACTGTAACTTGAGTTAATTTACCAACCCGTTACAGAGAAAGGTGGCAATAACAAAATAAAGTATTTAAAAATGTTTAAGTGTCCCCTCAGAGGTCATTCATGACTTTATGGAGGGCACAATGAGTGAAATAAAAACATAAGTAGAAAAAATGTCTTGGCCTCTCCCAAGATTATAAACCCAACAAAGTGGAGCTGGCCGTGCTTTCCAGAGGACTCTCATTTTGTCCTACTAAGGCCCTGGATAAAACTGAACTCTGCAGGGATATGGAGCATTATTTCAGGAGACTGCGCCTGAGGGAATATTTCAATGATACAGAAGATTCAGAACCCACCTGGACTGAAGGAAAAGGGATCCTAACAACCAAGAAGAGGTCAGACTGGACACCTCCACCGGGACGCAACCCTCATTTGGATAAATATATAGACTCCTTCAGACATGTGACAAAATCCACCATCATAGAAATTAACAGGAGACAAGCGTCCAACATCAGTGCCCAGGAGAGAAAGGTCACACAGTCTCTGAAAACCAACAAAGAAATGATCATCAAACCTGCTGACAAGGGAGGTGCAATAGTCATGATGAACACATCAGACTACATGAAGGAAGCAAACAGACAACTTATGGACACACGCTACTACAAAAAAATCGGAGTCGGATCCTACACAGGACTATTACAAGGAACTAAACAAGTTGGTATCTTGTCTGCCCGACGTATCCATAAGAGCCAATAACCTGATACCAGAAAGTCCAAGAACAGGGACATTCTACATGCTCCCAAAATCCACAAATCTGGAAACCCAGGAAGACCAATTATTTCATGTGTGGGCACCCTTACTGAGCAGGTATCTGGATGGATAGAGGGTATTCTTAAACCCCTGGTAAAGGACACACCCAGCTTCATTCAGGACACAACTGACCTATTGAATAAACTATCAGCAATAGGTCCTCTACCAGAAGGAACCATCCTGGCCACCATGGATGTGGAATCTTTGTACTCCAATATCCCACACCAGGATGGATTAAATGCCTGCAAATTCTTCATGGAAAACACAGGGACTGATGCGGATTCTGTGGTGAAACTTATAAAATTCATCCTCACCTGCAATTACTTTGAATTTGACAAGAAGATCTATCTACAGGAGACTGGCACAGCAATGGGAAGTAAAATGGCCCCACAGTATGCAAATCTCTTCATGGCCAAGCTTGAGAGCGACTTTTTGTCCTTATGTCCCACCAGGCCTCTGGCGTACTACCGCTACATTGATGACATTTTAATCATCTGGACGGAGTCTGAGCCACAGCTAAAGACGTTCCATGAACAGTTTAATCAATTTCATCCCACCATCAACTTAACACTCAACTACTCCTGCACTGAAATTAACTTTCTGGACACCATCATTAAGCTGCAGAACAATAAAATAGAGACATCCCTGTATCAGAAGCCAATCGACCGTCCAACATACCTTAAATGGGACAGTTCCCATCCAAAACACATAAAAAACTCCATTGTCTACAGCCAAGCCATCAGATACAATCGTATATGTTCCAACCCAATGGACAGGGATGAACACCTTGGTCGCCTCAGAAAGACCTTTTCGAATCAGGGCTATCATCCAAGAACAATTGAAAACCAGATCACAAGAGCCACCAGAATATCAAGGAATCACCTGCTACATTACAAAACTAAAGAAGAAAATAACCGTGTAACTCTAGTAGTCACCTACAATCCAAATCTGGAGGTGCTAAGGGGAGCTGCACGGAAATTGCAACCTTTACTGCAAAAAGATGCCCGATTACAATCCTCCAGACCCCCCACTACTGTGTTTTAGGCAGCCCCCAAATCTAAGAACTAGGGTTGAGCGACTTTTCATTTTTTGAGATCGAGTCGGGTTTCACGAAACCCGACTTTCTCAAAAGTCGGGCCGAGTGAAATCGGCCGATCTTATTGAAAAGTCGTGGTCGGGGATCGGCCAAAACACGAAACCCAATGCAATTCAATGGGGAAGCATACTTTTTTAATATTTGCTTCAGCGCGATAATGTTGAAAAGCTGGTAATTCAATTGCCGGCTTTTCATTTCTCCTGCCTAAACCCGACATGATATGAGACATGATTACATACAGTAAACCATCTCATATCCCCATTTTTTTTGCATATTCCACACTACTAATGTTAGTAGGTGCAAAATTTCGATGCTGTAGCTATTAAATTTAAGGGTTAAATCACGGAAAAAATTGGCGTGGGCTCCCGCGCAATTTTCTCCGCCAGAGTGGTAAAGCCAGTGACTGAGGGCAGATATTAATAGCCAGGAGAGGGTCCATGGTTATTGGCCCCCCCTGGCTACAAACATCTGCCCCCAGCCACCCCAGAAAAGGCACATCTGGAAGATGCGCCTATTCTGGCACTTGGCCACTCTCTTCCCACTCCCTGTAGTGGTGGGATATGGGGTAATGAAGGGTTAATGCCACCTTGCTATTGTAAGGTGACATTAAGCCAGATTAATAATGGAGAGGCGTCAATTATGACACCTATCCATTATTAATCCAATTGTATGAAAGGGTTAAAAAAAACACACACAATATTGCAAAGTATTTTAATGAAATAAACACACAGGTTGTTTTCATATTTTATTGCTCTCTCAATCCACCTGAAGACCCTCGCTTGGAAAAATAATAAACCAACAATATACATACCCTCTGATGAACTGTCACGTCCCACGAGGTAAATCCATCTGAAGGGGTGTCTGCCCCTCCCTGGTGTTTGCCCTCAACTGAATAAAGCTGAGCTTCAACCTTCTGGCTTTCGGCCTATAGTATCAGATATTAAACTGCATTTGGCCTTCAACTTTGGTTACTGCCTACTAACAGTGTCTGCCCCTCCCTGGTGTTTGCCCTCAACTGAATAAAGCTGAGCTTGAACCTTCTGGCTTTCGACCTATAGTATCAGATATTAAACTGCATTTGGCCTTCAACTTATGTTACGGCCTACTAACGGTGTCTGCTGTTATGACCCCAATGGCGAGGGTCTCAGAGGAACATGGAAGTCTGCAGAATACAAAAATCCAGCTCATAGGGCAGTGGTAACTGGGTTGACCATATATCTACTCCTAACGCCAACACTAGAAGTAGCCGGGGATCATTCCTACGTTGATTCTAGATGACACGCGCCAGCCGGAGAATCTAGCTACCCCTAGTAGAGGAAAACAAAGACCTTTCTTGCCTCCAGAGAAGGGGACCCCAAAGCTGGATAGAAGCCCCCCACAAATAATGACGGTGAGGTAAGAGGAAATGACAAACACAGAAATGAACCAGGTTTAGCACAGAGAGGCCCGCTTACTGATAGAAGAATAAAGAAAGGTAACTTATATGGTCAACAAAAACCCTATCAAAATCCACACTGGAAATTCAAGAACCCCCGAACCGTCTAACGGTCCGGGGGGAGAACACCAGCCCCCTAGAGCTTCCAGCAAAGGTCAGGATATAGATTTGGAACAAGCTGGACAAAAATACAAAACCAAAACAAATAGCAAAAAGCAAAAGGCAGACTTAGCTGATATAACTGGAACCAGGATCAGTAGACAAGAGCACAGCAGACTAGCTCTGATAACTACGTTGCCAGGCATTGAACTGAAGGTCCAGGGAGCTTATATAGCAACACCCCTAACTAACGACCCAGGTGCGGATAAAAGGAATGACAGAAAAACCAGAGTCAAAAAACTAGTAACCACTAGAGGGAGCAAAAAGCAAATTCACAACAGTACCCCCCCCTTAGTGAGGGGTCACCGAACCCTCACCACGACCACCAGGGCGATCAGGATGAGCGGCATGAAAGGCACGAACTAAATCGGCCGCATGAACATCAGAGGCGACCACCCAGGAATTATCCTCCTGACCATAGCCCTTCCACTTGACCAGGTACTGAAGCCTCCGCCTGGAGAGGCGAGAATCCAAGATCTTCTCCACCACGTACTCCAACTCGCCCTCAACCAACACCGGAGCAGGAGGCTCAGCAGAAGGAACTACAGGCACAATGTACCGCCGCAACAAGGACCTATGAAATACATTGTGAATAGCAAACGACACAGGAAGATCCAGACGAAAAGATACAGGATTAAGGATTTCCAATATCTTGTAAGGCCCAATAAAACGAGGTTTAAATTTGGGAGAGGAGACCTTCATAGGAACAAAGCGGGAAGAAAGCCACACCAAATCCCCAACGCGTAGTCGGGGACCCACACCGCGGCGGCGGTTGGCAAAGCGCTGAGCCTTCTCCTGTGACAACTTCAAGTTGTCCACCACATGATTCCAGATCCGCTGCAACCTATCCACCACAGAATCCACCCCAGGACAGTCAGAAGGCTCCACATGACCCGAAGAAAAGCGAGGATGGAAACCAGAGTTGCAGAAAAAAGGCGAAACCAAGGTGGCGGAACTAGCCCGATTATTAAGGGCAAACTCAGCCAACGGCAAGAATGTCACCCAATCGTCCTGATCAGCAGAGACAAAACACCTCAAATAAGCCTCCAAAGTCTGATTGGTTCGCTCCGTCTGTCCATTAGTCTGAGGATGGAAAGCAGACGAAAACGACAAATCAATGCCCATCCTACTACAAAAGGATCGCCAGAACCTGGAAACGAACTGGGATCCTCTGTCTGACACAATATTCTCAGGGATGCCGTGCAAACGAACCACGTTCTGGAAAAACACAGGAACCAGATCGGAAGAGGAAGGCAGCTTAGGCAAAGGAACCAAATGGACCATCTTGGAGAAGCGATCACATATCACCCAGATAACGGACATGCCCTGAGATAGCGGAAGATCAGAAATGAAATCCATGGAGATATGTGTCCAAGGTCTCTTCGGGACAGGCAAGGGCGAGAGCAAACCGCTGGCACGAGAACAGCAAGGCTTAGCTCGAGCACAAGTCCCACAGGACTGCACAAATGACCGCACATCCCTTGACAAGGAAGGCCACCAAAAGGACCTGGCCACCAGATCTCTGGTGCCAAAAATTCCCGGGTGACCTGCCAACACCGAGGAATGAACCTCGGAAATGACTCTGCTGGTCCACTTATCCGGGACAAACAGTCTGTCAGGTGGACAAGACTCAGGCCTATCAGCCTGAAATCTCTGCAACACACGTCGCAGATCTGGAGAAATAGCTGACAAGATAACTCCATCTTTAAGAATACCAACAGGATCAGCGACTCCAGGAGCATCAGGCACAAAGCTCCTAGAAAGAGCATCGGCCTTCACATTCTTTGAACCTGGTAAATACGAGACAACAAAATCAAAGCGGGAGAAAAACAATGACCAGCGGGCCTGTCTCGGATTAAGGCGTTTAGCAGACTCGAGATACATCAGATTTTTGTGATCAGTCAAGACCACCACACGATGCTTAGCACCCTCGAGCCAATGACGCCACTCCTCAAATGCCCATTTCATGGCCAACAACTCCCGATTGCCCACATCATAATTTCGCTCGGCAGGCGAAAACTTCCTAGAGAAAAAGGCACAAGGTTTCATAACAGAGCAACCAGGGCCTCTCTGCGACAAAACGGCCCCTGCCCCAATCTCCGAAGCATCCACCTCAACCTGAAAGGGAAGTGAGACGTCAGGCTGGCACAAAACAGGCGCCGAAGTAAACCGGCGTTTCAACTCCTGGAAAGCCTCCACGGCAGCAGGAGCCCAGTTAGCTACATCGGAGCCCTTCTTGGTCATATCCGTCAAAGGTTTCACAATGCTAGAAAAATTAGCGATAAAACGACGGTAGAAGTTAGCGAAGCCCAAGAACTTCTGAAGACTCTTAACTGACGAGGGCTGAGTCCAATCAAGAATAGCTCGGACCTTGACTGGGTCCATCTCCACAGCAGAAGGGGAAAAATGAACCCCAAAAAGGGAACCTTCTGTACACCAAAGAGACACTTTGAGCCCTTGACAAACAAAGAATTTTCACGCAAAATTTTAAAGACCAACCTGACCTGCTCCACATGCGAATCCCAATCATCAGAAAAAACCAAAATATCATCCAGATAAACAATCAAAAATTTATCCAGATACTTCCGGAAAATGTCATGCATAAAGGACTGAAAAACTGAAGGCGCATTGGAGAGCCCAAAAGGCATCACCAAGTACTCAAAATGACCTTCGGGCGTATTGAATGCGGTTTTCCATTCATCACCTTGCTTAATGCGCACAAGGTTGTACGCACCACGAAGGTCTATCTTGGTGAACCACTTGGCACCCTTAATCCGGGCAAACAAGTCAGACAACAGCGGTAAAGGATACTGAAATTTGACAGTGATCTTATTTAAAAGCCGATAATCAATACAAGGTCTCAAAGATCCGTCCTTTTTTGCCACAAAAAAGAATCCCGCACCAAGAGGGGAAGAAGACGGACGAATATGTCCTTTCTCCAGAGACTCCTTGATATATGAACGCATAGCGGTATGTTCAGGTACCGACAGATTAAACAGTCTTCCCTTAGGAAATTTACTGCCTGGGATCAAATCTATAGCGCAGTCACAGTCCCTATGAGGAGGCAGTGCACTGGACTCAGACTCACTGAAGACATCCTGATAATCAGACAAATACTCCGGAACTTCCGAAGGCGTAGAAGAAGCAATAGACACAGGCAGGGAATCCTCATGAATACCACGACAGCCCCAACTTGAGACTGACATAGCCTTCCAGTCCAGGACTGGATTATGGGTCTGTAACCATGGCAGCCCTAAAACGACCAAATCATGCATTTTATGTAAAACCAGGAAGCGTATCACCTCGCGGTGTTCAGGAGTCATGCACATGGTAACCTGAGTCCAATACTGCGGTTTATTTGCTGCCAATGGTGTAGCATCAATACCCCTAAGAGGAATAGGATTTTCTAATGGTTCAAGAGTAAATCCACAGCGCTTAGCAAATGAGAGATCCATGAGACTCAGGGCAGCACCTGAATCTACAAACGCCATGACAGGATATGATGACAGTGAGCAAATCAAAGTTACAGACAGAATAAATTTAGGTTGCAAATTACCAACGGTGACAGGACTAACAACCTTAGCTATACGTTTAGAGCATGCTGAGATAACATGTGTAGAATCACCACAGTAGTAGCACAAGCCATTCCGGCGTCTATGAATTTTCCGCTCATTTCTAGTCAGGATTCTATCACATTGCATTAAATCAGGTGTCTGTTCAGACAACACCATGAGGGAATTTGCGGTTTTGCGCTCCCGCAACCGCCGGTCAATTTGAATAGCCAGTGCCATAGTATCATTCAGACCTGTGGGAATGGGAAAACCCACCATAACATTCTTAATGGCTTCAGAAAGGCCATTTCTAAAATTAGCGGCCAGTGCACACTCGTTCCAATGTGTCAGCACGGACCATTTCCGAAATTTTTGGCAATACACTTCAGCCTCGTCCTGCCCCTGAGACATAGCCAGCAAGGCCTTTTCTGCCTGAATCTCAAGATTGGGTTCCTCATAAAGTAAACCGAGCGCCAGAAAAAACGCATCAAGATCAGCCAATGCCGGATCTCCTGGCGCCAGCGAAAAAGCCCAATCCTGAGGGTCGCCCCGTAAGAACGAAATAACAATTTTTACTTGCTGAGCAGAATCTCCTGATGAACAGGGTCTCAGGGACAAAAACAATTTACAATTATTCACGAAATTCCTAAACTTAAACCTGTCTCCGGAAAACAGTTCAGGAATCGGTATTTTAGGTTCTGACCTAGGATTTCTGATAACATAGTCTTGTATGCCCTGCACACGAGTAGCCAGCTGGTCCACACTTGTAATCAAGGTCTGGACATTCATGTCTGCAGCAAGCATAGCCACTCTGAGGTAAAGGGGAAGGAGAGAAAAAAAAAAACTCAGAATCTTCTTTCTTATAATCCCTCTTCTGCAATGCATTAAACATTTAATACTGGCCTGGCAAACTGTTATGACCCCAATGGCGAGGGTCTCAGAGGAACGTGGAAGTCTGCAGAATACAAAAATCCAGCTCATAGGGCAGTGGTAACTGGGTTGACCATATATCTACTCCTAACGCCAACACTAGAAGTAGCCGGGGATCATTCCTACGTTGATTCTAGATGACACGCGCCAGCCGGAGAATCTAGCTACCCCTAGTAGAGGAAAACAAAGACCTTTCTTGCCTCCAGAGAAGGGGACCCCAAAGCTGGATAGAAGCCCCCCACAAATAATGACGGTGAGGTAAGAGGAAATGACAAACACAGAAATGAACCAGGTTTAGCACAGAGAGGCCCGCTTACTGATAGCAGAATAAAGAAAGGTAACTTATATGGTCAACAAAAACCCTATCAAAATCCACACTGGAAATTCAAGAACCCCCGAACCGTCTAACGGTCCGGGGGGAGAACACCAGCCCCCTAGAGCTTCCAGCAAAGGTCAGGATATAGATTTGGAACAAGCTGGACAAAAATACAAAACCAAAACAAATAGCAAAAAGCAAAAGGCAGACTTAGCTGATATAACTGGAACCAGGATCAGTAGACAAGAGCACAGCAGACTAGCTCTGATAACTACGTTGCCAGGCATTGAACTGAAGGTCCAGGGAGCTTATATAGCAACACCCCTAACTAACGACCCAGGTGCGGATAAAAGGAATGACAGAAAAACCAGAGTCAAAAAACTAGTAACCACTAGAGGGAGCAAAAAGCAAATTCACAACAGTCTGCCCCTCCCTGGTGTTTGTCCTCAACTGAATAAAGCTGAGCTTCAACCTTCTGGCTTTGGGCCTATAGTATCAGATATTAAACTGCATTTGGCCTTCAACTTTGGTTACGGCCTACTAACGGTGTCTGCCCCTCCCTGGTGTTTGCCCTCAACTGAATAAAGCTGAGCTTCAACCTTCTGGCTTTGGGCCTATAGTATCAGATATTAAACTGCATTTGGCCTACTAGTATGGTTGGGCCCTTAAAACCGTGTCTGCTGCTCCTGGGTTTGCTACTCCACTAAACAAAGCAATGCCGCCTGTTTAGTCCTGTTACCAATTTTGAACTGCATTTAGCCTACTTTATTCTTTGGCCCTATATCTGTTTCCTCCTCATCCTGCCCATTGCCCAGCCACTGCTAGATGAGTCTGCAGGTACATTGACCTAGACCACTACATTCCCCTTGCACTCTACACAGCCAGAATCTGACCCTGCTGAAAGTAAGGTTCCCCTTCCCGCATGTTATACCACCTTACACAGGGACAAAGAGGAAGGTGCAGATGAAAGTGCAGGTTCCTTCATCAGGTGGGGGGGGGGCATAGTCGTTGGCGACGTCACTGGCACAGGGCCCCTCAGAGTACGCAAAAGTGTCGCTGCTGGTGGGAGGCGCCCCCGCCGTGCAAACACACCGCTGTACTTTGAGGGGCCCTGTGCCAGTGCCAATGCGAACAAGTGTGCCCCCCTGCTTGCTCAGGATCACAGCACTTGCAACGTTGAAATACTTTCCTCTCCCTGCTCCACCGCCGTGACGTAGTCCACGATTCCTAGGCCCACTAAAGCCTTGAACCAGCCCTACCCCCCACAAATTTGCCAAATGACCCCCAAGTTCCATTGAACAACTATTATTATAAAGTTAATTAAGATTGACAAGCTTCAGAAACAAGAATGGATGTTTTTGGCATTAAAATGGGCACTGTAGGTGTTTTCCTGGCCTCCACTCACTGCCGACTATGCTTCCCCATTGACTTGCATTGGGTTTCGTGTTTCGGTCGATCCCCGACTTTTAGCGATAATCGGCCGACTGCACTCGACTCGACTCTGGACAAAGTCGGGGTTCACAAAACCCGACTCGATCTTAAAAAAATGAAAGTCGCTCAACCCTACCAATAACCACTTCTGTGGGTAAGAAAAACTGAGCCACACATGTGGAGGAGACATATACACCCAGGTGGTTATGCTCCACACAACCTGAGGTGAGAAGTTTTCTGATGGCTTTTTGTGCCTTAATAAAGAATGCCAACCCCAATGAAATGCCCTTTTGACCACAGAAAAAACACAATCCAACAGACTCATGCCGAGGGGAGGCCCCTCCAACTACATTGGTTCTTCAGGGCACACAGGTTGAACCTCAGTTTTAAGGAGCACCATGGGGGCGGACTCACAATAGGTCTTACCCCGAGGCATCTATCAATGTGTATGGACCAGAGTTATGGCCACCTCCAACGAAGCAGAAGTCTCGTAAAGCGCTTTTAATATTTCAGACAGGCCCTGACAAAACTGACTCCTAAGAGCAGGATTGTTCCACAGGGTGTCAATGGCCCATCTACGGAACTTACGTAAAATTCCCCTGCCAGCCAGCCTCCCTGCTGGAGCTTATATGCCAGCTAGCCTCTCCACTGGAGCATACGTGTCAACCGGTCTCCCTGCTGGAGCTTGCGTGCTGGCTGGTCTCCCCGCTGGAGCTTATGTGTCAGCCCACCACCCTGCTGGAGCTTACATACCGGTGCCTGTCTCCCTGCTGGAGCTTATGTGTTGGCCGGTCTCCCTGCTGGAGCTTACGTGTTGGCCGGTCTCCCTGCTGGAGCTTAAGTGTTGGCCGGTCTCCCTTCTGGAGCTTATGTGTCGGCCCGTCTCCCTGCTGGAGCTTATGTGTTGGCCGGTCTCCCTGCTGGAGCTTACTTGTTGGCCGGTCTCCCTGCTGGAGCTTACTTGTTGGCCGGTCTCCCTGCTGGAGCTTACATGTTGGCCGGTCTCCCTGCTGGAGCTTACGTTTCGGCCCATCTCCCTGCTGGAGCTTATGTGTTGGCCCATCTCCCCACTGGAGCTTACGTTTCGGCCCATCTCCCTGCTGGAGCTTATGTGTTGGCCCATCTCCCCACTGGAGCTTACATGTTGGCCGGTCTCCCTGCTGGAGCTTATGTAGTTTAAACTCAGCAAGGAAGACATGGCTTGGATCATTATACACGAGGCTTAAGGTACCGTCACACTCAGCGACGCTGCGGCAATATAGACAACAAGCCGACCTAAACTTGATCGCTCGAGCGTCGCTGTTTAGGTCGTCAGAGACGTCAAACACAGCAACTCCAGAACGATGCAGGAGCGATCCAGTGACGTAACGGCGACTCACTTCTCATTCTCGCTGGTTGATAGCTCCATGTCAAACAGCCGGAGTGTACCGACCCGACACACATCTAGGGGCGTTGCAGCGTAGCCAGATAGGCTTGTTTCTCCACAGGGAGACACCCAGGATGTGACGTCCCGGAATATAAACCACGACTCTACAGCGATTCAGTCTTTCCATATTTTTTGCGAGCTGCGTCTTCACGTTCTGCCTTTCCAGCGTCCTGTCCGGAACGACCCTCCGCCAGCTACGATCCTCTTCTCCCGAGAGCGTCCTGTCCAGAAACGCCATTGTTCCTGCTGCAAATTCCCTCTCAGGTCGTCGTGGTTGAGGGCGTCTCCTTTTGTAATGTAACACGCCTACCTGGCTAGATGGAGACGCTGCGACGCCCCCTATGCTCGTTGCTGGCGTCGTTGCTTTTGATGTCAAACATGACGATACACGCCGACCTGGCGACGAAATAAAGTTCTGGACTTCTAGCTCCGACCAGCGATGGCACAGCGGGATCCAGATCGCTGCTGCGTGTCAAACACAACGAGATCGCTATCCAGGACGCTGCAACGTCACGGATTGTTGTCGTTCTCTTTGCAAAGTTGCTGAGTGTGACGGTACCTTTAGAGCCTCAAAAAAAATATCAACCAACCAGAGAGACAATGAGTCTGGCGGAAGTTAAAAGGCCTAGGATTGAGAATCTCCTTAAAGGAGAAAAATAACTATCTCAACCCATGGCTCCTCACTCCCAGATGAACAAGGACGAAACCTAAAATAAATCCTGCAGGCTTCACGGAGCACAACAAATTTATCCCATCCTCCAAAAACCTCTGAGAGGACCACTTTAGGTTCCCATTCAGTCTGACAGCCCACCAGACCAACAGCCTGCTGCTATGAAACCATACATTGCAGATCTGACAGATCAAGCAACGGACCCTGCAATTCTTTGGCAAGGACTGCAACGGGATCCATAGCAAGATCCAAAATGTGAGGCCAGTGAAAATGTCACGCTGTGACGGGCTTCAATAAGGAAGGAGGGCCTCAGACTGTCCCTGTAACTGGGACCCTAACTGTCCCAGGGGTACTCTTGAAGGTAGAGAGGCTCGAGCCTCCAACTTTACTATGCTCTTGTTAAACCCTAATCTGTCCTATCTCTCACCCCATGAGGCTGGGGACAGAAATGAAAGGTAAACAAAACACAAAGACAAAACAGGGATAACAGAAAACCTGTATCATACAAAAGCAGTATCCAACCATAGGGAGGAGGATAGGGACAGGGAGGAATAAACTAAATGGGGACAGAGACCAGGAGATAAACACACACGTACAACAGCAACTTACAGATCACTACTGCAACAACTCTACTCCAACTACTTAGCTTTAGCACTCAGCACAGTAATACGAATCTTTCACAGGCAGGTAGAAGAAGGTTTGATCAGTTTCTATAAGAAGAGGCAATGACTAGATCAGAAGCATCTGAAATGGAACTGCATGTTTCTGACCAGCATACAATGGGTTGTTAACCTCTTCAGCACCAGAAGAAACTAAATCCAACTAATATGGGACACAAAGCACTTTATCTCTAAAGAAGACCTGCAATTCATTACCCGACTTGACCGTCTAACTCCATGTCTTCCAGGAGGATGTGACATCCTCATGACAATAATAGGCACCACAAAGTCCTCCATACAGTATAATATCCTCCATATAATGCTCCATGCAATATAATGCCCCTTTCAATATAATGGGCCCCATGTAGTCGTTCATACTGTATTATGGGCCTCACATAGTCCTCTGTCAGGAAGAAATGAATTATTTTCCATTGTTCTGGTGAAACAAGCAGAGCTGGCCAACTACTCCTCCCACCACTGGTTTCTCTAAAGGCCCCGTCTCACATAGCGAGATCGCTAGCGAGATCGCTGCTGAGTCACTAGTTTTGTGACGCAACAGCGACCTCAGTAGCGATCTCGCTATGTGTGACACGTACCAGCGATCAGGCCCCTGCTGTGAGATCGCTGGTCGTGTCGGAATGGCCTGGACCTTTTTTTGGTCGTTGAGGTCCCGCTGACATCGCTGAATCGGTGTGTGTGTTTGTGACACCGATCCAGCGATGTCTTCACTGGTAACCAGGGTAAACATCGGGTTACTGAGCGCAGGGCCGCGCTTAGTAACCCGATGTTTACACCCTGGTTACCAGCGTAAATGTAAAAAAAAACAAACAGTACATACTTACCATCTGATGTCCGTCAGGTCCCCCGGCGTCTGCTTCCTGCTCTGCCTGACTGCCGGCCGGAAAGTGAGAGCAGATCACAGCAGTGACGTCACCGCTGCGCTCTGCTCTCACTGTACGGCGGCTCAGTCAGAGCAGGAAGCAGACGGCAAGGGACACCGAAAGGCGAGTATGTACTGTTTGTTTTTTTTGGTAACCAGGGTAAACATCGGGTTACTAAGCGCGGCCCTGCACTTAGTAACCCGATGTTTACCCTGGTTACCCGGGTGCTGCAGGGGGACTTCGGCATCGTTGAAGACAGTTTCAACGATGCCGAAGTCGTTCCCCTGATCGTTGGTCGCTGGAGAGAGCTGTCTGTGTGACAGCTCCCCAGCGACCACACAACGACTTACCAACGATCGCGGCCAGGTCGTATCGCTGGTCGTGATCGTTGGTAAATCGCTATGTGAGACGGGGCCTTAAGACCAAATCCTTCATGCAATCCCTCCCCCCAAACCCCCCTGCCCGTGAATTTCCAACCCTCCTCAATTCAGGCAGATGGTCAGCTCTGGAATGTGAGTTTTATTACCTTCTAATACTAACAGAGCTGAATGTTCTTTCCCTCCAAAAACCTATTTGTCTTATAAGCCAAACACTCAAAGTCTAATTTAGTAATACACATTAACCCCAGAAACATGAAAATTGGATTTCCAGGATCTGGGCACTTGGGGTTACGCATGGCAGCGTTTTGCGGCATTTAGGGCCATCAGAAACCTGGGAAATGAATTTCTACCCACCAGCAAATCATAGACATACCGTGTTTGGACTCTAAGGAATGGTAAAATTACAGGGGGAAAATAATGCCAATATCATTGGCCTGTGAGCTTCCAGGCCAGAGATATTGAAAAAAGGAGTTTTTGATAACTTTCCAAAATAGGTATACCTCTCAGAAAACAGCCTACATGTGAGTCCAGCCAAAGTGGGAGTCCCTAAGTTCATGGCCAAACCATAAAACAGGAGTGCCCATTTTGTGAGGCATTCAGAGCCGGAGAGACAACAGCTAACACCATGCTGGGGTGCTGAATCATCCTTTTGGGAACTCTCCTCCCCTTTATCGACACGTCATGCCTGTGACTGATATTTAGTAAGTTTTGTACCTTTATCCCTTTCATTTTATAACTGTTTGTGCATATTTGTATTTTGTCTCTTTTGTAATATCTTTTGTATTTTTGTAAACACTGCCAATTTTTCTGTAGTAAACTTATAAATTTGCTAGCTTCGTTCAGTTGCTCTGTGATCGAACCAAAACATACTCCATGCCAATTCACACTACTTGGGGTTGGTTTCTAACCCGATATAGGCTGGGTAATGGACCAGTCTCCTATCTAACAAGGAACTGGTGGCAGCATAGCGTTCTGGTGTTATTGGGGAATCCTGGCAGTGATGGAAGGTGGTTTATATGTGTATCCCCGGCCTGGGACTGATGATATTTACAGTATAATGGGCCCCATATAGTTGTTCATACATTATGGGCCTCCCATGGTCCTCCATACAGTATTATGGGCTTTACATAGTCCTCGATACAGTATGATGGGCCCCATATAATGCTCCATACGATATAATTCTCCTTACAGTATAATGGGCAGCATATGGTTGTTCATACAGTATTATGGGCCTCCCATAGGCCTGCATACAGTATTATGGGCCTCACATAGTCCTCCATGCAGTATGATGGGCCCCATATAATGCTCCATTCAATTTATTTCTCCTTCCAGTATAATGGTATTGGTACTTTTGGAAGTGTGGACAGGGGGTCAAGTCCTGCTGGAGAATGACATTTCCATCTCCAAAAAGCTTGTCGGCAGAGGGAAGCATGAAGTGCTCTAACATTTCCTGGTAGACGGCTGCGCTGACTTTGGTCTTGATAAAACCCAGTGGACCTACACCAGCAGATGACATGGCTCCCCAAACCATCACTGATTGTAGAAACTTCACACCAGACCTCCAGCAGCTTGGATTGTGGCCTCCACTCTTCCTCCAGACTCTGGGACCTTGATTTCCAAATGAAATGCAGAATTTATTTTCAACTGAACACAACACCCTGGACCACTGAGCAACAGTCCAGTTCTTTTTCTCCTTGGCCCAGGTAAGACGCTTCTGGCGTTGTCTATTGGTCATGATGAGTGGCTGACACAAGGAATGTGACACTTGTAGCTCATGTCCTGGACACGTCTGTGTGTGGTGAAGCAATGACGCCAGCAGCAGTCCGCTCCTTGTGAATCTCCCCATTATTGAATGGCCTTTTCTTAACAATCCTTTCCAGGCTGCGGTTATCCCGGTTGCTTGTGCACCTTTTTCTACCACACTTTTTTCTTCCACTCCACTTTCCATTAATATTCTTGGATACAGCACTGTGTGAACAGCCGGCTTCTTTAGCAATGACCTTTTGTGGCTTCCCCTCCTTGTGGAGTGTGTCAGTGATGCCTTCTGGACATCTGTCAGGTCAGCAGTCTTCCCCATGATCGTGGAGCTACTGGAACAGACTATGGGATCTTTATAAACGCTTAGGAGCCTTTACAGGTGATTATTGTTAATTATTCTAATTTACTGAGATAATGACGTTTGGGTTTTCATTGGCTGTAAGCCATAATCAACAATATTAACAGATATAAACATGTGAAATAGATCCCTCTGTGGGTAATGACTCTATAGAATATAGGAGATTCATTTTTTGTATTGAAGAACTGAAATAAATTCACTTTTTGATGATATTCTAATTTAGTGAGAAGCACTTGTATTTATTGTAAGAATGTGCTGTGTGCAGTTTTACCTTATGGAGAAAATATGATTAGGGTCCAGGATTGGGTTGATAACTTCAGCGTCTCCTATATGACATTTTGCTTGTTCTGTTACTGGTTTTAATCATTTGTGATTTAATAAAAATCTTTTTTTCTCATGGATCTCTTCTTCACTCAATCCTTTGTTTATTCATCTCAAGTTTTTGGTATTGGTTCTCCGTAGAGAAGGTACAGACTGTTCATGACCGTCTCTGCCTTATCGCTACATATCCAAACTAAACAATCATAGAGTACACAGAACAAGAAGCCCCCTCAGCCCCAGCAGTCAGTGATTGAGACAGCAGGAGCAGCTTTGACTCAGGAGATGCAGTCAGCTAAGCTGTGCAGCCAAGAGGTGGAATTTCCACTGTAACTTGAGTTAATTTACCAACCCGTTACAGAGAAAGGTGGCAATAACAAAATAAAGTATTTAAAAATGTTTAAGTGTCCCCTCAGAGGTCATTCATGACTTTATGGAGGGCACAATGAGTGAAATAAAAACATAAGTAGAAAAAATGTCTTGGCCTCTCCCAAGATTATAAACCCAACAAAGTGGAGCTGGCCGTGCTTTCCAGAGGACTCTCATTTTGTCCTACTAAGGCCCTGGATAAAACTGAACTCTGCAGGGATATGGAGCATTATTTCAGGAGACTGCGCCTGAGGGAATATTTCAATGATACAGAAGATTCAGAACCCACCTGGACTGAAGGAAAAGGGATCCTAACAACCAAGAAGAGGTCAGACTGGACACCTCCACCGGGACGCAACCCTCATTTGGATAACTATATAGACTCCTTCAGACATGTGACAAAATCCACCATCATAGATACTAACAGGACACAAGCGTCCTGTCATGAATCCCAATGGCTAGGGATAGCAAGGGACAAGCAAAGTAATACAAAATATCGGACGAGCTCTAGGGTGATGGAACCTGGGCTGACCGCTGCCCTACGCCTGACAAACGCAACTAGAGATAGCCAGGGAGCGTGCCTACGTTGGTTCTAGACGCCACGCACCAGCCTAAGAGCTAACTAGTACTGCAGAGAAAATAAAGCCCTAGCTTGCCTCCAGAGGAATGAACTCCAAAAGGTATAGTTGCCCCCCACATGTATTGACGGTGAAATGAGAGGAAGGCACACACCTAGAGATGATATATAGGTTCAGCAAATTGAGGCCCGCTGTAAACTAGAAAGCAGAACGATACAAAAGGGGTCTGAGCGGTCAGCAAAAAACCCTAATCAAAAAACCATCCTGAGATTACAAGAACCCATGTGCCAACTCATGGCACATGGGGAGAACCTCAGTCCACTAGAGATACCAGCTAGCATAGAGACATAATAAGCAAGCTGGACAAAAAACCAAACAACTGAAAATCAGCACTTAGCTTATCCTGAAAGATCTGGGAGCAGGTAGGCAGGAACCAAACAGAGCACATCTGAATACATTGATAGCCGGCAAGGGAATGACAGAAAGGCCAGGTAAAATAGGAAACACCCAGCCTCTGATGGACAGGTGGAAACCAAAGGCCGCAACCCACCAACGTCACCCAGTACCAGCAGTAACCACCAGAGGGAGCCCACAAACAGAATCCAAAACACGTCCAACATCAGTGCCCAGGAGAGAAAGGCCATACAGTCTCTGAAAACCAACAAAGAAATCATCATCAAACCTGCTGACAAGGGAGGTGCAGTAGTCATGATGAACACATCAGACTATATGAGGGAAGCAAACAGACAACTTATGGACACACGCTACAAAAAACTCAGAGTCGGATCCTACACAGGACTATTACAAGAAACTAAACAAGTTGGTATCTTGTCTGCCCGACGAATCCATAAGAGCCAATAACCTGATACCAGAAAGTCCAAGAACATGGACATTCTACATGCTCCCAAAATCCACAAATCTGGAAACCCAGGAAGACCAATCATTTCATGTGTGGGCACCTTACTGAGCAGGTATCTGGATGGGTAGAGGGTGTTCTTAAACCCCTGGTAAAGGATACACCCAGCTTCATTCAGGACACAACTGACCTATTGAATAAACTATCAGCAATAGGTCCTCTACCAGAAGGAACCATCCTGGCCACCATGGATGTGGAATCTTTGTACTCCAATATCCCACACCAGGACGGATTAAATGCCTGCAAATTATTAATGGAAAACACAGGGACTGATGCGGATTCTGTGGTGAAACTTATAAAATTCATCCTCACCTGCAATTACTTTGAATTTGACAAGAAGATCTATCTACAGGAGACTGGCACAGCAATGGGAAGTAAAATGGCCCCACAGTATGCAAATCTTTTCATGGCCAAGCTTGAAAGCGACTTTTTGTCCTTATGTCCCACCAGGCCTCTGGCGTACTACCGCTACATTGATGACATTTTAATCATCTGGACGGAGTCTGAACCACAGCTAAAGACGTTCCATGAACAGTTTAATCAATTTCATCCCAACATCAGCTTAACACTCAACTACTCCTGCACTGAAATTAACTTTCTGGACACCATCATTAAGCTGCAGAACAATAAAATAGAGACATCCCTGTATCAGAAGCCAATCGACCGTCCAACATACCTTAAATGGGACAGTTTCCATCCAAAACACATAAAAAACTCCATTGTCTACAGCCAAGCCATCAGATACAATCGTATATGTTCCAACCCCATGGACAGGGATGAACACCTTGGTCGCCTCAGAAAGACCTTTTTGAATCAGGGCGACCATCCAAGAACAATTGAAAACCAGATTACAAGAGCCACCAGAATATCAAGGAATCACCTGCTACATTACAAAACTAAAGAAGAAAATAACCGGGTAACTCTAGTAGTTCCCTACAATCCAAATCTGGAGGTGCTAAGGGGAACTAAGAAACAAAGTCCAGCTCACCATACCGACATTCCCCAGGTCTCGGAGCACGGAACCGCTGTGTCAGGGCGTGGATAAACAGGAAGAAGAAAGGAGATCCAGCTCAACGATGTAGTGAAAAATCCATAGCTTTATTTCACTTCAAAATAGCATCGTGTAAGGATAAAACATCAGCACATAAGAAGATTAAAAACCAAGATCAACGCGTTTCCGGTGCCTAAGCATCCTGATTAAGGGTGCTTAGGAACCGGAAACGCGTTGATCTTGGTTTTTAATCTTCTTATGTGCTGATGTTTTATCCTTACACGATGCTATTTTGAAGTGAAATAAAGCTATGGATTTTTCACCACATCGCTAAGGGGAACTGCACAGAAATTACAACATTTACTACAAAAAGATGCCCGATTACAATCCTCCAGACCCCCCACTACTGTGTTTTAGGCAGCCCCCAAATCTAAGAACTAGGGTTGAGCGACTTTTCATTTTTTGAGATCGAGTCGGGTTTCACGAAACCCGACTTTCTCAAAAGTCGGGCCGAGTGAAATCGGCCGATCTTATTGAAAAGTCGGGGATCGGCCAAAACACGAAACCCAATGCAATTCAATGGGGAAGCATACTTTTTTAATATTTGCTTCAGCGCGATAATGTTGAAAAGCTGGTAATTCAATTGCCGGCTTTTCATTTCTCCTGCCTAAACCCGACATGATATGAGACATGGTTTACATACAGTAAACCATGTCATATCCCTTTTTTTTTTTGCATATTCCACACTACTAATGTTAGTAGTGTGTATGTGCAAAATTTCGGCGCTGTATCTATTAAATTTAAGGGTTAAATCGCGGAAACAATTGGCGTGGGCTCCCGTGCAATTTTCTCCGCCAGATTGGTAAAGCCAGTGACTGAGGGCAGATATTAATAGCCAGGAGAGGGTCCATGGTTATTGGCCCCCCCCTGGCTACAAACATCTGCTACCAGCCACCCCAGAAAAGGCACATCTGGAAGATGCGCCTATTCTGGCACTTGGCCACTCTCTTCCCACTCCCGTGTAGCGGTGGGATATGGGGTAATGAAGGGTTAATGTCACCTTGCTATTGTAAGGTGACATTAAGCCAGATTAATAATGGAGAGGCGTCAGTTATGTCACCTATCCATTATTAATCCAATTGTATGAAAGGGTTAAAAAAAACACACACACAATATTGCAAAGTATTTTAATGAAATAAACACACAGGTTGTTGTAATATTTTATTGCTCTCTCAATCCACCAGAAGACCCTCGCTTGGAAAAATAATAAACCAACAATATACATACCCTCTGATGAACTGTCACGTCCCACGAGGTAAATCCATCTGAAGGGGTTAAAATAGTTTACAGGCTGGAGCTCTGCTATAATGCAGCTGTGCTCGTGCCTGTAAACCCCGGCGAATGAAGGAAATGTAGGTCAATGACCTATAGTTACCTTCAGTCGCGGTGATGCGCCCCCTGGTGGATGTCCTCATATGACCTGGAGCGTGGGAAAAAGTTCCCAGGCTGCAGTTCATGAGGACATCCAGCAGAGGGCGCCTCACCGCGACTGAAGGTAACTATAGGTCATTGACCTACATTTCCTTCATTCATTCGCCGGGGTTTACAGGCAGCAGCGAGTGCATTAGCACAGCTCCTGCCTGTAAAATATTTTAACCCCTTCAGAAGGATTTACATCGTGGGACCTGACAGATCCTCGGATGGTATGTATATTGTTGGTTTATTATTTTTAGAGCGAGGGTCTTCTGGTGGATAGAGAGAGCAATAAAATATTACAACAACCTGTGTGTTTATTTCATTAAAATACTTTGCAATATTGTGTGTGTGTGTGTGTGTTTTTTTAACCCTTTCATACAATTGGATTAATAATGGATAGGTGACATAATTGACGCCTCTCCATTATTAATCTGGCTTAATGTCACCTTCCAATAGCAAGGTGGCATTAACCCTTCATTACCCCATATCCCACCGCTACACGGGAGTGGGAAGAGAGTGGCCAAGTGCCAGAATAGGCGCATCTTCCAGATGTGCCTTTTCTGGGGTGGCTGGGGGCAGATGTTTTTAGCCACGGGGGGGCCAATAACCATGGACCCTCTCCTGGCTATTAATATCTGCCCTCAGTCACTGGCTTTACCACTCTGGCACAGAAAATTGCGCGGGAGCCCACGCCAATTTTTTCCGCGATTTAACCCTTAAATTTAATAGCTACAGCGCCGAAATTTTGCACATACACACTACTAACATTAGTAGTGTGTAATATGCAAAAAAAAGGGGATATGAGATGGTTTACTGTATGTAAACCATGTCTCATATCCTGTCGGGTTTAGGCAGGAGAAATGAAAAGCCGGCAATTGAATTACCGGCTTTTCAACATTATCGCGCTGAAGTAAATATAAATATATATATACAGGTTCTTCTCAAAAAATTAGCATATAGTGTTAAATTTCATTATTTACCATAATGTAATGATTACAATTAAACTTTCATATATTATAGATTCATTATCCACCAACTGAAATTTGTCAGGTCTTTTATTGTTTTAATACTGATGATTTTGGCATACAACTCCTGATAACCCAAAAAACCTGTCTCAATAAATTAGCATATCAAGAAAAGGTTCTCTAAACGACCTATTACCCTAATCTTCTGAATCAACTAATTAACTCTAAACACATGCAAAAGATACCTGAGGCTTTTAAAAACTCCCTGCCTGGTTCATTACTCAAAACCCCCATCATGGGTAAGACTAGCGACCTGACAGATGTCAAGAAGGCCATCATTGACACCCTCAAGCAAGAGGGTAAGACCCAGAAAGAAATTTCTCAACAAATAGGCTGTTCCCAGAGTGCTGTATCAAGGCACCTCAATGGTAAGTCTGTTGGAAGGAAACAATGTGGCAGAAAACGCTGTACAACGAGAAGAGGTGACCGGACCCTGAGGAAGATTGTGGAGAAGGACCGATTCCAGACCTTGGGGAACCTGAGGAAGCAGTGGACTGAGTCTGGTGTGGAAACATCCAGAGCCACCGTGCACAGGCGTGTGCAGGAAATGGGCTACAGGTGCCGCATTCCCCAGGTAAACAGCGGCAGAAGCGCCTGACCTGGGCTACAGAGAAGCAGCACTGGACTGTTGCTAAGTGGTCCCAAGTACTTTTTTCTGATGAAAGCAAATTTTGCATGTCATTCGGAAATCAAGGTGCCAGAGTCTGGAGGAAGACTGGGGAGAAGGAAATGCCAAAATGCCTGAAGTCCAGTGTCAAGTACCCACAGTCAGTGATGGTGTGGGGTGCCATGTCAGCTGCTGGTGTTGGTCCACTGTGTTTCATCAAGGGCAGGGTCAATGCAGCTAGCTATCAGGAGATTTTGGAGCACTTCATGCTTCCATCGGCTGAAATGCTTTATGGAGATGAAGATTGCATTTTCCAGCACGACCTGGCACCTGCTCACAGTGCCAAAACCACTGGTAAATGGTTTACTGACCATGGTATTACTGTGCTCAATTGGCCTGCCAACTCTCCTGACCTGAACCCCATAGAGAATCTGTGGGATATTGTGAAGAGAAAGTTGAGAGACGCAAGACCCAACACTCTGGATGAGCTTAAGGCCGCTATTGAAGCATCCTGGGCCTCCATAACATCTCAGCAGTGTCACAGGCTGATTGCTTCAATGCGGCGTGGCATGGAGGCAGTCATTTCTGCCAAAGAATTCCCGACCAAGTATTGAGTGCATAACTGAACATTATTATTTGATGGTTTTTTTGTTTGTTATTAAAAAACACTTTTATTTGGTTGGGTGAAATATGCTAATTTAATGAGACAGGTTTTTTGGGTTATCAGGAGTTGTATGCCAAAATCATCAGTATTAAAACAATAAAAGACCTGACAAATTTCAGTTGGTGGATAATAAATCTATAATATATGAAAGTTTAATTGTAATCATTACATTATGGTAAATAATGAAATTTAACACTATATACTAATTTTTTGAGAAGGACCTGTATATGTCTCTATGATATATATATATATATATATATATATATATATATATATATAACGAAACCCGACTTTGGATTACAGATCGTGTACTGCCGACCCGATCCCAGAGACTTTGCTAAAAGTCGGCGACTTTTGAAAAGTGCCGATCTGTTTCGCTCAACCCTACTAAGAACCATCATTGTCAAGAGCTCCCTGTCCTCTCCCACAGCTGCAGGAACCTTTCCCTGCAACCAGAAAAAAATGTAAAACCTGTCCATTTATAATGACCACGGACAAGATAAAGATCCCAACTCACATCAGGACTACAAGATCCCAGGTATTTTCAGCTGCGTCACTTCTAATGTGGTGTACCTACCGTATTTTTTGGACTACAAGATGCACTTTTTCCCCCACAAAAAAGGGGGGAAAATGGGGGTGCGTCTAATAGTCGAAATGCAGGCTTACCCATGGCGGCAGAGGTGCGGCGGCAGAGGTGTGGCGGCAGACGTGCGGAGATGAGGAGGCGCAGTGAGCGGGGTCCCTTTCCCCGGTGAGGTGATGCAGCAGCCCGGAAGCAGCAGAGCCGGGTGAATGCTGTTGTTATCGGTGGTGGCGGCCATCTTCCGGGGGCCGCGCGTGCGCAGATGAAGCGCTCTGCTTCCCGGGGCTTCAGGAAAATGGCCACGGGATGCCGCGCGTGCACAGATGGGGATCGCGGCGGCCATTTTTCTGAAGTTCTTAGCTTCAGGAAAATGGCCGCGCGATCTCCATCTGTGCACGCGCGGCCTCCCGCGGCCATTTTCCTGAAGCCCCGGGAAGCAGAGCACTTCATCTGCGCATGCGCGGCCCCCGGAAGATGGCCACCACCACCGATAACAACAGCATTCACCCGGCTCTGCTGCTTACCGGGCTGCTGCATCACCTCACCGGGGAAAGGGACCCTCTCACACCACACCTGTCACTGCGCCTCCTGATCCCAGCACCTCCTGATCCCAGCACCTCCTGATCCCAGCACCTCCTGATCGCAGCACCTCCTGATCCCAGCACCTCCTCATCCCAGCACCTCCTCATCCCAGCACCTCTGCCGGTAACCAGTGCTGCAACCCTCCCATGGACACCAGGCCGTGGCGTCGCCCACCTAAGCATGAAGGGACCCTGCTCAGGTGCACGCCGTACCGCATCACCCCACCTCTGCCAACACCATGCCTCCTGTGACCCTGCTCTGCCACCGCCAGCCTTCAGGTAAGATACTGTAAATTCGGACAATAAGACGGACCCCCATCTTATAAAAAATCTTTTTTTCTGCAATTTTCACCCCAAATTTGGGGTGCGCCTTATGGTCCAGTGCATCTTATAGTCCGCGAAATACGGTAATTATTTGTACTAAATGTCCAACTGGGGGTCTGTATGTGGGGGAGACAGGGCAAAAGCTTAGAACAAGAATGAATTCTCACCGCCATACAATAAGAGAAAAAAGAATGGATCTACCTGTGGCAATACATTTCTGTCTCCCAGATCACAGCATTATGGACATGAAATTACTTGTGTTGAAAGATAACTTCAAATCTAAGACAGACAGAAGAGTCTGGGAGTATTAACTGATGACGATCTTTGACTGTCTTAGTGGTGGAATGAATGTGTCGCATGGATTTATGTCTTTTTACATCAACTAAGGAACTTGCCCCTCAGACTATGAGGGGTCATCACAACAGAGACCCCAATCAGAGGACAATTGTCACGGGGAGACTAGGTGGTCAAGAGCTAATAACCCGGGCCCCTGCAATTTCCCTCAGACTAGGGAAATCCTGACTGACCCTCTACCTGAAGTTTACACTGATGGTGTGCATGTCTAGGCCTCCACCCTCACCCTGTCTCCTGCTTCAACCCTAGGCTGAAACCACCGCCCACCACCCAGTGAAGTGATAATACACCAATACCCACAGTTAGCACAGACAAGGATAATGGAAAATATACATCACGCCGCAGTCACTCAGGAATACACTATAAATGCGCAGGGCAAAATAAACACAAATATAGGAAGGAGTAAATAAGACACAGGGAAATACACCACCAGCAACGATACTCCAACTACTAGCTCACCACTCCAGACCGAGATAACAATGCAAAAGACAGAAGCTATAATCGGGGATGCCCAATGTTCAGGAGAACTATTTAAAGGCAGTGGGCATGGCCCAGCTTCCAATCCGAGCATCAGGTAAATTAACCCCGGACCAGCTAGATAAAATCTAGCCGACGCCAATGAGCACATAGTGGTCAAAAGCGGAATTACCGCTGTCTGTCGAACGACCTGGTCTGAACAGCGTCCGAAATGACAACAATAAAACATTAATTATCTAAGAAGTGGTCCAACATTTATGGGCATAACTGTTTATCACTCACGGTAATTCTGCCTCATGTCACTTGTCTTATCCATGTTTTTTTTTTTTTCTGGGCTGTGTTGTGCTTAAATATGTGCTTCTTCAGAATTTGTATTATTCTCTGCCTGATGAAGAGACCTGTGTAGTCTGGAAAGCTTGCAATTTGTTACCATCTTTTTAGTTAGCCATTAAAAGGTATCAACCACTGAGGACTCTCAATTCTAAACATTTTTGGCCTCTTCCGGTCACTGTTATCAGTCCTGCGCCCTTCTCCCTATCGCTGTTGTCAGTCCTGCACCCTTCTCCCTATCGCTGTCATCAGTTCTGCACCCTTCCCCCAATCACTGTTATCAGCCCTCCACCCTTCTCCCAATTGCTGTTATCAGTTCTGCACCCTTCCCCCAATCACAGTTATCAGCCCTCCACCCTTCTCCCAGTCGCTGTTATCAGTCCTGCACCCTTCTCACAATTGCTGTTATCAGTCCTGCACACTTCTCCTAATCGCTGTTATCAGCCCTCCACGCTTCTCCCAATTGATTTTATCAGTCCTGCACCCTTCTCCCAATTGCTGTTATCAGTCCTGCACCCTTCCCCCAATCACTGTCATCAGCCCTCCTCCCTTTTCCCAGTCACTGTTATCAGCCCTCCACCCTTCTCCCTATCGCTGTTATCAGCCCTTCACCCTTCTCCCTATCGCTGTTATCAGCCCTCCACCCTTCTCCCTATCATTGTTATCAGCCCTCCACCCTTCTCCCTATCATTGTTATCAGCCCTCCACTCTTCTCCCTATCGCTGTTATCAGCCCTCCACTCTTCTCCCTATCGCTGTTATCAGCCCTCCACCCTTCTTCCCTATCGCTGTTTTCAGCCCTCCACCCTTCTTCCCTATCACTGTTATCAGCCCTCCATCCTTCTCCCTATCGCTGTTATCAGCCCTCCACTCTTCTCCCTATCGCTGTTATCAGCCCTCCACCCTTCTTCCCAATTGCTGTTATCAGCCCTCCACCCTTCTCCCTATCATTGTTATCAGCCCTCCACCCTTCTCCCTATCATTGTTATCAGCCCTCCACCCTTCTCCCTATCATTGTTATCAGCCCTCCACCCTTCTTCCCAATTGCTGTTATCAGCCCTCCACCCTTCTCCCTATCGCTGTTATCAGCCCTCCACCCTTCTTCCCTATCGCTGTTATCAGCCCTCCACCCTTCTTCCCTATTGCTGTTATCAGCCCTCCACCCTTCTCCCTATCGCTGTTATCAGCCCTCCACCCTTCTCCCTATCATTGTTATCAGCCCTCCACTCTTCTCCCTATCGCTGTTATCAGCCCTCCACCCTTCTCCCAATTGCTGTTATCAGCCCTCCACCCTTCTCCCTATCGCTGTTATCAGCCCTCTACCCTTCTCCCTATCGCTGTTATCAGCCCTCCACCCTTCTCCCAATTGCTGTTATCAGCCCTCCACCCTTCTCCCTTTCATTGTTATATCAGCCCTCCACCCTTCTTCTCAATTGCTGTTATCAGCCCTCCACCCTTCTCCCTATCCCTGTTATCAGCCCTCCACCCTTCTCCCTATCGCTGTTATCAGCCCTCCACCCTTCTCCCAATTGCTGTTATCAGCCCTCCACCCTTCTCCCTATCGCTGTTATCAGCCCTCCACCCTTCTCCCAATTGCTGTTATCAGCCCTCCACCCTTCTCCCTATCGCTGTTATCAGCCCTCCACTCTTCTCCCTATCGCTGTTATCAGCCCTCCACCCTTCTTCCAATTGCTGTTATCAGCCCTCCACCCTTCTCCCTATCGCAGTTATCAGCCCTCCACCCTTCTCCCTTTCATTGTTATCAGCCCTCCACCCTTCTTCTCAATTGCTGTTATCAGCCCTCCACCCTTCTCCCTATCATTGTTATCAGCCCTCCACCCTTCTCCCTATCGCTGTTATCAGCCCTCCACCCTTCTCCCTATCATTGTTATCAGCCCTCCACCCTTCTCCCTATCGCTGTTATCAGCCCTCCACCCTTCTCCCAATTGCTGTTATCAGCCCTCCACCCTTCTCCCTATCGCTGTTATCAGCCCTCCACCCTTCTCCCTATCGCTGTTATCAGCCCTCCACCCTTCTCCCTATCATTATCAGCCCTCCACTCTTCTCCCTATCGCTGTTATCAGCCCTCCACCCTTCTCCCTATCGCTGTTATCAGCCCTCCACCCTTCTTCCCTATCGCTGTTATCAGCCCTCCACCCTTCTCCCTATCATTGTTATCAGCCCTCCACCCTTCTCCCTATCATTGTTATCAGCCCTCCACCCTTCTCCCTATCGCTGTTATCAGCCCTCCACCCTTCTCCCTATCGCTGTTATCAGCCCTCCACCCTTCTCCCTATCGCTGTTATCAGCCCTCCACCCTTCTCCCTATCATTGTTATCAGCCCTCCACCCTTCTCCCAATTGCTGTTATCAGCCCTCCACCCTTCTCCCTATCATTGTTATCAGCCCTCCACCCTTCTCCCTATCGCTGTTATCAGCCCTCCACCCTTCTCCCTATCGCTGTTATCAGCCCTCCACCCTTCTCCCTATCATTGTTATCAGCCCTCCACCCTTCTCCCTATCATTGTTATCAGCCCTCCACCCTTCTCCCAATTGCTGTTATCAGCCCTCCACCCTTCTCCCTATCGCTGTTATCAGCCCTCCACCCTTCTCCCAATTGCTGTTATCAGCCCTCCACCCTTCTCCCTATCATTGTTATCAGCCCTCCACCCTTCTTCCCTATCGCTGTTATCAGCCCTCCACCCTTCTCCCAATTGCTGTTATCAGCCCTCCACCCTTCTCCCTTTCATTGTTATCAGCCCTCCACCCTTCTCCCTTTCATTGTTATCAGCCCTCCACCCTTCTCCCTATCGCTGTTATCAGCCCTCCACCCTTCTTCCCTATCGCTGTTATCAGCCCTCCACCCTTCTCCCTATCGCTGTTATCAGCCCTCCACCCTTCTCCCTATCGCTGTTATCAGTCCTGCATCCTTTGGAAACATGAAAATATTTGTCCAACAAATAAAAATAATTATTTAGTAAAGGGTAACAGAGTGTACCATGCATATCACTGGTCCTAAAAATATGAAACAAGGTGAAAAACGGATCTGTATTTCCTTTATTTTACTGCTGATATCTGAAAAGGAGAGGATAAAAACAAAAGCAGCCGCCCACCGCCCTGTATCACAAAAAAAGATGCAAACATTTCAGTATCTCAACATGGAATTATATTTTACAGGTTTTTAATCTGCATGTGCAAAAAAAAATCCCCGCGCCTTGTCAGAAAGTGGTGAATGGCCTTGAACTGGTTAATGAAGCCTAGAAATGGCTGCAGCTTCGCACGGAGCGAATCAATGAGGTAGGAACAGTTTAAAGAGGTTCGACGTGCAGGAGCGGAGCGCACAATCGCAGCTTACCGTCGATTCTCTAGTAAAGACTCGTCCTTGTCGTTTGGAGATAATCACAGATGGAGGATTGACAATGGCGCTGCTGTTATTTGTGCCGCGCATAATGCGGCCGCTAAGTGGATTCCTTGGAGCGTTCTGGGGTTTGTGCTCCTTGCTCCACGTTAATGGGGTCACCAAGGTGCGAGGTAGGTACTTGACGGTAAATGCAGGGAGGCGTCCCGGTGAGCGGCGCCTCCAGCATTGTCAGCAGTGTTTTCATTAGCTGCCGTTACCTGGAACGAGGTGCAGAGGGGTCACGGACGACGCTCTCGTTCTACGTCGCTCTGATAATAGCGCAGCAGAGTCCATTATTGTCCAGACAATGGGATTTCACACCTGCTGAGACGCACCGCCATTAGTGGAAAGGGCGATTCATTCTCCCTGGGTGGATAGTGCATGTTTTCTTTTCCACACACTTAAGTAAAAAGCCTCCACCCAAATAACATCTCTGAGAGGCTCCTGCGCCTCACTTAACCCTCTCCAACATCAGAGCTCTTGACTTCCCGCCATGGTGGAGGGTGCTTGATCCCATGTTATTTCTGTGGCCTGAGAATAGAGCAATGTCTGCTGAAGCCCCCGAGTCTAGAGCCGCGCATCACTTCTTATTCCTACCTCCCCCTGGGAGACATGAAAGCTGGAGGTAAACCTGCACAAGGCAATGCCTCCGACTGTCTACTGTGAAAGACAGAGGCCTACATAGAAATCATGGGGCCCCATAGCAGAAATTCTAAAAAATCATTCATAGTCCACAGGGTCACAGAAGAGCATAGCGCTAAACTTTGCAGCCTTTACAAAGACCTTTTCCTCCTACTGAAGTCCTAGATTCCCCCTTCATAGCCCCCATAATGTATCATGGTAACAAAAGTGCCCCACAAACACAGTATGATACCCCCATAGTGAATTCCTCCACACGCGCAGTATCATGACCCTACTGTACCCCACTTCAACTCCCCCGGCACAGTAAGGTGACACCCAACACAGTATAATCCCCAACTGAGATCCCCACACAGTACGATAGATCCCACACAAACCTTCACACTGTACAATTGCTTGTAGACAGTATAAAGGCTACCATATAGCCTTCCAAATATTATAATATTAGCCCTCACATTACCTTCCATATAGTATCATTTGCCTCACTTTGCTTTCCAGATAGTATAATGCATCCCATAGTTCTGCATACACTATAATGCACTCCCCATAGTCCTCCATATGGTATAATGCACTCCACAGAGTCCTCCATACAGTATAATGCACTCCCATAGTCCTCCATACAGTATAATGCACTCCCATAGTCCTCCATACAATATAATGCACTCCCATAGTCCTCCATACAGTATAATGCACTCCCATAGTCCACTATAAAGTACAATGCATGTCACATAGTCCCCCATAGAGTATAATGCACTCCTCAAAGTACTCCATATGTTAGAATAAACCCCCATAGTTCTCCATATGGTAGATTTCATCCCATAGTTTTCCATATATTATAATGCTCCCCATAGTCCTCCATATAGTATAAAATATTAAGATCCATAAAGATAACTATTGTTGCCCCAGACTTCGTGTCTCCAAAAGAAGGTTAGGATTATTGGGGTTGGTATAGATCTGATAGTGGTGGGACATACGAATATGCCTGTTTTCTTATAACTGTAACACCTGTCTATAAGCCCCAAATAATAACTGACAACAGCCATCTAATGTATATGATCTATGGAAAGATAAAATTCCAATAACAAATATGGTGGTGAGTTCGAAATTCTGCAATCGGCAGAAGGGAAGATATTGTTAATGCTGGGAATTTTATAAAATCCTGAAGGGCTAAGGAGATTCCACAACCCAGCCCTCGTGAGGTCATTAACCCCTTCACGACATGCCCCGTACTAGTACGGCGCAGGTCGTGTCCGGCGGTGAGCCCACATCAAAGCCGCGACATGTCAGCTGTTTTGTACAGCTGACATGTGCGCGCAATAGCGGCAGGTGGAATCGCGATCCACCCGCCGCTATTAACCAGTTAAATGCCGCTGTCAAACGCTGACAGCGGCATTTAACTACCACTTCCAGCCGCGCAGCCGGAAATGCGCGCATCGCCAAAACCCGTCACATGATCGGGGGTCAGCGATGCATCGGCATGACAACCAGAAGTCTCTTGAGACCTCTATGGTTGTTGATGCCGGTTTGCTGTGAGCGCCACCCTGTGGTCGGGGCTCATAGCAAGTCTGTAATTCAGCTACATAGGAGCGATCTGATGATCGCTCCTATGTAGCAGAGGCAATCGAGTTGTGCCAGCTTCTAGCCTCCCATGGAGGCTATTGAAGCATGGCAAAAGTAAAAAAAAAAAAAATTTTTTAAATATGAAAAAAATAAAAAAAATATAAAAGTTTAAATCTCCCCCCTTTCACCCCATCCAAAATAAAACCATTAAAAAAAATCAAACCTACACATATTTGGTATTGCCGCATTCAGAATCACCCGATCTATCAATTAAAAAAAGCATTAACCTGATCGCTAAAGGGCGTAGCGAGAAAAAAATTTGAAACGCCAGAATTACGTTTTTTTGGTCGCCGCAACATTGCATTAAAATGCAATAACGGGCGATCAAAAGAACGTATCTGCACAAAAGTGGTATCACTAAAAACGTCAGCTCGGCACGCAAAAAATAAGCCCTCACCCGACCCCAGATCACGAAAAATGGAGGCGCTACGGGTATCGGAAAATGGCTCAATTTTTTCTTTTATTTTTTTAGCAAAGTTTTGAATTTTCTTTCACCGCTTAGATAAAAAATAACCTAGTCATGTTAGGTGTCTATGAACTCGTACGGACCTGGAGAATCATAATGGCAGCTCAGTTTTAGCATTTAGTGAACCTAGCAAAAAAGCCAAACAAAAAACTTGGAATTTTTTTCCTGTTTTCTAGTACAAGACATGGTAAAACCAATGGTGTCGTTCAAAAGTACAATTCGTCCCGCAAAAAATAAGCCCTCACATGGCCAAATTGACGGAAAAATAAAAAAGTTATGGCTCTGGGAAGGAGGGGAGTGAAAAACGAAAACGCAAAAATGAAAAAGGGTCGCGTCTTGAAGGGGATAAGGTGGAGGTGTGGGTGTAACTACTGTAAAGTGCTGATAAAAAAATCAAGAAAAATGATGATCTGAGTTCCTGTAGAGAGATACACATTGGTTCATGCATGAATTCCGTTCACTGAACGCCTCCAATCGAAGCACTCTCCTTCACTAAACTGACTCATCTCTGTGATCAGCATAGTACGTTTCTATGTTAATGCTGTTTATGTCATGTAATTGTATATTCTGTGTTGTTTTGTCCTCTTTGTAAAATCTTTTGTATATCCGTTAATCGTCGGTCAACCGTGTCATTGTCTGGACAATAGGGGGCAGCAGAGAGCTGCTCGATCCAAAGATAATAGTGGGTGGGTTCAGTCACAAACCCCCTGACTGGGATGTTTGACACACTTCATAGTCCTCCAAATAATATAATGCACCTCCATATAGTATAACTCGCCCCCACAGTCCTCCATATGGTATAATGTGCTCCCTATAATCCTCAATATAATATAATGCACCCCATAGTTCTCTATATAATATAAAGCACCACCAATAGCCCTTTGTATAGTGTGATGCATTCCCCATAGTCCTACATATAGTATAATTCACCCCAAACTCCTCCATACCGTATAGTGCACCCTCCATAGTCCCCAATATAATATACCACCATAGTCCTCCAAATAGTACAATGCACACCCCATAGTCCTCATATAGTATACTGCAACCCCCATAGTCCTCCATATAGTATAATGCACTCCCCATAGCCCTCCATACGGTATTATTGCCTCCACAATGTATTCACAGATTTAAAAAAAAATAATAATACTCTCCTCCTCATTCCCCCGCTGTGCTAAAACATCAGACAATGAAGAATAATGGAGGAGGAAAGGTCAGTTGATACTTCCTCCTTCATCATTGCTTTCAACTGTATCGGCATCCAGGCACCCATAGCAGCCGTGTGGCCTGTCGTCAGTGGCGAAACGCATCGATCTGCTTCACTGGTGAAACGGTGTTCAGCATGCATATTTTTTCCTGCATTTTTAAGAAGATTGTTTAATAAAGACATGTCATGTTTTAGCCACCTCCATCCCCAGCTGGATCATTTTTTCCTTTTCCTACTATAATACTGCCCCTATGTACAAGAATATAACTACTATAATACTGCTCCTATGTACAAGAATATAACTACTATAATACTGCTCCTATGTACAAGAATATAACTACTATAATACTGTCCCTATGTACAAGAATATAACTACTATAATACTGCCCCTATGTACAAGAATATAACTACTATAATACTGCTCCTATGTACAAGAATATAACTACTATAATACTGCCCCTATGTACAAGAATATAACTACTATAATACTGCTCCTATGTACAGGAATATAACTACTATAATACTGCTCCTATGTACAAGAATATAACTACTATAATACTGCCCCCTATGTACAGGAATATAACTACTATAATACTGCTCCTATGTACAAGAATATAACTACTATAATACTGCTCCTATGTACAAGAATATAACTACTATAATACTGCCCCTATGTACAAGAATATAACTACTATAATACTGTCCCTATGTACAAGAATATAACTACTATAATACTGCTCCTATGTACAAGAATATAACTACTATAATACTGCCTCCTATGTACAAGAATATAACTACTATAATACTGCTCCTATGTACAAGAATATAACTACTATAATACTGCCCCTATGTACAAGAATATAACTACTATAATACTGCTCCTATGTACAAGAATATAACTACTATAATACTGCTCCTATGTACAAGAATATAACTACTATAATACTGCTCCTATGTACAAGAATATAACTACTATAATACTGTCCCTATGTACAAGAATATAACTACTATAATACTGCCCCTATGTACAAGAATATAACTACTATAATACTGCCCCCTATGTACAGGAATATAACTACTATAATACTGCTCCTATGTACAAGAATATAACTACTATAATACTGCTCCTATGTACAAGAATATAACTACTATAATACTGCCCCTATGTACAAGAATATAACTACTATAATACTGCTCCTATGTACAAGAATATAACTACTATAATACTGCTCCTATGTACAAGAATATAACTACTATAATACTGTCCCTATGTACAAGAATATAACTACTATAATACTGCCCCTATGTACAAGAATATAACTACTATAATACTGCTCCTATGTACAAGAATATAACTACTATAATACTGTCCCTATGTACAAGGATATAACTACTATAATACTGCTCCTATGTACAAGAATATAACTACTATAATACTGTCCCTATGTACAAGAATATAACTACTATAATACTGCCCCTATGTACAAGAATATAACTACTATAATACTGCTCCTATGTACAAGAATATAACTACTATAATACTGCTCCTATGTACAAGAATATAACTACTATAATACTGTCCCTATGTACAAGAATATAACTACTATAATACTGCCCCTATGTACAAGAATATAACTACTATAATACTGCCCCTATGTACAAGAATATAACTACTATAATACTGTCCCTATGTACAACAATATAACTACTATAATACTACTCCTATGTACAAGAATATAACTACTATAATACTGCTCCCTATGTACAAGAATATAACTACTATAATACTGCCCCCTATGTACAGGAATATAACTACTATAATACTGCCACTATATACAAGAATACAGGTCCTTCTCAAAAAATTAGCATATAGTGTTAAATTTCATTATTTACCATAATGTAATGATTACAATTAAACTTTCATATATTATAGATTCATTATCCACCAACTGAAATTTGTCAGGTCTTTTATTGTTTTAATACTGATGATTTTGGCATACAACTCCTGATAACCCAAAAAACCTGTCTCAATAAATTAGCATATCAAGAAAAGGTTCTCTAAACGACCTATTACCCTAATCTTCTGAATCAACTAATTAACTCTAAACACATGCAAAAGATACCTGAGGCTTTTAAAAACTCCCTGCCTGGTTCATTACTCAAAACCCCCATCATGGGTAAGACTAGCGACCTGACAGATGTCAAGAAGGCCATCATTGACACCCTCAAGCAAGAGGGTAAGACCCAGAAAGAAATTTCTCAACAAATAGGCTGTTCCCAGAGTGCTGTATCAAGGCACCTCAATGGTAAGTCTGTTGGAAGGAAACAATGTGGCAGAAAACGCTGTACAACGAGAAGAGGTGACCGGAACCTGAGGAAGCAGTGGAGAAGGACCGATTCCAGACCTTGGGGAACCTGAGGAAGCAGTGGACTGAGTCTGGTGTGGAAACATCCAGAGCCACCGTGCACAGGCGTGTGCAGGAAATGGGCTACAGGTGCCGCATTCCCCAGGTAAACAGCGGCAGAAGCGCCTGACCTGGGCTACAGAGAAGCAGCACTGGACTGTTGCTAAGTGGTCCCAAGTACTTTTTTCTGATGAAAGCAAATTTTGCATGTCATTCGGAAATCAAGGTGCCAGAGTCTGGAGGAAGACTGGGGAGAAGGAAATGCCAAAATGCCTGAAGTCCAGTGTCAAGTACCCACAGTCAGTGATGGTGTGGGGTGCCATGTCAGCTGCTGGTGTTGGTCCACTGTGTTTCATCAAGGGCAGGGTCAATGCAGCTAGCTATCAGGAGATTTTGGAGCACTTCATGCTTCCATCGGCTGAAATGCTTTATGGAGATGAAGATTTCATTTTTCAGCACGACCTGGCACCTGCTCACAGTGCCAAAACCACTGGTAAATGGTTTACTGACCATGGTATTACTGTGCTCAATTGGCCTGCCAACTCTCCTGACCTGAACCCCATAGAGAATCTGTGGGATATTGTGAAGAGAAAGTTGAGAGACGCAAGACCCAACACTCTGGATGAGCTTAAGGCCGCTATTGAAGCATCCTGGGCCTCCATAACATCTCAGCAGTGTCACAGGCTGATTGCCTCCATGCCACGCCGCATTGAAGCAGTCATTTCTGCCAAAGGATTCCCGACCAAGTATTGAGTGCATAACTGAACATTATTATTTGATGGTTTTTTTGTTTGTTATTAAAAAACACTTTTATTTGATTGGACGGGTGAAATATGCTAATTTATTGAGACAGGTTTTTTGGGTTATCAGGAGTTGTATGCCAAAATCATCAGTATTAAAACAATAAAAGACCTGACAAATTTCAGTTGGTGGATAATGAATCTATAATATATGAAAGTTTAATTGTAATCATTACATTATGGTAAATAATGAAATTTAACACTATATGCTAATTTTTTGAGAAGGACCTGTATAACTACTATAATACTGCTCCTATATACAAGAATATAACTACTATAATACTGCTCCTATGTACAAGAATATAACTACTATAATACTGCTCCTATGTACAAGAATATAACTACTATAATACTGCTCCTATGTACAAGAATATAGCTACTAAAATACTGCCCTATGTACAAGAATATAACTACTATAATACTGCTCCTATGTACAAGAATATAACTACCATAATACTGCTCCCTATGTACAAGAATATAACTACTATAATACTGCTCCTATGTACAAGAATATAACTACAATAATACTGCTCCCTATGTACAAGAATATAACTACAATAATACTGCTCCTATGTACAAGAATATAACTACTATAATACTGCTCCTATGTACAAGAATATAACTACTATAATACTGCTCCTATGTACAAGAATATAACTACTATAATACTGCTCCTATGTACAAGAATATAACTACTATAATACTGCCCCTATGTACAAGAATATAACCACTATAATACTGCCCCTATGTACAAGAATATAACTACTATAATACTGCCCCTATGTACAAGAATATAACTACTATAATACTGCCCCTATGTACAAGAATATAACTACTATAATAATGCTACTATGTACAAGAATATAACTGCTATAATACTGTGCCCTATATACAAGAATATAACTACTATAATACTGCCCCTATGTACAAGAATATAACTACTATAATACTGCCCCCTATGTACAAAAATATAACTGCTGTAATACTGCTCCTATGTACAAGAATATAACTACTATAATACTGCCCTATGTACAAGAATATAACTACTATAATACTGCTCCTATGTACAAGAATATAACTACTATAATACTGCTCCTATGTACAAGAATATAACTACTATAATACTGCCCCCTATGTACAAGAATATATCGACTATAATACTGCTCCTATGTACAAGAATATAACTACTATAATACTGCCCTATGTACAAGAATATAACTACTATAATACTGATCCTATGTACAAGAATATAACTACTATAATACTGCCCACTATGTACAAGAATATAACTACTATAATACTGCTCCTATGTAAAAGAATATAACTACTATAATACTGCTCCTATATACAAGAATATAACTACTATAATACTGCTCCTATATAAAAGAATATAACTACTATAATACTGCCCTATGTACAAGAATATACCGTAACTACTATAATACTGCTCATATATACAAGGGGTCCTTCTACCTCCAGCTCCAGGGGACCGCTATGGGCGCAGCCTTTGCGCCTGCCTATGCCGGTCTCTTCCTGGGGCTGTGGGAGAGGGATCTCTTCCTGTCAAGTGAACAGGGGTTAATGGACCGTGTCCCCTTCTGGACAGGGTACATTGACGACATCTTCTTCATTTGGCAGGGCAGTTCCGTCGACCTTGAGCAATTGATCCGGACTTTGAACAGCAATGACCTCAATGTACATCTGACTTTTACTTTTGACAGTCAGTCCTTGAATTTTTTGGATGTCACCATCAGACGGGACTATTCTGGTTTATTACAGACTGACATCTTTAGGAAAGAGACGGCGACTAATACATTATTACTCGCCTCCTCGGGTCATCCCAAACACATGATTCGCTCTGTGCCAGTGGGCCAGTTTCTCCGGCTCCGCAGAATATGCTCGTCCGATGGTGACTTTGAGTCCAGAGCTGAGGAGCTTAAGCAACGCTTCAATACACGCGGCTATGGCCATAGGATGGTTAAGGCGGCGTACCATCGTGCCAAATATGCTTCCCGCCATAGTCTCCTTTATAACAATGCACCTGAGCGGAAGGTGGATGACACTGTGAGATTTGTAACAACTTTTAGTTCCCGTTCTGACAGTGTTCGGTCCATCTTGCAAAAAGCATGGCCGATCCTAAAGGTGGACCCTGTCCTTAAGAAGTTGATCCCTCCGGTACCATCAATAGCTTTCAGGAGGGCAAAAAATCTAAGAGACCATTTGGTCTCTAGTCATTATCCTGAGCAGGTGATTCCCACCTTTTTGGATAAATTTCCTATTGGGGTGGGTGTGTTCCGTGTGGTAGATGTGTCGCATGTCCCAACATTGTACGATGCGATAGTTTTACCAACGCGGAAGGTACGAAATCTTTCAGTATTCGCCAACGCATCACATGTACCACTAGGTATGTAATTTACTATGCTACGTGCCCGTGTAACCTTATTTATGTTGGGTTAACCACACGCCAACTTAAGGTGAGGGTTCGCGAGCACGTACTGGGGATATCTGCGGCAGCTACTCATGAGGACACATCCACCCTTAAAACAATACCGCGCCATTTTAGGGAGTTTCATAATTGTGATGACACCCTCCTGAAGGTGCGCGGTATTGAATCCTTGAAAATAAATATTCGTGGTGGTGGATTATCGAAGCGTCTGTCCCAACTTGAGACCAGGTGGATTTGGGCTCTGAACCCTGTTCATCCCAATGGTCTAAATGAGTGTCTCTCATTTGCTCCCTTTCTGGGGTCCTCCTGCTGATGCTTTATATATGTGCGGTGATGCACATTCATATCTTGTGTTTTTAGTATTATTTTTATTTTATCTGTTTATTTACTCTTTATGTGTTTTTCTTATTTTAGTGACTTTTGCCTACTCTGTTGCCTTTGAATGCCTATGAATTACTATCAAGCTATGAAGAGGAAGATGAATGATATGTACTTCTGCACCACTTGCTATGACAAAAATGTCCTAGCCATATCTGGTCTTATTTGTTATTATTTTCTGCATATATGCATATATGAATTATATTTATTTGTGGATGTTATTGATTTATTTATATATGCACTGTCTATCATCTTCTATTTCCCCTATATTGGGTTATTTGTGTATGAGCATATACAGTATATGGCTTGTATTCTATAGATAGTGGATGGGTTCATTCTGTGCAATTTTGCAAAATGTATGTGGGTATTTATATGGTTATTGTTTATATTTCTATACTGTCTGTTGCCTCTTTATGCGCATGTTACACTCGGTGCTGCAGATTGTGCCGAGCTATTATTCGCGGTGAGGCACTGTTAGCTTCCCCACACTCACTATGGTTACCGGTGTAGCGACGCTGTATAGTCCCGCCTCTGATCCGCTGCTGCTCGCCGTCTGTTGTTGTGGTCACATGGGGCCCCATGTGTATCCGCGTCAGCGGTGATGTCAGCACCGGATTGAGGTGTGTCTTTAGCCTCTCATATTCGTGTCTACATCCGGTCCCGTCTGCTTATAAACTGTATTGGCACATTGTGGGGCACGCCCCCTGAGGAAGGAAGCTTAGCGCTTCCGAAACGCGCGTCGGGGAGGGTGTGAGGTCCACACGTGGCTTGGTTCACAGACTCCTGGTACGTTGTACTGACATGTGGTCACGGTATCTAACTTGTGCTGCGCACTTGCGCTTATGATATGCCTTTAGCATGTGTGGTTCTTCACCTGTGATGTGCTTGGTTTCAGCGCCCATTCTAGTCATGCCCCTGTCTTATGGTCTTTTATTTGTATGTTTTTAATAATAAAGGTATTTCTATTTTGTATCAATCTGTGTTATGTATGGACTTTTTCCACCAATTTTCTTGTGGTTGAATTAGTGATTACTGGTGGGTCCGGATCTGTCCCATGATTTGAGTGTCAATGCTCTGTATTTACTACACTGGTAGTTATTTATCTATATTATGTGGCATTTCTCCAATTGTATGCATTTATCTGTTTGTTATCATATATACAAGAATATAACTACTATAATACTGCTGCTATGTACACGAATATATCTTCTATAATACTCCCCCTATGTACAGGAATATAACTACTATAATACTGCCCCTATGTACAGGAATATAACTACTATAATACTGCTCCTATGTACAAGAATATAACTACTATAATACTGCTCCTATGTACAAGAATATAACTACTATAATACTGCTCCCTATGTACAAGAATATAACTACTATAATACTGCTCCTATATACAAGAATATAACTACTATAATACTGCCCCTATGTACAAGAATATAACTACTATAATACTGCCCCTATGTACAAGAATATAACTACTATAATACTGCCCCTAGGTACAAGAATATAACCACTATAATACTGCTCCTATGTACAAGAATATAACTACAATAATACTGCTCCTATGTACAAGAATATAACTACTATAATACTGCCCCTATGTACAGGAATATAACTACTATAATACTGCCCCTATGTACAAGAATATAACTACTATAATACTGCCCCTATGTACAAGAAAACCACTATAATACTGCTCCTATGTACAAGAATATAACTACTATAATACTGCCCCTATGTACAGGAGTATAACTACTATAATACTGCCCCTATGTACAAGAATATAACTACTATAATACTGTCCCTATGTACAGGAGTATAACTACTATAATACTGCTCCTATGTACAAGAATATAACTACTATAATACTGCTCCTATATACAAGAATATAACTACTATAATACTGCCCCTATGTACAAGAATATAACTACTATAATACTGCCCCTATGTACAAGACTATAACTACTATAATACTGCTCCTATGTACCAGAATATAACTACTGTAATACTGCTCCTATGTACAAGAATATAACTACTATAATACTGCTTCTATGTACAAGAATATAACTACTATAATACTGCTCCTATATAAAAGAATATAACTACTATAATACTGCCCTATGTACAAGAATATACCGTAACTACTATAATACTGCTCCTATATACAAGAATATAACTACTATAATACTGCTCCTATGTACAAGAATATAACTACTATAATACTGCCCTATGTACACGAATATATCTTCTATAATACTGCCCCTATGTACAAGAATATAACTACTATAATACTGCTGCTATGTACAAGAATATAACTACTATAATACTGCTCCTATGTACAAGAATATAACTACTATAATACTGCTCCTATGTACAAGAATATAACTACTATAATACTGCCCCTATGTACAAGAATATAGCTACTATAATACTGCCCCTATGTACAAAAATATAACTACTATAATACTGCTCCTATGTACAAGAATATAACTACTATAATACTGCCCCTATGTACAAGACTATAACTACTATAATACTGCTCCTATGTACAAGAATATAACTACTATAATACTGCCCCTATGTACAAGAATATACGGTAACTACTATAATACTGCCCCTATGTACAAGAATATAACTACTATAATACTGCCCCCTATGTACAGGAATATAACTACTATAATACTGATCCTATGTACAAGAATATAACTACTATAATACTACCCCTATGTACAAGAATATAACTACTATAATACTGCTCCTATGTACAAGAATATAACTACTATAATACTGCCCCTATGTACAAGAATATAACTACTATAATACTACCCCTATGTACAAGAATATAACTACTATAATACTGCTCCTATGTACAAGAATATAACCACTATAATACTGCCCCCTATATACAAGAATATAACCACTATAATACTGCCCCCTATATACAAGAATATAACTACTATAATACTGCTCCTATGTACAAGAATATAACTACTATAATACTACCCCTATGTACAAGAATATAACTACTATAATACTGCTCCTATGTACAAGAATATAACTACTATAATACTGCCCCCTATGTACAAGAATATAATCACTATAATACTGCTCCTATGTACAAGAATATAACCACTATAATACTGCCCCCTATGTACAAGAATATAACTACTATAATACTGCTCCTATGTACAAGAATATAACTACTATAATACTGCCCCTATGTACAAGAATATAACTACTATAATACTGCCCCTACTGGCTGCGTTGATAAATATTGTTCCCGCCTGATTGGGAGTAGTTATATCGCCCTCGCTGCAGTGTGCCCATTTGCCAGTACAAAGTAAGGCAGCCTTTCTGACGACTAATTATCCTAGGTGCAGTACCCTGACTGACCTGAGGGTAAGGGGGGAGCCAGAGAGCTGCAAGTACCAAACCAGAACTGGGAAGTGGGATATAGATAAATCACCTTCCTGAAGAACCAGGGGCAACCAAACAACCCTGGTTCATGACAAATATGTGTGAGTGGTGGGGATGATAAAGGTATCCTCCCCGTGAACCGTGAAAGGTTACATATTCCGAATGTTCACCGAGAGATCTATAACTCACTGAAATCGCTGGGTTCTAAACCCATGAAATGCAACAAACGGATTTCTCCATAAGCGGGTCATATATCTACGCCATGTTTATACTTAAAAGAACCCCCGTGATGTGGTGAGCATCATGAGCATTGTGTCCTTCTACTATAAGGTTTATACAGCGAGTTATGTATAGAAATGGTTTGTCATAACTGTAAGAAAGGGGAGTATTCAGCCTCTGAGTGAGGTCACCACAGGGGGAGTGCCTTGGTTTTTGGCAGGGAGATAAGTGACTGGGACATCAGTCTTCTCTAGTCTTTTGTCCCGGGTCTAGCTGCGAGACAGATCTGTAATGCATCTGGATGCATGCCCATCCCCCACAGCACGTGGTCTGCCATGAGATGAAATGACTAGCGAACTGTAAGTGTTTTTCAACTTTAATCCAATTTTATTTGTAATTGTACTGTACATATATGTGTCTACTTTTATAACATCTTTTTATACTTTTTATATTTATATTATTTAGTTTATACTATTTTATATATCTTTTTATACTGTAAACACTGCCTATCTTTTTGGAGTAAAATATATAAAATTTCTAGCTTTGCCTCTCCTTGCTCTATAACATTAGGTCAAGTCCTCTGAAGTGAATTACGCTACTAATTTGAGTTGGCTCTGGACCGGTTACTAATTAAGAAATCGGAGCTGGTGGCAGTGGATTTGTCCTGGGCATTTGGGAGACTTCGTAGTGACGGACGGCCTTAATGATAATTGTTCCCGCCTGAGTGGGAGTAGTTATATCGCCCTCGCTGCAGGGTGCCCATTAGCCAGTACATAGTAAGGCAGCCTATCTGGTGACTTATTACCCTAGGTGCAGTACCCGGTCTGACCTGAGAGCAAGGGGGGCGCCAGAGAGCTGCAAGTTCCAAACCGGAAGTGGGATATAGATAAATCCCCTTCAGAAAAGAATCAGGGCAACCAAACAACCCCGGTTCGTGACAAATTGGTGTGAGCGGTGGGGATGATGAGGTATTTTCCCTGGGATCCGTGACAGTCGCATTCGGCTTTACTGGGAGCGCTAGCAGCTGTCACGTGACTGTAAGTATGCTTTTCACCTAACAGATTCTCCTCTGTTGTCCAGTCTAAATCTATAAGTCTGCATTCACACTGTGTGTCACTAGTAAGTATATTGCAAGTGTGAATGTGGCTGGGTGTACGCATATCGCCTACTGGCAGTCACGTGATAGACTGACCGCCATTCCCAGCTCTGACACCACAGAATCCGCACAGCATGTGCGATGTGAGGATTCACAAGTCTGCGGTCACATAGAGTGGCACAGAGTAAATGCAGACTTGGGGACTTAGACAACCCGTTTAAGAGAAATGGGTATGAATCTGATAAAAAGTGTACTTACGGTCACGTGACAACTGCTTGAACCACCTAATAATGCCACATATGAGCATTGCACACTGTTAGTATTCAGCACTGGTGACTAAACCTTTTCACTGGGTGGAAATCCCCTTTAATAAGGTGGGAGGATGGGCTCAGTCTAAAAACTATAACTATCATAATATTCTTATTATTATTATCATTATTATTATTTATATACAGTAGCACCATTAATTCCATGGCGCTGTGCATGTGAAAAGGGGTTACATACAGGGTTATAGATATCGTTAACAGTAAACAAATTTACAGTGACAGACTGGTACAGAGGGGAGAGGACCCTGTCCTTGCGGACTGACATTCTACGGGATAGTGGGGAAGAGACAGGAGGTCGGTGTGCTGCAGCACTGGTGGTGGTGAGGCGGCTGCTCTGGCGAGGCGGCAGAATAGTTATTGCAGGCTGTAGGCTTTCCTGAAGAGATGGGTTTTCAGGTTCCGTCTGAAGAATCCGAGGGTGGTGGATAATCGGACGTGTTGAGGCATGGAATTCCAGAGTATGGGGGATATTCGGGAGAAATCTTGGAGGCGGTTGTGTGAGGAACGAATAAGTGTGGAGGGGACTAGGAGGTCTTGGGAGGATCGAAGATTACGTGAGGGAAGATTTTGGGAGATTAGTTCAGAGATATAGGGAGGGGACAGGAGGTGGCAAGAGTTTGAATGTGCGGTTTGAAGGACAAGGCAGAGTCGATAGTTACCCTGAGGCAGCGGATTTCAGGTGTGGAAGAGAGCGTGATGCCGTTTACCATAATAGATAGATCAGGTAGGGGGGATACGTGAGATGGGGGAAAGATGATGAGTTCGGTTTTGTCTACATTGAGTTTTAGGAAGCGAGAGGTGAAGAAGGAGGATATGACTGACAGACACTCCTGGATTCTGGACAGAAGAGAGGCGACATCTGAGCCAAAGAGGTAGATCTGAGTGTCGTTCGCGTATAGGTGGTACTGGAAGCCATAGGGCTTTATCAGTTGCCCTAGGCCAAGGGTATAGATGGAAAAAAGTAGGGGCCCTAGGACAGAGCCTTGAGGGACTCCAACAGAGAGAGGGCGGGATGAGGAGGTAGTGTGGGAGTGGGAGACGCTAAATATGAGGTCGGAAAGGTATGAGGCAATCCAGGACAGGGCGAGGTCTTTGATGCCGAGTGAAGAAAGAATCTGTAGCAGTAGGAGGTGGTCGACTGTGTCGAAGGCAGAGGACAGGTCTAGAAGGAGGAGGATGGAGAACTGTCTGGTAGCTTTGGCTATGACTAAGTCATTAGTAATTTTGGTCAGAGCAGTTTCGGTGGAGTGGTGGGGGCGGAAGCCAGATTGGAGGTTGTCAAGGAGAGAGTTAGATGAGAGGTGGGAGGAAAGTTGAGCATGGACATGATGTTCAAGGAGTTTGGAAGCAAACGGGAGCAGTGATATGGGGGCTGGGCATAGCAGTTGGGTCAAGGTTGGCTTTTTTGAGGATGGGTGTGATGGTGGCATGTTTGAAGGCAGAGGGGAAAGTACCAGAAGATAGTGATAGGTTGAAGATGGGTTAGGGCTGGAATGAGCAATAATATGACCTGACCTTAGATCCTCCTGCAGCCAGGGACATCCATAGAAGTCATGGGGCATCCATAGAAGTCATGGGGCTCACAGCGCATAGGAGCAGTCACAGAAGGCTGTATCTCCCAGGTCTTAAAGGCAGGGACAGGGACATGTAGCACTTACAAAGTCATTTCCCCTATTGAAGCCCCTTAGTGTTCTCTCTCACTATAATAACCCATTAATGGCCATGGCCACCATAAAGTATAATACTGTAACCAACACATTTTTTCCACAAACACAGGATACCCTCCACATGCACAGTAGGATTCCCACTCAGTACCCACACACAGTGATGTCCCCACCCAAACACACACATTAAGATCTCCAATGACTCCAACACTGTTTGATGGCCTCTACTGTTCCCCAACACAGTATAATAGCACCTAAATTAATCCCCTCCACATACAGTCTGGTGGACCCTACAGCCAAAAAAAGATTTGTATGTGGGCTGCTTTCGTTTGTGTGCAAGGGCTGATTTTCAGTCCCAGTCCGGCCCTTTGTGCATTATACTATAGAGGACTCTGGATTGTGCATTATACTGTACACAGGACTCTGTGGTGTGCATTATACTATACAGAGCACTATGGGGTGTACATTATACTATATAGAGGATTATGGGGCACATTATACTATATAGAGGATTATGTGGAGTTCAGTATATTATATAGAGGACTATGGGGAGTGCATTATACTATGGGGAGTGCATTATACTATATAGAGTACTATGGACTGTGCATTATACTATATAAAGAACTATGGGCAGTATGTCATATTATATAGAGGACTATGAGGTTGTCACAAACTTAGTCAGGAACTTGCAGCTCTCTGGCGCCCCCCTACCCTGCTGGCCAATAAGGGTATTGGCAGATGATAAGAAAGTGAGCGCAGCTGCTCTAATTTATGCTGAATATTGCAGCTTGTGAGGTGAGGGGATGTATATATACCACCGGCTCCCAGTAGGAACATATATATACCCCGACCCAGTCACCATCAAGTCCCCTACACCACATAAATATGAAAACTATGCTGCGACCACTGACCTCTTATAGGGTGATCGGACACCCGTTTGGTAGTGTGAATTTGCATGGAATACTTGGTGGATTGCTCATAGAGCAAGAAAAATGAAGCTAGCAAATTTATATGTTTACTCCAGAAGAATTGGCAGTGTTTACAAAACATACAAAAGATATTACAAAAGAGACAAAATACAAGAATGTACAAACAGTTATGAAATAAAAAGGATGAAAATATGAAACTTACTAAATCTCAGTCACAGGTATGACGTATCGATAAAGGGGAGAAGAGATCCCAAAGAAATGATCCAGTACCACAGCATGGTGTCTAGCTATCTCTCCTGGCTCTGAATGAATGCCAAAGATGAACGTTCCTGTTTTATGCTTCAGCCATAAAACTAATGGAGCGCCCCCAAGGGCTAGGGGTACTCGATACCAGGTCCTTCGGTTCACAGAGGGGATGTCACAGTGGCTGACCTGGTCCGTGGCCCTTGGGAAGTCCGAGTTCAAGGGAAAGGTCTTTAAAGGGATATGAGAGATAAAGGCGTGTGCACTACTACTGATGGTGCCTGGTAGGATCCCACACCATGTGACACTAAAGAAAAGAACCCGGCACTCAACTTAATGAGTCAAGAGACAAGCGGGGATTCCGCGTCTGGATACCAGCACAGCCTATACCAGCGTTATAAGTCCTCTCAGTATGCCTAATTACTAAACAATGCATTACAAGACGCAGACCATGCTGTGCCTTTTTTGACACTGCTGTCATTTTCTTCCATCATTCTACTACTAGTACGTAACTGATGAAGGTCCGGATGATAGGACCGAAATGTTTTTGGCTACTACAATTAAAACTTCACAAGCATTAAGTTGAGTGCCGGGTTCTTTTCTTTAAAGGGATATGTTCGTGACGCCACCTGTGGTATTCCGTCAGGGTGACCGACGCTGCTTTAAGGGGTCCGCTGGGGTGATGTTATGGCAGCTAGATGGTATACCTTCCCACAGGTGAAGTGTGTCCCCAGAGCTTCCCAGTGTGTAGATGGTGGATGGTGAGAGGCGCAGTAAAGAACGATCACAGGGATCACAGGGTAGGCAGAGTCCGGCCGGTCCGAAGGCAAGTCCAGAGTTCCCTTGTACAGGTGGGAAATAGAAGCCTTCCTCTAGCACCTGGGTGTTGTAGTACCTCCCTGCTGAGCCTCTCATAAGGTCCTCACAGATGTTGTAGATGGAATGTCTCTCTCTCTCTGTCCCCCAGATGGAGAGGATAGGACAAACCCATATGACCAGTGGCTTGAGGCGTTTTACAAGGACTCTATCATGCCCCAGCCTCTAAGGGGTGCCACCTTGCCTCCTGGGTGTAGGGGCGAACAGGTAACGTGAAATTAGCTGTCCTGCCGGTCTCTGGAGCAAGGCATAAAGGATTGCTGCTCCCTTGGTGTTCCAGCTACCGGGATCCTGCGCCTCAGAAGGAGGCAGCCTGTGTAGGGCAGAATTCCTCCTGCTATCCACTCCTTTGCTACGACTTCTTCACCCTCTCTACAATACAGTTCTCCTTCAATGTCTCTTTCTAGAAGCCGCCACACGTAGGGCAAACACAGCTCCATGTCCTTCTGTCTGGATCTCTGACAGGCTCCCACCCCTGTCAGGGACCAACTACATGAGCAAAGCTCAGCCAGCAACTGTCTCCCCAGGAAACCAGTTTTACCTAAGTGTGAAGAGTGCCCTAATAAATAGGAGCATAGCTCCCCCTGGTGGCCTGGAGTGCGAAATGTGTTGTATGTTTGTGATACCTGGAGGCAGTTGTCCTTCTTTGCCTCCAAACGTAATATCACTCTCCCCTAGAGGAAAATGACATTACTGCAATGACCAGGACCATGGGGCGCTGCACTAAGAAATCCTACTTTGCTGACCTCTCATATGGGCTATTTTCTGGGAGGTACACATATCTATGAAAGTTATCAGTAACTCCTTTTCTTCATATCTTTGGCCTGGAAGCTCACAGGCCAGCGATATTGGCATTATTACCGATTTTACCGTTTTTAGAGTCCACACACGGTATGTCTGGGATTTGCAGGTGGACAGAAATTAATTTCCCTAACAGCCCTAAATGCCACAAAATGCTGCCATGAGTAACCCCAAGTGCCCAGATCCTGGAAACCTAATTTTCATGTTTCTGGGAACAATGTGTATTATTGAATTTGACTTTGAGTGTTATGCCTAGAAGACAAAGAGTTTTTTGGAGGGAAAACATATTCAGCTCTGCTTGTACTGGCAGGCAATAAAACTCAGCATTCCAGCTGACCATTTGCTTGAAGGGAGGAGGATGTAAATTCACAGAGAGGGAGAGGTGTTGTATGTGGGACTTAGTCCTACAGAAACCAATGGTGGGAGGAGTAGTAGGCCAGCTCTGGTTGTGACCCCAGAAGAATGAAGAATAATTCATATTTTCCTGACAGGGGTGTGCATTATATTATATAGAGGACTATGGGGAGTGCATTGTACTATATGGAGAACTATGGAGGTGCATAATACTATATAGAGGACAATGGGGAGTGCATTATACTATATAGAGGAGTATGGGGAGTGCATTATACTATATAGAGGACAATTGGGAGTGCATTATACTATATATAGGACTATGGGGAGTGCATTATACTATATAGAGGACAATTGGGAGTGCATTGTACTATAAATATGACTATGGGGAGTGCATTTGCAGCGCCCCAGAGTCCTGGTCGTTGCAGTACTGTGGCTCCGCCGCTAAGGGGGGCTATGGTACGTCTGATGGCACTGAAGGAGTTCATCTGACCAGGTATCACATACACCAATACATTTCACAGTCGGGCCTCCAGGGGGAGCTAAGGTTGCTATTTATTAGGCCACTCCTCACCGTGTGGGTAAACTGGGGGTCAGGCAGGAAGTTAGACAGAAAGCTGACTGGGTTGGAACCAGGCAACACCTTGTGGCAGGGGGTGTTGTGGGGGAAGATTCGGTAGGGTCCCTGTCAGGTTTGGGACCCTGACAGAGGCCTGGCAACAGGAAAGAACGTCACGGGACCGTGCCTGCTCAGCATAGCGGCGGTGCCCTAAGAAAGGATCAGAAGCGACATATATTGTGCTGAGTGAGAAACCAGATCAAAGGAAGAAGGAGAATACCAGTAGGAGTCGTGCTGTAAGACCGAGGCAACATCCTACTGAGGCGCACAACCGGCGGCCGGAACGCCGAGGAAGTATTCATATATCTAGCTCCAGGCAATACTTCAAACCAACGGCAGGACAGTCAGTCACAGGCGGGCTGTCTCACACAAATCACCTATGCAGACTTGGGGGGCAACCTGTGGAGATGGGCGACTCTAGGGTCCCGGAAGAGCTCCGAGCCTACCCGTCATACGGGTGCGTCCCAACCATAACACCGGGAGGGACGGAGGATTAGCAGAACATCATCTAATCGAGTTGTTGTGAGGGAACACGAGAAACAGACACAACAGTTGTGGGGACTATCCCGTAAGCACAGCAGGGGAGGACCACAACACATAGCGCTAGCAGGAAGGCACAGATTTCCACCTGCAAAGAGAACTCTGGAGGTGCCATCGGACCGGCCGGACTTGCGCAGCCTGGTGAACCGTATTCCGGACTGAGGACCCAGAGACCTTCAGTAAAGAGGTAAAGAGACTGCAACCTGGTGTCCTCGTTATTTACTGCACCGCACCACCACCACTATCTACATCTATCACTGTACGCCCCTCAGCAGGGTCACGGACCGGGCCTAGCCACCGTGACAACCCCAGAGCAGAGACTCAGAGGCCCGGTACCGGGTACCCCTCGGCCCTGCGGCAGTGGGGGCGCTACAACTTGGCATCACGAACAGGATCTACTTAAGCCTGAAGAATCAGGTCATGTGTGCCTTGGAACTGTGATTTATTGTGCTTGGACTGTACTTTATTGCAAAGACTGTGTGTTGCCATTTTACCGCCAAAAGTTCCCGCCAAAAGATGCCGCCATTGCAGCGTCCCAGGGAGCGCGGAGGAAGAAGAAGGGCGTGCCATGGGAGGAGACTACCAAAGCGGCGCCAGAAGTAGCGACCGCCCCCTCCGACTCCTGCTGCGAGAGGACGACCTACCCAGCAGCCGAGGAGAACCGCCCCCTGACTTGCAACGGCGGGAACGAGGTGAAGAAGGAGCCCGACCTCGGAGAAATGGCGGAGCCAGGTGCATGCGTTGCCGCCGAATGCCCGACAGCGACGATAAGCAGCAAGTGCCCGAGCAACGGCGAGGTGATCCCGGCCTGCCCTTACCCATCAGAGACGGACTCGCCTCCACCGCCGGTGAAGGACCTGAACTCCTTGGAGCCGCCAGTGGAGGAGCCGAGCCTACCTATCCCAGCCACGGAACCATGGAGGGCGGAGCCACATCAAGAGGTGACTCCGGAAGAGCCGCGGTCCGGGCTGCAGCCGATTCCAGTGTCCTCGTCAACAGAACAGATCGACATCGGTGGAATCACATCAGGCGCAGGTATGGACGGCACCCCTACTCCCCCGGCCGATTCTGCTCTCCCGACCGATCCGGCTCCCCTGACCGATCCCGCTCCGGTGACTGCTCCTCACCCCAGCAACAATAACCGTTTCCTCTCAGTGGAGCAGGTAGTCCTCACCCCCGATGCAATGGGGAAGCTGGTACCCCCACAACCGACCAAGATGGGGGAACCCATAGATGTAGGCCCGGACGGGGTGATTCTCCGGTGGGACACCCCCTGGAACGAGCCGTATGGAGCTCCGGGGGAGAGCCTCACCCTTGCGGTACTTACCTGGGAACAGTATAAGCAATGTCTAATCCAACACTGGAAAGATCGAGACGAGACCGAACAACTTGATACACAACGTAGAAAGTCTGCGCACGGCAGGAAAGACGTGGTAAAGCGGGGAACTGTGCTGGCCTACCACCCGAAGAGGGGATGGGGCTCCATACAGGAACCGGGGCTACCAACTGATGTCTTTGTTACTAGTTACAACGTAAAAACTCCCTGCTGCAGTCGAGATGGTGACCCATTGCAAAGGGGGGATCAGGTGACCTACACCCGTCATCGGAATGCACAAGGATGGTGCGCCCGGAACGTTCGACGGTGTGAGCCTGAGAGAGCGCCACCTGTTGCCCCGATCATGACTGATCCAGATTTGCCAGATCTTGTTACTATCACCACCGTACGCCTTGTAGCAGCCACCGAGCTTGCAAGCAGGATTAGCCTTCAAATCCAGACACCGGCTGATCTAATGGCATCTGAGAGACCAACTACCAGCACAGGTGCTGCATCGGCCGGGGATCAAAAACCACCTTCTGCACCACAAGAGTAAGATCTTAAAACTCTGCATGACCTGTAAATAGTTCTTCTAACTGTTTGTTTCCCGTTATGTTGCTGCTAAAACCTGTCTAGGGTTAACTCTTAAAGGGATCCCTTTGTTGACCCGGGATCCCTATTGTTTCTGCTTTTTGGTTTGTTTTCTAATTTTTGCACAACTTCCCAAAAACTGCTGGAATCATGAACAGTGCATGATACAAACTTCCTGTATATAGTTTGCACCTTCTTAAAGGTGCTCCCTACTGGTTTTATATAAAAGACGGACTCTTTGCGAAGATACGGTTCTTGGAACTTGTACTGGAGTCCTTGCTGCATACGGATTTGCAGCTTGAAGAGTTGCACTACCTCATAGAGACTTGGTCCCCTCTTAAAGGGGATGTTCATCGATAGCACTTAAAGGAATGATGATGCTTTGAAAGAAGAAGTAATAATGTTGATATGTGAAAGTTAAATGTAACCAATTAGTTGATTGTAAAAAAATGTTCAATAATGTTAATAGAAGGATGAGGACAGGAAGTGAACCCGTAGGGGTTAGTGGTGAGTCCTCTTAGGAGCCATATAGGGATGGCTCAGTAATCTCAACCTGAAAGAAAAACATGTTCTATACTGTGTATAGTAGTGGAAGGACAGAAGGCTCGGGCGGAAAGGAGCGGTCCTGTAATAGAAAGGAGAGGCAGTAGGTCTGGAGCCGTTAGGACAGGTGGTCCTGCAGACGTAAAGTAGGAGAATGTAGCACAGTTGCTCAAGCCTTATAATGTGTTATAAGAAGGTCTTTAGTGGATTCAGAGTGTACATCCTTAAAGGCAATGTTGAATTAATGTTTAAAAATTTTGCACTTAGTAGAATACCCGGTTGGGTAAGAAAAGTTATTTAAAAGTATTTAACCATGTTTGTAACGTTCAAGTGTCCTCACCTCCCATAAAGGGAAGCTCTGTTCAAATATGCTTATTGTTATTGCACTCACAAAAATTGTATGTCTTTTTTTGCTGACATGTATTGTTGTTTTCTTCCCAGTCCCGGAGTACTGGATTTAACCGGGGGGGAGTGCAGCGCCCCAGAGTCCTGGTCGTTGCAGTACTGTGGCTCCGCCGCTAAGGGGGGCTATGGTACGTCTGATGGCACTGAAGGACTTCATCTGATCAGGTATCACATACACCAATACATTTCACAGTCGGGCCTCCAGGGGGAGCTAAGGGTGCTATTTATTAGGCCACTCCTCACCGTGTGGATAAACTGGGGGTCAGGCAGGAAGTTAGACAGAAAGCTGACTGGGTTGGAACCAGGCAACACCTTGTGGCAGGGGGTGTTGTGGGGGAAGATTCGGTAGGGTCCCTGTCAGTTTTGGGACCCTGACAGAGGCCTGGCAACAGGAAAGAACGTCACGGGACCGTGCCTGCTCAGCATAGCGGCGGTGCCCTAAGAAAGGATCAGAAGCGAGATACAGTGGGGCAAAAAAGTATTTAGTCAGTCAGCAATAGTGCAAGTTCCACCACTTAAAAAGATGAGAGGGGTCTGTAATTTACATCATAGGTAGACCTCAACTATGGGAGACAAACTGAGAAAAAAAATCCAGAAAATCACATTGTCTGTTTTTTTATCATTTTATTTGCATATTATGGTGGAAAATAAGTATTTGGTCACAAACAAAATTTCATCTCAATACTTTGTAATATATCCTTTGTTGGCAATGACAGAGGTCAAACGTTTTCTGTAAGTCTTCACAAGGTTGCCACACACTGTTTTTGGTATGTTGGCCCATTCCTCCATGCAGATCTCCTCTAGAGCAGTGATGTTTTTGGCTTTTCGCTTGGCAACACGGACTTTCAACTCCCTCCAAAGGTTTTCTATAGGGTTGAGATCTGGAGACTGGCTAGGCCACTCCAGGACCTTGAAATGCTTCTTACGAAGCCACTCCTTCGTTGCCCTGGCGGTGTGCTTTGGATCATTGTCATGTTGAAAGACCCAGCCACGTTTCATCTTCAATGCCCTTGCTGATGGAAGGAGGTTTGCACTCAAAATCTCACGATACATGGCCCCATTCATTCTTTCATGTACCCGGATCAGTCGTCCTGGCCCCTTTGCAGAGAAACAGCCCCAAAGCATGATGTTTCCACCACCATGCTTTACAGTAGGTATGGTGTTTGATGGATGCAACTCAGTATTCTTTTTCCTCCAAACACGACAAGTTGTGTTTCTACCAAACAGTTCCAGTTTGGTTTCATCAGACCATAGGACTTTCTCCCAAAACTCCTCTGGATCATCCAAATGCTCTCTAGCAAACTTCAGACGGGCCCAGACATGTACTGGCTTAAGCAGTGGTACACGTCTGGCACTGCAGGATCTGAGTCCATGGTGGCGTAGTGTGTTACTTATGGTAGGCCTTGTTACATTGGTCCCAGCTCTCTGCAGTTCATTCACTAGGTCCCCCCGCGTGGTTCTGGGATTTTTCCTCACCGTTCTTGTGATCATTCTGACCCCACGGGGTGGGATTTTGCGTGGAGCCCCAGATCGAGGGAGATTATCAGTGGTCTTGAATGTCTTCCATTTTCTAATTATAGCTCCCACTGTTGATTTCTTCACTCCAAGCTGGTTGGCTATTGCAGATTCAGTCTTCCCAGCCTGGTGCAGGGCTACAATTTTGTTTCTGGTGTCCTTTGACAGCTCTTTGGTCTTCACCATAGTGGAGTTTGGAGTCAGACTGTTTGACGGTGTGCACAGGTGTCTTTTTATACTGATAACAAGTTTAAACAGGTGCCATTACTACAGGTAATGAGTGGAGGAAAGAGGAGACTCTTAAAGAAGAAGTTACAGGTCTGTGAGAGCCAGAAATCTTGATTGTTTGTTTCTGACCAAATACTTATTTTCCACCATAATATGCAAATAAAATGATAAAAAAAACAGACAATGTGATTTTCTGGATTTTTTTTTCTCAGTTTGTCTCCCATAGTTGAGGTCTACCTATGATGTAAATTACAGACGCCTCTCATCTTTTTAAGTGGTGGAACTTGCACTATTGCTGACTGACTAAATACTTTTTTGCCCCACTGTATATTGTGCTGAGTGAGAAACGAGATCAAAGCAAGAAGGAGAATACCAGTAGGAGTCGTGCTGTAAGACCGAGGCAACATCCTACTGAGGCGCACAACCGGCGGCCGGAACGCCGAGGAAGTATTCATATATCTAGCTCCAGGCAATACTTCAAACCAACGGCAGGACAGTCAGTCACAGGCGGGCTGTCTCACCTAAATCACCTAAGAAGACATAGGGGGCAACCTGTGGAGAGGGGCGACTCTAGGGTCCCGGAAGAGCTCCGAGCCTACCCGTCATACGGGTGCGTCCCAACCGTAACATCAGGGAGGAACGGAGGATTAGCAGAACATCATCTAATCGAGTTGTTGTGAGGGAACACGAGAAACAGACACAACAGTTGTGGGGACTATCCCGTAAGCACAGCAGGGGAGGACCACAACACATAGCGCTAGCAGGAAGGCACAGATTTCCACCTGCAAAGAGAACTCTGGAGGTGCCATCGGACCGGCCGGACTTGCGCAGCCTGGTGAACCGTATTCCGGACTGAGGACCCGGAGACCTTCAGTAAAGAGGTAAAGAGACTGCAACCTGGTGTCCTCGTTATTTACTGCACCGCACCACCACCACTATCTACATCTATCACTGTACGCCCCTCAGCAGGGTCACGGACTGGGCCTAGCCACCGTGACAACCCCAGAGCAGATATATAAGAAAAAACTCCGGCACACTCTTTCAAAAGATTCTCACAGTTTATTATAAACTTTCAACAAAAATGTGGTTTCCAAGAATTAATCAAGTTCCTCTGTACACTTTAACTGGACACATATAATTTCTTTCTCTCAACGTTTCGGCTAAAGAGCCTTTTTCAAGAGATTATTTGTCCCTCTGAAATATATAAGAATACTTTTAACACCATATAAAACAAAGAAGAAAAAATGAACACACTCGAGAGAACATTACCATCATGCTCTCCCTATAAAATATGATATGTAGAGAAATGTCCTCTGATAATGTTAAAATATACGAGGCTTGTAATAATAATGCAAAGAAACAATAAGCCTAATGAAAAGACGGCAATCCCAGAAGAACAGACCTGAAAAAATCAAGAGAACATATATATATATGCACCTTAGTGTGTGCAATCATGTATAAAGTTACAGCTGGACCAGAATATTGGTGGATTTTATCTCCAAATGAATAAATAAATAAAGCGACCGACACATTACCATGTGAAAGAGAGGATATACTTGCTGATGCGTAGAGCAGGGTAAGGAAACCCACTGTTAGGATAAATAGGTAAAAAAATATATAGCACATGTCAGTAAAGAAAGCTAGTGGGCAAATATGTGTTCCATAAGTATATATAAATAAATACCTTAATAAGAATGTCACGTTTAAACGAGGTATCCGTACGGAAGACCGGGGATTGGTGACCGCCGTGTGGAAGGCATGTGGCTGAACTGACTTGTAAGCGGCTATTTACCTGTTGCGGTGCGAGTGGTTCCGGGTGAAAGTTCAGGTAAGGGACGTGCGCTGGAAAGGTGAGAGCCGAGAGAGGACGGAGGAGACCGAAAGGAGCCGAAATACTACGCATGCGCAATGGAGTCAAAACCCGGACACTAGGTGCCACTCGTATACTGCAAGGCAAGAAAGAGAAAAAAAAAAATTCTAATGAACATTATGTCAACATAACGGTCTATACATTCAGTACATCTACAACGTATACATCTGGTCAATTAATGAGCATATATAGGGCACTGTTATACTATTACAAAATTGCACTTGGGACCTCGATAAAGTAAATGGCTTAAATGATATATATTAGTACCTGGATTAGACCACCATATTAAGGGATGAAAAAATGAAACAAGAAACCCTCATATGAAACATGGTATTGATAAAATAATGAATATGAAAAGTATAATTAATAAGAAATACTGAAGACTAATTATTGTTATTAATTAATTAATAAGAGACCTCATATTCCCTGTTTAGACCAGATGGAGACAGGGTTTGTAGCGTATGAATCCAAAAGGATTCACGTTCCTTGAGCTTCTTAATCCTGTCACCCCCTCTCCTGGACAACGGAACGTGATCTATTATTTGGTACCTCAATTGTGCCACAGTATGGTTATTCTGTATAAAGTGAGCCGGAATTGGCAAAAGAGTCCGTCCGCATCGGATGGTAGACTTATGTTTAGAAATGCGGTCTCGGATATGTTGGGTAGTTTCTCCAACATATCCGAGACCACAGGGGCACTTTATCAGGTATACTACAAATGACGAGTTACAGGAAAAATGTCCTTTGATAGGAAAGCGTTTCCCGGAGCGTGGATGGGTGAAGGAATCACCCTTGGATATATTGGAGCATTGTTGGCAGCTAAGACATGGGAAAGTGCCATTCCGTGGGGATGATAGAACCCTCTGTACCATTCCCCTATTGCTGGGGCCCACATCTGCCCTAACCAAATGGTCTCTAATGTTAGGGCAGCGCTTGCTGCACATGATTGGATTTACATTAAACTCTCTCACTTGTGGGTATGCATTCTTAAGAATATCCCAATGCTGGGAAATACATTTATTAATAAGAGGATTCAAAGGGTGGTATGTACTAACAAAAGCCAATCTGGGTGCTTTTGGTTGTGCATCAGGTCTACTTACATCCCTTTTTGGTGTCAAGACGTGATCAGGATAGCCCCTATTCCTAAATTTAGTATCCATTTCTTGATGTCTCACATTACCAGTCATAGGATCAGACACAATCCTATCAACTCTATCGTGTTGAGATTTAGGGAGAGCTCTTTTGATATGATGGGGGTGGCAACTGTCATATTGTAGGAGACTATTTTTATCAGTAGGTTTAACAAATAGATCCGTCTCGATGTTTCTATTAGTATTGATGATAACTCTTGTGTCCAAGAAATTCATGGAATTCAAATCATAGGATAGTGAGAAAGTTAATCCTGGTAAGCAGGAGTTGAGGTCTTTGTGAAAATTCAAGAGAGTATCCACGTCACCGGTCCAGATGAGAAAAATATCATCTATGTAACGTCGCCAAAACTTGGCATAGGTGACAAAGCTGGAGTGTGTATAGACGTGTGATATCTCAAATTGATCCATAAAAATGTTAGCATAAGGGGGTGCCATGTTACTTCCCATGGCAGTCCCCCTCTTTTGAATAAAAAATTGATCTTCAAACATAAAAAAATTACGAGTCAATACCATGGTGAGGGAGTCTTTACAGAATTTAAGCTGTTGATTAGAGAAGTCTGTATGACGGGTCAAAAAGGACATAACAGACTCAATTCCATCTATATGTCGGATGCTGGTGTATAGACTATTAACGTCCATAGTTGTTAACAAACAATTCATGGGTAATTTACCTATACTCTTTAAAGATGACAAAAAGTCTGATGTGTCCTTCAGATAAGATTTAATTTTTGGTACCAGGGGGGATAAGATTTTATCAAGTGTGATGGCTAGTGGAGATAATAGTGATTCGGTGGAAGCAACAATGGGACGACCTGGGGGCTTCAATGGATGTTTATGAATCTTAGGGAGGGTATAAAATACTGGTATTACTGGATGTTGATTAATAAGAAACTCTCCCAATTTTTTATCTATGGTCCCTGTAGTAGTATGAAAAGTCACTAAATCTTTAATTTCTTTACTGATTTCAAAAGTAGGATTATAACTGATAGGCTGGTATGTATCTAGATCACCCAGTTGCGTCCTGATTTCACTCATATAATAGTCTCGATCCAATACCACTATTGATCCCCCCTTGTCCGCCGGTTTTATTACAATTTGTTTATTCTCTTTAAGAGATAACAAAGCCTTTTTCTCTTCAATGGAAAGATTGTGTTTTACGTGATAGTCACCCCTTTCTATGGATGTCAGTACCTTCCTAATGTCATTTTTGACAAAATCTATATACGTCTCTACAGGGTGGTAAAGATGTGGCGGTTGAAAGGAGCTACGTAACCGTAAATTTAAGGCACTCAAAGTAAATTCAGAAGTAGTATGATCAGGTGTAACAGTAGTCACTTCCTTAGAGAAATGGGCTTTGAGTCTAACATTTCTAAAAAAACGGTGTAATTCCTGATCTAATTGAAACGAATTAAAGCGAGGGACCGGACAGAAACTCAGTCCTTTCTGTAGTACAGTCATTTCCGAGGGAGAAAGGCATGTTGAGGAGATATTGTAGACAATATTTTCGGTAATTGTATTACCTGTGATCTGGTCGCCATTCTGCGTTGTTCTTGTCCGTGTCCGTTGCCCCCTCCTCGTTTTCCTCTGTAGGTACGTCCTGGGCGCTGTTCTAAAAAAGTAGGACGTGAGGAGCCGAAGTCGCTCTCTGAGCTGGTGGAGAATGGACTGTAGTCCCGTCGTACTGGTCTTCGATATCTGGAGTAGGTGGGAAATTGCCATTTGTATACTTGGTTACTCCTGTAGTCCTCAGTGTCACGTAGGAATTTATTTCGTTTCTTGGTTTGTAGATTTTCCCGTAGATCGGATATAGATTTGTCCACTTTGTCTTTCAACACCTTGAAGTCCTCGGGTGAGGATGAGCTCCTGAGTTGTTGTTCCGTCGACGAAATCCTGGATTTTAAATCTGTAATTTCTTTTTGTAAAAAGTCAATGGTTAATATGATCAGGTCCATAGAACATTTGTTTAAAATTGCTTCAAATTTACCACAATATTCTGTATTATCCTGGAACAGGGTGGGTCTCAGAGGGACCCTGAGCCCCCTAGGTATACGTTGGACCCGGTGATACTCTGCCAAGGTTATGCTATGAAGGTCCAAAGCTGTATACCGTTTCAGATCTTTTTCAAAATCCCTTGTTCGTAACTCCTCAGAAGGGGTATGCAAAAAAGTCCCAGATGTGGTAATTTGAGAGATAATACTGGTAGCCTCTTCCTGGTTATATGATAAAGTGGAAAAAGACATTTCCTATAGGAGCTACCCTCAAAAAATCTGAAAAAAACACGATGAGGAAGGTGCTCACTATATAATTTTAAGGTGCTTTTTTTTTTTTTTTTTTTTTAACCCCAGAGCAGAGACTCAGAGGCCCGGTACCGGGTACCCCTCGGCCCTGCGGCAGTGGGGGCGCTACACATTACACTATATGGAGAATTTTGGGGAGTGCATTATACTATATGGAGGACTATGGAGGTACATAATACTATATAGAGGACAATGGGGAGTGCATTATACTATATAGAGGAGTATGGGGAGTGCATTATACTATATAGAGGAGTATGGGGAGTGCATTATACTATATAGAGGACTATGGGGAGTGCATTATACTATATATAGGACTATGGGGAGTGCATTATACTATATAGAGGACAATTGGGAGTGCATTATACTATATAGAGGACTATGGGGAGTGTATTATACTGTATGGAGGACTATGGGGAGTGCATTATACTATATGGGGACTATGGGGAGTGCATTGTACTATATGGAGAACTATGGGGAGTGCATTGTACTATATGGAGGAGTACGGGGTGTGCATTATATTATATGCTGCTAACATGATACTTTATGGGTACAGATTGATCTACTAGTGATCATTTTGTCCCCATCATTCTTTTTCATCCTGTGTAATGAGGCTGATAAACAAGCGTCTAACAACTTCAATATTGTCGTTCGCTCGTTTAGCGGCCTGAACTCAGCGCAGGTAAATACAACCGTAAAGTTTCTGTGTGATGGAGCAATGTGTCAGCATTTAGCCCACTTTGCCTAAACCCGGCTCTGCTTGTGACACTGGTGTTGATATTAGACGTATTTCTTTGATCTTCACCTCCTGCCAATCTCCTGTATCCCTATGTCTGTTATGTCAGGTATCCGGTCAGTGTTCAAGCTGATGAGGATAGGCCGTGGCCTTATTGTGGGGACGCCTCATTTTCTACTTATAGCCCCTTGCCCATTATTAATGACTTTATATTTCTTAGCTTTTTGTCTTTTCATGACAATAATAAAAAATAGACATTTTATAAGTGATCCATGTGGATTTTCATAGTTTTTTTTCTTGGGTTTTTGTTCCCTTCTAAGTATGTGCTAGGTTAATCACGATTGATCTTTTTGTGCTCTAATTCCTATATACCTGAGTATAGAGCTGTCCCTGCACGGAGTATAGAGCTGTCCCTGCACCGAGTATAGAGCTGTCCCTGCACCGAGTACAGAGCTGTCCCTGCTCCGAGTATAGAGCTGTCCCTGCACGGAGTATAGAGCTGTCCCTGCACCGAGTATAGAGCTGTCCCTGCACCGAGTATAGAGCTGTCCCTGCACGGAGTATAGAGCGGTCCCTGCACCGAGTATAGAGCCGTCCCTGCACGGAGTATAGAGCGGTCCCTGCACCGAGTATAGAGCTGTCCCTGCACGGAGTATAGAGCTGTCCCTGCACGGAGTATAGAGTGGTCCCTGCACCGAGTATAGAGCCGTCCCTGCACGGAGTATAGAGCGGTCCCTGCACCGAGTATAGAGCTGTCCCTGCACGGAGTATAGAGCTGTCCCTGCACCGAGTATAGAGCTGTCCCTGCACGGAGTATAGAGCTGTCCCTGCACCGAGTATAGAGCTGTCGCTGCACCGAGTATAGAGCTGTCCCTGCACGGAGTATAGAGCTGTCCCTGCACCGAGTATAGAGCTGTCGCTGCACCGAGTATAGAGCTGTCCCTGCACGGAGTATAGAGTGGTCCCTGCACGGAGTATAGAGCTGTCCCTGCACCGAGTATAGAGCTGTCCCTGCACGGAGTATAGAGCGGTCCCTGCACGGAGTATAGAGCTGTCCCTGCACCGAGTATAGAGCTGTCCCTGCACGGAGTATAGAGCTGTCCCTGCACCGAGTATAGAGCTGTCCCTGCACCGAGTATAGAGCTGTCCCTGCACGGAGTATAGAGCTGTCCCTGCACGGAGTATAGAGCTGTCCCTGCACCGAGTATAGAGCGGTCCCTGCACGGAGTATAGAGCGGTCCCTGCACGGAGTATAGAGCTGTCCCTGCACGGAGTATAGAGCTGTCCCTGCACCGAGTATAGAGCTGTCCCTGCACCGAGTATAGAGCTGTCCCTGCACCGAGTATAGAGCTGTCGCTGCACCTAGTATAGAGCTGTCCCTGCACGGAGTATAGAGCTGTCCCTGCACGGAGTATAGAGCTGTCCCTGCACGGAGTATAGAGTGGTCCCTGCACGGAGTATAGAGCTGTCCCTGCACCGAGTATAGAGCTGTCCCTGCACGGAGTATAGAGCGGTCCCTGCACGGAGTATAGAGCTGTCCCTGCACCGAGTATAGAGCTGTCCCTGCACGGAGTATAGAGCTGTCCCTGCACCGAGTATAGAGCTGTCCCTGCACCGAGTATAGAGCTGTCCCTGCACGGAGTATAGAGCTGTCCCTGCACGGAGTATAGAGCTGTCCCTGCACCGAGTATAGAGCGGTCCCTGCACGGAGTATAGAGCGGTCCCTGCACGGAGTATAGAGCTGTCCCTGCACGGAGTATAGAGCTGTCCCTGCACCGAGTATAGAGCTGTCCCTGCACCGAGTATAGAGCTGTCCCTGCACCGAGTATAGAGCTGTCGCTGCACCTAGTATAGAGCTGTCCCTGCACGGAGTATAGAGCTGTCCCTGCACGGAGTATAGAGCTGTCCCTGCACCGAGTATAGAGCTGTCCCTGCACCGAGTATAGAGCTGTCCCTGCACGGAGTATAGAGCTGTCCCTGCACGGAGTATAGAGCCGTCCCTGCACGGAGTATATAGCCGTCCCTGCACCGAGTATAGAGCCGTCCCTACACGGAGAATAGAGCCATCCCTGCACGGAGTATAGAGCCGTCCCTGCACCGAGTATAGAGCCGTCCCTGCACCGAGTATAGAGCCGTCCCTGCACCGAGTATAGAGCCGTCCCTGCACCGAGTATAGAGCCGTCCCTGCACCGAGTATAGAGCCGTCCCTGCACGGAGTATAGAGCTGTCCCTGCACCGAGTATAGAGCGGTCCCTGCACGGAGTATAGAGCTGTCCCTGCACGGAGTATAGAGCTGTCCCTGCACGGAGTATAGAGCTGTCCCTGCACAGAGTATAGAGCTCTCCCTGCACCGAGTATAGAGCTGTCCCTGCTCCGAGTATAGAGCTGTCCCTGCACCGAGTATAGAGCTGTCCCTGCACGGAGTATAGAGCTGTCCCTGCACGGAGTATAGAGCTCTCCCTGTACCGAGTATAGAGCTGTCGCTGCACCTAGTATAGAGCTGTCCCTGCACGGAGTATAGAGCTGTCCCTGCACCGAGTATAGAGCTGTCCCTGCACCGAGTATAGAGCTGTCGCTGCACCTAGTATAGAGCTGTCCCTGCACGGAGTATAGAGCTGTCCCTGCACCCAGTATAGAGCTGTCCCTGCACGGAGTATAGAGCTGTCCCTGCACGGAGTATAGAGCTCTCCCTGCACCGAGTATAGAGCTGTCCCTGCTCCGAGTATAGAGCTGTCCCTGCACCGAGTATAGAGCTGTCCCTGCACGGAGTATAGAGCTGTCCCTGCACGGAGTATAGAGCTCTCCCTGTACCGAGTATAGAGCTGTCGCTGCACCTAGTATAGAGCTGTCCCTGCACGGAGTATAGAGCTGTCCCTGCACCGAGTATAGAGCTGTCCCTGCACCGAGTATAGAGCTGTCGCTGCACCTAGTATAGAGCTGTCCCTGCACGGAGTATAGAGCTGTCCCTGCACCCAGTATAGAGCAGTCCCTGCACGGAGTATAGAGCTCTCCCTGCACCTAGTATAGAGCTGTCCCTGCTCCGAGTATAGAGCTGTCCCTGCACCGAGTATAGAGCTGTCCCTGCACGGAGTATAGAGCTGTCCCTGCACGGAGTATAGAGCTCTCCCTGTACCGAGTATAGAGCTGTCGCTGCACCTAGTATAGAGCTGTCCCTGCACGGAGTATAGAGTGGTCCATGCACGGAGTATAGAGCTGTCCCTGCACGGAGTATAGAGCTCTCCCTGCACCGAGTATAGAGCTGTCCCTGCTCCGAGTATAGAGCTGTCCCTGCACTGAGTATAGAGCGGTCCCTGCACGGAGTATAGAGCTGTCCCTGCACCGAGTATAGAGCTGTCCCTGCACGGAGTATAGAGCTGTCCCTGCACCGAGTATAGAGCTGTCGCTGCACCGAGTATAGAGCTGTCCCTGCACGGAGTATAGAGTGGTCCCTGCACGGAGTATAGAGCTGTCCCTGCACCGAGTATAGAGCTGTCCCTGCACCGAGTATAGAGCTGTCCCTGCACGGAGTATAGAGCTGTCCCTGCACGGAGTATAGAGCTGTCCCTGCACCGAGTATAGAGCGGTCCCTGCACGGAGTATAGAGCGGTCCCTGCACGGAGTATAGAGCTGTCCCTGCACGGAGTATAGAGCTGTCCCTGCACGGAGTATAGAGCTGTCCCTGCACCGAGTATAGAGCTGTCCCTGCACCGAGTATAGAGCTGTCGCTGCACCTAGTATAGAGCTGTCCCTGCACGGAGTAAAGAGCTGTCCCTGCACCGAGTATAGAGCTGTCCCTGCACCGAGTATAGAGCTGTCCCTGCACCGCGTATAGAGCTGTCCCTGCACGGAGTATAGAGCTGTCCCTGCACGGAGTATAGAGCCGTCCCTGCACGGAGTATATAGCCGTCCCTGCACCGAGTATAGAGCCGTCCCTGCACGGAGAATAGAGCCATCCCTGCACGGAGTATAGAGCCGTCCCTGCACCGAGTATAGAGCCGTCCCTGCACCGAGTATAGAGCCGTCCCTGCACCGAGTATAGAGCCGTCCCTGCACCGAGTATAGAGCTGTCCCTGCACCGAGTATAGAGCTGTCCCTGCACCGAGTATAGAGCTGTCCCTACACCGAGTATAGAGCTGTCCCTGCACGGAGTATAGAGCTGTCCCTGCACGGAGTATAGAGCCGTCCCTGCACGGAGTATATAGCCGTACCTGCACCGAGTATAGAGCCGTCCCTGCACGGAGAATAGAGCCATCCCTGCACGGAGTATAGAGCCGTCCCTGCACCGAGTATAGAGCCGTCCCTGCACCGAGTATAGAGCCGTCCCTGCACCGAGTATAGAGCTGTCCCTGCATGGAGTATAGAGCTGTCCCTGCACGGAGTATAGAGCCGTCCCTGCACGGAGTATATAGCCGTCCCTGCACCGAGTATAGAGCCGTCCCTGCACGGAGAATAGAGCCATCCCTGCACGGAGTATAGAGCCGTCCCTGCACCGAGTATAGAGCCGTCCCTGCACCGAGTATAGAGCCGTCCCTGCACCGAGTATAGAGCCGTCCCTGCACCGAGTATAGAGCTGTCCCTGCACCGAGTATAGAGCTGTCCCTGCACCGAGTATAGAGCTGTCCCTGCACCGAGTATAGAGCTGTCCCTGCACGGAGTATAGAGCTGTCCCTGCACGGAGTATAGAGCCGTCCCTGCACGGAGTATATAGCCGTCCCTGCACCGAGTATAGAGCCGTCCCTGCACGGAGAATAGAGCCATCCCTGCACGGAGTATAGAGCCGTCCCTGCACCGAGTATAGAGCCGTCCCTGCACCGAGTATAGAGCCGTCCCTGCACCGAGTATAGAGCCGTCCCTGCACCGAGTATAGAGCTGTCCCTGCACCGAGTATAGAGCTGTCCCTGCACGGAGTATAGAGCTATCCCTGCACCGAGTATAGAGCGGTCCCTGCACGGAGTATAGAGCTGTCCCTGCACGGAGTGTAGAGCTGTCCCTGCACGGAGTATAGAGCTGTCCCTGCACAGAGTATAGAGCTCTCCCTGCACCGAGTATAGAGCTGTCCCTGCTCCGAGTATAGAGCTGTCCCTGCACCGAGTATAGAGCTGTCCCTGCACGGAGTATAGAGCTGTCCCTGCACGGAGTATAGAGCTCTCCCTGTACCGAGTATAGAGCTGTCGCTGCACCTAGTATAGAGCTGTCCCTGCACGGAATATAGAGCTGTCCCTGCACCGAGTATAGAGCTGTCCCTGCACCGAGTATAGAGCTGTCGCTGCACCTAGTATAGAGCTGTCCCTGCACGGAGTATAGAGCTGTCCCTGCACCCAGTATAGAGCTGTCCCTGCACGGAGTATAGAGCTGTCCCTGCACGGAGTATAGAGCTCTCCCTGCACCGAGTATAGAGCTGTCCCTGCTCCGAGTATAGAGCTGTCCCTGCACCGAGTATAGAGCTGTCCCTGCACGGAGTATAGAGCTCTCCCTGTACCGAGTATAGAGCTGTCGCTGCACCTAGTATAGAGCTGTCCCTGCACGGAGTATAGAGTGGTCCCTGCACGGAGTATAGAGCTGTCCCTGCACCGAGTATAGAGCTGTCCCTGCACCGAGTATAGAGCTGTCGCTGCACCTAGTATAGAGCTGTCCCTGCACGGAGTATAGAGCTCTCCCTGTACCGAGTATAGAGCTGTCGCTGCACCTAGTATAGAGCTGTCCCTGCACATAGTATAGAGCTGTCCCTGCACCGAGTATAGAGCTGTCCCTGCACCGAGTATAGAGCTGTCGCTGCACCTAGTATAGAGCTGTCCCTGCACGGAGTATAGAGCTGTCCCTGCACCCAGTATAGAGCTGTCCCTGCACGGAGTATAGAGCTGTCCCTGCACGGAGTATAGAGCTCTCCCTGCACCGAGTATAGAGCTGTCCCTGCTCCGAGTATAGAGCTGTCCCTGCACCGAGTATAGAGCTGTCCCTGCACGGAGTATAGAGCTGTCCCTGCACGGAGTATAGAGCTCTCCCTGTACCGAGTATAGAGCTGTCGCTGCACCTAGTATAGAGCTGTCCCTGCACGGAGTATAGAGTGGTCCCTGCACGGAGTATAGAGCTGTCCCTGCACCGAGTATAGAGCTGTCCCTGCACCGAGTATAGAGCTGTCGCTGCACCTAGTATAGAGCTGTCCCTGCACGGAGTATAGAGCTGTCCCTGCACCCAGTATAGAGCTGTCCCTGCACGGAGTATAGAGCTGTCCCTGCACGGAGTATAGAGCTCTCCCTGCACCGAGTATAGAGCTGTCCCTGCTCCGAGTATAGAGCTGTCCCTGCACCGAGTATAGAGCTGTCCCTGCACGGAGTATAGAGCTGTCCCTGCACGGAGTATAGAGCTCTCCCTGTACCGAGTATAGAGCTGTCGCTGCACCTAGTATAGAGCTGTCCCTGCACGGAGTATAGAGTGGTCCCTGCACGGAGTATAGAGCTGTCCCTGCACCGAGTATAGAGCGGTCCCTGCACCGAGTATAGAGCTGTCCCTGCACCGAGTATAGAGCTGTCCCTGCACCGAGTATAGAGCTGTCCCTGCACCGAGTATAGAGCGGTCCCTGCTCCGAGTATAGAGCTGTCCCTGCACGGAGTATAGAGCGGTCCCTGCACGGAGTATAGAGCGGTCCCTGCACCGAGTATAGAGCGGTCCCTGCACGGAGTATAGAACTGTCCCTGCACGGAGTATAGAGCTGTCCCTGCACCGAGTATAGAGCTGTCCCTGCACCGAGTATAGAGCGGTCCCTGCACCGAGTATAGAGCTGTCCCTGCACCGAGTATAGAGCTGTCCCTGCACCGAGTATAGAGCTGTCCCTGCACCGAGTATAGAGCGGTCCCTGCACGGAGTATAGAGCTGTCCCTGCACGGAGTATAGAGCTGTCCCTGCACCGAGTATAGAGCCGTCCCTGCACGGAGAATAGAGCCGTCCCTGCACCGAGTATAAAGCCGTCCCTGCACGGAGTATAGAGCCGTCCCTGCACGGAGTATAGAGCCGTCCCTGCACGGAGTATAGAGCCGTCCCTGCACGGAGTATAGAGCTGTCCCTGCACCGAGTATAGAGCTGTCCCTGCACCGAGTATAGAGCTGTCCCTGCACGGAGTATAGAGCTGTCCCTGCACGGAGTATAGAGCTGTCCCTGCACGGAGTATAGAGCTGTCCCTGCACGGAGTATAGAGCTGTCCCTGCACGGAGTATAGAGCCGTCCCTGCACCGAGTATAGAGCCGTCCCTGCACCGAGTATAGAGCCGTCCCTGCACCGAGTATGGAGCCGCCCCTGCACCGAGTATAGAGCCGCTCCTGCACCGAGTATAGAGCCGCTCCTGCACCGAGTATAGAGCTGTCCCTGCACCGAGTATAGAGCTGTCCCTGCACCGAGTATAGAGCCGTCCCTGCACGGAGTATAGAGCTGTCCCTGCACCGAGTATAGAGCTGTCCCTGCACGGAGTATAGAGCTGTCCCTGCACGGAGTATAGAGCTGTCGCTGCACCGAGTATAGAGCTGTCCCTGCACGGAGTATAGAGCGGTCCCTGCACGGAGTATAGAGCTGTCCCTGCACCGAGTATAGAGCTGTCCCTGCACCGAGTATAGAGCTGTCCCTGCACGGAGTATAGAGCTGTCCGTGCACCGAGTATAGAGCTGTCGCTGCACCGAGTATAGAGCTGTCCCTGCACGGAGTATAGAGTGGTCCCTGCACGGAGTATAGAGCTGTCCCTGCACCGAGTATAGAGCTGTCCCTGCACGGAGTATAGAGCGGTCCCTGCACGGAGTATAGAGCGGTCCCTGCACGGAGTATAGAGCTGTCCCTGCACCGAGTATAGAGCTGTCCCTGCACGGAGTATAGAGCTGTCCCTGCACCGAGTATAGAGCTGTCGCTGCACCGAGTATAGAGCTGTCCCTGCACGGAGTATAGAGCTGTCCCTGCACCGAGTATAGAGCTGTCCCTGCACGGAGTATAGAGCTGTCCCTGCACGGAGTATAGAGCTGTCGCTGCACCGAGTATAGAGCTGTCCCTGCACGGAGTATAGAGTGGTCCCTGCACGGAGTATAGAGCAGTCCCTGCACCGAGTATAGAGCTGTCCCTGCACCGAGTATAGAGCTGTCCCTGCACGGAGTATAGAGCTGTCCCTGCACCGAGTATAGAGCTGTCGCTGCACCGAGTATAGAGCTGTCCCTGCACGGAGTATAGAGCTGTCCCTGCACCGAGTATAGAGCTGTCGCTGCACCGAGTATAGAGCTGTCCCTGCACGGAGTATAGAGTGGTCCCTGCACGGAGTATAGAGCTGTCCCTGCACCGAGTATAGAGCTGTCCCTGCACGGAGTATAGAGCGGTCCCTGCACGGAGTATAGAGCTGTCCCTGCACCGAGTATAGAGCTGTCCCTGCACGGAGTATAGAGCTGTCCCTGCACCGAGTATAGAGCTGTCGCTGCACCGAGTATAGAGCTGTCCCTGCACGGAGTATAGAGTGGTCCCTGCACGGAGTATAGAGCTGTCCCTGCACCGAGTATAGAGCTGTCCCTGCACCGAGTATAGAGCTGTCCCTGCACGGAGTATAGAGCTGTCCCTGCACCGAGTATAGAGCTGTCGCTGCACCGAGTATAGAGCTGTCCCTGCACGGAGTATAGAGCTGTCCCTGCACCGAGTATAGAGCTGTCGCTGCACCGAGTGTAGAGCTGTCCCTGCACGGAGTATAGAGTGGTCCATGCACGGAGTATAGAGCTGTCCCTGCACCGAGTATAGAGCTGTCCCTGCACGGAGTATAGAGCGGTCCCTGCACGGAGTATAGAGCTGTCCCTGCACCGAGTATAGAGCTGTCCCTGCACCGAGTATAGAGCTGTCCCTGCACCGAGTATAGAGCTGTCGCTGCACCGAGTATAGAGCTGTCCCTGCACCGAGTATAGAGCTGTCCCTGCACGGAGTATAGAGCTGTCCCTGCACCGAGTATAGAGCTGTCGCTGCACCGAGTATAGAGCTGCCCTGCACGGAGTATAGAGTGGTCCCTGCACGGAGTATAGAGCTGTCCCTGCACCGAGTATAGAGCTGTCCCTGCACCGAGTATAGAGCTGTCCCTGCACGGAGTATAGAGCTGTCCCTGCACGGAGTATAGAGCTGTCCCTGCACCGAGTATAGAGCGGTCCCTGCACGGAGTATAGAGCTGTCCCTGCACCGAGTATAGAGCTGTCCCTGCACCGAGTATAGAGCTGTCCCTGCACCGAGTATAGAGCTGTCCCTGCACCGAGTATAGAGCTGTCCCTGCACCGAGTATAGAGCTGTCGCTGCACCTAGTATAGAGCTGTCCCTGCACGGAGTATAGAGCTGTCCCTGCACGGAGTATAGAGCTGTCCCTGCACCGAGTATAGAGCTGTCCCTGCACCGAGTATAGAGCTGTCCCTGCACGGAGTATAGAGCTGTCCCTGCACGGAGTATAGAGCCGTCCCTGCACGGAGTATATAGCCGTCCCTGCACCGAGTATAGAGCCGTCCCTGCACGGAGAATAGAGCCATCCCTGCACGGAGTATAGAGCCGTCCCTGCACCGAGTATAGAGCCGTCCCTGCACCGAGTATAGAGCCGTCCCTGCACCGAGTATAGAGCCGTCCCTGCACCGAGTATAGAGCTGTCCCTGCACCGAGTATAGAGCTGTCCCTGCACGGAGTATAGAGCTGTCCCTGCACCGAGTATAGAGCGGTCCCTGCACGGAGTATAGAGCTGTCCCTGCACGGAGTATAGAGCTGTCCCTGCACGGAGTATAGAGCTGTCCCTGCACAGAGTATAGAGCTCTCCCTGCACCGAGTATAGAGCTGTCCCTGCTCCGAGTATAGAGCTGTCCCTGCACCGAGTATAGAGCTGTCCCTGCACGGAGTATAGAGCTGTCCCTGCACGGAGTATAGAGCTCTCCCTGTACCGAGTATAGAGCTGTCGCTGCACCTAGTATAGAGCTGTCCCTGCACGGAGTATAGAGCTGTCCCTGCACCGAGTATAGAGCTGTCCCTGCACCGAGTATAGAGCTGTCGCTGCACTTAGTATAGAGCTGTCCCTGCACGGAGTATAGAGCTGTCCCTGCACCCAGTATAGAGCTGTCCCTGCACGGAGTATAGAGCTGTCCCTGCACGGAGTATAGAGCTCTCCCTGCACCGAGTATAGAGCTGTCCCTGCTCCGAGTATAGAGCTGTCCCTGCACCGAGTATAGAGCTGTCCCTGCACGGAGTATAGAGCTGTCCCTGCACGGAGTATAGAGCTCTCCCTGTACCGAGTATAGAGCTGTCGCTGCACCTAGTATAGAGCTGTCCCTGCACGGAGTATAGAGTGGTCCCTGCACGGAGTATAGAGCTGTCCCTGCACCGAGTATAGAGCTGTCCCTGCACCGAGTATAGAGCTGTCGCTGCACCTAGTATAGAGCTGTCCCTGCACGGAGTATAGAGCTGTCCCTGCACCCAGTGTAGAGCTGTCCCTGCACGGAGTATAGAGCTGTCCCTGCACGGAGTATAGAGCTCTCCCTGCACCGAGTATAGAGCTGTCCCTGCTCCGAGTATAGAGCTGTCCCTGCACGGAGTATAGAGCTGTCCCTGCACGGAGTATAGAGCTGTCCCTGCACGGAGTATAGAGCTCTCCCTGTACCGAGTATAGAGCTGTCGCTGCACCTAGTATAGAGCTGTCCCTGCACGGAGTATAGAGTGGTCCCTGCACGGAGTATAGAGCTGTCCCTGCACCGAGTATAGAGCTGTCCCTGCACGGAGTATAGAGCTGTCCCTGCACGGAGTATAGAGCTGTCCCTGCACGGAGTATAGAGCTGTCCCTGCACCGAGTATAGAGCTGTCCCTGCACCGAGTATAGAGCGGTCCCTGCACCGAGTATAGAGCTGTCCCTGCACCGAGTATAGTGCTGTCCCTGCACCGAATATAGAGCTGTCCCTGCACCGAGTATAGAGCGGTCCCTGCTCCGAGTATAGAGCTGTCCCTGCACGGAGTATAGAGCGGTCCCTGCACGGAGTATAGAGCGGTCCCTGCACCGAGTATAGAGCGGTCCCTGCACGGAGTATAGAACTGTCCCTGCACGGAGTATAGAGCTGTCCCTGCACGGAGTATAGAGCGGTCCCTGCACCAAGTATAGAGCTGTCCCTGCACCGAGTATAGAGCTGTCCCTGCACCGAGTATAGAGCTGTCCCTGCACCGAGTATAGAGCGGTCCCTGCACGGAGTATAGAGCTGTCCCTGCACGGAGTATAGAGCAGTCCCTGCACCGAGTATAGAGCCGTCCCTGCACGGAGAATAGAGCCGTCCCTGCACCGAGTACAGAGCCGTCCCTGCACCGAGTATAGAGCCGTCCCTGCACGGAGTATAGAGCCGTCCCTGCACGGAGTATAGAGCCGTCCCTGCACCGAGTATAGAGCTGTCCCTGCACGGAGTATAGAGCTGTCCCTGCACCGAGTATAGAGCTGTCGCTGCACCGAGTATAGAGCTGTCCCTGCACGGAGTATAGAGTGGTCCCTGCACGGAGTATAGAGCTGTCCCTGCACCGAGTATAGAGCTGTCCCTGCACGGAGTATAGAGCTGTCCCTGCACGGAGTATAGAGCTGTCCCTGCACCGAGTATAGAGCGGTCCCTGCACGGAGTATAGAGCGGTCCCTGCACGGAGTATAGAGCTGTCCCTGCACGGAGTATAGAGCTGTCCCTGCACCGAGTATAGAGCTGTCCCTGCACCGAGTATAGAGCTGTCCCTGCACCGAGTATAGAGCTGTCGCTGCACCTAGTATAGAGCTGTCCCTGCACGGAGTATAGAGCTGTCCCTGCACGGAGTATAGAGCTGTCCCTGCACCGAGTATAGAGCTGTCCCTGCACCGAGTATAGAGCTGTCCCTGCACGGAGTATAGAGCTGTCCCTGCACGGAGTATAGAGCCGTACCTGCACGGAGTATATAGCCGTCCCTGCACCGAGTATAGAGCCGTCCCTGCACGGAGAATAGAGCCATCCCTGCACGGAGTATAGAGCCGTCCCTGCACCGAGTATAGAGCCGTCCCTGCACCGAGTATAGAGCCGTCCCTGCACCGAGTATAGAGCCGTCCCTGCACCGAGTATAGAGCCGTCCCTGCACCGAGTATAGAGCTGTCCCTGCACGGAGTATAGAGCTATCCCTGCACCGAGTATAGAGCGGTCCCTGCACGGAGTATAGAGCTGTCCCTGCACGGAGTATAGAGCTGTCCCTGCACGGAGTATAGAGCTGTCCCTGCACAGAGTATAGAGCTCTCCCTGCACCGAGTATAGAGCTGTCCCTGCTCCGAGTATAGAGCTGTCCCTGCACCGAGTATAGAGCTGTCCCTGCACGGAGTATAGAGCGGTCCCTGCACGGAGTATAGAGCTGTCCCTGCACCGAGTATAGAGCTGTCCCTGCACGGAGTATAGAGCTGTCCCTGCACCGAGTATAGAGCTGTCGCTGCACCGAGTATAGAGCTGTCCCTGCACGGAGTATAGAGTGGTCCCTGCACGGAGTATAGAGCTGTCCCTGCACCGAGTATAGAGCTGTCCCTGCACCGAGTATAGAGCTGTCCCTGCACGGAGTATAGAGCTGTCCCTGCACGGAGTATAGAGCTGTCCCTGCACCGAGTATAGAGCGGTCCCTGCACGGAGTATAGAGCGGTCCCTGCACGGAGTATAGAGCTGTCCCTGCACGGAGTATAGAGCTGTCCCTGCACCGAGTATAGAGCTGTCCCTGCACCGAGTATAGAGCTGTCGCTGCACCTAGTATAGAGCTGTCCCTGCACGGAGTATAGAGCTGTCCCTGCACGGAGTATAGAGCTGTCCCTGCACCGAGTATAGAGCTGTCCCTGCACCGAGTATAGAGCTGTCCCTGCACGGAGTATAGAGCTGTCCCTGCACGGAGTATAGAGCCGTCCCTGCACGGAGTATATAGCCGTCCCTGCACCGAGTATAGAGCCGTCCCTGCACGGAGAATAGAGCCATCCCTGCACGGAGTATAGAGCCGTCCCTGCACCGAGTATAGAGCCGTCCCTGCACCGAGTATAGAGCCGTCCCTGCACCGAGTATAGAGCCGTCCCTGCACCGAGTATAGAGCTGTCCCTGCACCGAGTATAGAGCTGTCCCTGCACCGAGTATAGAGCTGTCCCTGCACCGAGTATAGAGCTGTCCCTGCACGGAGTATAGAGCTGTCCCTGCACGGAGTATAGAGCCGTCCCTGCACGGAGTATATAGCCGTCCCTGCACCGAGTATAGAGCCGTCCCTGCACGGAGAATAGAGCCATCCCTGCACGGAGTATAGAGCCGTCCCTGCACCGAGTATAGAGCCGTCCCTGCACCGAGTATAGAGCCGTCCCTGCACCGAGTATAGAGCTGTCCCTGCACGGAGTATAGAGCTGTCCCTGCACGGAGTATAGAGCCGTCCCTGCACGGAGTATATAGCCGTCCCTGCACCGAGTATAGAGCCGTCCCTGCACGGAGAATAGAGCCATCCCTGCACGGAGTATAGAGCCGTCCCTGCACCGAGTATAGAGCCGTCCCTGCACCGAGTATAGAGCCGTCCCTGCACCGAGTATAGAGCCGTCCCTGCACCGAGTATAGAGCTGTCCCTGCACCGAGTATAGAGCTGTCCCTGCACCGAGTATAGAGCTGTCCCTGCACCGAGTATAGAGCTGTCCCTGCACCGAGTATAGAGCTGTCCCTGCACGGAGTATAGAGCCGTCCCTGCACGGAGTATATAGCCGTCCCTGCACCGAGTATAGAGCCGTCCCTGCACGGAGAATAGAGCCATCCCTGCACGGAGTATAGAGCCGTCCCTGCACCGAGTATAGAGCCGTCCCTGCACCGAGTATAGAGCTGTCCCTGCACCGAGTATAGAGCTGTCCCTGCACGGAGTATAGAGCTATCCCTGCACCGAGTATAGAGCGGTCCCTGCACGGAGTATAGAGCTGTCCCTGCACGGAGTATAGAGCTGTCCCTGCACGGAGTATAGAGCTGTCCCTGCACAGAGTATAGAGCTCTCCCTGCACCGAGTATAGAGCTGTCCCTGCTCCGAGTATAGAGCTGTCCCTGCACCGAGTATAGAGCTGTCCCTGCACGGAGTATAGAGCTGTCCCTGCACGGAGTATAGAGCTCTCCCTGTACCGAGTATAGAGCTGTCGCTGCACCTAGTATAGAGCTGTCCCTGCACGGAGTATAGAGCTGTCCCTGCACCGAGTATAGAGCTGTCCCTGCACCGAGTATAGAGCTGTCGCTGCACCTAGTATAGAGCTGTCCCTGCACGGAGTATAGAGCTGTCCCTGCACCCAGTATAGAGCTGTCCCTGCACGGAGTATAGAGCTGTCCCTGCACGGAGTATAGAGCTCTCCCTGCACCGAGTATAGAGCTGTCCCTGCTCCGAGTATAGAGCTGTCCCTGCACCGAGTATAGAGCTGTCCCTGCACGGAGTATAGAGCTGTCCCTGCACGGAGTATAGAGCTCTCCCTGTACCGAGTATAGAGCTGTCGCTGCACCTAGTATAGAGCTGTCCCTGCACGGAGTATAGAGTGGTCCCTGCACGGAGTATAGAGCTGTCCCTGCACCGAGTATAGAGCTGTCCCTGCACCGAGTATAGAGCTGTCGCTGCACCTAGTATAGAGCTGTCCCTGCACGGAGTATAGAGCTCTCCCTGTACCGAGTATAGAGCTGTCGCTGCACCTAGTATAGAGCTGTCCCTGCACGGAGTATAGAGCTGTCCCTGCACCGAGTATAGAGCTGTCCCTGCACCGAGTATAGAGCTGTCGCTGCACCTAGTATAGAGCTGTCCCTGCACGGAATATAGAGCTGTCCCTGCACCCAGTATAGAGCTGTCCCTGCACGGAGTATAGAGCTGTCCCTGCACGGAGTATAGAGCTCTCCCTGCACCGAGTATAGAGCTGTCCCTGCTCCGAGTATAGAGCTGTCCCTGCACCGAGTATAGAGCTGTCCCTGCACGGAGTATAGAGCTGTCCCTGCACGGAGTATAGAGCTCTCCCTGTACCGAGTATAGAGCTGTCGCTGCACCTAGTATAGAGCTGTCCCTGCACGGAGTATAGAGTGGTCCCTGCACGGAGTATAGAGCTGTCCCTGCACCGAGTATAGAGCTGTCCCTGCACCGAGTATAGAGCTGTCGCTGCACCTAGTATAGAGCTGTCCCTGCTCCGAGTATAGAGCTGTCCCTGCACCGAGTATAGAGCTGTCCCTGCACGGAGTATAGAGCTGTCCCTGCACGGAGTATAGAGCTGTCCCTGCACGGAGTATAGAGCTGTCCCTGCACCGAGTATAGAGCTGTCCCTGCACCGAGTATAGAGCTGTCCCTGCACCGAGTATAGAGCTGTCGCTGCACCTAGTATAGAGCTGTCCCTGCACGGAGTATAGAGCTGTCCCTGCACCCAGTATAGAGCTGTCCCTGCACGGAGTATAGAGCTGTCCCTGCACGGAGTATAGAGCTCTCCCTGCACCGAGTATAGAGCTGTCCCTGCTCCGAGTATAGAGCTGTCCCTGCACCGAGTATAGAGCTGTCCCTGCACGGAGTATAGAGCTGTCCCTGCACGGAGTATAGAGCTCTCCCTGTACCGAGTATAGAGCTGTCGCTGCACCTAGTATAGAGCTGTCCCTGCACGGAGTATAGAGTGGTCCCTGCACGGAGTATAGAGCTGTCCCTGCACCGAGTATAGAGCTGTCCCTGCACCGAGTATAGAGCTGTCGCTGCACCTAGTATAGAGCTGTCCCTGCACGGAGTATAGAGCTGTCCCTGCAACCAGTATAGAGCTGTCCCTGCACGGAGTATAGAGCTGTCCCTGCACGGAGTATAGAGCTCTCCCTGCACCGAGTATAGAGCTGTCCCTGCTCCGAGTATAGAGCTGTCCCTGCACCGAGTATAGAGCTGTCCCTGCACGGAGTATAGAGCTGTCCCTGCACGGAGTATAGAGCTCTCCCTGTACCGAGTATAGAGCTGTCGCTGCACCTAGTATAGAGCTGTCCCTGCACGGAGTATAGAGTGGTCCCTGCACGGAGTATAGAGCTGTCCCTGCACCGAGTATAGAGCGGTCCCTGCACCGAGTATAGAGCTGTCCCTGCACCGAGTATAGAGCTGTCCCTGCACCGAGTATAGAGCTGTCCCTGCACCGAGTATAGAGCGGTCCCTGCTCCGAGTATAGAGCTGTCCCTGCACGGAGTATAGAGCGGTCCCTGCACGGAGTATAGAGCGGTCCCTGCACCGAGTATAGAGCGGTCCCTGCACGGAGTATAGAACTGTCCCTGCACGGAGTATAGAGCTGTCCCTGCACCGAGTATAGAGCTGTCCCTGCACCGAGTATAGAGCGGTCCCTGCACGGAGTATAGAGCTGTCCCTGCACCGAGTATAGAGCTGTCCCTGCACCGAGTATAGAGCTGTCCCTGCACCGAGTATAGAGCGGTCCCTGCACGGAGTATAGAGCTGTCCCTGCACGGAGTATAGAGCTGTCCCTGCACCGAGTATAGAGCCGTCCCTGCACGGAGAATAGAGCCGTCCCTGCACCGAGTATAAAGCCGTCCCTGCACGGAGTATAGAGCCGTCCCTGCACGGAGTATAGAGCCGTCCCTGCACGGAGTATAGAGCCGTCCCTGCACGGAGTATAGAGCTGTCCCTGCACCGAGTATAGAGCTGTCCCTGCACCGAGTATAGAGCTGTCCCTGCACGGAGTATAGAGCTGTCCCTGCACGGAGTATAGAGCTGTCCCTGCACGGAGTATAGAGCTGTCCCTGCACGGAGTATAGAGCTGTCCCTGCACGGAGTATAGAGCCGTCCCTGCACCGAGTATAGAGCCGTCCCTGCACCGAGTATAGAGCCGTCCCTGCACCGAGTATGGAGCCGCCCCTGCACCGAGTATAGAGCCGCTCCTGCACCGAGTATAGAGCCGCTCCTGCACCGAGTATAGAGCTGTCCCTGCACCGAGTATAGAGCTGTCCCTGCACCGAGTATAGAGCCGTCCCTGCACGGAGTATAGAGCTGTCCCTGCACCGAGTATAGAGCTGTCCCTGCACGGAGTATAGAGCTGTCCCTGCACGGAGTATAGAGCTGTCGCTGCACCGAGTATAGAGCTGTCCCTGCACGGAGTATAGAGCGGTCCCTGCACGGAGTATAGAGCTGTCCCTGCACCGAGTATAGAGCTGTCCCTGCACCGAGTATAGAGCTGTCCCTGCACGGAGTATAGAGCTGTCCGTGCACCGAGTATAGAGCTGTCGCTGCACCGAGTATAGAGCTGTCCCTGCACGGAGTATAGAGTGGTCCCTGCACGGAGTATAGAGCTGTCCCTGCACCGAGTATAGAGCTGTCCCTGCACGGAGTATAGAGCGGTCCCTGCACGGAGTATAGAGCGGTCCCTGCACGGAGTATAGAGCTGTCCCTGCACCGAGTATAGAGCTGTCCCTGCACGGAGTATAGAGCTGTCCCTGCACCGAGTATAGAGCTGTCGCTGCACCGAGTATAGAGCTGTCCCTGCACGGAGTATAGAGCTGTCCCTGCACCGAGTATAGAGCTGTCCCTGCACGGAGTATAGAGCTGTCCCTGCACGGAGTATAGAGCTGTCGCTGCACCGAGTATAGAGCTGTCCCTGCACGGAGTATAGAGTGGTCCCTGCACGGAGTATAGAGCTGTCCCTGCACCGAGTATAGAGCTGTCCCTGCACCGAGTATAGAGCTGTCCCTGCACGGAGTATAGAGCTGTCCCTGCACCGAGTATAGAGCTGTCGCTGCACCGAGTATAGAGCTGTCCCTGCACGGAGTATAGAGCTGTCCCTGCACCGAGTATAGAGCTGTCGCTGCACCGAGTATAGAGCTGTCCCTGCACGGAGTATAGAGTGGTCCCTGCACGGAGTATAGAGCTGTCCCTGCACCGAGTATAGAGCTGTCCCTGCACGGAGTATAGAGCGGTCCCTGCACGGAGTATAGAGCTGTCCCTGCACCGAGTATAGAGCTGTCCCTGCACGGAGTATAGAGCTGTCCCTGCACCGAGTATAGAGCTGTCGCTGCACCGAGTATAGAGCTGTCCCTGCACGGAGTATAGAGTGGTCCCTGCACGGAGTATAGAGCTGTCCCTGCACCGAGTATAGAGCTGTCCCTGCACCGAGTATAGAGCTGTCCCTGCACGGAGTATAGAGCTGTCCCTGCACCGAGTATAGAGCTGTCGCTGCACCGAGTATAGAGCTGTCCCTGCACGGAGTATAGAGCTGTCCCTGCACCGAGTATAGAGCTGTCGCTGCACCGAGTGTAGAGCTGTCCCTGCACGGAGTATAGAGTGGTCCATGCACGGAGTATAGAGCTGTCCCTGCACCGAGTATAGAGCTGTCCCTGCACGGAGTATAGAGCGGTCCCTGCACGGAGTATAGAGCTGTCCCTGCACCGAGTATAGAGCTGTCCCTGCACCGAGTATAGAGCTGTCCCTGCACCGAGTATAGAGCTGTCGCTGCACCGAGTATAGAGCTGTCCCTGCACCGAGTATAGAGCTGTCCCTGCACGGAGTATAGAGCTGTCCCTGCACCGAGTATAGAGCTGTCGCTGCACCGAGTATAGAGCTGTCCCTGCACGGAGTATAGAGTGGTCCCTGCACGGAGTATAGAGCTGTCCCTGCACCGAGTATAGAGCTGTCCCTGCACCGAGTATAGAGCTGTCCCTGCACGGAGTATAGAGCTGTCCCTGCACGGAGTATAGAGCTGTCCCTGCACCGAGTATAGAGCGGTCCCTGCACGGAGTATAGAGCTGTCCCTGCACCGAGTATAGAGCTGTCCCTGCACCGAGTATAGAGCTGTCCCTGCACCGAGTATAGAGCTGTCCCTGCACCGAGTATAGAGCTGTCCCTGCACCGAGTATAGAGCTGTCGCTGCACCTAGTATAGAGCTGTCCCTGCACGGAGTATAGAGCTGTCCCTGCACGGAGTATAGAGCTGTCCCTGCACCGAGTATAGAGCTGTCCCTGCACCGAGTATAGAGCTGTCCCTGCACGGAGTATAGAGCTGTCCCTGCACGGAGTATAGAGCCGTCCCTGCACGGAGTATATAGCCGTCCCTGCACCGAGTATAGAGCCGTCCCTGCACGGAGAATAGAGCCATCCCTGCACGGAGTATAGAGCCGTCCCTGCACCGAGTATAGAGCCGTCCCTGCACCGAGTATAGAGCCGTCCCTGCACCGAGTATAGAGCCGTCCCTGCACCGAGTATAGAGCTGTCCCTGCACCGAGTATAGAGCTGTCCCTGCACGGAGTATAGAGCTGTCCCTGCACGGAGTATAGAGCTGTCGCTGCACCGAGTATAGAGCTGTCCCTGCACGGAGTATAGAGTGGTCCCTGCACGGAGTATAGAGCTGTCCCTGCACCGAGTATAGAGCTGTCCCTGCACCGAGTATAGAGCTGTCCCTGCACGGAGTATAGAGCTGTCCCTGCACCGAGTATAGAGCTGTCGCTGCACCGAGTATAGAGCTGTCCCTGCACGGAGTATAGAGCTGTCCCTGCACCGAGTATAGAGCTGTCGCTGCACCGAGTATAGAGCTGTCCCTGCACGGAGTATAGAGTGGTCCCTGCACGGAGTATAGAGCTGTCCCTGCACCGAGTATAGAGCTGTCCCTGCACGGAGTATAGAGCGGTCCCTGCACGGAGTATAGAGCTGTCCCTGCACCGAGTATAGAGCTGTCCCTGCACGGAGTATAGAGCTGTCCCTGCACCGAGTATAGAGCTGTCGCTGCACCGAGTATAGAGCTGTCCCTGCACGGAGTATAGAGTGGTCCCTGCACGGAGTATAGAGCTGTCCCTGCACCGAGTATAGAGCTGTCCCTGCACCGAGTATAGAGCTGTCCCTGCACGGAGTATAGAGCTGTCCCTGCACCGAGTATAGAGCTGTCGCTGCACCGAGTATAGAGCTGTCCCTGCACGGAGTATAGAGCTGTCCCTGCACCGAGTATAGAGCTGTCGCTGCACCGAGTGTAGAGCTGTCCCTGCACGGAGTATAGAGTGGTCCATGCACGGAGTATAGAGCTGTCCCTGCACCGAGTATAGAGCTGTCCCTGCACGGAGTATAGAGCGGTCCCTGCACGGAGTATAGAGCTGTCCCTGCACCGAGTATAGAGCTGTCCCTGCACCGAGTATAGAGCTGTCCCTGCACCGAGTATAGAGCTGTCGCTGCACCGAGTATAGAGCTGTCCCTGCACCGAGTATAGAGCTGTCCCTGCACGGAGTATAGAGCTGTCCCTGCACCGAGTATAGAGCTGTCGCTGCACCGAGTATAGAGCTGTCCCTGCACGGAGTATAGAGTGGTCCCTGCACGGAGTATAGAGCTGTCCCTGCACCGAGTATAGAGCTGTCCCTGCACCGAGTATAGAGCTGTCCCTGCACGGAGTATAGAGCTGTCCCTGCACGGAGTATAGAGCTGTCCCTGCACCGAGTATAGAGCGGTCCCTGCACGGAGTATAGAGCTGTCCCTGCACCGAGTATAGAGCTGTCCCTGCACCGAGTATAGAGCTGTCCCTGCACCGAGTATAGAGCTGTCCCTGCACCGAGTATAGAGCTGTCCCTGCACCGAGTATAGAGCTGTCGCTGCACCTAGTATAGAGCTGTCCCTGCACGGAGTATAGAGCTGTCCCTGCACGGAGTATAGAGCTGTCCCTGCACCGAGTATAGAGCTGTCCCTGCACCGAGTATAGAGCTGTCCCTGCACGGAGTATAGAGCTGTCCCTGCACGGAGTATAGAGCCGTCCCTGCACGGAGTATATAGCCGTCCCTGCACCGAGTATAGAGCCGTCCCTGCACGGAGAATAGAGCCATCCCTGCACGGAGTATAGAGCCGTCCCTGCACCGAGTATAGAGCCGTCCCTGCACCGAGTATAGAGCCGTCCCTGCACCGAGTATAGAGCCGTCCCTGCACCGAGTATAGAGCTGTCCCTGCACCGAGTATAGAGCTGTCCCTGCACGGAGTATAGAGCTGTCCCTGCACCGAGTATAGAGCGGTCCCTGCACGGAGTATAGAGCTGTCCCTGCACGGAGTATAGAGCTGTCCCTGCACGGAGTATAGAGCTGTCCCTGCACAGAGTATAGAGCTCTCCCTGCACCGAGTATAGAGCTGTCCCTGCTCCGAGTATAGAGCTGTCCCTGCACCGAGTATAGAGCTGTCCCTGCACGGAGTATAGAGCTGTCCCTGCACGGAGTATAGAGCTCTCCCTGTACCGAGTATAGAGCTGTCGCTGCACCTAGTATAGAGCTGTCCCTGCACGGAGTATAGAGCTGTCCCTGCACCGAGTATAGAGCTGTCCCTGCACCGAGTATAGAGCTGTCGCTGCACCTAGTATAGAGCTGTCCCTGCACGGAGTATAGAGCTGTCCCTGCACCCAGTATAGAGCTGTCCCTGCACGGAGTATAGAGCTGTCCCTGCACGGAGTATAGAGCTCTCCCTGCACCGAGTATAGAGCTGTCCCTGCTCCGAGTATAGAGCTGTCCCTGCACCGAGTATAGAGCTGTCCCTGCACGGAGTATAGAGCTGTCCCTGCACGGAGTATAGAGCTCTCCCTGTACCGAGTATAGAGCTGTCGCTGCACCTAGTATAGAGCTGTCCCTGCACGGAGTATAGAGTGGTCCCTGCACGGAGTATAGAGCTGTCCCTGCACCGAGTATAGAGCTGTCCCTGCACCGAGTATAGAGCTGTCGCTGCACCTAGTATAGAGCTGTCCCTGCACGGAGTATAGAGCTGTCCCTGCACCCAGTATAGAGCTGCCCTGCACGGAGTATAGAGCTGTCCCTGCACGGAGTATAGAGCTCTCCCTGCACCGAGTATAGAGCTGTCCCTGCTCCGAGTATAGAGCTGTCCCTGCACGGAGTATAGAGCTGTCCCTGCACGGAGTATAGAGCTGTCCCTGCACGGAGTATAGAGCTCTCCCTGTACCGAGTATAGAGCTGTCGCTGCACCTAGTATAGAGCTGTCCCTGCACGGAGTATAGAGTGGTCCCTGCACGGAGTATAGAGCTGTCCCTGCACCGAGTATAGAGCTGTCCCTGCACGGAGTATAGAGCTGTCCCTGCACGGAGTATAGAGCTGTCCCTGCACGGAGTATAGAGCTGTCCCTGCACCGAGTATAGAGCTGTCCCTGCACCGAGTATAGAGCGGTCCCTGCACCGAGTATAGAGCTGTCCCTGCACCGAGTATAGTGCTGTCCCTGCACCGAGTATAGAGCTGTCCCTGCACCGAGTATAGAGCGGTCCCTGCTCCGAGTATAGAGCTGTCCCTGCACGGAGTATAGAGCGGTCCCTGCACGGAGTATAGAGCGGTCCCTGCACCGAGTATAGAGCGGTCCCTGCACGGAGTATAGAACTGTCCCTGCACGGAGTATAGAGCTGTCCCTGCACGGAGTATAGAGCGGTCCCTGCACCAAGTATAGAGCTGTCCCTGCACCGAGTATAGAGCTGTCCCTGCACCGAGTATAGAGCTGTCCCTGCACCGAGTATAGAGCGGTCCCTGCACGGAGTATAGAGCTGTCCCTGCACGGAGTATAGAGCAGTCCCTGCACCGAGTATAGAGCCGTCCCTGCACGGAGAATAGAGCCGTCCCTGCACCGAGTACAGAGCCGTCCCTGCACCGAGTATAGAGCCGTCCCTGCACGGAGTATAGAGCCGTCCCTGCACGGAGTATAGAGCCGTCCCTGCACCGAGTATAGAGCTGTCCCTGCACGGAGTATAGAGCTGTCCCTGCACCGAGTATAGAGCTGTCGCTGCACCGAGTATAGAGCTGTCCCTGCACGGAGTATAGAGTGGTCCCTGCACGGAGTATAGAGCTGTCCCTGCACCGAGTATAGAGCTGTCCCTGCACGGAGTATAGAGCTGTCCCTGCACGGAGTATAGAGCTGTCCCTGCACCGAGTATAGAGCGGTCCCTGCACGGAGTATAGAGCGGTCCCTGCACGGAGTATAGAGCTGTCCCTGCACGGAGTATAGAGCTGTCCCTGCACCGAGTATAGAGCTGTCCCTGCACCGAGTATAGAGCTGTCCCTGCACCGAGTATAGAGCTGTCGCTGCACCTAGTATAGAGCTGTCCCTGCACGGAGTATAGAGCTGTCCCTGCACGGAGTATAGAGCTGTCCCTGCACCGAGTATAGAGCTGTCCCTGCACCGAGTATAGAGCTGTCCCTGCACGGAGTATAGAGCTGTCCCTGCACGGAGTATAGAGCCGTACCTGCACGGAGTATATAGCCGTCCCTGCACCGAGTATAGAGCCGTCCCTGCACGGAGAATAGAGCCATCCCTGCACGGAGTATAGAGCCGTCCCTGCACCGAGTATAGAGCCGTCCCTGCACCGAGTATAGAGCCGTCCCTGCACCGAGTATAGAGCCGTCCCTGCACCGAGTATAGAGCCGTCCCTGCACCGAGTATAGAGCTGTCCCTGCACGGAGTATAGAGCTATCCCTGCACCGAGTATAGAGCGGTCCCTGCACGGAGTATAGAGCTGTCCCTGCACGGAGTATAGAGCTGTCCCTGCACGGAGTATAGAGCTGTCCCTGCACAGAGTATAGAGCTCTCCCTGCACCGAGTATAGAGCTGTCCCTGCTCCGAGTATAGAGCTGTCCCTGCACCGAGTATAGAGCTGTCCCTGCACGGAGTATAGAGCGGTCCCTGCACGGAGTATAGAGCTGTCCCTGCACCGAGTATAGAGCTGTCCCTGCACGGAGTATAGAGCTGTCCCTGCACCGAGTATAGAGCTGTCGCTGCACCGAGTATAGAGCTGTCCCTGCACGGAGTATAGAGTGGTCCCTGCACGGAGTATAGAGCTGTCCCTGCACCGAGTATAGAGCTGTCCCTGCACCGAGTATAGAGCTGTCCCTGCACGGAGTATAGAGCTGTCCCTGCACGGAGTATAGAGCTGTCCCTGCACCGAGTATAGAGCGGTCCCTGCACGGAGTATAGAGCGGTCCCTGCACGGAGTATAGAGCTGTCCCTGCACGGAGTATAGAGCTGTCCCTGCACGGAGTATAGAGCTGTCCCTGCACCGAGTATAGAGCTGTCCCTGCACCGAGTATAGAGCTGTCGCTGCACCTAGTATAGAGCTGTCCCTGCACGGAGTATAGAGCTGTCCCTGCACGGAGTATAGAGCTGTCCCTGCACCGAGTATAGAGCTGTCCCTGCACCGAGTATAGAGCTGTCCCTGCACGGAGTATAGAGCTGTCCCTGCACGGAGTATAGAGCCGTCCCTGCACGGAGTATATAGCCGTCCCTGCACCGAGTATAGAGCCGTCCCTGCACGGAGAATAGAGCCATCCCTGCACGGAGTATAGAGCCGTCCCTGCACCGAGTATAGAGCCGTCCCTGCACCGAGTATAGAGCCGTCCCTGCACCGAGTATAGAGCCGTCCCTGCACCGAGTATAGAGCTGTCCCTGCACCGAGTATAGAGCTGTCCCTGCACCGAGTATAGAGCTGTCCCTGCACCGAGTATAGAGCTGTCCCTGCACGGAGTATAGAGCTGTCCCTGCACGGAGTATAGAGCCGTCCCTGCACGGAGTATATAGCCGTCCCTGCACCGAGTATAGAGCCGTCCCTGCACGGAGAATAGAGCCATCCCTGCACGGAGTATAGAGCCGTCCCTGCACCGAGTATAGAGCCGTCCCTGCACCGAGTATAGAGCTGTCCCTGCACCGAGTATAGAGCTGTCCCTGCACGGAGTATAGAGCTGTCCCTGCACGGAGTATAGAGCCGTCCCTGCACGGAGTATATAGCCGTCCCTGCACCGAGTATAGAGCCGTCCCTGCACGGAGAATAGAGCCATCCCTGCACGGAGTATAGAGCCGTCCCTGCACCGAGTATAGAGCCGTCCCTGCACCGAGTATAGAGCCGTCCCTGCACCGAGTATAGAGCCGTCCCTGCACCGAGTATAGAGCTGTCCCTGCACCGAGTATAGAGCTGTCCCTGCACCGAGTATAGAGCTGTCCCTGCACCGAGTATAGAGCTGTCCCTGCACCGAGTATAGAGCTGTCCCTGCACGGAGTATAGAGCCGTCCCTGCACGGAGTATATAGCCGTCCCTGCACCGAGTATAGAGCCGTCCCTGCACGGAGAATAGAGCCATCCCTGCACGGAGTATAGAGCCGTCCCTGCACCGAGTATAGAGCCGTCCCTGCACCGAGTATAGAGCCGTCCCTGCACCGAGTATAGAGCTCTCCCTGCACCGAGTATAGAGCTGTCCCTGCACCGAGTATAGAGCTGTCCCTGCACGGAGTATAGAGCTATCCCTGCACCGAGTATAGAGCGGTCCCTGCACGGAGTATAGAGCTGTCCCTGCACGGAGTATAGAGCTGTCCCTGCACGGAGTATAGAGCTGTCCCTGCACAGAGTATAGAGCTCTCCCTGCACCGAGTATAGAGCTGTCCCTGCACCGAGTATAGAGCTGTCCCTGCACGGAGTATAGAGCTATCCCTGCACCGAGTATAGAGCCGTCCCTGCACCGAGTATAGAGCTGTCCCTGCACCGAGTATAGAGCTGTCCCTGCACGGAGTATAGAGCTATCCCTGCACCGAGTATAGAGCTGTCCCTGCACCGAGTATAGAGCTGTCCCTGCACCGAGTATAGAGCTGTCCCTGCACGGAGTATAGAGCCGTCCCTGCACGGAGTATATAGCCGTCCCTGCACCGAGTATAGAGCCGTCCCTGCACGGAGAATAGAGCCATCCCTGCACGGAGTATAGAGCCGTCCCTGCACCGAGTATAGAGCCGTCCCTGCACCGAGTATAGAGCCGTCCCTGCACCGAGTATAGAGCCGTCCCTGCACCGAGTATAGAGCTGTCCCTGCACCGAGTATAGAGCTGTCCCTGCACGGAGTATAGAGCTATCCCTGCACCGAGTATAGAGCGGTCCCTGCACGGAGTATAGAGCTGTCCCTGCACGGAGTATAGAGCTGTCCCTGCACGGAGTATAGAGCTGTCCCTGCACAGAGTATAGAGCTCTCCCTGCACCGAGTATAGAGCTGTCCCTGCTCCGAGTATAGAGCTGTCCCTGCACCGAGTATAGAGCTGTCCCTGCACGGAGTATAGAGCTGTCCCTGCACGGAGTATAGAGCTCTCCCTGTACCGAGTATAGAGCTGTCGCTGCACCTAGTATAGAGCTGTCCCTGCACGGAGTATAGAGCTGTCCCTGCACCGAGTATAGAGCTGTCCCTGCACCGAGTATAGAGCTGTCGCTGCACCTAGTATAGAGCTGTCCCTGCACGGAGTATAGAGCTGTCCCTGCACCCAGTATAGAGCTGTCCCTGCACGGAGTATAGAGCTGTCCCTGCACGGAGTATAGAGCTCTCCCTGCACCGAGTATAGAGCTGTCCCTGCTCCGAGTATAGAGCTGTCCCTGCACCGAGTATAGAGCTGTCCCTGCACGGAGTATAGAGCTGTCCCTGCACGGAGTATAGAGCTCTCCCTGTACCGAGTATAGAGCTGTCGCTGCACCTAGTATAGAGCTGTCCCTGCACGGAGTATAGAGTGGTCCCTGCACGGAGTATAGAGCTGTCCCTGCACCGAGTATAGAGCTGTCCCTGCACCGAGTATAGAGCTGTCGCTGCACCTAGTATAGAGCCGTCCCTGCACGGAGTATATAGCCGTCCCTGCACCGAGTATAGAGCCGTCCCTGCACGGAGAATAGAGCCATCCCTGCACGGAGTATAGAGCCGTCCCTGCACCGAGTATAGAGCCGTCCCTGCACCGAGTATAGAGCCGTCCCTGCACCGAGTATAGAGCCGTCCCTGCACCGAGTATAGAGCTGTCCCTGCACCGAGTATAGAGCTGTCCCTGCACGGAGTATAGAGCTATCCCTGCACCGAGTATAGAGCGGTCCCTGCACGGAGTATAGAGCTGTCCCTGCATGGAGTATAGAGCTGTCCCTGCACGGAGTATAGAGCTGTCCCTGCACAGAGTATAGAGCTCTCCCTGCACCGAGTATAGAGCTGTCCCTGCTCCGAGTATAGAGCTGTCCCTGCACCGAGTATAGAGCTGTCCCTGCACGGAGTATAGAGCTGTCCCTGCACGGAGTATAGAGCTCTCCCTGTACCGAGTATAGAGCTGTCGCTGCACCTAGTATAGAGCTGTCCCTGCACGGAGTATAGAGCTGTCCCTGCACCGAGTATAGAGCTGTCCCTGCACCGAGTATAGAGCTGTCGCTGCACCTAGTATAGAGCTGTCCCTGCACGGAGTATAGAGCTGTCCCTGCACCCAGTATAGAGCTGTCCCTGCACGGAGTATAGAGCTGTCCCTGCACGGAGTATAGAGCTCTCCCTGCACCGAGTATAGAGCTGTCCCTGCTCCGAGTATAGAGCTGTCCCTGCACCGAGTATAGAGCTGTCCCTGCACGGAGTATAGAGCTGTCCCTGCACGGAGTATAGAGCTCTCCCTGTACCGAGTATAGAGCTGTCGCTGCACCTAGTATAGAGCTGTCCCTGCACGGAGTATAGAGTGGTCCCTGCACGGAGTATAGAGCTGTCCCTGCACCGAGTATAGAGCTGTCCCTGCACCGAGTATAGAGCTGTCGCTGCACCTAGTATAGAGCTGTCCCTGCACGGAGTATAGAGCTCTCCCTGTACCGAGTATAGAGCTGTCGCTGCACCTAGTATAGAGCTGTCCCTGCACGGAGTATAGAGCTGTCCCTGCACCGAGTATAGAGCTGTCCCTGCACCGAGTATAGAGCTGTCGCTGCACCTAGTATAGAGCTGTCCCTGCACGGAATATAGAGCTGTCCCTGCACCCAGTATAGAGCTGTCCCTGCACGGAGTATAGAGCTGTCCCTGCACGGAGTATAGAGCTCTCCCTGCACCGAGTATAGAGCTGTCCCTGCTCCGAGTATAGAGCTGTCCCTGCACCGAGTATAGAGCTGTCCCTGCACGGAGTATAGAGCTGTCCCTGCACGGAGTATAGAGCTCTCCCTGTACCGAGTATAGAGCTGTCGCTGCACCTAGTATAGAGCTGTCCCTGCACGGAGTATAGAGTGGTCCCTGCACGGAGTATAGAGCTGTCCCTGCACCGAGTATAGAGCTGTCCCTGCACCGAGTATAGAGCTGTCGCTGCACCTAGTATAGAGCTGTCCCTGCTCCGAGTATAGAGCTGTCCCTGCACCGAGTATAGAGCTGTCCCTGCACGGAGTATAGAGCTGTCCCTGCACGGAGTATAGAGCTGTCCCTGCACGGAGTATAGAGCTGTCCCTGCACCGAGTATAGAGCTGTCCCTGCACCGAGTATAGAGCGGTCCCTGCACCGAGTATAGAGCTGTCCCTGCACCGAGTATAGTGCTGTCCCTGCACCGAGTATAGAGCTGTCCCTGCACCGAGTATAGAGCGGTCCCTGCTCCGAGTATAGAGCTGTCCCTGCACGGAGTATAGAGCGGTCCCTGCACGGAGTATAGAGCGGTCCCTGCACCGAGTATAGAGCGGTCCCTGCACGGAGTATAGAACTGTCCCTGCACGGAGTATAGAGCTGTCCCTGCACGGAGTATAGAGCGGTCCCTGCACCAAGTATAGAGCTGTCCCTGCACCGAGTATAGAGCTGTCCCTGCACCGAGTATAGAGCTGTCCCTGCACCGAGTATAGAGCGGTCCCTGCACGGAGTATAGAGCTGTCCCTGCACGGAGTATAGAGCAGTCCCTGCACCGAGTATAGAGCCGTCCCTGCACGGAGAATAGAGCCGTCCCTGCACCGAGTACAGAGCCGTCCCTGCACCGAGTATAGAGCCGTCCCTGCACGGAGTATAGAGCCGTCCCTGCACGGAGTATAGAGCCGTCCCTGCACCGAGTATAGAGCTGTCCCTGCACGGAGTATAGAGCTGTCCCTGCACCGAGTATAGAGCTGTCGCTGCACCGAGTATAGAGCTGTCCCTGCACGGAGTATAGAGTGGTCCCTGCACGGAGTATAGAGCTGTCCCTGCACGGAGTATAGAGCTGTCCCTGCACCGAGTATAGAGCTGTCCCTGCACGGAGTATAGAGCTGTCCCTGCACGGAGTATAGAGCTGTCCCTGCACCGAGTATAGAGCGGTCCCTGCACGGAGTATAGAGCGGTCCCTGCACGGAGTATAGAGCTGTCCCTGCACGGAGTATAGAGCTGTCCCTGCACCGAGTATAGAGCTGTCCCTGCACCGAGTATAGAGCTGTCCCTGCACCGAGTATAGAGCTGTCGCTGCACCTAGTATAGAGCTGTCCCTGCACGGAGTATAGAGCTGTCCCTGCACGGAGTATAGAGCTGTCCCTGCACCGAGTATAGAGCTGTCCCTGCACCGAGTATAGAGCTGTCCCTGCACGGAGTATAGAGCTGTCCCTGCACGGAGTATAGAGCCGTCCCTGCACGGAGTATATAGCCGTCCCTGCACCGAGTACAGAGCCGTCCCTGCACGGAGAATAGAGCCATCCCTGCACGGAGTATAGAGCCGTCCCTGCACCGAGTATAGAGCCGTCCCTGCACCGAGTATAGAGCCGTCCCTGCACCGAGTATAGAGCCGTCCCTGCACCGAGTATAGAGCTGTCCCTGCACCGAGTATAGAGCTGTCCCTGCACGGAGTATAGAGCTATCCCTGCACCGAGTATAGAGCGGTCCCTGCACGGAGTATAGAGCTGTCCCTGCATGGAGTATAGAGCTGTCCCTGCACGGAGTATAGAGCTGTCCCTGCACAGAGTATAGAGCTCTCCCTGTACCGAGTATAGAGCTGTCGCTGCACCTAGTATAGAGCTGTCCCTGCACGGAGTATAGAGTGGTCCCTGCACGGAGTATAGAGCTGTCCCTGCACCGAGTATAGAGCTGTCCCTGCACCGAGTATAGAGCTGTCGCTGCACCTAGTATAGAGCTGTCCCTGCTCCGAGTATAGAGCTGTCCCTGCACCGAGTATAGAGCTGTCCCTGCACGGAGTATAGAGCTGTCCCTGCACGGAGTATAGAGCTGTCCCTGCACGGAGTATAGAGCTGTCCCTGCACCGAGTATAGAGCTGTCCCTGCACCGAGTATAGAGCTGTCCCTGCACCGAGTATAGAGCTGTCGCTGCACCTAGTATAGAGCTGTCCCTGCACGGAGTATAGAGCTGTCCCTGCACCCAGTATAGAGCTGTCCCTGCACGGAGTATAGAGCTGTCCCTGCACGGAGTATAGAGCTCTCCCTGCACCGAGTATAGAGCTGTCCCTGCTCCGAGTATAGAGCTGTCCCTGCACCGAGTATAGAGCTGTCCCTGCACGGAGTATAGAGCTGTCCCTGCACGGAGTATAGAGCTCTCCCTGTACCGAGTATAGAGCTGTCGCTGCACCTAGTATAGAGCTGTCCCTGCACGGAGTATAGAGTGGTCCCTGCACGGAGTATAGAGCTGTCCCTGCACCGAGTATAGAGCTGTCCCTGCACCGAGTATAGAGCTGTCGCTGCACCTAGTATAGAGCTGTCCCTGCACGGAGTATAGAGCTGTCCCTGCAACCAGTATAGAGCTGTCCCTGCACGGAGTATAGAGCTGTCCCTGCACGGAGTATAGAGCTCTCCCTGCACCGAGTATAGAGCTGTCCCTGCTCCGAGTATAGAGCTGTCCCTGCACCGAGTATAGAGCTGTCCCTGCACGGAGTATAGAGCTGTCCCTGCACGGAGTATAGAGCTCTCCCTGTACCGAGTATAGAGCTGTCGCTGCACCTAGTATAGAGCTGTCCCTGCACGGAGTATAGAGTGGTCCCTGCACGGAGTATAGAGCTGTCCCTGCACCGAGTATAGAGCGGCCCCTGCACCGAGTATAGAGCTGTCCCTGCACCGAGTATAGAGCTGTCCCTGCACCGAGTATAGAGCTGTCCCTGCACCGAGTATAGAGCGGTCCCTGCTCCGAGTATAGAGCTGTCCCTGCACGGAGTATAGAGCGGTCCCTGCACGGAGTATAGAGCGGTCCCTGCACCGAGTATAGAGCGGTCCCTGCACGGAGTATAGAACTGTCCCTGCACGGAGTATAGAGCTGTCCCTGCACCGAGTATAGAGCTGTCCCTGCACCGAGTATAGAGCGGTCCCTGCACCGAGTATAGAGCTGTCCCTGCACCGAGTATAGAGCTGTCCCTGCACCGAGTATAGAGCTGTCCCTGCACCGAGTATAGAGCGGTCCCTGCACGGAGTATAGAGCTGTCCCTGCACGGAGTATAGAGCTGTCCCTGCACCGAGTATAGAGCCGTCCCTGCACGGAGAATAGAGCCGTCCCTGCACCGAGTATAAAGCCGTCCCTGCACGGAGTATAGAGCCGTCCCTGCACGGAGTATAGAGCCGTCCCTGCACGGAGTATAGAGCCGTCCCTGCACGGAGTATAGAGCTGTCCCTGCACCGAGTATAGAGCTGTCCCTGCACCGAGTATAGAGCTGTCCCTGCACGGAGTATAGAGCTGTCCCTGCACGGAGTATAGAGCTGTCCCTGCACGGAGTATAGAGCTGTCCCTGCACGGAGTATAGAGCTGTCCCTGCACGGAGTATAGAGCCGTCCCTGCACCGAGTATAGAGCCGTCCCTGCACCGAGTATAGAGCCGTCCCTGCACCGAGTATGGAGCCGCCCCTGCACCGAGTATAGAGCCGCTCCTGCACCGAGTATAGAGCCGCTCCTGCACCGAGTATAGAGCTGTCCCTGCACCGAGTATAGAGCTGTCCCTGCACCGAGTATAGAGCCGTCCCTGCACGGAGTATAGAGCTGTCCCTGCACCGAGTATAGAGCTGTCCCTGCACGGAGTATAGAGCTGTCCCTGCACGGAGTATAGAGCTGTCGCTGCACCGAGTATAGAGCTGTCCCTGCACGGAGTATAGAGCGGTCCCTGCACGGAGTATAGAGCTGTCCCTGCACCGAGTATAGAGCTGTCCCTGCACCGAGTATAGAGCTGTCCCTGCACGGAGTATAGAGCTGTCCGTGCACCGAGTATAGAGCTGTCGCTGCACCGAGTATAGAGCTGTCCCTGCACGGAGTATAGAGTGGTCCCTGCACGGAGTATAGAGCTGTCCCTGCACCGAGTATAGAGCTGTCCCTGCACGGAGTATAGAGCGGTCCCTGCACGGAGTATAGAGCGGTCCCTGCACGGAGTATAGAGCTGTCCCTGCACCGAGTATAGAGCTGTCCCTGCACGGAGTATAGAGCTGTCCCTGCACCGAGTATAGAGCTGTCGCTGCACCGAGTATAGAGCTGTCCCTGCACGGAGTATAGAGCTGTCCCTGCACCGAGTATAGAGCTGTCCCTGCACGGAGTATAGAGCTGTCCCTGCACGGAGTATAGAGCTGTCGCTGCACCGAGTATAGAGCTGTCCCTGCACGGAGTATAGAGTGGTCCCTGCACGGAGTATAGAGCTGTCCCTGCACCGAGTATAGAGCTGTCCCTGCACCGAGTATAGAGCTGTCCCTGCACGGAGTATAGAGCTGTCCCTGCACCGAGTATAGAGCTGTCGCTGCACCGAGTATAGAGCTGTCCCTGCACGGAGTATAGAGCTGTCCCTGCACCGAGTATAGAGCTGTCGCTGCACCGAGTATAGAGCTGTCCCTGCACGGAGTATAGAGCGGTCCCTGCACGGAGTATAGAGCTGTCCCTGCACCGAGTATAGAGCTGTCCCTGCACGGAGTATAGAGCGGTCCCTGCACGGAGTATAGAGCTGTCCCTGCACCGAGTATAGAGCTGTCCCTGCACGGAGTATAGAGCTGTCCCTGCACCGAGTATAGAGCTGTCGCTGCACCGAGTATAGAGCTGTCCCTGCACGGAGTATAGAGTGGTCCCTGCACGGAGTATAGAGCTGTCCCTGCACCGAGTATAGAGCTGTCCCTGCACCGAGTATAGAGCTGTCCCTGCACGGAGTATAGAGCTGTCCCTGCACCGAGTATAGAGCTGTCGCTGCACCGAGTATAGAGCTGTCCCTGCACGGAGTATAGAGCTGTCCCTGCACCGAGTATAGAGCTGTCGCTGCACCGAGTGTAGAGCTGTCCCTGCACGGAGTATAGAGTGGTCCATGCACGGAGTATAGAGCTGTCCCTGCACCGAGTATAGAGCTGTCCCTGCACGGAGTATAGAGCGGTCCCTGCACGGAGTATAGAGCTGTCCCTGCACCGAGTATAGAGCTGTCCCTGCACCGAGTATAGAGCTGTCCCTGCACCGAGTATAGAGCTGTCGCTGCACCGAGTATAGAGCTGTCCCTGCACCGAGTATAGAGCTGTCCCTGCACGGAGTATAGAGCTGTCCCTGCACCGAGTATAGAGCTGTCGCTGCACCGAGTATAGAGCTGTCCCTGCACGGAGTATAGAGTGGTCCCTGCACGGAGTATAGAGCTGTCCCTGCACCGAGTATAGAGCTGTCCCTGCACCGAGTATAGAGCTGTCCCTGCACGGAGTATAGAGCTGTCCCTGCACGGAGTATAGAGCTGTCCCTGCACCGAGTATAGAGCGGTCCCTGCACGGAGTATAGAGCTGTCCCTGCACCGAGTATAGAGCTGTCCCTGCACCGAGTATAGAGCTGTCCCTGCACCGAGTATAGAGCTGTCCCTGCACCGAGTATAGAGCTGTCCCTGCACCGAGTATAGAGCTGTCGCTGCACCTAGTATAGAGCTGTCCCTGCACGGAGTATAGAGCTGTCCCTGCACGGAGTATAGAGCTGTCCCTGCACCGAGTATAGAGCTGTCCCTGCACCGAGTATAGAGCTGTCCCTGCACGGAGTATAGAGCTGTCCCTGCACGGAGTATAGAGCCGTCCCTGCACGGAGTATATAGCCGTCCCTGCACCGAGTATAGAGCCGTCCCTGCACGGAGAATAGAGCCATCCCTGCACGGAGTATAGAGCCGTCCCTGCACCGAGTATAGAGCCGTCCCTGCACCGAGTATAGAGCCGTCCCTGCACCGAGTATAGAGCCGTCCCTGCACCGAGTATAGAGCTGTCCCTGCACCGAGTATAGAGCTGTCCCTGCACGGAGTATAGAGCTGTCCCTGCACCGAGTATAGAGCGGTCCCTGCACGGAGTATAGAGCTGTCCCTGCACGGAGTATAGAGCTGTCCCTGCACGGAGTATAGAGCTGTCCCTGCACAGAGTATAGAGCTCTCCCTGCACCGAGTATAGAGCTGTCCCTGCTCCGAGTATAGAGCTGTCCCTGCACCGAGTATAGAGCTGTCCCTGCACGGAGTATAGAGCTGTCCCTGCACGGAGTATAGAGCTCTCCCTGTACCGAGTATAGAGCTGTCGCTGCACCTAGTATAGAGCTGTCCCTGCACGGAGTATAGAGCTGTCCCTGCACCGAGTATAGAGCTGTCCCTGCACCGAGTATAGAGCTGTCGCTGCACCTAGTATAGAGCTGTCCCTGCACGGAGTATAGAGCTGTCCCTGCACCCAGTATAGAGCTGTCCCTGCACGGAGTATAGAGCTGTCCCTGCACGGAGTATAGAGCTCTCCCTGCACCGAGTATAGAGCTGTCCCTGCTCCGAGTATAGAGCTGTCCCTGCACCGAGTATAGAGCTGTCCCTGCACGGAGTATAGAGCTGTCCCTGCACGGAGTATAGAGCTCTCCCTGTACCGAGTATAGAGCTGTCGCTGCACCTAGTATAGAGCTGTCCCTGCACGGAGTATAGAGTGGTCCCTGCACGGAGTATAGAGCTGTCCCTGCACCGAGTATAGAGCTGTCCCTGCACCGAGTATAGAGCTGTCGCTGCACCTAGTATAGAGCTGTCCCTGCACGGAGTATAGAGCTGTCCCTGCACCCAGTATAGAGCTGTCCCTGCACGGAGTATAGAGCTGTCCCTGCACGGAGTATAGAGCTCTCCCTGCACCGAGTATAGAGCTGTCCCTGCTCCGAGTATAGAGCTGTCCCTGCACGGAGTATAGAGCTGTCCCTGCACGGAGTATAGAGCTGTCCCTGCACGGAGTATAGAGCTCTCCCTGTACCGAGTATAGAGCTGTCGCTGCACCTAGTATAGAGCTGTCCCTGCACGGAGTATAGAGTGGTCCCTGCACGGAGTATAGAGCTGTCCCTGCACCGAGTATAGAGCTGTCCCTGCACGGAGTATAGAGCTGTCCCTGCACGGAGTATAGAGCTGTCCCTGCACGGAGTATAGAGCTGTCCCTGCACCGAGTATAGAGCTGTCCCTGCACCGAGTATAGAGCGGTCCCTGCACCGAGTATAGAGCTGTCCCTGCACCGAGTATAGTGCTGTCCCTGCACCGAGTATAGAGCTGTCCCTGCACCGAGTATAGAGCGGTCCCTGCTCCGAGTATAGAGCTGTCCCTGCACGGAGTATAGAGCGGTCCCTGCACGGAGTATAGAGCGGTCCCTGCACCGAGTATAGAGCGGTCCCTGCACGGAGTATAGAACTGTCCCTGCACGGAGTATAGAGCTGTCCCTGCACGGAGTATAGAGCGGTCCCTGCACAGAGTATAGAGCTCTCCCTGCACCGAGTATAGAGCTGTCCCTGCTCCGAGTATAGAGCTGTCGCTGCACGGAGTATAGAGCTGTCCCTGCACCGAGTATAGAGCTGTCCCTGCACCGAGTATAGAGCTGTCGCTGCACCGAGTATAGAGCTGTCCCTACACGGAGTATAGAGCTGTCCCTGCACGGAGTATAGAGCTGTCCCTCCCCCGAGTATAGAGCTGTCCCTGCACGGAGTATAGAGCTGTCCCTGCATCGAGTATAGAGCTGTCCCTGCACCGAGTATAGAGCTGTCCCTGCACCGAGTATAGAGCTGTCCCTGCACTGAGTATAGAGCTGTCCCTGCACCGAGTATAGAGCCGTCCCTGCACGGAGAATAGAGCCATCCCTGCACGGAGTATAGAGCCGTCCCTGCACCGAGTATAGAGCCGTCCCTGCACCGAGTATAGAGCTGTCCCTGCACCGAGTATAGAGCTGTCCCTGCACCGAGTATAGAGCTGTCCCTGCACGGAGTATAGAGCTGTCCCTCCCCCGAGTATAGAGCTGTCCCTGCACGGAGTATAGAGCTGTCCCTGCACCGAGTATAGAGCTGTCCCTGCACCGAGTATAGAGCTGTCCCTGCACCGAGTATAGAGCTGTCCCTGCACTGAGTATAGAGCTGTCCCTGCACCGAGTATAGAGCCGTCCCTGCACGGAGAATAGAGCCATCCCTGCACGGAGTATAGAGCCGTCCCTGCACCGAGTATAGAGCCGTCCCTGCACCGAGTATAGAGCTGTCCCTGCACGGAGTATAGAGCTGTCCCTGCACCGAGTATAGAGCTGTCCCTGCACGGAGTATAGAGCTGTCCCTGCACGGAGTATAGAGCTGTCCCTGCACGGAGTATAGAGCTGTCCCTGCACCGAGTATAGAGCTCTCCCTGTACCGAGTATAGAGCTGTCCCTGCTCCGAGTATAGAGCTGTCCCTGCACCGAGTATAGAGCTGTCCCTGCACCGAGTATAGAGCTGTCCCTGCACGGAGTATAGAGCTCTCCCTGTACCGAGTATAGAGCTGTCGCTGCACCTAGTATAGAGCTGTCCCTGCACGGAGTATAGAGCTGTCCCTGCACTGAGTATAGAGCTGTCCCTGTACCGAGTATAGAGCTGTCGCTGCACCTAGTATAGAGCTGTCCCTGCACGGAGTATAGAGCTGTCCCTGCACGGAGTATAGAGCTGTCCCTGCACGGAGTATAGAGCTGTCCCTGCACGGAGTATAGAGCTGTCGCTGCACGGAGTATAGAGCTGTCGCTGCACGGAGTATAGAGCTGTCCCTGCACAGAGTATAGAGCTGTCCCTGCACGGAGTATAGAGCTGTCCCTGCACGGAGTATAGAGCTGTCCCTGCACGGAGTATAGAGCTGTCCCTGCACGGAGTATAGAGCTGTCGCTGCACCGAGTATAGAGCTGTCCCTGCACCGAGTATAGAGCTGTCCCTGCACCGAGTATAGAGCTGTCGCTGCACCGAGTATAGAGCTGTCCCTGCACCGAGTATAGAGCTGTCGCTGCACGGAGTATAGAGCTGTCCCTGCACGGAGTATAGAGCTGTCCCTGCACGGAGTATAGAGCTGTCCCTGCACGGAGTATAGAGCTGTCGCTGCACCGAGTATAGAGCTGTCCCTGCACGGAGTATAGAGCGGTCCCTGCACGGAGAATAGAGCTGTCCCTGCACGGAGTATAGAGCTGTCGCTGCACGGAGTATAGAGCTGTCGCTGCACGGAGTATAGAGCTGTCGCTGCACGGAGTATAGAGCTTTCCCTGCACGGAGTATAGAGCTGTCCCTGCATGGAGTATAGAGCTGTCCCTGCACGGAGTATAGAGCTGTCCCTGCACGGAGTATAGAGCTGTCCCTGCACGGAGTATAGAGCTGTCCCTGCACGGAGTATAGAGCTGTCCCTGCACGGAGTATAGAGCTGTCCCTGTACCGAGTATAGAGCTGTCCCTGCACCGAGTATAGAGCCGTCCCTGCACGGAGTATAGAGCCGTCCCTGCACGGAGTATAGAGCCGTCCCTGCACGGAGTATAGAGCCGTCCCTGCACCGAGTATAGAGCTGTCCCTGCACCGAGTATAGAGCTGTCCCTGCACGGAGTATAGAGCTGTCCCTGCACCGAGTATAGAGCTGTCCCTGCACCGAGTATAGAGCTGTCCCTGCACCGAGTATAGAGCTGTCGCTGCACCGAGTATAGAGCTGTCGCTGCACCGAGTATAGAGCTGTCGCTGCACCGAGTATAGAGCTGTCGCTGCACGGAGTATAGAGCTGTCCCTGCACGGAGTATAGAGCTGTCCCTGCACGGAGTATAGAGCTGTCCCTGCACGGAGTATAGAGCTGTCCCTGCACGGAGTATAGAGCTGTCCCTGCACGGAGTATAGAGCTGTCCCTGCACGGAGTATAGAGCTGTCCCTGCACGGAGTATAGAGCTGTCCCTGCACGGAGTATAGAGCTGTCCCTGCACGGAGTATAGAGCTGTCCCTGCACGGAGTATAGAGCTGTCCCTGCACGGAGTATAGAGCTTTCCCTGCACGGAGTATAGAGCTGTCCCTGCACCGAGTATAGAGCTGTCCCTGCACCGAGTATAGAGCTGTCGCTGCACCGAGTATAGAGCTGTCGCTGCACCAAGTATAGAGCTGTCCCTGCACGGAGAATAGAGCTGTCCCTGCACGGAGTATAGAGCTGTCCCTGCACGGAGTATAGAGCTGTCCCTGCACCGAATATAGAGCTGTCCCTGCACCGAGTATAGAGCTGTCCCTGCACGGAGTATAGAGCTGTCCCTGCACGGAGTATAGAGCTGTCCCTGCACCGAATATAGAGCTGTCCCTGCACCGAGTATAGAGCTGTCCCTGCACGGAGTATAGAGCTGTCCCTGCACGGAGTATAGAGCTGTCCCTGCACGGAGTATAGAGCTGTCCCTGCACGGAGTATAGAGCTGTCCCTGCACGGAGTATAGAGCTGTCCCTGCACGGAGTATAGAGCTGTCCCTGCACCGAGTATAGAGCTGTCCCTGCACCGAGTATAGAGCTGTCCCTGCACCGAGTATAGAGCCGTCGTTGCACCGAGTATAGAGCCGTCCCTGCACGGAGTATAGAGCCGTCCCTGCACGGAGTATAGAGCCGTCCCTGCACGGAGTATAGAGCTGTCCCTGCACCGAGTATAGAGCTGTCCCTGCACCGAGTATAGAGCTGTCCCTGCACGGAGTATAGAGCTGTCCCTGCACCGAGTATAGAGCCGTCGTTGCACCGAGTATAGAGCCGTCCCTGCACGGAGTATAGAGCCGTCCCTGCACGGAGTATAGAGCTGTCCCTGCACGGAGTATAGAGCTGTCCCTGCACCGAGTATAGAGCTGTCCCTGCACCGAGTATAGAGCTGTCCCTGCACCGAGTATAGAGCTGTCGGCTTGATGTAAAATCCACAGAACCGAGTTTCTTCTGTGGATCTGCAGCGATGTCCGTGTAAGGCAAAAGCGTGCTCTTGCGCCGCTCTCACGATGCTCTCTTGGCGCTCTCACGATGCTCCCATTGGGCTCTCGCTGTGCTCTTGTGCCGCTCTCACCCCTTTCTTGCACTTTTCCTTGCAGTAATTTTTTGCACTTTTTGGGGCTAAAAATATTTCTATTTGAAGAATCTATTTGTGTTTTTTTTTTAAGACAAACTGGTGCCATCTAGTGGCTGCACAGGTGACTGGATGCAGCCACAGAACAGTCCTGTCTGCGGCTTTGGAGCAGAATTGCACAATGTATGGAGGAGCAGCAGAGATCTCCTGATTGCAGGGATCAGATGTGAAGGATCTCTGAGCGATGTCAAGTCCTGTCACCCTTCATCCTCTCAGCGAAGCTCCTTCCCCTGATGACTCAGTAGGGCCGTCATCATCCTCGTGTTATTACGCCCTCTGCTTTTGCCTTTTTATTTGCATGGTAGGAAACAGTCACCTACATTCCGATGATCATTTGTGACTATCCAGGCAGCTCTGCTCACTAGCACCTAAGCAGTTAATCCATGGCAAGGAATTGACATCCATCTTCACACAGATACAACTCTACACCTCTGCTTGCTGTCTCGTGTGCTGCCTATCACCCTGCGATATATGTTAATGGTATGGAACATAGAACTCTGCTTTCTGATTCCTTGCTATAATTCATCTGTTGCATTGTTCTCAATACTCACTGGACTAGTGTCTTTGATCATCTATCCACCCCCTGGTGTGTTGGAGCAGCTGCCAAATAATCCCAAACCAGCTCCCACAATCCCTCTCTCCTGACCCTGTAGCGAGGCCTATAAATCTAGAAGCAGCCTAAGGGGTGCACGCAGTGTGGGGTGCACGCATCCCCTCATCAAAGCATCTCAGAAGCTAAGCATCTAGAAAAAGCAGTTAACCCATGGCAAGGAATTAACATCCATCTTCTCTCTTCACACAGCTACAACCCTACACCTCTGCTTGCTGTCTGATGTGCTGCCTATCACCCTGCAATATATTTTAATGGTATGGAACATAGAACTCTGCTTTCCGATTCCTTGCTATAATTCATCTGTTACAATGTTCTCAATACTTACTGCTGTATATCTGTGAGGGACGCCAGGGCCGTAGTCGTGGCTGTCGCTGAGCATATCTGCTTACTCGCGCCCTGACCTCCTGTCACATATAAACATGTCCCTTTTCTTGCATACCTTCTGCTTCACCCTCTGCACCATCAGGGTCCTATCGGGCTGGCTGGAGGTCCACTGCTGCTAGTGTTGTTGCGCAGAGAGAGTCCATTTCAAACTTCAAATGCAAAACTTTACTCTCTTGTTTTCGCAGCACATCCATATTCGTCACAGCTTCAACAACTGTTTCCACATTACACATTTCTTCCTATTTCCCCGTACCTTTATTTTTGTCACACAGCACATGCCCAGGTCAGACCGTATCGTACGGTTCCTCAGCGTCCTCCCAGTTCAGACTCTCTGCGCTTGGGCATTCACTCAGCTGTTTTGCACAGATCTGAAGGCATCAGCCTATGCGATGATCTGCCACATGGTGAGCAACCTGCCCTTTGGTTCTGCTGTGACTTCTCCTGCAGCTCCAATTCCTGCTACTGCTGTCACTGTTATCTCTGCTGCTATTCTAGCCTACTGGCCCTGGATGGCTGGGCTTCTCCCTTGTTCACATTACGGGGTCACTGTGCTGTCGCAGGCCTAAGGCCCTCCGGGACTGTCTGGGCACTCTGGCCCTACTGAGCTGTCTCAGCTCCCTGGCTCCACTCAACTCAAAAACAGGAAGCTCTCTGTCTTATCCCACAGTTGCCCCTCCTATGTTAGCTAGTTCCTATCTAACTGCAAATGTATACTATTGTGTACTAATGTGTCACCATCCAGTGGGCTAACTGACATACTGCGCTTTCCCTACCCAAATAACATACATATATTTCTACATCATTTTACCCATAGCAGCATACAGGAAAACAAGATTTAAATAGCAATAGTTACAGACCAATAAAATAACCTCTTAAACGGGACGTGTTAAAGGGAATATGCTTTACGCTAACTAGAAAAAGGGGAGGGGAACAAGACAGTCCTAGTACACCCCTTACATATCCATGGCAGGGGTCATTGTAGACATTATCTTGGGAAAGGTGTTATAGCATAGAGATAGAGCCAGGAGTAGTGTCTTTGATCTATCCACCCCCTAGTGTTGGAGCAGCTGCCAAATGATCCCAAACCAGCTCCCACAATCCCTTTCTCCTGATCCTGTAGTGTGGCCTATAAATCTAGAAGCATCCTAAGGGGTGCACACAGTGTGGGGGTGCATGCATCTCCTCAGCAAAGCATCTCAGAAGCTAAGTATCTAGAAAAAGCAGTTAACCCATGGCAATTAGGGCAGGAGTCAGGTAACCCAAACTCTGCTCTCCCTTCTATCCATGTGCTTTATTCCTATCCTCCTATGTTCTCTTGCCATGCACATTCACCGCCCAATCCCCCCTCCATCAGGACTCATATTCATAAGCCCCTCTCTTCTTCCCTCTCCTATATACAGCTCCCATGCACTTCTCACCTTCCTGAAAAACCTCAGCCCATCTTGCCCAAACACATCGCACTTGCTCTTTATCTTCCTACTCCTACTGATTTCGGGGGACATCTCCCCCAACCCCGGTCCACCATCACCCAACTTCAGCCCCTACCCTACCTCACATCGAAACCTTACTAACCTTATTAATATTAGTTGCACTCCTTCATCTCCTTTTAATTGTGCCCTCTGGAATTCACGGTCTGTATGTAACAAGCTTCCTTTCCTACACAATTAGTTTCTGAACAACTCTCTTAATCTATTGGCCCTCACTGAAACCTAGATCCAGGACTCTTACACTGTCTCTCCTGGTGCCATTTCTCATGGTAGCTTACAATTTTCCCATTCCCCGAGACCTACAAACAGACATGGTGGTGGAGTCGGCATACTCCTGTCCCCACAATGCACTTTCCAGGTCATCACCCCAGTTCCATCACTCATTCCCTTATTTTGAGGTCCACACCATCAGGCTCTTCCATCCCCTCTCCCTCAGAGTAGCGGTCATATACCAACCCCCAGGCTCACCCACCCACTTCCTGGACCATTTCTCTGCCTGGCTGCCACACTTCATGTCCTCAGAACTATCAACCCTTATCCTGGGAGACTTCAACATCGCCATTAACAGCCCCACTTCCATATCTGCATCCCAGCTTCTATCACTTACCACTTCTCTCGGCCTCTCACAGCTCTCAACCTCTGAAACACACATAGACGGTAACACCCTTGACCTGGTCTTTGTCTGGCTCTGTTCAATCCCCTACATAAATAACTCACCGATTCCCCTCTCTGACCACAACATTCTCTCCTTCACACTCACAAATCGTTGCCCACTCCAGCACCCTCCTACCTACCATTTAGTCAGAAATCTGCACATCATTAACCCTCACACACTTTCAGACTCCCTACACTCATCACTGTCCCCAATCTGCTTTTTTTCCTGTCCTCATCTGGCTGTACACCACTACCATGACACTCTTAGAAGCACCCTGGACCAAGTAGCTCCCCTCACCCTCAGAACCTCCAAGCACAGAGTGAAACAGCCCTGGCTCACATCGCAAATCCGATTTTTCCAGCGATGCTCTAGGAGTGCTGAACGCTTATGGAGGAAACTCGCATACCAGAAGTCTTCATAAACTTCAAATTTATGTTAAGGACCCATAACTCTGCCCTTCACCTCGCCAAACAGTCCTACTCAGGGCATGTTAGGTTAGGCTATGGGTTGAACTAGATGGACTTAAAGTCTCCCTTCAAAGTTAATAACTATGTTACTATGTTACTTCACCACTCTGATCTCATCACTATCCAACAATCCGAAGAAACTTTTTGATACCTTTCACTCCCTCCTCAGGCCAAAAGCACAAGCCCCTATCACAGACATTTGTGCTGATGACCTGGCCTCCCACTTCAAAGAGAAAATAGAGAATATCCGACAGGAAATCTGCTCCCAGCCACCAAGTGCAGTGACTCCCATCCATCCATGCATTTCCCTGGCTCACTCTCCACATTCGATCCCATCACAGAAGAAGTCTACAGTCTCCTCTCCTCTTCTCATCCGACTACATGCACCACCGACCCCATTCCCTCACATCTCCTCCAGTCTCTCTCTCCAGTCGTCACAACTCACCTAACTACAATCTTTAATCTCTCCCTCTCCTCAGGCATTTTCCCCTGCTCCTTCAAACACTCTATCATTACTCCATTACTAAAGAAACCCACTCTCGACCCATCCTGCACAAACAATTACAGACCGGTCTCAACCTCCCCTTCATCTCTAAACTCTTGGAGCGCCTGGTCTACTCCCGCCTTACCCGTTACTTCTCCACTCTCACCCTCTGAGACCCTTCACAGTCTGGCTTCCGCCCCCTACATTCGACAGAAACTGCACTCATCAAGGTGACCAATGACCTTCTGACAGCAAAATGTAACAGTGACCACTCTCTGCTCATTCTCCTCGACCTTTCTGCAGCTTTTGACACTGTTGACCACCCTCTCCTACTCTCTAGGCTCCAGTCACTAGGCATTAAGGACACTGCTCTCTCCTGGTTCTCTTCCTATCTTTCTGAACGCTCCTTCAGTGTTCTGTTCTCCGGCTCCACTTCATCTCCTCTTCCTCTCACTGTCGGGGTACCTCAGGGCTCAGTCCTTGGCCCCTTCTCTTCTCCCTCTACACGGCCCCAATTGGACAGACCATCAGCAGATTTGGCTTTCAGTACCATCTTTATGCTGATGACACACAACTATACACGTCATCCCCTGACCTTACTCCCGCTGTACTACAAAACGCCACTGACTGCAGTCTCCAACATCATGTCCGCTCTCTATCTGAAACTCAACCTCTCCAAAACTGAACTTCTTCTGCTCCCACCATCTACTAACCTCCCTAAACCTGACATTTCCCTCTCCGTGGGTGGCACCATAATAACACCCCGGCAGCAGGCGCGCTGTCTGGGTGTTATGTTTGACTCCGATCTCTCCTTCACCTCTCACATACAATCTCTTGCCCGCTCGTGCCACTTACACCTAAAGAACATCTCTAGAATCCGTCCTTTTCTCACCATGGAGACAACAAAAACCCTCACTGTCGCCCTAATCCACCCCCGCCTGGACTACTGCAACTCTCTTTTAATTGGCCTCCCCCTCACGCGACTTTCCCCTCTCCAGTCTATCCTTAATGCAGCAGCCAGGGTCGTCCATCTGGCTAATCGTTACTCGGACGTGTCTGCTCTTCGCCAGTCATTACACTGGCTGCCCATTCATTACAGGATACAATTCAAAGTACTTGTTCTCACCCACAAAGCTCTCCACAGTGCGGCACCCCCTTACATCTCCTCCCTCATTTCTGTCTATCGGCCTAGCCGACCACTACGCTCTGCAAACGACTTTCGACTAACCTCTGTACTAATCCGTACCTCCCACTCCCGACTCCAAGACTTCTTCCGTGCTGCGCCAATCCTCTGGAATGCTCTACCCCAAGATATTAGGACTATCCACAACTTGCATAGTTTTAGGCGCTCGCTCAAAACACATTTGTTCAGAGCGGCCTATCACGTTCCCTAATAAGTCATTTTATGTTTGTGTGTGTGTGTAGCCCATTCACTATCTCCATCTACCCCCCACCCCCTGAAGATGGCCGGACCCTCATTGTAGATACATCATTGTAAATACACACCTGTACTTTGTATCTCCCCACCTCATTGTAGATTGTAAGCTCTCACGAGCAGGGGCGGCTTATTGTGCTTTATTACTGTATTGTTAACGTTGTTACTTATGACTGTTGTGTTTGAAACTGTTAAACTCAGGGGCGGAACTACCGGGGTCGCAGAGGTCGCGGCTGCACCAGGGCCCGGGCCCAAAAGAGGGCCCGGTGCCGCCGCGACCTCTGCGACCTCGGTAGTCCGCCGTGGGCGCAGCTTACCGGGCCGCCGCCAGGATGAATTGCAGGCTGAGCGGCCGGTCACTGTGGGGGCAGGCCGTGCGGCGTCACGTTCCTCGGCTCCTCCTCCTCCTTTTCGCGGGGCTGCCAGGCGCGCGCGCGCTGCCTGGGGGACTTCGAGCGGTGAAGGTACGTGCAGCAACAGGACATGTGGGGGGTGCGACATGTGGGTGCGCCATGCTCTTCCCAGGTCCCGGGCTGCCTGGCGATGCCGATCGCCGGGCCCACGGCCCAGGTATGTCCGGGCGGCAGGAGCCGGTGCCATTATCGTTTAGCTGGGGGGGGGTGCCCTGCAATCCCCCCTACAAGTGCTCAAACCGCCCTGTGAAACTGTATTGGGGAGCCATGGGATGCATTCCCCCCCCCCCACCACATACATTGGTTTTGTGTATCTGCAATTCTTTTAAATGTAATGGCTGCAGTTATTGCGTGGTATATACAATTGCTCTGTTTGAACTTTCTTTGTGTCTATATTTAGGGTTTAACACCTGGATTTATTTTTCAAATTTCATTTTCAGATTGTTTAACTTTTATAACAGTTTATATCCACCATGTCCTCTTACTCTTTCTTCAAACCTGCAGAAAACTACTAAATAGCTGTTCATTGAAAATTCAAAGAATATGCAAAGTGTAGTTAAAAACAGAGGCAGGAACAGCCATCACCCCACAGACACATTGAATGCTTTGTCCCATACAGTGTGATGCAGGAGGGCTGGCATTTCAGCAAGCATCAATCTATTTAATAAAGCATTTAAGCTTGTTAATAAAAAAAAAAATACCTTTACCATTTGAGAATGGTACCACAAAAGCATCATACAAAGAAGGCAGGCAATCAACAATTGCAAAAAGCATTTAAATTAATAAATGTTCCCATTTCCTTTTCTACAGTGACAAGAATATTCATATTGCGTTTTATTACGTTCCTGTTTGAACACAGTTTGCCGTTTTAAGCATTTGTTCGAGTTGATTCTTTGAAACCGTTTTTATGTTGTTCCGCTTTGGTTAAGAAGCATGACCAGCACTGACTGAAAAACCAATTTCTGTAGGTAAAAATTCTTAACATGTAAACTTAATTTCCAGGTAATGTATTAGACTGTCAGCTAATTTTCCTTACAATCTTTTCTTTTTAGGGGATGCAACATGAAAGTTCATCTTTTGAGGGTAAGCTGTTGTTTACAACACTTTTTTCTTATCTTTCGGAAATGTTTTTTTTGCAATAGATATTTACTTCTTAGTTTAACATTGTATGCGTGTGTCTGTATATCATTTTTTTTTTTTTTGGGGGGGGGGCCCCATTCAAAAGTTCGCACCGGGGCCCGCAGGACTGTTGTTACGCCCCTGGTTAAACTGTAAAGTGCTGCGGAATATGTTGGCGCTATATAAAGATTATTATTATTATGGCAATGCCTAATGCCCGACCAGGTATGTATGGGTTAATGAGCTTGTGGCAGGGGCTTGAATTAGTGGTTCACATAAATCCGCTATCCAAATCTGCTGACCCCCGAACACACAGCCTGGTTACAGCAGGATACAAGTAATACGAAAAATGAAGAATGTGCCTGCTTGCTGACTGTTTCCAGGTTCTACTAAATATACTGAAAAAAAAAGCAAAAATAAAAGCTGCTGCAGAGAGATGGAGCCGACCGCTGGTGTTTGCTGGACCTCCTAAGTAATATCGGCTGCTGCTGACCCACGGCGACATGCAATATACAAGACCCCCTAGTAATTAACCACACACCAGATCTGGTGACGTCGGAGGCAGATTTTATTTTACATTATTGTCAGACAGAATATAATCTTCATCTCCATAATCCGGACATGATGCTGCACTACGGCCTCCAGCCTCCAGGGGCGCCACTCGTCTCCAGAGGAAATCAGTCACTGACCTTCAGCTGAGACATAAAGAAAGCAAGATTAGAAAACAACCAAATAATGGGGGACGGAGAGAGCGAGATCCAGACCCCGATACCCTGAGGTAAGAGGGGCTCATCCCCCAATACAGAGGAAAATCAAATAATGGGGGATGGAGGGAGCGAGATCCAGACCCCGATACCCTGAGGTAAGAGGGGCTCATCCCCCAATACAGAGGAAAATCAAATAATGGGGGACGGAGGGAGCGAGATCCAGACCCCGATACCCTGAGGTAAGAGGGGCTCATCCCCCAATACAGAGGAAAATCAAATAATGGGGGATGGAGGGAGCGAGATCCAGACCCCGATACCCTGAGGTAAGAGGGGCTCATCCCCCAATACAGAGGAAAATCAAATAATGGGGGATGGAGGGAGCGAGATCCAGACCCCGATACCCTGAGGTAAGAGGGGCTCATCCCCCAATACAGAGGGAACAGCCAAATAATGGGGGACGGAGAGCGCGAGATCCAGACCCCGATACCCTGAGGTAAGAGGGGCTCATCCCCCAATACAGAGGGAACAACCAAATAATGGGGGATGGAGGGAGCGAGATCCAGACCCCGATACCCTGAGGTAAGAGGGGCTCATCCCCCAATACAGAGGAAAATCAAATAATGGGGGACGGAGGGAGCGAGATCCAGACCCCGATACCCTGAGGTAAGAGGGGCTCATCCCCCAATACAGAGGAAAATCAAATAATGGGGGACGGAGGGAGCGAGATCCAGACCCCGATACCGGGAGGTAAGAGGGGCTCATCCCCCAATACAGAGGGAACAGCCAAATAATGGGGGACGGAGGGAGCGAGATCCAGACCCCGATACCGTGAGGTAACAGGGGCTCATCCCCCAATACAGAGGGAACAGCCAAATAATGGGGGACGGAGGGAGCGAGATCCAGACCCCGATACCGTGAGGTAAGAGGGGCTCATCCCCCAATACAGAGGGAACACCCAAATAATGGGGGACGGAGGGAGCGAGATCCAGACCCCGACACCGGGATGTAAGAGGGGCTCATCCCCCAATACAGAGAAAACAATCAAATAATGGGGGACGGAGGGAGCGAGATCCAGACCCCGACACCAGGAGGTAAGAGGGGCTCATCCCCCAATACAGAGGGAACAACCAAATAATGGGGGACGGAGGGAGCGAGATCCAGACCCCGACACCGGGAGGTAAGAGGGGCTCATCCCCCAATACAGAGGGAACATCCAAATAATGGGGGACGGAGGGAGCGAGATCCAGACCCCGACACCGGGAGGTAAGAGGGGCTCATCCCCCAATACAGAGGGAACAGCCAAATAATGGGGGACGGAGGGAGCGAGATCCAGACCCCGACACCGGGAGGTAAGAGGGGCTCATCCCCCGAGTACTGAGGAAACAACCAAATAATGGGGGACGGAGGGAGCGAGATCCAGACCCCGACACCGGGAGGTAAGAGGGGCTCATCCCCCAATACAGAGGAAACAACCAAATAATGGGGGACGGAGGGAGCGAGATCCAGACCCCGACACCGTGAGGTAAGAGGGGCTCATCCCCCAATACAGAGGAAACAACCAAATAATGGGGGACGGAGGGAGCGAGATCCAGACCCCGACACCGGGAGGTAAGAGCGGCTCATCCCCCAATACAGAGGAAACAACCAAATAATGGGGGGCGGAGGAAGCGAGATCCAGACCCCCACACTGGGAGGTAAGAGGGGCTCATCCCCCAATACAGAGGAAACAACCAAATAATGGGGGGCGGAGGGAGCGAGATCCAGACCCTGACACCGGGAGGTAAGAGGGGCTCATCCCCCAATACAGAGGGAACAACCAAATAATGGGGGACGGAGGGAGCGAGATCCAGACCCCGACACCGGGAGGTAAGAGGGGCTCATCCCCCAATACAGAAGAAACAGACAAATAATGGGGGACGGAGGGAGCGAGATCCAGACCCCGACACCAGGAGGAAAGAGGGGCTCATCCCCCAATACAGAGGGAACAACCAAATAATGGGGGACGGAGGGAGCGAGATCCAGACCCCGATACCGGGAGGTAAGAGGGGCTCATCCCCCAATACAGACGAAACAACCAAATAATGGGGGATGGAGGGAGCGAGATCCAGACCCCGACACCGGGAGGTAAGAGGGGCTCATCCCCCAATACAGAGGAAACAACCAAATAATGGGGGACGGAGGGAGCGAGATCCAGACCCCGACACCGGGAGGTAAGAGGGGCTCATCCACCAATACAGAGGAAACAACCAAATAATGGGGGACGGAGGGAGCGAGATCCAGACCCCAACACCGGGAGGTAAGAGGGGCTCATCCCCCAATACAGAGGAAACAACCAAATAATGGGGGACGGAGGGAGCGAGATCCAGACCACGACACCGGGAGGTAAGAGGGGCTCATCCCCCAATACAGAGGAAACAACCAAATAATGGGGGACGGAGGGAGCGAGATCCAGACCCCAACACCGGGAGGTAAGAGGGGCTCATCCCCCAATACAGAGGGAACAACCAAATAATGGGGGACGGAGGGAGCGAGATCCAGACCCCAAGACCGGGAGGTAAGAGGGGCTCATCCCCCAATACAGAGGGAACAACCAAATAATGGGGGACAGAGGGAGCGAGATCCAGACCCCGACACCGGGAGGTAAGAGGGGCTCATCCCCCAATACAGAGGAAACAGACAAATAATGGGGGATGGAGGGAGCGAGATCCAGACCCCGACACCGGGAGGTAAGAGGGGCTCATCCCCCAATACAGAGGAAACAACCAAATAATGGGGGATGGAGGGAGCGAGATCCAGACCCCGACACGGGAGGTAAGAGGGGCTCATCCCCCAATACAGAGGAAACAACCAAATAATGGGCGATGGAGGGAGCGAGATCCAGACCCCGACACGGGAGGTAAGAGGGGCTCATCCCCCAATACATAGGAAACAACCAAATAATGGGGGACGGAGGGAGCGAGATCCAGACCCCAACACGGGAGGTAAGAGGGGCTCATCCCCCAATACAGAGGAAACAACCAAATAATGGGGGACGGAGGGAGCGAGATCCAGACCCCAACACGGGAGGTAAGAGGGGCTCATCCCCCAATACAGAGGAAACAACCAAATAATGGGGGACGGAGGGAGCGAGATCCAGACCCCGACACCGGGAGGTAAGAGGGGCTCATCCCCCAATACAGAGGAAACAGACAAATAATGGGGGACGGAGGGAGCGAGATCCAGACCCCGACACCGGGAGGTAAGAGGGGCTCATCCCCCAATACAGAGGAAACAGACAAATAATGGGGGACGGAGGGAGCGAGATCCAGACCCCGACACCAGGAGGAAAGAGGGGCTCATCCCCCAATACAGAGGGAACAACCAAATAATGGGGGACGGAGGGAGCGAGATCCAGACCCCGACACCGGGAGGTAAGAGGGGCTCATCCCCCAATACATAGGAAACAACCAAATAATGGGGGACGGAGGGAGCGAGATCCAGACCCCGATACCGTGAGGTAAGAGGGGCTCATCCCCCAATACAGAGGGAACAATCAAATAATGGGGGACGGAGGGAGCGAGATCCAGACCCCGACACCGGGAGGTAAGAGGGGCTCATCTCCCAATACAGAGGAAACAACCAAATAATGGGGGACGGAGGGAGCGAGATCCAGACCCCGACACCGTGAGGTAAGAGGGGCTCATCCTCCAATACAGAGGAAACAACCAAATAATGGGGGACGGAGGGAGCGAGATCCAGACCCCGACACCAGGAGGTAAGAGGGGCTCATCCCCCAATACAGAGGGAACAGCGAAATAATGGGGGAAGGAGGGAGCGAGATCCAGACCCCGATACCGTGAGGTAAGAGGGGCTCATCCCCCAATACAGAGGGAACAGCCAAATAATGGGGGACGGAGGGAGCGAGATCCAGACCCCGACACCAGGAGGTAAGAGGGGCTCATCCCCCAATACAGAGGAAACAATCAAATTATGGGGGACGGAGGGAGCGAGATCCAGACCCCGACACCGGGAGGTAAGAGGGGCTCATCCCCCAATACAGAGGAAACAACCAAATAATGGGGGACGGAGTGAGCGAGATCCAGACCCCGACACCGGGAGGTAAGAGGGGCTCATCCCCCAATACAGAGGAAACAACCAAATAATGGGGGACGGAGGGAGCGAGATCCAGACCCCGACACCGGCAGGTAAGAGGGGCTCATCCCCCAATACAGAGGAAACAACCAAATAATGGGGGACGGAGAGAGCGAGATCCAGACCCTGATACCCTGAGGTAAGAGGGGCTCATCCCCCAATACAGAGGAAACAATCAAATAATGGAGGACGGAGGGAGCGAGATCCAGACCCCGACACCGGGAGGAAAAAGGGGCTCATCCCCCAATACAGAGGAAACAATCAAATAATGGGGGACGGAGGGAGCGAGATCCAGACCCCGACACCGGGAGGTAAGAGGGGCTCATCCCCCAATACAGAGGAAACAACCAAATAATGGGGGACGGAGGGAGCGAGATCCAGACCCCGACACCGGCAGGTAAGAGGGGCTCATCCACCAATACAGAGGAAACAACCAAATAATGGGGGACGGAGGGAGCGAGATCCAGACCCCAACACCGGGAGGTAAGAGGGGCTCATCCCCCAATACAGAGGAAACAACCAAATAATGGGGGACGGAGGGAGCGAGATCCAGACCCCGACACCGGGAGGTAAGAGGGGCTCATCTCCCAATACAGAGGGAACAACCAAATAATGGGGGACAGAGGGAGCGAGATCCAGACCCCGACACCGGGAGGTAAGAGGGGCTCATCCCCCAATACAGAGGAAACAACCAAATAATGGGGGACGGAGGGAGCGAGATCCAGACCCCGACACTGGGAGGTAAGAGGGGCTCATCCCCCAATACAGAGGAAACAATCAAATAATGGAGGACGGAGGGAGCGAGATCCAGACCCCGACACCAGGAGGTAAGAGGGGCTCATCCCCCAATAAAGAGGAAACAATCAAATTATGGGGGACGGAGGGAGCGAGATCCAAACCCGGACACCGGGAGGTAAGAGGGGCTCATCCCCCAATACAGAGGAAACAACCAAATAATGGGGGACGGAGGGAGCGAGATCCAGACCCCAACACCGGGAGGTAAGAGGGGCTCAACCCCCAATACAGAGGGAACAACCAAATAATGGGGGACGGAGGGAGCGAGATCCAGACCCCAACACCGGGAGGTAAGAGGGGCTCAACCCCCAATACAGAGGGAACAACCAAATAATGGGGGACGGAGGGAGCGAGATCCAGACCCCGACACCGGGAGGTAAGAGGGGCTCATCCCCCAATACAGAGGAAACACCCAAATAATGGGCGATGGAGGGAGCGAGATCCAGACCCCGACACCGGGAGGTAAGAGGGGCTCATCCACCAATACAGAGGAAACAGCCAAATAATGGGGGACGGAGGGAGCGAGATCCAGACCCCAACACCGGGAGGTAAGAGGGGCTCATCCCCCAATACAGAGGAAACAACCAAATAATGGGGGACGGAGGGAGCGAGATCCAGACCCCAACACCGGGAGGTAAGAGGGGCTCATCCCCCAATACAGAGGAAACAACCAAATAATGGGGGACGGAGGGAGCGAGATCCAGACCCCGACACTGGGAGGTAAGAGGGGCTCATCCCCCAATACAGAGGAAACAATCAAATAATGGAGGACGGAGGGAGCGAGATCCAGACCCCGACACCAGGAGGTAAGAGGGGCTCATCCCCCAATAAAGAGGAAACAATCAAATTATGGGGGACGGAGGGAGCGAGATCCAAACCCGGACACCGGGAGGTAAGAGGGGCTCATCCCCCAATACAGAGGAAACAACCAAATAATGGGGGACGGAGGGAGCGAGATCCAGACCCCAACACCGGGAGGTAAGAGGGGCTCAACCCCCAATACAGAGGGAACAACCAAATAATGGGGGACGGAGGGAGCGAGATCCAGACCCCAACACCGGGAGGTAAGAGGGGCTCAACCCCCAATACAGAGGGAACAACCAAATAATGGGGGACGGAGGGAGCGAGATCCAGACCCCGACACCGGGAGGTAAGAGGGGCTCATCCCCCAATACAGAGGAAACACCCAAATAATGGGCGATGGAGGGAGCGAGATCCAGACCCCGACACCGGGAGGTAAGAGGGGCTCATCCCCCAATACAGAGGAAACACCCAAATAATGGGGGATGGAGGGAGCGAGATCCAGACCCCGACACCGGGAGGTAAGAGGGGCTCATCCCCCAATACAGAGGAAACAACCAAATAATGGAGGACGGAGGGAGCGAGATCCAGACCCCGACACCGGGAGGTAAGAGGGGCTCATCCCCCAATACAGAGGAAACAACCAAATAATGGGGGACGGAGGGAGCGAGATCCAGACCCCGACACCAGGAGGTAAGAGGGGCTCATCCCCCAATACAGAGGGAACAACCAAATAATGGGGGACGGAGGGAGCGAGATCCAGACCCCGACACCAGGAGGTAAGAGGGGCTCATCCCCCAATACAGAGGGAACAACCAAATAATGGGGGACGGAGGGAGCGAGATCCAGACCCCGACACCGGGAGGTAAGAGGGGCTCATCTCTCAATACAGAGGAAACAACCAAATAATGGGGGACGGAGGGAGCGAGATCCAGATCCCGATACCGTGAGGTAAGAGGGGCTCATCCACCAATACAGAGGAAACAACCAAATAATGGGGGACGGAGGGAGCGAGATCCAGACCCCAACACGGGAGGTAAGAGGGGCTCATCCCCCAATACAGAGGAAACAATCAAATAATGGAGGACGGAGGGAGCGAGATCCAGACCCCGACACCAGGAGGTAAGAGGGGCTCATCCCCCAATAAAGAGGAAACAATCAAATAATGGGGGACGGAGGGAGCGAGATCCAAACCCGGACACCGGGAGGTAAGAGGGGCTCATCCCCCAATACAGAGGAAACAACCAAATAATGGGGGACGGAGGGAGCGAGATCCAGACCCCAACACCGGGAGGTAAGAGGGGCTCAACCCCCAATACAGAGGGAACAACCAAATAATGGGGGACGGAGGGAGCGAGATCCAGACCCCAACACCGGGAGGTAAGAGGGGCTCAACCCCCAATACAGAGGGAACAACCAAATAATGGGGGACGGAGGGAGCGAGATCCAGACCCCGACACCGGGAGGTAAGAGGGGCTCATCCCCCAATACAGAGGAAACACCCAAATAATGGGCGATGGAGGGAGCGAGATCCAGACCCCGACACCGGGAGGTAAGAGGGGCTCATCCCCCAATACAGAGGAAACACCCAAATAATGGGGGATAGAGGGAGCGAGATCCAGACCCCGACACCGGGAGGTAAGAGGGGCTCATCCCCCAATACAGAGGAAACAACCAAATAATGGGGGACGGAAGGAGCGAGATCCAGACCCCGACACCGGGAGCTAAGAGGGGCTCATTGTTGTGAATTCTGTTCTTGGGCTCCCTCCGGTGGTTATAAGTGGTAGTGCTGCTGTCTGTCCTTCACAGCAGTTATCAGGTGTGTCCACTCTGGACTGGGCTATTTAGTCTGGTTTCACCCTTTAGTCAGTGCCAGTTGTCCATTGTTTCTGGAGGATTCACATCCCTTCATGGTTTCTCCTGCTTCCTGGTCTTTTCACCAAGATAAGTCCTGCTTGTTTTGCAGCCCACATTTTGTGGGCCTCATTGTTCAGTTCATTTCATGTTTTTTCTTGTCCAGCTTAATCTGTGTAATGATTTATGCAGTCAAGCTGGAATCTCTGGAGAGGCAGATATACCCTCCATGTCTTTACTTAGATGTGGAGTTTTTTATATTTTCTGTGGTGGATATTTTCCAGTATTTTAATACTGACCGCACAGTTCTCTGTCCTATCTTTCCTATTTAGCTAGATTGGCCTCCTTTGCTAAATCCTGTTTTCAGCCTGTGTATGTTTTTTCCTCTCCTCTCACAGTCAATATTTGTGGGGGGCTGCCTATCCTTTGGGGGATTTTCTCTGAGGCGAGATAGTTTTCCCTTTTCTATCTATAGGGTTAATTAGTCCTCCGGCTGTGTCGAGGTGTCTAGGATCAGTAGGTACATCCCACAGCTACTTCTAGTTGCGGTGTTAAGTTTAGGGTCCGCGGTCAGTACAGATACCACCTTCTCCAGAGTACGTCTCATGCTGCTCCTAGGCCACCAGATCCTAACAGTACAACTGGCCCACAATGAGTTAACCGCATCTCAGAAGAAGGGAAAGAAAGTGCTGAGCCATTTTTTTTTCTGTACTCTGTTGTGTTTTTTCTTCCCTCTTTACCTCTTGGTGGCTCAGGAGTTTGGCACTGACATGGATGTTCAGGGATTGGCTTCTTGTGTGGATCAACTTGCTGCTAGAGTACAGGGTATTTCTGATTATATCGTGCAGACTCCGGTTTTAGAGCCTAGAATTTCAACTCCTGATCTGTTTTTTGGGGACAGGTCTAAATTTCTGAGCTTTAAAAATAACTGTAAACTGTTTTTTGCTCTGAAGCCCAGTTCCTCTGGTGATCCCATCCAGCAGGTTAAAATTGTCATATCTCTGTTGCGTGGCGACCCCCAGGATTGGGCATTTGCCCTGGAACCTGGGAATCCGGCGTTGCTTAATGTAGATTCCTTTTTTCAGGCGCTTGGGTTATTGTATGATGAACCTAATTCAGTGGATCATGCTGAGAAAACCTTGTTGGCCCTGTGTCAGGGTCAAGAAGCGGCAGAATCATATTGCCAGAAATTTAGAAAATGGTCTGTGTTGACTAAATGGAATGAGGATGCTTTGGCGGCAATTTTCAGAAAGGGTCTTTCTGAATCCGTTAAAGATGTTATGGTGGGGTTCCCCACGCTTGCTGGTCTGAGTGATTCTATGTCTCTGGCCATTCAAATTGATCGGCGCTTGCGTGAGCGCAGAGTTGTGCACACTATGGCATTGTCTTCCGAGCGGAGTCCTGAGCCTATGCAGTGTGATAGGATTGTGTCTAGAGCTGAACGAAAAGGATTCAGACGTCAGAATGGGTTGTGTTTTTACTGCGGCGATTCTGCTCATGTTATTTCTGATTGCCCTAAGCGTGTCAAGAGAATCGCTAGTTCTGTTACCATCAGTACTGTACAACCTAAATTTCTGTTATCTGTGACCCTGATCTGCTCATTATCGTCATTCTCTGTCATGGCATTTGTGGATTCAGGCGCCGCTTTAAATTTAATGGACTTAGAATTTGCCAGGCGTTGTGGTTTCCCCTTGCAGCCTTTGCAGAGTCCTATTCCTTTGAGGGGCATTGATGCTACACCATTGGCTAAAAATAAACCTCAGTTTTGGACACAGCTAACCAAGTGCATGGCGCCAGCCCATCAGGAAGATTGTCGTTTTCTGGTGTTGCATAATCTGCATGATGCTATTGTGCTGGGGTTTCCATGGTTACAGGTGCATAATCCGGTCTTGGATTGGAAATCTATGTCTGTGACTAGTTGGGGTTGTCAGGGGGTTCATGATGACATTTCTTTGATGTCAATTTCCTCCTCCCCCTCTTCTGAAGTTCCTGAGTTTTTGTCAGATTTCCAGGATGTTTTTGATGAGCCCAAGTCCAGTTCCCTTTCACCGCATAGGGACTGTGATTGTGCTATTGACTTGATTCCAGGCTGTAAGTTCCCTAAGGGCCGACTTTTCAATCTGTCTGTGCCAGAACATGCCGCCATGCGGAGTTATGTTAAGGAGTCTTTGGAGAAGGGGCATATTCGGCCATCTTCTTCTCCATTGGGAGCAGGTTTCTTTTTTGTTGCCAAGAAGGATGGCTCCTTGAGACCCTGTATTGATTATCGCCTCTTGAAAAAGATCACGGTCAAATTCCAATACCCTTTGCCTTTGCTCTCTGATTTGTTTGCCAGGATTAAGGGGGCTAGTTGGTTTACTAAGATTGACCTTCGAGGGGCATATAATCTTGTTCGTATTAAGCAGGGCGACGAATGGAAAACTGCGTTTAATACGCCCGAGGGCCATTTTGAATATCTTGTGATGCCATTCGGACTCTCTAATGCTCCATCTGTGTTTCAGTCCTTCATGCATGATATATTTCGGAATTATCTTGATAAATTCATGATTGTATATTTGGATGATATTTTGATTTTTTCGGATGATTGGGAGTCTCATGTGAAACAAGTCAGGATGGTATTTCAGATCCTTCGTGATAATGCCTTGTTTGTGAAGGGGTCTAAGTGCCTCTTTGGAGTACAGATTTCTTTTTTGGGCTTCATTTTTTCTCCCTCTTCTATAGAAATGGATCCGGTTAAGGTTCAGGCCATTCATGATTGGATCCAGCCTACATCCGTGAAGAGCCTTCAGAAATTTTTGGGCTTTGCTAATTTTTATCGCCGTTTCATTGCCAACTTCTCCAGTGTGGTTAAACCCCTGACCGATTTGACGAAGAAAGGCGCTGATGTGACGAATTGGTCCTCTGCGGCCGTTTCTGCCTTTCAGGAGCTTTAACACCGATTTACTTCTGCCCCTGTGTTGCGTCAGCCGGATGTTTCTCTTCCTTTTCAGGTTGAGGTTGACGCTTCTGAGATTGGGGCAGGGGCCGTTTTGTCTCAGAGGAATTCTAATGGTTCCTTGATGAAACCGTGTGCTTTCTTCTCTCGAAAGTTTTCGCCTGCGGAACGCAATTATGATGTCGGTAATCGTGAGTTGTTAGCTATGAAGTGGGCATTTGAGGAGTGGCGACATTGGCTTGAGGGGGCCAAGCACCGTATTGTGGTCTTGACCGATCATAAGAATCTGATTTACCTCGAGTCTGCCAAACGGCTGAATCCTAGACAGGCCCTATGGTCCCTGTTTTTTTCCCGTTTTGATTTTGTTGTCTCGTATCTTCCGGGTTCTAAGAATGTTAAGGCTGATGCCCTCTCTAGGAGTTATTTGCCTGATTCCCCTGGGGTCCTTGAGCCGGTCGGCATTCTGAAGGAGAGGGTGATTCTTTCTGCCATCTCCCCTGATTTACGACGGGTTCTTCAGGAATTTCAGGCTGATAAACCTGACCGCTGTCCAGTGGGGAAATTGTTTGTTCCTGACAGATGGACTAGCAAAGTGATTTCTGAGGTTCACTGTTCTGTGTTGGCTGGCCATCCTGGGATTTTTGGTACCAGAGATTTGGTTAGTAGGTCATTTTGGTGGCCTTCTTTGTCACGGGATGTGCGTTCCTTTGTGCAGTCCTGTGGGACTTGTGCGTGGGCCAAACCTTGCTGCTCACGCGCCAGTGGGTTGCTTTTGCCGGTCCCTGAGAGGCCCTGGACGCATATTTCTATGGATTTTATTTCGGATCTTCTGGTTTCCCAGAGGATGTCAGTTATCTGGGTGGTTTGTGACCAGTTTTCTAAGATGGTTCATTTGGTACCTTTGCCTAAATTGCCTTCCTCTTCTGAGTTGGTTCCATTGTTTTTTCAGCATGTGGTTCGTTTGCATGGCATTCCGGAGAATATTGTGTCCGATAGAGGTTCCCAGTTTGTTTACAGGTTTTGGCGGGCCTTTTGTGCTAGGCTGGGCATTGATTTGTCTTTTTCTTCTGCATTTCATCCTCAGACAAATGGCCAAACTGAGCGAACTAACCAGACTTTGGAAACTTATTTGAGATGCTTTGTGTCTGCCGATCAGGATGATTGGGTGGCTTTCTTGCCATTGGCCGAGTTTGCCCTTAATAATCGGGCTAGTTCTGCTACCTTGGTTTCACCTTTCTTTTGTAATTCTGGGTTTCATCCTCGTTTTTCTTCAGGGCAGGTTGAGCCTTCTGATTGTCCTGGGGTGGACTCTGTGGTTGACAGGTTGCAGCAAATTTGGGCTCATGTTGTGGACAATTTGGTGTTGTCTCAGGAGGAGGCTCAGGGTTTTGCTAATCGTCGGCGGCGTGTGGGTTCCCGGCTTCGGGTTGGGGATTTGGTCTGGTTGTCTTCCCGTCATGTTCCTATGAAGGTTTCTTCCCCTAAGTTCAAGCCTCGGTTTATTGGTCCTTATAGGATTTCTGAGATTATCAATCCAGTGTCTTTTCGTTTGGCCCTTCCAGCCCCTTTTTCCATCCACAATGTTTTTCATAGATCTTTGTTGCGGAAATATGTGGTACCCGTCATTCCCTCTGTTCATCCTCCTGCCCCGGTGTTGATTGATGGGGAGTTGGAGTATGTTGTTGAGAAGATCTTGGATTCTTGTTTTTCAAGGCGGAAGCTTCAGTATCTTGTCAAGTGGAAGGGTTATGGCCAGGAGGATAATTCTTGGGTTGTTGCCTCTGATGTTCATGCTGACGATTTGGTTCGTGCCTTCCATTTGGCTCCTCCTGATCGGCCTGGGGGCTCTGGTGAGGGTTAGGTGACCCCTCCTCAAGGGGGGGGGTACTGTTGTGAATTCTGTTCTTGGGCTCCCTCCGGTGGTTATAAGTGGTAGCGCTGCTGTCTGTCCTTCACAGCAGATATCAGGTGTGTCCACTCTGGACTGGGCTATTTAGTCTGGTTTCACCCTTTAGTCAGTGCCAGTTGTCCATTGTTTCTGGAGGATTCACATCCCTTCATGGTTTCTCCTGCTTCCTGGTCTTTTCACCAAGATAAGTCCTGCTTGTTTTGCAGCCCACATTTTGTGGGCCTCATTGTTCAGTTCATTTCATGTTTTTTCTTGTCCAGCTTAATCTGTGTAATGATTTATGCAGTCAAGCTGGAATCTCTGGAGAGGCAGATATACCCTCCATGTCTTTACTTAGATGTGGAGTTTTTTATATTTTCTGTGGTGGATATTTTCCAGTATTTTAATACTGACCGCACAGTTCTCTGTCCTATCTTTCCTATTTAGCTAGATTGGCCTCCTTTGCTAAATCCTGTTTTCAGCCTGTGTATGTTTTTTCCTCTCCTCTCACAGTCAATATTTGTGGGGGGCTGCCTATCCTTTGGGGGATTTTCTCTGAGGCGAGATAGTTTTCCCTTTTCTATCTATAAGGTTAATTAGTCCTCCGGCTGTGTCGAGGTGTCTAGGATCAGTAGGTACATCCCACGGCTACTTCTAGTTGCGGTGTTAAGTTCAGGGTCCGCGGTCAGTACAGATACCACCTTCTCCAGAGTATGTCTCATGCTGCTCCTAGGCCACCAGATCCTAACACTCATCCCCCAATACAGAGGAAACAATCAAATAATGGGAGACGGAGGAAGCGAGATCCAGACCCCGATACCGGGAGGTAAGAGGGGCTCATCCCCCGAGTACTGAGGGAACAACCAAATAATGGGGGACGGAGGGAGCGAGATCCAGACCCCAACACCGGGAGCTAAGAGGGGCTCATCCCCCAATACAGAGGAAACAACCAAATAATGGGGGATGGAGGGAGCGAGATCCAGACCCCGACACGGGAGGTAAGAGGGGCTCATCCCCCAATACATAGGAAACAACCAAATAATGGGGGAAGGAGGGAGCGAGATCCAGACCCCGACACCGGGAGGTAAGAGGGGCTCATCCCCCAATACAGAGGGAACAACCAAATAATGGAGGGCGGAGGGAGCGAGATCCAGACCCCGACACCAGGAGGTAAGAGGGGCTCATCCCCCATACAGAGGAAACAACCAAATAATGGGGGACGGAGGGAGCGAGATCCAGACCCCGACACTGGGAGGTAAGAGGGGCTCATCCCCCAATACAGAGGAAACAATGAAATAATGGGGGATGGAGGGAGCGAGATCCAGACCCCGACACCAGGAGGTAAGAGGGGCTCATCCCCCAATACAGAGGAAACAATCAAATAATGGGGTACGGAGGGAGCGAGATCCAGACCCCGACACCAGGAGGTAAGAGGGGCTCATCCCCCAATACAGAGGAAACAATCAAATAATGGGGGATGGAGGGAGCGAGATCCAGACCCCGACACCAGGAGGTAAGAGGGGCTCATCCCCCAATACAGAGGAAACAATCAAATAATGGGGTACGGAGGGAGCGAGATCCAGACCCCGACACCAGGAGGTAAGAGGGGCTCATCCTCCAATACAGAGGAAACAACCAAATAATGGGGGACGGAGGGAGCGAGATCCAGACCCCGACACCGGGAGGTAAGAGCGGCTCATCCCCCGAGTACTGAGGAAACAACCAAATAATGGGGGACGGAGGGAGCGAGATCCAGACCCGGACAGCGGGAGGTAAGAGGGGCTCATCCCCCAATACAGAGGGAACAACCAAATAATGGGGGACGGAGGGAGTGAGATCCAGACCCCGACACCGGGAGGTAAGAGCGGCTCATCCCCCGAGTACTGAGGAAACAACCAAATAATGGGGGACGGAGGGAGCAAGATCCAGACCCCGGCACCGGGAGGTAAGAGGGACTCATCCCCCAATACAGAGGGAACAACCAAATAATGGGGGATGGAGGGAGCGAGATCCAGACCCCGACACTGGCAGGTAAGAGGGGCTCATCCCCCAATACAGAGGGAACAACCAAATAATGGGGGACGGAGGGAGTGAGATCCAGACCCCGACACCGGGAGGTAAGAGGGGCTCATCCCCCAATACAGAGGAAACAACCAAATAATGGGGGACGGAGGGAGCGAGATCCAGACCCCGACACCGGGAGGTAAAAGGAGCTCATCACCCAATACAGAGGAAACAATCAAATAATGGGGGACGGAGGGAGCGAGATCCAGACCCCGACACCGGGAGGTAAGAGGGGCTCATCCCCCAATACAGAGGGAACAGCCAAATAATGGGGGACGGAGGGAGCGAGATCCAGACCCCGACACCAGGAGGTAAGAGGGGCTCATCCTCCAATACAGAGGGAACAACCAAATAATGGGGGACGGAGGGAGCGAGATCCAGACCCCGACACCGGGAGGTAAGAGGGGCTCATCCCCCGAGTATTGAGGGGTGCAGAATGAACCACGTTTACATCTTGCTCTGTCCCCAGATACGACGCTATGCACCTGCAGATACGGGGTTAATGTGCAGCGTTACTGAGCTGTTCTGGTGTCAGTGACGGGGGCGGCGCTGGTTCCGTCACCGCTCCGTGTATACAGGGGTCCGGCTGTCAGTCCCGGCTGTGGGGGGTTTCATCCGCTTCTCTACACACGGAGCGCTGCCGGCCGATATGGCTCATTGTCCCCCGCAGCGATCGGCTGCATGCGACAGCTCAGTAACGCTGCACATTAACCCCGTATCTGCAGGTCCATAGCGTCGTACCAGGTGACAGGTGCCCTTTAATTACCTGAAAATGGTGACTCTCCTCTAGTCATGAAGTAGTAATTCCCAGATATTGATGTGGAGGGATCCAAGTGATATCCCATAAAGACACAACCTCCATCACACGAGGATCGATCTCCCTGCAAGAGTAAGACATGTCTTATCCTCCAGTCACCTCCAGAGCTGCACTCACTATTCTGCTGTTACATCGTGTCATCCTCCTGTCACCTCCGGAGCTGCACTCACTATTCTGCTGTTACATCGTGTCTTATCCTCCAGGTCTTTTATTAAATAAAATAAAAATCCTTTACATGACAATAAATAAGATACATTACAAATAAAACACAACAGAACAAAACATAAGAACAAAGCTCCAATCAGACGACAACAAACGACAAAAATCACAAAGAAATAAACCAGAAATGGAACCAAAATGGAGAAAGTTCATGACCTACAAAATCAGGGACGAGAAAGAAAAATTCCAATAAAAATAAAGCAAAACTAAAGGACAACAAACAAAATACTCATTACTACATGAATACCCCTGTAAAAATTTTACATAATAAATAGTATAAAATCATATAAGACCCCCGGCCCAGCTTCATTCATACTACTATATACAACCCCAACTACATTCACACCGTCCTATCTACAATATTATATACAATGTATACACTATAAACACATTATACTATTATACTAAACCAAATATTATACAACACCGCAAACACAACAAAACCCTACTGGTCCCACTGCCTTACCTTACAGCCCCCCCTTACACCACCACATTCACCCCACAACAAACCTAAATACAATACAGTGTACAACATTAACACATTTTTTTTTTTTTTTTAATTATATTTTCATTTATTTTTTTATTTTTTTTTTTATTTATTTATTTATTTTAAATATATATATATATATATATATATATATATATACACACACACACACACACCTACTCTAACTATCCCGCCACCCCTGATCCAGCTCTGGCCACAAAGTTCAGGAATTATCCGAGCTAGGATCAGGCCCCAAAGTTTTTCCCCAGACGGGGCCTGGGCCAGGCCAGATCAGTCTCTTATCACCGCCGTTGAACCCCCCAATCCCCCCACCCAACCTAACTAAGACCCTCTATTATACACACTATATACAATATATACAATACACTATATACAATATATACAAAAACCAACATCACAGAACACAACCTACATACTCACCACCCAAGGCTCAAGTTCGATGCCTGCAAACCTTCTATTCAGGGAACAGAAATACAAAACAAAAACCTAGGGTGTAAAGACATCAGCCCACCACCAGGATATAGGAGCGCTAACGGACTAAGGCACCCCGAAGGAGAAACCCCTCCAGAGATGGGCCGCCCTCCGGGCACCCAGTCTTTCGCACTCCAGAGAACGCACCTTCACCAGGGCACCTAGGATGCTGCTACCAACTTCATCTACACGGAGGATTTTACTCTGCGTCGTAACTAAAACTCGTGCGTTCCACGTGAAGTACCTGACCACTGCGCTGACTAAGAATAAAGTGACTCGGTCCCTTCTCCCGAGGTCTCTGAATGCTCCATAGGCCCACTCGGCATAGGACAGAGTGGCCAGCCGCGGCCAACCAATGGAAGCGCCCACCCTGTTGTACACCTCTGTATTAAAGGGACAATGAAGCAGGAAGTGCTCCATGCTTTCCAGCATGGTAGCACAAGCCTCACGGGGACAATTCCTGTCCACGGAGCTCCTGTGCTTCAAATTGTCCCTCACATACAACTTACCTTGGAAGCAGCGCCAAGTCAAGTCCCAATACTTCTTGGGGATCCTGCTAGAATTTAACAAACTTAACCCAACCTCTAGATCCCGACTCGGGCAGTCCTTGAGGACCAATGGTCTCTGAAAATGCGAAAGCAAGACCCGCATGTCGAGGAGTTTCCTCGGGAGGGACCTCACTTCCCACATTCCCAGACCCCACCGGCGCATCATCTTCAGAACCGGGGTAACATAAGCCGGGAGATGCCCGTGCGGTGTGCGAAGATCCTTCAATCTTCCCCCTGTCTCCCATTCCTGGAAGAAAGGCTGAAACCATCCCTTGCAGGAGAATACCCACGGAGGAGCCCTCTCTTTCCAGAGGTTTGCCACGTTAACTTTCAAAAAGGTGTTCACTAGGAACACCACGGGGCTTACCATATTCAACCCCCCTAGTCTCCTCGTGCGATAAGTGACCTCCCGTTTGACTAGGTTTAGTCTATTCCCCCATAACATCTGGAAGAACAGACTGTAGACCCGTGTCCAGAGAGGCTCCGGCAAGACACAGACGCTGCCCAGGTAGATTAACAAGGGGAGCAGGAAAGCTTTGCACAGGTCAACCCTTTCCCTCAGGGTCAAAGACCAACCCTTCCATTGGTCCACTTTTTGGGCGACACCCTTGATTCTGCCTTCCCAGTTTTTCGTGGGGTAATCACCCTGGCCAAATTCAATGCCTAGGACTTTGGCATGTTCTTGGGGTTCGGGGAGGGTGTCCGGAAGATCAAACGTGGGATCCCCAGCCAGAGACTCTCACACTTGTCCTGGTTGACCTTGGACCCGGATGCCTCCGAGTAGCTCTCCACTTCTGACATCACCACCATCGCCTCCTCTTGCGAAGAAACAAAGACAGTAACGTCGTCCGCGTAGGCCACTACCCTCAGGATAGCCTCTGGCACCAACCCACCCATCCTCACCCCCGCCAACGGTCCACAATCAACCCTTCTGAGGAAGGGATCGATCGCAAACGCGTAAAGCAAAGGACTAAGAGGGCAGCCCTGGCGGACACCAGATCCCACCCCGAAAGGTTGTCCAATCCACCCGTTTACCAGAGGGAAAGTCTCAGCCCCTGCATACAAGGTCTTAAGCCAGTCCACAAACCCTCCAGGCAGACCATACCTCAAAAGAGTGGACCAGAGGTACTCGTGGTCGACCCGATCAAAGGCTTTTGCCTGATCCAGGGTCAGCAAGAACCCCTTCCAAAGGCCCGCCCTGCCCCGCTCCACGGCCTCTCGGACACCCAGAACAGCACTGAAAGTGCTACGGCCAGGAACACAACAGTGCTGGGCCTCCGAAAGGAGCCGCGGTGCAAACTTCACCAGCCTATTGAAGAGTATCTTAGCCAAAACCTTCCTGTCCACATTGAGAAGTGATATGGGAGGCCAATTCTCAATGCGTGACGGGTCCTTACCCTTTGGCAAAATGATCAAAGCCGACCTCCTTAATGATCTCGGCAGAGTGCCCGAGGAGAGACACTCATTAAACACCTGAGTCAAGAGGGGGACCAAAGAGTCCCTAAAGGTCTTAAAGAACTCGGATGTTAAGCCATCCGGACCTGGCGATTTTTTGGGCCGGAGCCCATCGATCGCCAGTCTCACTTCCTCTTCTTTGATCGCTTCTGCCAAACCGCCCAGCGAGAGGTCAGCCCCTGGTTCAGGAACAGCTTCAGCCAGGAAAGCCGACATCCTGTCATGATCCAGTTCCTTCCTTCCCAAGAGGTGCGAGTAGTATGAACTGACGACCTCCAAGATCCCTGATCTGGACCTTCTCAGGGATCCCGTACTGTCCATCAGCCCTGTCACTATCTTACTATTCACTGACATCTTGCAGCTTCTGTAAGGGTCAGGTGAGTAGTACTTCCCGTAGTCCCTCTAAAAAACCAAAGATGCGTGCCTATCGTACTGACACCTCTTTAGCAAGGATTTCACACTGGAGATCACCTCGCGGCTACCCCCAGTCGAGACAAGATGCTCGAGTTTCCTCCTCAGGCTCTGATACAGGCGATCCCGGTTCAGGCTTCTGAGGTTCGAGAGTTGCCAGAAGAATCTCGCCACCCGATGTTTGAACATCTCCCACCACTCAGACTTAGTGTTACTTAGGCCCAGCAGCGGTACCTGGCTCTGAAGAAATTCCTCAAAGGACCGTCTTACAGCTTCTTCCTCAAGGAGTGACGAATTCAGCTTCCAATAACCTCTTCCCATCCAAGGAGTCTCTGTAACGCTCAGAGAAAACATAATCAAACAGTGATCGGAGAATTCCAACTCCACAACCGACAACGGCGAGGAAACGGCCTCCTCCTTCAAATAAAACCTGTCTAACCTAGACCTGCACTGACTACCTCTAAAAAAGGTGAACCCCGCGTGGCCTGTGTTGTGCCGGATGTGGACATCCACCAGGCGTGCCTCACTTACTATCCTATTTAGCGCGACGCAATCGTAAGCCATCCGGTCTCCGGAACCTCCTCTATCACAGGGTCTCGTGACGTTGTTGAAATCCCCTCCAAAGACCACCTGCCGACTCGAAAATAAGTAAGGTTTGATCTTCATGAAGAGACACTTGCGGTCCCACTTGGACTGGGGACCGTAGATGTTAATGAGCCGAAGCTCCTGTCCCCCCATGGAGACATCTAGGATCAAGCATCTCCCCATTTCTAACTCGATCAATCGTCTGCATTCAACCGCTGCGGTCTTAAAAAGGACCGCCACCCCGCTATACGGCTCGGCCGCAAGAGACCAGTAGGAGGGCCCGTGCCTCCACTCCCGCCTTGCTTTATGCATGGTTGATAGGTCGGTCAACCTGGTCTCCTGCAAAAACAAAATGTCGGCGTCAAGTTGGCCGAGAAAATGAAAGGCCGTGTACCTTGCCGCTTCTGACTTTATGCTGGCAACATTAATGGTTGCCAGCGTCAACGGGGTGGGTGCCGCCATCATGATTGATTGAATTAGATAGCCTTTTTCTTCCCACCCCCAACAGTTTCACCCTCTTCCTCTGACAATGATGAGTTTTTAGTGCGCTTAAGACAAACAGACTCATCCATTCTCTCCTTACATACACTCTGGCACTTGTCTGGTGGTCCTGAGTTAGTCCCCCCCCCAGAAGGCTTTGTATTTGCCCCCTGAGAAGAAGACCCAGCGACCTCCTGAGCCCCAACAACGTTGTCCGCAACCTCAGGCCCCGGGTCCCCATCGCCCCCCTCTGGAGGGGAGTCCTGGAGGGCCCGGAACCGGTTAGAGAGATCCACCAGAGGGGGGGCGGCTGGACCTTCCAATGGCACCTGGATCAGGGCTACGGAGTCAGAGGGGTCGCACTCCAAGGAGGAGGCTCGAGGCCCGGACCCCCTCTTATCCTTAGTTGTTTTCCTGTTACCCTTTTTCTTTTGCTGTGACCACTCCCCCTCTCCCTCATCCAGACTGTCACCGGATGAAGGTTCCTGGGCAGACATGGCGTCCTTTTGCTCCTCCCTTTCAAGTCTCTTGACTTCCTCATTCAATTCACCGTCTTTAGGATCCTCAGCTGCAAGTGAAGCACCCGGGTCAGAGTTTAGGGTCATTACTCCCTGCCCCCTGTTCCCATGGCGCTGCTCCTGCCGCCTGATATTGGATGGCGGCAGCCTGCTCCTCACCGGTTACCTGCCTCCTCTGCCTCTGCTGGTCCCTTCACCGGCGAGATTAGTCCCGGCTTTCGCCTGTCCCGCACTCGCCGTTTTCAGGACCGCATTGGCAAAGGACCGCGGACAGCGACTGAACGGGTGACCGAGGACACCACACAAGTTACACCTAATCCTGCCACAAGTAGCAGCAAGATGGCCAAGGTCCCCACACAGTGCGCATTTCTGGGTGGTACACTGCGCACTGAAGTGTGTGGGGCTGCCGCACCTGTGACAGACCTTAGGCTGCCCCCGGTAGAAAATCAAGATCCTGTCCCTCCCCAAAAATGTTGAGGAAGGGATATGGGTAACGGTGTTTCCTGAAACCTTCAATTTCACCATGAAGGTCCAGGCTCCTGACCATATACCATGCTCGTCGAGGGTCTTTTCAGGAATACCGACGATGTCGCCATATCGTCCAACCCATGTGGAGATGTCGACACAGGAAAGTGACTCGTTACTGGTCAAAACGGTCACCTTCCTGACCGAATTCTGGCGGGATATTGCTACAGTGTGGAAACCCTGCCATTCGGGGCGACCCCGAGCCAGCTCATGGCGAGACCAGAAAAGCTGAAGGCCCTCCGGTCTCACGAAGCTGACATCGAAGTAGGAGGTCCCATAGGGATGGATCAAGGCAAAGATGTCATATGCCACGAAGCCCATCCCCAGCAGGAGCTCAGCAACCTTTGACCGATCAGGACAGGCATCCTTGCTTACCCACTGGAGACAGGCCACGTTCCTACGGTTACTCCTCTGCCCCGGTGTCGGCAGAGACCAGACAGTCTCTGCCCCTCTATCTCGGAAGGCGGAAAGACCGTGTCTCTCTATCCAGAAAGACAGATCAACCTCCCTCCCCTCTACATTGATAGAACTCTCCCCTCTCCTCAGGGCGTCCAGGAAGCGCTGTTGCAAGTCACCATCCTCAGGGTCACCAGACAAGGGCGCACTACTACCCCCAGCAGTGACAGCCCCTGAATAGCTTGGGGCTGAAGACCCCGCCACCGCTGGGGGGGCAGCGGGACCACTACCTGCTTCCCCTCCACCAACACCAGTAAAGCTCTCCTCATTCACTCCGCCACTACTCCCATCATTGGCAACGTCACTACTTCCACCATTCACTCCACCACTACTCCCACCATTCACTCCACCACTACTCCCATCATTCCCCTCACCACTTCCCATCACTTTATTACCAGTATTCTCACCACCATTTGTCCCAGTGTTCTCTGCACCTTCCACAGTAACATCCATTCCTTCCTCACTTGTGTCTGGTTTCTCTGCACTCATACCTGCTGGACCGGGGGAGGGGTGCAGCACCACACCCGATTTCCCTTGATTGGTGTGTGTCTCTGGAGTGTCTTGCCCCTCTACTGCAGCAGTTTGTATTTTATTATTCCGGGCCCGCTGCATGTTGGGGGGCACCGCCTGCCCCGCACCCACAGACTTCGGGGTCCTGGTGTCACGTTTGGGTGCTGGAGCACTCTGTCCTCCCGTCGCAGCAGGGCGCCCAGTGTTCCCTGCAGCTGATTTTTCCTGCTTTTTTTTTCCTTTTTGGACTCGCTGCTCCCCTATCGCAGCCGCATGCCTCTTCTCTGTTGAGGCGCACTGCGCCCCTGTCACAACAGTGCGCCCCCCTATCGCCGCACCAAGTTTCCCGGACCTGCCCCCCACAGCCCCGGCGTCGGCCGGCTCAGCCGTAGCGAGCAGGGATGGAGTCTGCCCACACCGTCCCCCTTTCGCAACGGCATGGACATCCCCCTCGCCCCCCTCAGCCCCGGTGATAACCGGCTTAGCCGCAGAGGGCAGAGAGGGAAACTCCTCGGGGTCCCCTATGTCCGGCGCCATGAGTACCTCCACAGCCTCGCCCCCTGCACTGTTCCCCGCACAGACGGCAGCACCGCCGGACGTCCTCCTCCTCTCCCCACCTTGCCTATGCCCCGGACCCACTGCAGAGCCCGTGCCGTTAGGTTTGGTGGGGTTTACACAGGAGGTGGTAGGTGTAACATCATCCATCAGTACATATCTGTAACTCACCACCTCCCGTGCGGTCTCCTTCGTTGTCTTCTTCCTCTTCTGGGTTTCCTCTGCTGGCTCGTCCTCACCAAAGGAGAAGCGGTCCAGGTTCACTGGAGACTCCAGCTGTCGGATCTCCTGTAGTAGACCGCCCTCCTCCTCTTCCTCCGCTGACACTCCAGCCTGTGCTGTCGGAGTCCTCTGCCGTGCCGGGAGGCTGCTTCCCTGTTGTCGGCTCTGCGACTCACTCTCCCGGCTGGTTCCAGCTTGTAGGACTCCAGTTACAGCCACATCGTCGTCCTCCTCCTCCTCGTCGCTTAGGACGCCGGCTGGCGGCTCTCCTGAGGTATTTAACCCCTTCATTTCTGAGAACCGCCGCTGGTTCTTAAACCTCTCCAGGAAGGGACCTGCGCTTTTCTCAATCCCCTCCCGGAGGAGCACTAACCGGGCCACCTCATCTCTGAGGGCTCTGAACCTCTGGGAGGTCGCGGGTTTCTCCTTGTTAGAGGCACGGGTGTTCAGGATCCGAGCCTCCCGCAGCTTCTCCTTCAGCCCGGTCAGTGCTTTGCCGGCGTCCTCGTACTCACGTAGCATGGCGACCACTCGGGAGGAGAAGGTACTCGTGGACTCGCCGGAGCTCCTCTCCCCCCAGGATGTTCCTGGGCTCTTCTTCCTGGGGCCTGGGGTGCCCCTGTCTCCCTCTCTGGGTGGACGATGAGCCGTCTCAGGGTTGGAGTAGGTGGGTATGGTTTTCTTCACCCGTCCTGACCTCCTCAGTCCCTCTTGGGCCGGTTGCTGCTGCTGCTCTCTGTCCTCAGCCGGCACAGACCGGGGAACAGAAGCCTGGGAAGCCATGCTGGCCTCCCAGGAAGCCTGCCTCTCCCTGGGGAGAAGAGAGGCAGACTCTGGGCCTCCTGCTGGAAGTGCTGGAGCTCACAAGACAGGTGCTGCTCCTAGCAGGGTGTGACTGATTGTGGGCACCTGTCCTCCAGTCACCTCCAGAGGTGCACTCGCTATTCTGCTGTTACATTGTATCTTTTCCTTCAGTCACCTCCAGAGCTGCACTCACTATTCTGCTGTTGCATCATGTCTTTGTAAGAGGGTGGTGCTGTTATGGACAGTAAGGAACACGCTGTCACTTTAAGAGACTGCACCCCCTTGTCTGGCATGATGGAATGTTCTGCTTCTCCCCTGCAATAGACTGTGTGAATGAACTGGACTGAGCAGAGGGTGGGGGTGCATCAGCATGTGAGAACTGAAGCTGCTGCAGAGAGAACTTTGTGCTGTTTTCTGCAAGAGAGGACCCCCAGCCTGTAATGGAGTGGACTTGTGAAATCTGACACCCTTTTCTGGGTGCAGCAAGAGTGGCTGTCCTGTGTGAGTTTGAGAAGCCACGAAGATACCGAGAAAGGGATTTACAGTTTCCAGGACCACCTCCAGGACCCCGAAGCAAGGAGAAGACCACGTTTCAGGGAGCTCGCAGAAAGCCGTGCACACCACCGTACTAGACTGTTGGGGGTCCCCCGTGACTGGATCTGAGTCCCCAACATCACCGTGAGTTTGTTCCTGTTTTGTGCACATGTCAGGGCCTAGTGTAGGCTTCAATAGTCAGAACACGGGAGCCGTGAGGCCTGCTTAGTAAAGGCCAGGGAGGTTATATGTAGAGTAGCAACATTATTTGTTTATTGTTTGCATTTGCTTGTGTGACATATATTGAGTCTGTAACAGATTGGAGCACCGTGCTATTTTACGGACAAGCTAAAGAATATAACTCTTGTAAATTATTTTTTGCCATTATATACCCCTGTTTGCATTTTCCTCATCCACTTCATTCCTTGCCTTCCAATAAATCTACACTTTGCTGTTTGCACCTCATCTTGTGTACGGTAGTCTTCCTGCACCGTGGTGGTCCCCAGGCCGTCGCTTCATCTTAACCTCCAGTCATCTCCAGAGCTGCGGTCACTATTCTGCTGTTATATCATCATGTCTTATCCACCAGTCACCTCCGGAGCTGCACTCACTGTTCTGCTGTTACATCATGTCTTATCCTCCAGTCACCTCCAGAGCTGCGGTCATTATTCTGCTATTACATCATGTCTTATCCACAGTCACCTCCAGAGCTGCACTCACTATTCTGCTGTTACATTGTGTCTTATCCTCCAGGTCTTTTATTAAATAAAATATAAATACTTTACATGGCAATAACCAAGATACATTACAAATAAAACACCACAGAACAAAACATAAGAACAAAGCTCCAATCAGACGACAACAAACGACAAAAATCACAAAGAAATAAACCAGAAATGGAACCAAAATGGAGAAAGTTCATGACCTACAAATCAGGGACGAGAAAGAAAAATTCCAATAAAAATAAAGAAAGCAAAACTAAAAGACAACAAACAAAATACTCATAATTACATGAATACCCCTGTAAAAATTTTACATAATAAATAGTATAAAATCATATAAGACCCCCGGCCCAGCTTCATTCATACTACTATATACAACCCCAACTACATTCACACCATCCTATATACAATATTATATACAATATATACACTATAAACACATTATACTAAACCAAATATTATACAACACCGCAAACACAACAAAACCCTACCGGTCCCACTGCCTTACCTCACAGCCACCCCCTTACACCACCACATTCACCCCACAACAAACCTAAATACAATACAGTGTACAATTTTTTTTTTTTTAACCCCTCTGTGACCTTTGACGTACTATCCCGTCGAGGTGACCTGGGCCTATCTGACCCTCGACGGGATAGTACGTCATAGCAGATCGGCCGCGATCACGGGGGGAGCGCGGACGATCGCGGCCGGGTGTCAGCTGCATATCGCAGCTGACATCCGGCACTATGTGCCAGGAGCGGTCACGGACCGCCCCCGGCACATTAACCCCCGGCACACCGCGATCAAACATGATCGCGGTGTACCGGCGGTATAGGGAAGCATCGCGCAGGGAGGGGGCTCCCTGCGGGCTTCCCTGAGACCCCCGGAGCAACGCGATGTGATCGCGTTGCTCTGAGGGTCTCCTACCTCCCTCCTCGCCGCAGGTCCCGGATCCAAGATGGCCGCGGCATCCGGGTCCTGCAGGGAGAAAGGTGGCTTACCGAGTGTCTGCTCAGAGCAGACACTTGGTAAGCCTGCAGCCCTGCACAGCAGATCACAGATCTGGCAGAGTGCTGTGCACACTGCCAGATCAATGATCTGTGATGTCCCCCCCTGGGACAAAGTAAAAAAGTTTAAAAAAAATTCCCCACATGTGTGTAAAAAAAAAATAAAAAAAATATCCTAAATAAAGAAAAAAAAAAAAAAATTATTCCCATAAATACATTTCTTTAGCTAAATAAAATAAAAAAAACAATAAAAGTACACATATTTAGTATCGCCGCGTCCGTAACGACCCAACCTATAAAACTGCCCCACTAGTTAACCCCTTCAGTAAACACCGTAAGAAAAAAAAAAAAAAAACGAGGCAAAAAACAACGCTTTATTACCATACTGCCGAACAAAAAGTGGAATAACACGCGATCAAAAAGACTGATATAAATAACCATGGTACCGCTGAAAACGTCATCTTGTCCCGCAAAAAAAGAGCCGCCATACAGCATCATCAGCAAAAAAATAAAAAAGTTATAGTCCTGAGAATAAAGCGATACCAAAATAATTATTTTTTTCTATAAAATAGTTTTTATCGTATAAAAGCGCCAAAACATAAAAAAATGATATAAATGAGATATCGCTGTAATCGTACTGACCCGACGAATAAAACTGCTTTATCAATTTTACCAAACGCGGAACGGTATAAACGCCTCCCCCAAAATAAATTCATGAATAGCTGGTTTTTGATCACTCTGCCTCACAAAAATCGGAATAAAAAGCGATCAAAAAATGTCACGTGTCCGAAAATGTTACCAATAAAAACGTCAACGCGTCCCGCAAAAAAACAAGATCTCACATAACTCTGTGGACTCAAATATGGAAAAATTACAGCTCTCAAAATGTGGTAACGCAAAAAATATTTTTTGCAATGAAAAGCGTCTTTCAGTGTGTGACAGCTGCCAATCATAAAAATCTGCTAAATAACCCACTATAAAAGTAAATCAAACCCCCCTTCATCACCCCCTTAGTTAGGGAAAAATAAAAAATTAAAAAATGTATTTATTTCCATTTTCCCATTAGGGTTAGGGTTAGGGCTAGAGTTAGGACTAGAGTTAGGGTTAGGGCAAGGGTTAGGGCTAGGGTTAGGGTTAGGGCTAGGGTTGGGGCTAGGGTTAGGGCTAGAGTTAGGACTAGAGTTAGGGCTAGGGTTAGGGTTAGGGCAAGGGTTAGGACTAGGGTTAGGGCTAGGGTTGGGGCTAGGGTTAGGGATGTGTTTGGATTAGGGTTTCAGTTATAATTGGGGGGTTTCCACTGTTTAGGCACATCAGGGGCTCTCCAAACGGGACATGGCATCCGATCTGAATTCCAGCCAATTCTGCGTTGAAAAAGGAAAACAGTGCTCCTTCCCTTCAGAGCTCTCCCGTGTGCCCAAACAGGGGTTTACCCCAACATATGGGGTATCAGCGTACTCAGGACAAATTGGACATCATCTTTTGGGGTCCAATTTCTCCTGCTACCCTTGGGAAAATACAAAACTGGGGGCCAAAAAATAAGTTTTGTGGGAAAAAAAAGATTTTTTATTTTCACGGCTCTGCGTTGTAAACTGTAGTGAAACACTTGGGGGTTCAAAGTTCTCACAACACATCTAGATAAGTTCCTTGGGGGGTCTAGTTTCCGATATGGGGTCACTTGTGGGGGGTTTGTACTGTTTGGGTACATCAGGGGCTCTGCAAATGCAACATGACGCCTGCAGACCAATCCATTTAAGTCTGCATTCCAAATGGCGCTCCTTCCCTTCCGAGCTCTGTCATGCGCCCAAACAGTGGTTCCCCCCCACATATGGGGTATCAGCGTACTCAGGACAAATTGATCAACAACTTTTGGGGTCCAATTTATCCTGATACCTTTGTGAAAATACAAAACTGGGGGCTAAAAAATCATTTTTGTGAAAAAAAAAAAGAATTTTTATTTTCACGGCTCTGCGTTATAAACTGTAGTGAAACACTTGGGGGTTCAAAGTTCTCACAACACATCTAGATAAGTTCCTTGGGGGGTCTAGTTTCCAATATGGGGTCACTTGTGGGGGGTTTGTACTGTTTGGGTACATCAGGGGCTCTGCAAATGCAACGTGACGCCTGCAGACCAATCCATTTAAGTCTGCATTCCAAATGACGCTCCTTCCCTTCCGAGCTCTGTCATGCACCCAAACAGTGGTTCCCCCCCACATATGGGGTATCAACGTACTCAGGACAAATTGGACAACAACTTTTGGAGCCCAATTTATCCTGGTACCCTTGTGAAAATACAAAACTGGGGGCTAAAAAATCATTTTTGTGAAAAAAAAAGGAATTTTTATTTTCACGGCTCTGCGTTATAAACTGTAGTGAAACACTTGGGGGTTCAAAGTTCTCACAACACATCTAGATAAGTTCCTTGGGGGGTCTAGTTTCCAATATGGGGTCAATTGTGGGGGGTTTGTACTGTTTGGGTACATCAGGGGCTCTGCAAATGCAACGTGACGCCTGCAGACCAATCCATTTAAGTCTGCATTCCAAATGGCGCTCCTTCCCTTCCGAGCTCTGTCATGCGCCCAAACAGTGGTTCCCCCCACATATGGGGTATCAGCGTACTCAGGACAAATTGAACAACAAAGTTTGGGGTCCAATTTATCCTGATACCCTTGTGAAAATACAAAACTGGGGGCTAAAAATCATTTTTGTGAAAAAAAAAAAGGAATTTTTATTTTCACGGCTCTGCGTTATAAACTGTAGTGAAACACTTGGGGGTTCAAAGCTATCAAAACACATCTAGATAAGTTCCTTAGGGGGTCTACTTTCCAAAATGGTGTCACTTGTGGGGGTTTTTAATGTTTAGGCACATCAGGGGCTCTCCAAACGCAACATGGCATCCCATCTTAATTCCAGTCAATTTTGCATTGAAAAGTAAAATAGCGCTCCTTCCCTTCCGAGCTCTGCTATGCGCCCAAACAGTGGTTTACCCCCACATATGGGGTATCGTCGTACTCAGGACAAATTGCTCAACAACTTTTGTGGTCTAATTTCTTCTCTTACCCTTGGGGAAATAAAAAAATGGGGGCGAAAAGATCATTTTTGTGAAAAAATATGATTTTTATTTTTACGGCTCTGCATTATAAACTTCTGTGAAGCACTTGTTGGGTCAAAGTGCTCAACACACATCTAGATAAGTTCCTTAAGGGGTCTACTTTCCAAAATGGTGTCACTTGTGGGGGTTTTTAATGTTTAGGCACATCAGGGGCTCTCCAAACGCAACATGGCATCCCATCTTAATTCCAGTCAATTTTGCATTGAAAAGTAAAATAGCGCTCCTTCCCTTCCGAGCTCTGCTATGTGCCCAAACAGTGGTTTATCCCCACATATGGGGTATCGTCGTACTCAGGACAAATTGCACAACAACTTTTGTGGTCTAATTTCTTCTCTTACCCTTGGGGAAATAAAAAAATGGGGGCGAAAAGATCATTTTTGTGAAAAAATATGATTTTTATTTTTACGGCTCTGCATTATAAACTTCTGTGAAGCACTTGTTGGGTCAAAGTGCTCAACACACATCTAGATAAGATCCTTAGGGGGTCTACTTTCCAAAATGGTGTCACTTGTGGGGGGTTTCAATGTTTACGCACATCAGGGGCTCTCCAAATGCAACATGGCGTCCCATCTCAATTCCAGTCAATTTTGCATTGAAAAGTCAAATGGCGCTCCTTTCCTTCCGAGCTCTGCCCTGCGCCCAAACAATGGTTTACACCCACATATGGGGTATCAGCGTACTCAGGACGAATTGTACAACAAATTTTGGGGTCTATTTTCTCCTGTTACCCTTGGTAAAATAAAACAAATTGGAGCTGAAACAAATTTTGAGTGAAAAAAAGTTAAATGTTTAATTTTATTTAAACATTCCAAAAATTCCTGTGAAACACCTGAAGGGTTAATAAACTTCTTGAAAGTGGTTTTGAGCACCTTGAGGGGTGCAGTTTTTAGAATGGTGTCACACTTGGGTATTTTCTATCATATAGACCCCTCAAAATGACTTCAAATGAGATGTGGTCCCTAAAAAAAAATGGTGTTGTAAAAATGAGAAATTGCTGGTCAAATTTTAACACTTATAACTCCGTCACCCAAAAAAATTTTGGTTCCAAAATTGTGCTGATGTAAAGTAGACATGTGGGAAATGTTACTTATTAAGTATTTTGCATGACATATGTCTGTGATTTAAGGGCATAAAAATTCAAAGTTGGAAAATTGCGAAATTTTCAAAATTTTCGCCAAATATTCGTTTTTTTCACAAATAAACGCAAGTTATATCGAAGAAATTTTACCACTATCATGAAGTACAATATGTCACGAGAAAACAATGTCAGAATCGCCAAGATCCGTTGAAGCGTTCCAGAGTTATAACCTCATAAAGGGACAGTGGTCAGAATTGTAAAAATTGGCCCGGTCACTAACGTGCAAACCACCCTTGGGGGTGAAGGGGTTAAATATATATATATGTATATATATATATATATATATATATATATATATATATATACACATACACACACACACACACACACCTACTCTAACTATCCCGCCACCCCTGATCCAGCTCTGGCCACAAAGTTCAGGAATTATCCGAGCTAGGATCAGGCCCCAAAGTTTTTCCCCAGGCGGGGCCTGGGCCAGGCCAGATCAGTCTCTTATCACCGCCGTTGAACCCCCCAATCCCCCCACCCAACCTAACTAAGACCCTCTATTATACACACTATATACAATATATACAATACACTATATACAATATATACAAAAACCAACATCACAGAACACAACCTACATACTCGCCACCCAAGGCTCAAGTTCGATGCCTGCAAACCTTCTATTCAAGGAACAGAAATATAAAACAAAAATCTAGGGTGTAAAGACATCAGCCCACCACCAGGATATAGGAGCGCTATCGGACTAAGGCACCCCGAAGGAGAAACCCCTCCAGAGATGGGCCGCCCTCCGGGCACCCAGTCTTTCGCACTCCAGAGAACGCACCTTCACCAGGGCACCTAGGATGCTGCTACAAACTTCATCTACACGGAGGATTTTACTCTGCGTCGTAACTAAAACTCGTGCGTTCCACGTGAAGTACCTGACCACTGCGCTGACTAAGAATAAAGTGACTCGGTCCCTTCTCCCGAGGTCTCTGAACGCTCCATAGGCCCACTCGGCATAGGACAGAGTGGCCAGCCGCGGCCAACCAATGGAAGCGCCCACCCTGTTGTACACCTCTGTATTAAAGGGACAATGAAGCAGGAAGTGCTCCATGCTTTCCAGCATGGTAGCGCAATCCTCACGGGGACAATTCCTGTCCACGGAGCTCCTGTGCTTCAAATTGTCCCTCACATACAACTTACCTTGGAAGCAGCACCAAGTCAAGTCCCAATACTTCTTGGGGATCCTACTAGAATTTAACAAACTTAACCCAACCTCTAGATCCCAACTCGGGCAGTCCCTGAGGACCAATGGTCTCTGAAAATGCGAAAGCAAGACCCGCATGTCGAGGAGTTTCCTCGGGAGGGAGCTCACTTCCCACATTCCCAGACCCCACCGGCGCATCATTTTCAGAACCGGGGTAACATAAGCCGGGAGATGCCCGTGCGGTGTGCGAAGATCCTTCAATCTTCCCCCTGTCTCCCATTCCTGGAAGAAAGGCTGAAACCATCCTTTGCAGGAGAATACCCACGGAGGAGCCCTCTCTTTCCAGAGGTTTGCCACGTTAACTTTCAAAAAGGTGTTCACTAGAAACACCACGGGGTTCACCATATTCAACCCCCCTAGTCTCCTCGTGCGATAAGGGACCTCCCGTTTGACTAGGTTTAGTCTATTCCCCCATAACATCTGGAAGAACAGACTGTAGACCCTTGTCCAGAGAGGCTCCGGCAAGACACAGACGCTGCCCAGGTAGATTAACAAGGGGAGCAGGAAAGCTTTGCACAGGTCAACCCTTTCCCTCAGGGTCAAAGACCAACCCTTCCATTGGTCCACTTTTTGGGCGACACCCTTGATTCTGCCTTCCCAGTTTTTCGTGGGGTAATCACCCTGGCCAAATTCGATGCCTAGGACTTTGGGATGTTCTTGGGGTTCGGGGAGGGTGTCCGGAAGATCAAATGTGGGATCCCCGCCTCCCAGCCAGAGACTCTCACACTTGTCTTGGTTGACCTTGGACCCGGATGCCTCCGAGTAGCTCTCCACTTCTGACATCACCACCATCGCCTCCTCTTGCGAAGAAACAAAGACAGTAACGTCGTCCGCGTAGGCCACTACCCTCAGGATAGCCTCTGGCGCCAACTCGCCCATCCTCACCCCCGCCAACGGTCCACAATCAACCCTTCTTAGGAAGGGATCGATCGCAAACGCGTAAAGCAAAGGACTAAGATTGCAGCCCTGGCGGACACCAGATCCCACCCCGAAAGGTTGTCCAATCCACCCGTTTACCAGAAAGAAAGTCTCAGCCCCTGCGTACAAGGTCTTAAGCCAGTCCGCAAACCCTCCAGGCAGACCATACCTCAAAAGAGTGGACCAGAGGTACTCGTGGTCGACCCGATCAAAGGCTTTTGCCTGATCCAGGGTCTGCAAGAATCCCTTCCAAAGGCCCGCCCTGCCTTGCTCCACGGCCTCTCGGACACCCAGAACAGCACTGAAAGTGCTACGGCCAGGAACGCAACAGTGCTGGGCCTCCAAAAGGAGCCGCGGTGCAAACTTCACCAGCCTATTGAAGAGTATCTTAGCCAAAACCTTCCTGTCCACATTGAGAAGTGATATGGGACGCCAATTCTCAATGCGTGACGGATCCTTACCCTTTGACAAAATGATCAAAGTTGACCTCCTTAATGATCTCGGCAGAGTGCCCGAGGAGAGACACTCATTAAACACCTGAGTCAAGAGGGGGACCAAGGAGTCCCTAAAGGTCTTAAAGAACTCGGATGTTAAGCCATCCGGACCTGGCGATTTTTTGGGCCGGAGCCCATCGATCGCCAGTCTCACTTCCTCTTCTTTGATCGCTTCTGCCAAACCGCCCAGCGAGAGGTCAGCCCCTGGCTCAGGAACAGCTTCAGCCAGGAAAGCCGACATCCTGTCACGATCCAGTTCCTTCCTTCCCAAGAGGTGCGAGTAGTATGAACTGACGACCTCCAAGATCCCTGATCTGGACCTTCTCAGGGATCCCGTACTGTCCATCAGCCCTGTCACTATCTTACTATTCACTGACATCTTACAGCTTCTGTAAGGGTCGGGCGAGTAGTACTTCCCGTAATCCCTCTCAAAAACCAAAGATGCGTGCCTATCGTACTGACACCTCTTTAGCAAGGATTTCACACTGGAGATCGCCTCGCGGCTACCCCCAGTCGAGACAAGTTGCTCGAGTTTCCTCCACAGGCTCTGATACAGGCGATCCCAGTTCAGGCTTCTGAGGTTCGAGAGTTGCCGGAAGAATCTCGCCACCCGATGTTTAAACATCTCCCACCACTCAGACTTAGTGTTACTTAGGCCCAGCAGCGGTACCTGGCTCTGAAGAAATTCCTCAAAGGACCGTCTTAGGCTACGTTCACATTTGCGTTGTGCGCCGCAGCGTCGGCGCCGCAGCGCACAACGCAAACAAAAACGCAGCAAAACGCATGCACAACGCTGCGTTTTGCGCCGCATGCGTCGTTTTTTTCATTGAATTTGGACGCAGCAAAAATGCAACTTGCTGCGTCCTCTGCGCCCCGACGCGGGCGCCGCAGCGACGCATGCGGCGCAAAACGCAAGTGCGCCGCATGTCCATGCGCCCCCATGTTAAATATAGGGGCGCATGACGCATGCGGCGCCGCTGCGGCGCCCGACGCTGCGGCGCTGGCCGCAAATGTGAACGTAGCCTTACAGCTTCTTCCTCAAGGAGTGACGAATTCAGCTTCCAATAACCTCTTCCCATCCGAGGAGTCTCTGTAACGCTCAGAGAAAACATAATCAAACAGTGATCGGAGAATTCCACCTCCACAACCGACAACGGCGAGGAGACGGCATCCTCCTTCAAATAAAACCTGTCTAACCTAGACCTGCACTGACTACCTCTAAAAAAGGTGAACCCCGCGTGGCCTGTGTTGTGCCGGATGTGGACATCCACCAGGCGTGCCTCACTTACTATCCTATTTAGCGCGACGCAATCGTAAGCCAGCCGGTCTCCGGAACCTCCTCTATCACAGGGTCTCGTGACGTTGTTGAAATCCCCTCCAAAGACCACCTGCCGACTCGAAAATAAGAAAGGATGGTTCTTCATGAAGAGACACTTGCAGTCCCACTTGGACTGGGGACCGTAGATGTTAATGAGCCGAAGCTCCTGTCCCCCAATGGAGACATCTAGGATCAAGCATCTCCCCATTTCTAACTCGATCAATCGTCTGCATTCAACCGCTGCGGTCTTAAAAAGGACCGCCACCCCACTACAGGTCCTTCTCAAAAAATTAGCATATAGTGTTAAATTTCATTATTTACCATAATGTAATGATTACAATTAAACTTTCATATATTATAGATTCATTATCCACCAACTGAAATTTGTCAGGTCTTTTATTGTTTTAATACTGATGATTTTGGCATACAACTCCTGATAACCCAAAAAACCTGTCTCAATAAATTAGCATATTTCACCCGTCCAATCAAATAAAAGTGTTTTTTAATAACAAACAAAAAAACCATCAAATAATAATGTTCAGTTATGCACTCAATACTTGGTCGGGAATCCTTTGGCAGAAATGAATGCTTCAATGCGGCGTGGCATGGAGGCAATCAGCCTGTGACACTGCTGAGATGTTATGGAGGCCCAGGATGCTTCAATAGCGGCCTTAAGCTCATCCAGAGTGTTGGGTCTTGCGTCTCTCAACTTTCTCTTCACAATATCCCACAGATTCTCTATGGGGTTCAGGTCAGGAGAGTTGGCAGGCCAATTGAGCACAGTAATACCATGGTCAGTAAACCATTTACCAGTGGTTTTGGCACTGTGAGCAGGTGCCAGGTCGTGCTGAAAAATGAAATCTTCATCTCCATAAAGCATTTTAGCCGATGGAAGCATGAAGTGCTCCAAAATCTCCTGCTAGCTAGCTGCATTGACCCTGCCCTTGATGAAACACAGTGGACCAACACCAGCAGCTGACATGGCACCCCACACCATCACTGACTGTGGGTACTTGACACTGGACTTCAGGCATTTTGGCATTTCCTTCTCCCCAGTCTTCCTCCAGACTCTGGCACCTTGATTTCCGAATGACATGCAAAATTTGCTTTCATCAGAAAAAAGTACTTGGGACCACTTAGCAACAGTCCAGTGCTGCTTCTCTGTAGCCCAGGTCAGGCGCTTCTGCCGCTGTTTATGGTTCAAAAGTGGCTTTACCTGGGGAATGCGGCACCTGTAGCCCATTTCCTGCACACGCCTGTGCACGGTGGCTCTGGATGTTTCCACACCAGACTCAGTCCACTGCTTCCTCAGGTTCCCCAAGGTCTGGAATCGGTCCTTCTCCACAATCTTCCTCAGGGTCCGGTCACCTCTTCTCGTTGTACAGCGTTTTCTGCCACATTGTTTCCTTCCAACAGACTTACCATTGAGGTGCCTTGATACAGCACTCTGGGAACAGCCTATTTGTTGAGAAATTTCTTTCTGGGTCTTACCCTCTTGCTTGAGGGTGTCAATGATGGCCTTCTTGACATCTGTCAGGTCGCTAGTCTTACCCATGATGGGGGTTTTGAGTAATGAACCAGGCAGGGAGTTTTTAAAAACCTCAGGTATCTTTTGCATGTGTTTAGAGTTAGTTAGTTGATTCAGAAGATTAGGGTAATAGGTCATTTAGAGAACCTTTTCTTGATATGCTAATTTATTGAGACAGGTTTTTTGGGTTATCAGGAGTTGTAGGCCAAAATCATCAGTATTAAAACAATAAAAAGACCTGACAAATTTCAGTTGGTGGATAATGAATCTATAATATATGAAAGTTTAATTGTAATCATTACATTATGGTAAATAATGAAATTTAACACTATATGCTAATTTTTTGAGAAGGACCTGTATACGGCTCGGCCGCAAGAGACCAGTAGGAGGGCCCGTGCCTCCACTCCCACCTTGCTTTATGCATGGTTGATAGGTCGGTCAACCTGGTCTCCTGCAAAAACAAAATGTCGGCGTCAAGTTGGCCGAGAAAATGAAAGGCCGTGTACCTTGCCACATCTGACTTTATGCTGGCAACATTAATGGTTGCCAGCGTCAATGGGGTGGGTGCCGCCATCATGATTGATTGAATTAGATAGCCTTTTTCTTCCCACCCCCAACAGATTCACCCTCTTCTGACAATGATGAGTTTTTAGTGCCCTTAAGACAAACAGACTCATCCATTCTCTCCTTACATACACTCTGGCCCTTGTCTGGTGGTCCTGAGGTAGTCCCTCCCCCAGAAGGCTTTGTATTTGCCCCCTGAGAAGAAGACCCAGCGACCTCCTGAGCCCCAACAACCTTGTCCGCAACCTCCGGCCCTGGGTCCCCATCGCCCCCCTCTGGAGGGGAGTCCTGGAGGGCCCGGAACCGGTTAGAGAGATCCACCAGAGGGGGGGCGGCTGGACCTTCCAATGGCACCTGAATCAGGGCTACGGAGTCAGAGGGGTCGCACTCCAAGGAGGAGGCTCGAGGCCCGGACCCCTCTTATCCTTAGTTGTTTTCCTGTTACCCTTTTTCTTTTGCTGTGACCACTCTCCCTCTCCCTCATCCAGACTGTCACCGGATGAAGGTTCCTGGGCAGACATGGCGTCCTTTTGCTCCTCCCTTTCAAGTCTCTTGACTTCCTCGCTCAATTCGCCGTCTTTAGGATCCTCAGCTGCAAGTGAAGCACCCGGGTCAGAGTTTAGGGTCATTACTCCCTGCCCCCTGTTCCCACGGCGCTGCTGCTGCCGGCTGATATTGGATGGCGGCAGCCTGCTCCTCACCGGTTCCCTGCCTCCTCCGCCTCTGCTGGTCCCTTCACCGGCGAGATTAGTCCCGGCTTTAGCCTGTCCCGCAGTCGCCGCTTTCAGGACTGCATTGGCAAAGGAACGCGGACAGCGACTGAACGGGTGACCGAGGTCACCACACAGGTTACACCTAATCCTGCCACAGGTAGCAGCGAGATGGCCGAGGTCCCCACACAGTGCGCATTTCTGGGTGGTACACTGCGCACTGAAGTGTATGGGGCTGCCGCACCTGTGACAGACCTTAGGCTGCCCCCGGTAGAAAATCAAGATCCTGTCCCTCCCCAAAAATGTTGAGGAAGGGATATGGGTAACGGTGTTTCCTGAAACCTTCAATTTCACCATGAAGGTCCAGGCTCCTGACCAGATACCATGCTCATCGAGGGTCTTCTCGGGAATACCGACGATGTCGCCGTATCGTCCAACCCAGGTGGAGATGTCGACACAGGAAAGTGACTCGTTACTGGTCAAAACGGTCACCTTCCTGACCGAGTTCTGGCGGGATATTGCTACAGCGAGGAAACCCTGCCATTCGGGGCGACCCCGAGCCAGCTCGTGGCGAGACCAGAAAAGCTCAAGGCCCTCCGGTCTCACGAAGTTGACATCGAAGTAGGAGGTCCCATAGGGATGGATCAAGGCAACGATGTCATATGCCACGAAGCCCATCCCCAGCAGGAGCTCAGCAACCTTTGACCGATCAGGACAGGCATCCTTGCTTACCCACTGGAGACGGGCCACGTTCCTACGGTTACTCCTCTGCCCCGCTGTCGGCAGAGACCAGACAGTCTCTGCCCCTCTGTCTCGGAAGGTGGAAAGACCGTGTCTCTCTATCCAGAAAGACAGATCAACCTCCCTCCCCTCTACATTGATAGAACTCTCCCCTCTCCTCAGGGCGTCCAGGAAGCGCTGTTGCAAGTCACCATCCTCAGGGTCACCAGACAAGGGCGCACTACTACCCCCAGCAGTGACAGCTCCTGAATAGCTTGGGGCTGAAGACCCCGCCACCGCTGGGGGGGCAGCGGGACCACTACCTGCTTCCCCTCCACCAACACCAGTAAAGCTCTCCTCATTCACTCCGCCACTACTCCCATCATTGGCAACGTCACTACTCCCATCATTCACTCCACTACTACTCCCATCATTCACTCCACCACTACTCCCATCATTCCCCTCACCACTTCCCATCACTTTATTACCAGTATTCTCACCACCATTTGTCCCAGTGTTCTCTGCACCTTCCACAGAAACATCCATTCCTTCCTCACTTGTGTCTGGCTTCTCTGCACTCACACCTTCTGGACCGGGGGAGGGGTGCAGCACCACACCCGGTTTCCCTTGATTGGTGCTCTGTTGTGTCTCTGGAGCACCTCGCCCTCCTACTGCAGCAGTCTGTATTTTATTTTTCTGGGCCCGCTGCCTGTTGTGGGGCACCACCTGCCCCGCACCCACAGACTTCGGGGTCCTGGTGTCACGTTTGGGTGCTGGAGCACTTTGTCCCCCCGTCGCAGCAGGGCGCCCAGTGTTCCCTGCAGATGATTTGTCCTGCTTTTTTTTTCCATTTTGGACTCGCTGCTCTCCTGTCACAACAGTGCGCCCCCCTTTCGCCGCACCAAGTTTCTCGGACCTGCCCCCGACAGCCCCGGCGTCGGCCGGCTCAGCCGTAGCGAGCAGGGATGGAGTCTGCCCACACCGTCCCCCTTTTGCAACGGCGTGGACATCCCCCTCGCCCCCCTCAGCCCCGGTGATAACCGGCTTAGCCGCAGAGGGCAGGGAGGGAAACTCCTCGGGGTCCCCTATGTCCGGCGCCGTGAGTACCTCCACAGCCTCGCCCCCTGCACTGTTCCCCGCACAGACGACAGCACCGCCGGACGTCCTCCTCCTTTCCCCACCTTGCCTATGCCCCGAACCCACTGCAGAGCCCGTGCCTTTAGGTTTGGTGGGGTTTACACAGGAGGTGGTAGGTGTAACATCATCCATCAGTACATATCTAACTCACCACCTCCCGTGCGGTCTCCTTCGTTGTCTTCTTCCTCTTCTTTGTTTCCTCTGCTGGCTCATCCTCACCAAAGGAGAAGCGGTCCAGGTTCACTGGAGACTCCAGCTGTCGGATCTCCTGTAGCAGACCGCCCTCCTCCTCTTCCTCCGCTGACACTCCAGCCTGTGCTGTCGGAGTCCTCTGCCGTGCCGGGAGGCCGCTTCCCTGTTGTCGGCTCTGCGGCTCACTCTCCCGGCTGGTTCCAGCTTGTATGACTCCAGTTACAGCCACGTCGTCGTCCTCCTCCTCCTCGTCGCTTAGGACGCCGGCTGGCGACTCTCCTGAGGTATTTAACCCCTTCATTTCTGAGAACCGCCGCTGGTTCTTAAACCTCTCCAGGAAGGGACCTGCACTTTTCTCAATCCCCTCCCGGAGGAGCACTAACCGGGCCACCTCATCTCTGAGGGCTCTGAACCTCTGGGAGGTCGCGGGTTTCTCCTTGTTAGAGGCTCGGGTGTTCAGGATCCGAGCCTCCCGCAGCTTCTCCTTCAGCCCGGTCAGTGCTTTGCCGGCATCCTCGTACTCACGTAGCATGGCGACCACTCGGGAGGAGAAGGTACTCGTGGACTCGCCGGAGCTCTTCTCCCCCCAGGATGTTCCTGGGCTCTCCTTCCTGGGGCCTGGGGTGCCCCTGTCTCCCTCTCTGGGCGGACGATGAGCCGTCTCAGGGTTGGAGTAGGTGGGTAAGGTTTTCTTCACCCGTCCTGACCTCCTCAGTCCCTCTTGGGCCGGTTGCTGCTGCTGCTCTCTGTCCCCCGCCGGCACAGACCGGGGAACAGAAGCCTGGGAAGCCATGCCGGCCTCCCAGGAAGCCTGCCTCTCCCTGGGGAGAAGAGAGGCCAACTCTGGGCCTCCTGCTGGAAGTGCTGGAGCTCACAAGACAGGTGCTGCTCCTAGCAGGGTGTGACTGATTGTGGGCACCTGTCCTCCAGTCACCTCCAGAGCTGCGGTCACTATTCTGCTGTTTTGTGCCTCCATGACACTGATTTTCTAGAAGCAGTAAATATTTGTTGCTTTCCTGGGGGCGTCTTGTGAGATGATGTGGGGGTCCGGCAGCTCTGGCGCCTGTGATACTTTCGGGGTACAGCACCTCCTGCCCCCCGACACTTAGTACCAGCGACTTACATTCAGATAGGCCTCATAAGAAGCTGCCCGGTGTCCCCGGAAGGCCTCGGGATTGCGGATGACTTCTCTGTACAGATCGACGCTCCGAGAATGACTACAGGAAAAAGCGCTGAAGATGTCTGTGGGACAGAAGAAAAAGGACACCGGTGACTCCCACAGACCAAGAACCGGCAAAAGCAAAGATTATCCGAGAACACAGACCACCTGTAACCAAGGACCATCTATAACAAGGATCACGGACTACCCTATACCAAGGACTACCCAAAACTATTGACTATTCAAAATCAGTGACCACCCAAAATGAATCTTGTCCATAAGGTACAAACACAGGAGTTTGGTGAAGTTCCCAGATGGAACCTCTGAATTTTATCATCCCCGAATGATCCATGTAGAGCTTGGCTCTTGTGGATGATTGGTGGGGCGAGACGGCAGCCCCCCAGAATATGATGATGTTCTGTGCGTTTCTGCATGGCGCCTCATGCCAGCAAACAGATATTCTTCACCTGTAATTTAACCCAATGATACAAGCTCACACCTTTGGTCTTCTCTCAGTTTTTTCTGTTTTGCAGAAATCACTCAGAGTGAATGACCACCAAGGACCACCTAGAGCTAAAAATAAGATAAAACCCCCAAGAACCTCCCACCATGTCACTGCCTAAAACCGCTGGTCACCCAAAGCCAATGCTTTAGGTAATAAACTATATATTACCGGTAGGATTCAGGAGGCTGAGGAGGGGGGTCGTCTCACACCCCGGCTGGTTTCTTCCACCATTTGCATAGAAATTTAGATGCCCGGATACATCGTTGGTTCCCAAACCTCTGAGCACTGCAAATAGGAACAAAAGTACATAAACACAAATTTCACCCCAAATGACACGTGTGTAAGTAAAGGATGGAGCAAGACTAGTGATGAGCGAATATACTCGGTACTTGAGATTTCTCGAGCACGCTCAGGTGACCTCCGAGTATTTGTAAGTGGTCAGAGATTTAGTTTTCAGCACCGCAGCTGAATGATTTACATCTGTTAGCCAGCATAAGTACATGTGGGGGTTCCCTAGCAACCAGGCAACCCCCACATGTACTTATGCTGGCTAACAGATGTAAATCATTCTGCTGAGGCGATGAAAATGAAATCTCCGAGCACTAACAAATACACGGAGGACACCTGAGCGTGCTCGAGAAATCTCGAGTAATGAGTATATGCGCTCATCACTAAGCAAGATATGTAGAGGTTAGAGTTGTGAGGTATGGACAGAGGTTGGAGGTGTGTATGACAGAACAAGGTGTGTGGAGTTGTGGAGCTATGGACAGTGGGTGGAGGTTGGAGGTCTGGATGACAAAAATGTGTGGAGGTAGGAGGGGTGGACAATAGTGAGGAAGTTGGAAGTATGGACAACGAAGCAAAGTGTGGCGGTCGGAGGTGTGGACAGTGTAGTCAGATGTGGAGGTTGGACATATTTTGGTTGAAGGTATTTAGTTATGGAGGCTGGAGGTGTGGACGTTGGGGCAAGGTGTGGACGGTAGAGTGAATAATGGAGGTGTGGATGATGCAGTGAATGGTGGAGGATGGCGGTGTGGACAATGGAAGGAGAGTTGGAGGTTGGATGTGTGGCCAGTGGAGCAATGGATGGAGATTGGAGGTATTTTAATTGGAGTTGTGGACGGTGGAGCTAGGGGTATGGATTGTGGAGTGACGAGTGGAGGTTGGAGGTATATTGGTTGGAGGTATGGACAAACATGGCCAGCACTGAGTAAAGAGGAAAAGGTGGAGATGTGAATGGTGGAACTAGGGGTGGAGTTTGGAGGCATTTTGGTTGCAAATGTTGACGGAGGAGCTAGGGATGGAGATTGTAGGTATTTTGGTTGGAAGTATGGACAAACATGACCAGTACTCAATAAAGGTGTGAAGGTGGAGGGAGGGATGGGGGTTGGAGGTGTGAATGGTGGAGCAAGGAATGGAGGTTGACAGTGTGGCTGGTGAAGCGAGGTATGTGGAAGATGGCAGCGTAGTCAGTGGAGATGTGGATGTAGAGTTTGGCAGTCTGTAGGTTGGAAGTGTGGACTGTGGAGCGAGGGATGGAGGTTGTAAGTTTGAACGGTGGTGTTAAGGTTGCAGGTTGGAGGTATGAATAAACATGGCCAGTATTCAGTGAAGAAGTGAAGGTGGAGGTGTGAATGGTGGAGTCATGGATGGAGGTTTCTGATGTGGTTGGTGGAACAAGGTATGTGTAGGTTGGTGGTGTGGACTCTAGAGTGAGGAGTGTAAGTTGGAGGTGTGGATGGTAGAGCAAGGGATGGAGGTTGGCAGTGTGGATGGTGAAGCAAGGTTTGTGGAGGTTGGCAATGTAGATAGTGGAGTAAGTTGTGGACTTTGATGGTGTTGATGGTGGAGCTAGGGGTGAAGTTTGGAGGTGTTTTGGTTGACTATGTAAACAGTGGAGCTAGGGGTGTGGACAGTGGAGCTAGGGTTGGAGGTGTGGACGGTTGAGTTGGAGTGGAGGTATTTTGGTTTGAGGTAAGGACGCTGAGCTAGGGGTAGAAGTTTTAGGTATTTTGGTTGGAGATGTGGATGGTGAAGCTAGGAGTAGAGGTTTTGGGTATTTTATTGGAGGTGTCAATGGAGCCAGGGGTGGAGGTTTTAGGTATTTTGGTGTGAGATCTGGACGGTGGTGTTTTGTTTGCGGTAAGGATGCTGGAGCTTCTTGTTGCCTTATAGAAGCCTCTGGATCCTGTCTTAATAGTTGATGTGGACCATAGAGGGACTTATTGCAATAATGATGTTATATATATGTGGAGGAGTTGGAGAGGTGTTGTAGTTAGATAGTGGTTTAAAGTCATAGTGGAAAGGTTAGCTAGATGTTGGACTACCCACTCTCTGATAAGAGCGGAGAAATATACCAACGAAATGGTTATGGTCTATTGTTTTAATGAATATTGGGGAGGGAGGAGGGAGCGGAGGATTGGGGTTTATTGTGGGAAAGTGGAATCTTCTAAATACGGGGAGCAGCATTTGCAGCGCCCCAGAGTCCTGGTCGTTGCAGTACTGTGGCTCCGCCACTATGGGGAGCTATGGTACGTCTGATTGCACTAAAGGAGTTTCTCTGATCAGGTAACACCTCACTACACTTCACACTCCGGCCACCAGGGGGGGTGGTCCTATCTAGTAGGCCACTCCTCACACTCTGGTAAAACTGGGGGTTGGACAGGAAGACAGGGAGAAGTAGCTGGGAAGAGCTAGTGAGAGGACCTGTCAGGGATGGGATCCTGACAGACTCCTCAGAGCAGAACTAACCAGTGCACAACGGGAATACAGTAAAGAGGAATTGGGACCAGAAGGAGTCGTGCTATTAGACCGAGGCAACATCCTTCTGAGGCGCAAACAGTCGGTGGCCGGAACGCCGAGCAAGTAAGAGACTTTAAGTACTACTGCAAACCACGGCCGGACAGCCAATTACAGGTTGGCTGTCTCACTTAACACCTAAGCAGACAACGGAGGCAGCTGTGGGAGAGGGGCGACTCTAGGGTCCCGGAAGAACTCCAGGCCTACCCCGTCATACGGGTGCGTCCTACCATATCACCTGGAGGACGGAGAGAACGAACATCAGAGATAGACAGAACCAGTTGTGAGGACTTTCCCGGGAGCTCAGCAGGGAAGGACTACAACACCCAGCGCTAGAAGGTAGACACTGATTCCCACCTGTAAAGAGAACTCCTGATGTGTCTTTAGACCGGCCGGTCTCTGACAGCCCTGGTAACAGCGCTCTGGACTGAGGACTTTAAAACCTTCAGTAAAGAGGTAAAGAGACTGCAACTTGGTGTCCTCGTTATTTACTGCACCGCACCACCATCTACATCCGTCACATCATTCACGGTGCGCCCCTCGGCAGGGTCACGGATCGGGCCTAGCGACCGTGACAACCCCAGAGTAGAGACTCAGAGGCCCGGTACCGGGTACCCCTCGGCCCTGCGTTAGTGGGGACGCTACAATTTGGCGTCACGAACAGGATCTACTTAAGCCTGAAGAATCAGGTCATGTGTGCCTTGGAACTGTGATTTATTGTGCTTGGACTGTGTACTGCCATTTACCGCCAAAATTCGCCATTGCCGCGCACGGAGGGAGGAGCCTTAGCTTCGTGGGCGGAACCGGCCAAAAGAAGCGCAGAACGGAAAGCGCAGTAAGGCGCCAATCCCGGAAGAGGAACTCCGACCTCCAGCAGGTTAGTGGGAGGAAGGGACAGCCATGTCCGAGTCGGGAGGAGAGGAGGTGGCGGCCGCAGCCGCGGACGCAGGGGCAGCTCCGGTCCCCGCAGCGAGTGAAGCTGCGGCCCTAATACCACCACCGGTTGCCGCAGAACCCACTGTCCCCCTCAGCCAGTCGGACACTGCCGCTAACACAAAAGCCATAATGCCCTTCTCCATGCCGTACCTGCCCGGAGCGGCCTGGCTCCCACGATACTCTGGGGAGTCGCATACATTCACTGACTTTAAGGAAGGGCTCTGCAGCCTGCTCGAGTTCTATCCCCTGACAGAGCCTCAGAAGGTTCATATGATAACCGGCCAACTCTTTGGGGCGGCTCTGAGAGAATTGAAGTCCTGGCCCGCCGAGGATAAGGGAACTGCACAACAGATTTTTGCAAAGCTTAAAGCCACCTTCGATACTCGCACTGCTACAGAAATTAAACTGACTTTCTATGGATGCAAACAAAGGCCGCAGGATAGCTTACGGGACTATGCCCTTAATCTCCAAGAGGCGATGCGGGCCATTAAGCAGAGTGACCCCGGCAGCATGCAAGATGAGGATAAACTTCTGAAGGAGCGGTTCATTGAGGGGCTCCTGTGCAGTCACCAGCGGGGCCAATTGCACTTCCTGGCCATGCAAAATCCAGACTTGACTTTTGCGCAATTCAAAGATAAGGCTATCCAGGCATTGCAGGAGCGACAGCCCAGCCGCGCAATACCACCCAGGCGCCCCGCTCTCACATACCACCAGGAGGTGGCATCGGATACCCCAGTTGCCGCGGAGGCCGACGCCCAGAGCTTCGAGGACGACTCCCCTGCAGGACTTCGCCTCCAGATGCAAGAGCTAACCAAGAGTGTTGCTGCCCTAGCCCGGACGGTGCAGTCCCTACAGGAGGCCCCCAAAGAAAAGATCCAGCTAGCCTCCGGACCAGAAGATGTCCCCTGGACGCGACAGAAGAGGACCCAACCGACCAGAGGCCGGGACAGAGATCGCTTCAATCAGGACGGACGACCCATCTGCCGCCGATGTCACCAGGTGGGCCACCTTGCAAGGTACTGTCCTTTAAACGAGCAACCCCTGGGGCAAAGGGCCGACCCCCAGGAGTAGGACGGTCAGGCCCGCAGCATTGGAGAACCAAGTATATTGGAGGACGACCAGTTCTCCCTGTAGTGATTGATGGAATCCCCTTGAACGCTTTGCTGGACACCGGTTCTCAGGTGACGACTATACCTTACGTGCTTTATAAACGGTATTGGGAGGACGCTGATATTACTCGTGGCCCTGACGATGATTTCACCATAATAGCCAGTAATGGTCAGCCATTGCCACAAGTGGGGTATAAGGAGGTCACCATCAAGGTGGGGTGGGTGGAATTGAAAGCCCAAGGGATTGTGATTGTTGATTTTGATCGTCGAGAATGTAATCCCATGATGACTCTTGGTACTAATGTTATAGAAAATTGTCTTGCAGAAGTTATTGTTTTGTTGCAACAGGTGGCAGAAACCGCTGGCCACAGCGAGCAACGTGCCCTGCAGAAGGAAATCAGAGCTCTGATGCAGAGACAGCAGGTAGAGCTGACTGGTGGTGAGATTGGTCGTGTCACTGTGAGTGATTTAAACCCCATCGCGATACCCCCCAGGAGTGAGATGTTAATATGGTGTCGGGCAGCCATAGGCCTCAGGGGTAAGGACTACCAGGCCTTGGTAGAACCCGTATATTCAGACAATAGGCCTACTGTTCTGACAGCCCGGGGGGTGGTCGACGTCCGCCAGGGGAGAGTGCCCGTACGTGTCCTCAATTGTGGGGAGGAAGAGGTTCACCTCACCAAGTATACCACGCTCGCCAAACTGTTCACTGTCAATAATAGTGTGATACAGACACCTGAACCCTTGGTCCCGTCAAACGTGGCGGAGAACAAAGGTTCTGCAGAGCACTCGAAAGACTGGTGTCGGGAATTGCATGTGGGCACTGACTCTACCCCATCCCATCAAAAACAGGGGGCCTACAGGGTGGTACACGAGTACGAGCAGGTATTCAGCAAACACCCCTTAGATTTTGGGCAGGTGAAAGGGATCCAACATCACATCCCCACGGGAGATCACCGACCCATAAAAGAGAGATATCGCCCTGTACCCCCAGCTCATTACCAGTGTGCCAAGGACATGTTGCGGGAAATGAAGGAGGCTGGGGTGGTGAGAGACAGCTGTAGCCCCTGGGCAGCTCCGTTAGTCCTTGTTAAAAAGAAAGATGGTACAATGAGGATGTGTGTTGATTACAGGCAGTTGAATCGCATTACACATAAGGACGCATACCCACTGCCCAGGATAGAGGAGTCTCTGGCTGCCTTAAAATCTGCTAACTACTTCTCTACCTTAGATCTCACCAGTGGGTACTGGCAGGTTCCTGTAGCGGAGGCGGACAAAGAGAAGACGGCCTTCACGACACCAATGGGTCTCTGTGAGTTCAACTACATGCCCTTCGGATTGTGCAATGCTCCCGGGACGTTCCAGAGGATGATGGAGTGCTGCCTAGGACACATGAACTTTGAAACTGTGCTGCTGTATTTGGATGATGTCATTGTCTTCTCTAAGACCTACGAAGACCATCTGAAGCACCTGGCCGAGGTGTTTGAAGCCCTGTCCAACTTCGGCTTGAAGGTGAAACCGTCCAAGTGTCATCTGCTGAAACCTAAAGTGCAGTACCTGGGCCATGTGGTGAGCGCTGAAGGAGTGGCCCCAGACCCCGACAAGGTCACAGTGATCAAGGACTGGCCAAAGCCCAGTGACCTCCACGAAGTCCGGCAGTTCCTCGGGCTGGTAGGCTATTACCGAAGGTTCATCAAGGACTTCACCAAGAAGGCCGCACCCTTGCAAAACCTGTTGGTGGGCCAACCAAAGAAGACCAAGGGGAGGAACACCCCCTTTGATTGGAACAAGGAGCTGGAGGAATCCTTCACCTGTTTGAAGTCGGCACTGACGGGAGAAGAGGTACTGGCTTACCCCGAATACGACCAACCGTTTGTGCTGTACACAGATGCCAGCAATGTGGGATTAGGAGCCGTGCTGTCTCAGGTCCAGAAAGGCAAGGAAAGGGTGATCGCTTATGCCAGCAGGAAACTCCGTCCCACGGAAAGGAACCCTGACAACTACAGTTCCTTTAAGCTGGAATTCCTTGCCATTGTCTGGGCAGTGACAGAGAGGTTCAAACACTACCTGGCCTCTGCGAAATTCACCATCTTCACGGACAACAATCCGCTAACGCATCTGGATACTGCCAAACTCGGGGCTTTGGAACAGCGATGGATGGCCCGGCTGTCCAACTACGATTACACCATCAAGTACCGGGCAGGACACGAGAATGCCAATGCCGATGCCTTGTCCCGAATGCCCAATTTGCCAGAAGCGGGAGAAGACCCGGAGGCACTTGAAGAGGTGGAGCTGCCTGCATTCCATCGCCCCAAAGCCACTCAGAGCTCTCATCATGTGAAGAACAGGCACAAGAACCAACCGGATGACACGCTGAATCCCCTGCCCCATCACGGGTGGGCGGAAACCCAGGATGGTGATCCCGCGGTCCGTCGGGTGAAAGAGCTCTTGACGCAGGCAGGGTCGCACCCTGGCCCAGATGACCCACAAGAGACCCAACAGCTGTGGAAGGGGAGAAGCAAACTGTTTATCCATGATGGCAAGTTGTGCAGGAGGAGCATCGACCCACGTACTCATGAATTGGTGTGGCAGATAGTGGTGCCAAGGCGAGATGCGCCCATGGTTCTGGGAGCCTACCATGATGGAGCCGGACACTTCGGATGGAGGAAGCTGGAAAGGCTCCTCCGAGGGAGGTTCTATTGGATTGGCATGAAGAGAACCATTGAGAAGTGGTGTCGGGAGTGTGGTCCATGTAGTCTGCGCAGGAAGGACCGTGACAGTCAACGGGCTCTCCTGCGGCCTATCATCACCAAACGGCCGCTCGAACTGGTCGCGCTGGATCATGTGAAGCTGACACCTAGCCGGTCAGGCTATATCTACGCCCTTACCATCGTGGACCACTACTCCAGGTTTTTGGTGGTTGTACTTGTCAAGGATCTAACGGCCAGGACTGCCGCCAGGGCCTTTCAGCAGCACTTTTGTAGGCCCCATGGCTACCCAGAGAAGGTACTGACTGATCAGGGACCTGCATTCGAAGCGGAAGTGTTCCAAGAATTCTGTCAACTGTACGGGTGTAAGAAGATCAGAACCACACCGTACCATCCTCAAACCAACGGGATGTGTGAGAAGATGAACCAAGTGGTAATCGATTTATTGAAGACCTTGCCTGTGGAGGAACGGAACCTGTGGCCAATAAAGTTGCCTGACTTGGTGGATATATACAACCACATCCCAGTAAGTTCCACCAACTGTACTCCAGCGTACCTGATGCAAGGAAGATCTAGTCGGTTACCCGTTGATTTGGACATGGGGGTCCTAGTACCCGAAGATACCTCGCCGGATGCAGATTGGGATGCAGAAAGGCAGCGAAGGTACCGCGAGGTACAGGAGTGTGTAGAAAGAAGTCTCGCCCAGGCTAGGCAAAAACAAGAAAGGGACTACAACCAACACGCTCCTGCAATTCCCCTGTCCCCTGGTGAACAAGTACTTAAACGAAAGAGGAGATTACACAAGCTCGATGACCAATGGGAAGCGGAACCGTATACCATCCTGCCATCCAACTTCGATAACACGAAGGTCTGTCTCATCAGCAAGGACAGAGGGGAGACTTCGACAGCGGTATCCAGGGATCACCTTAAGGTCTGCCCCGATAAGTTGAGAGAGAGGGACATGACCCCGGAAATCTCCCCGCCAGCGGAAAAGGAGAAGATGATCCATACCGTCCTTGGTGACTTTCCCCAGTCCTGGACTCAGATAAATCAAGCCATCGTGGTACCTGTTCTAATGTTTCAACAGCCGTACCCACCAGAAACAATGGTGGTACCAGATCATCCGGTCCCGCAACCTCAACAAGCCTTACCTGAAGATGCCATGCCGACCGTTGAACCGGCAAATCCTCCCTCTGCTGTCAGTGAACCTGCTGTACCCACTGTTGATAGCAGCAGCTCTGAGAGCCCCAACCTGCCAGTGCTACCCAGACTCACTAGAAGTGTAGCTAGAAGACAGTGCACTACACCAGCGGTAGCAAGCATAGCGGGCCCTGTTAGGCCAATAGCAACCCCTGCGCTGCGAAGGTCCACACGCAGCACTCAAAATCAAACTCCCCTCCGCTACAAAACTTGAAGGTATTAATAAGGGCTGCTATTCAGTTGAAATTGTTTGTGTGCATATCTTTTGTTACAGGTTTTAAAATGGACAATAGAGTAATGGACGGTGAATTGCTCAAAAACTTTCAAAAAGGGGGACCCCTTTGTTTACCCGGGGTCCCCGCTGTTTCAACCACTGAACTGAGAGTCATAAACTGTGCATGACCTAATTTTCGCAACGTTCAAGAGTTCTCACCTCCCATAAAGGGAAGCACTGTTATGTTTAATTGTTTATGCTATTTCAAAATTTTGTGTGTTCCCTGTTAACATGTATTGTTGTTCTTGTTTTCCCAGTCCCGGAGTACTGGATTTAACCTAGTGAGTGCAGCGCCCCAGAGTCCTGGTCGTTGCAGTACTGTGGCTCCGCCACTATGGGGAGCTATGGTACGTCTGATTGCACTAAGGAGTTTCTCTGACCAGGTACACTCTCACTACACTTCACACTTCGGCCACCAGGGGGGGTGGTCCTATCTAGTAGGCCACTCCTCACACTCTGGTAAAACTGGGGGTTGGACAGGAAGACAGGGAGAGAAGTAACTGGGAAGAGCTAGTGAGAGAACCTGTCAGGGATGGGATCCTGACAGACTCCTCAGAGCAGAACTAACCAGTGCACAACGGGAATACAGTAAAGAGGAATTGGGACCAGAAGGAGTCGTGCTGTTAGACCGAGGCACAAACAGTCGGTGGCCGGAACGCCGAGCAAGTAAGAGACTTTAAGTACTACTGCAAACCACGGCAGGACAGCCAATTACAGGTTGGCTGTCTCACTTAACACCTAAGCAGACAACGGAGGCAGCTGTGGGAGAGGGGCGACTCTAGGGTCCCGGAAGAACTCCAGGCCTACCCCGTCATACGGGTGCGTCCTACCATATCACCTGGAGGACGGAGAGAACGAACATCAGAGATAGACAGAACCAGTTGTGAGGACTTTCCCGGGAGCTCAGCAGGGAAGGACTACAACACCCAGCGCTAGAAGGTAGACACTGATTCCCACCTGTAAAGAGAACTCCTGATGTGTCTTTAGACCGGCCGGTCTCTGACAGCCCTGGTAACAGCGCTCTGGACTGAGGACTTTAAAACCTTCAGTAAAGAGGTAAAGAGACTGCAACTTGGTGTCCTCGTTATTTACTGCACCGCACCACCATCTACATCCGTCACATCATTCACGGTGCGCCCCTCGGCAGGGTCACGGATCGGGCCTAGCGACCGTGACAACCCTAGAGTAGAGACTCAGAGGCCCGGTACCGGGTACCCCTCGGCCCTGCGGCAGTGGGGGCGCTACACATTCTTTTTTAAGGGGTCAGGAATTTACATACACGAGGCTATATGATGGTGATAAAATTAAAGTCCTTAGTTGGAATATAAGAGGGCTGTCGGAGGGGACTCGAAGAACGGCGATTATGGAATATGTTAGAAAACGAAGTCCGGATGTCATTTGTCTTCAAGAGATGCATCTACTTGGGGAAAAGGTGGAAGTGTTGAAGAGGAGGTGGATTGGGAAGACATATCACTCTACTTATTCTTCTTATGCTAGGGGGGGGTTCGATTTTCATAGGAGAATCAACACACTTTGAAGAAATCGAGAGTCATGTGGATAGGGATGGGCAGTATGTTTTGATACTTTGCAAAATTTATGGGCAACCATTGTGTATAGTGGCTGTGTATATCCCACCCCCATATTTTGGGAAAAAGGTCCAAGAGATATTTGAATTATATAAACGGAGTATGGGATTACCATTGTTAATTATTGGGGACTTCAATAACGTGGTGGATGAAGGGTGGGATAGGCACAAGCAAGGAATGAGCACAGGCACTACAAATGTGTCGTTATTTGGGAACTATATGAAAGAATTGGAGATGGTGGATCCCTGGAGAGTGAGGAATGAGAATGAAGTTTGTTAGTCCTGCTACTCGGCGACACATGGGTCTCTCTCCAGGATTGACCCAGCATTGGGTAATGATCTAATGACTCACATGGTCTGTGGGGTAGAATACCTCCCGAGAGTGATTTCTGATCACAAGCCTATAGATTTGTTAATTAGACGGACAGGAGGGATGACTGGACGGGGAGTTGGGTGGAAGCTGCACCCGTTATGGCTTGAACATATTAATATGGACAACTTTAAGAGGGAGGTTAAAGAATATTGGCAGCTTAACGAGGATAGTGCTGATAAGCGGTTACTTTGGAACGCAATGAAAGCTTTTTTTGAGGGGCATTCTTTTTAGGGAGATTTGTAAATGTAAATTCAAAACTAGGCTAGAAGATAGGGAAGTCATAGAGACACTAGAAAGGGCGGCAGAAAGGGACATGGTGTCAAACCCATGAGTGGAAAATCAATGTAGGTTTAGGGGAGCCCAGTTAGCGGTCAATAATCTATATATGAAGAAAGCGGAGAGAAGATGAGCACTCCAGAAAATTCAGTTCTTTGATAAGGGGAAAGAGTGGGTCACTTATCGGTTGTGACGGCAGCACAGAAGGACTCGTAATATGTATACAAACTAAGGATGGATGAGGGAACTTAGATAGTGGACATAGAGGATATTCTGCGGGAGTTTAGCAGGGTCTATGAACAATTGTATGCATCTGGACTAAGGGCCACATTAGGGGATATTGAAGGTTTCCTTGGAGCGGCAGGACTTCCCAGGATTAAGGATTGTGATAGAAGGAGGTTGGAAGAACCTATAACGGAAGAAGAGATTAAGCCGGTTAGCCGATGGACTCCCGGTTGAGATATATAAAAACTTGATGGATGTATCAGTGGCTAAATTAAAGGTAGTCTTTTGAGAGGCGTTAAAGGAGGGGGAGCTGCCGACGTCCATGAGAGAGGCAATAGTGGTGGTTATTCCGAAAAGAAGGTAAGGACCCAGAGTTGGCAGAATCTTATAGGCCCAGTTGCTGACGGCAGATGTTAAGATATTGGCCAAGGTAGAGGCTAACCGCTTGGCGAGTGTGGTCCAGGACCTGGTCCATCCTGATCAATTCAGTTTTATGCCCAATAAGTCTACAGCAATAAATTTGTGTAGACTATTCTTGAACATGCAGCTGCCGTTGGATAACGAGGTTGTAAGGTTGTGGTATCGCTGGATGTGCGTAAAGCGTTTGACAGTGTTGAATGGTGTTATCTTTGGGACGTATTAAGAGGTTTTGGATTTGGGCTAACCTCTATTTCATGAGTGTGACTATTATATACATCCCCGACTGCTAGGGTTAGAGTTAGTGGACAATTATCAAGAAGTTTTAATCTTCATAGGGGGACTAGGCAGGGGTGCCCACTGTCTCCGCTGCTTTTTGCATTGGCAGTGGAGCCCCTGACGAAGAAAATTAGAAATGCAGTCTCAGGGGGTTTAGGTACAGTATGGCCTGGTAGAAGAAAAAATAGCCCTGTATGCAGATAACGTGTTACTTTTCTTGGAGGACTCTGGGGAGTTATTGTTGGGAGCGATGAATATCCTTAGGACGTTTGGGAATGTGTCAGGCCTTGTGTGATGGTGTGATATGCTATGTGGGTATCATTTTGTGTATATTTCTATTTTACTTATTTTCATGGTGTTGAGTTGTTATTTGCCATCTGATATTCTCCCCACAGTTCTGTATTGTTATCTCTCCACAGGGTTAGTGAGTAATGTTGTTTGCTAATATGCTAATGACATGTTGACCTAGCTTGTTGAAACAATGAGCCCCTGCGACCCACCCCCCTAACCTGTGAATGGGGAGGTGAGACACAGATCAGTCTTGTTTGGAACTGTGAAGTGAACACAGCACATCTGAGAGAGAAAGAAGGGAATATGGACTGTTATCCTCTGTGCTGGATTGTTGGGCTTTTATCCTGTAACTGAACTGCATTTGTGTTCTGGAATATTTGTATCCTTTGTGTGGTGGATCGTATATGGACCTTTCGCACTTTTGCCTAAATAAAGGTCTTGGGATTGTTCACTCTTCGCTGGCTCTGTTGATTGTGTGGTACCGGAGAAGGAACCTGTGACAACTGGTGGCAAGCAGCGGGATCAACAGAGCGTAACCTAATGGAGAACCACATACAGAGTGAGTACAGAAATTGGACTGTATCCAGTTTGCAGGAGAGAGCCAGAGACCAGGGCCTGAACTACCAGGGACTGACTAAAGAGGCCTTAATTGACCTACTGGTGGGTGCCAGCCCGGCCACTTCCTCCCATATGTCTGAAGGACAAGCACTGGAGACGAGGACCCCCACCCCAAAAAGCCAGTGGGTGGTGTGGTACGAAGAAGAGATGGCGGTTCTGGGCCCAGGCGTCTCTTAGGAGTACAAGGAGGAGGCTGCCCGCCGGGCACAGCGGAGACAAGAAGCAATGGAGCTTGAAAGAGGGAGTAACACAATGTGGAATGTATACCCAACGATCCGGGAACCTGTACAGATCACCCAAAGTTTAAGCTTCCGGAGATGTGGAGGGGTTCTTCAAGGACTTTGAGCAGCAGTGTGATGTGATGGAGGTGCCCCACTCTGGCTGGATGCGTTTGTTAGTGGGACTCCTGAACGGTAGCCTGGCAGAGGCTTACCGAACCATTGACTCCCAGCGGAACTGGGATTATAACATTGTAAAGCAGACTATCCTGGATTACCATGCTATCACCCCAGACTCACATAGGGCCAAGTTCCGAGACCTCCCATGCACTACGGGGGGATCGTTTAGGATGTATGCACATAAGATGTCCCAGGCATGTTGGAGATGGCTGGAAGCAGAAAATGCCTTTACTGTGGAAGATGTTATACAGGCGTTCCTTATAGAACAATTTCTTGCCAAGTGTCCCGCAGAGGTACGGGAATGGGTCCGGGAGCGCACGCTGTGCACCGTGGATAGAGCTGCAGCCCTGGCCGATGAAGCCCTTACTATCCAACCGCAATGGAGGAGGCTTCTGGACAATGAACCACGGCCTTCTCCCGCGCCCCAGCCCCCTCCGATTATATCTGCCCCTCCACCCAGCCGCAGGCCGATGACATTCACAGCTCACAATCCTGGGCCCCAACAGTTCCGACCATGACCTGGGGGTATCACAGAGAGGAGATGTTACGGGTGTGGGCAACCTGGACATTTGCAGTCTGGCTGTCCTTCAAGGATTCAGAGGGAGCCCCATGCAGCCCCACCTCGTCCAGTGCATCTTGTGCACTCCATCCCACCTGAGGAAGAGCTACCACCACCCCCATCAGAGTGGACCACCGACCACGGCACCATATATACCCCTCCTGGACTGCGCAGACTCCGGCCTTTGTCCATCAGAAATACACAGCAACGGCATTGCCACCTGCAGGATGTCTTAATTGATGGATACAAAGTGTCGGGATTTAGAGACATGGGGGCATTCCTGACTATCGCTGACCCCCGTGTGGTTCGACCCCAGGCAATTCACCAGGGCCCGGGAATTCCCATTGTCCTGGCGGGGGGTGTCCGCAAATATATACAGAGAGCTTTGGTACGTTTGGATTTCGGTTTTGGAGAAAAACTGTGTTGGATTGGCATTATGGGGGGACTTCCTGCAGATATCCTCCTTGGAAATGACATTGGGGAGTTGCAAAGTCATTTTGTGGGAGCAGAAGGTCCGTGGGCCTCTCCTTCTTCTGAAAGAATAATTGGAGGGAGATATCGCAGATACCGTAACACCCATCATTCCCTACATTCTAGAGTTCAGAGACTGTCTCGCCCAGCTAGCTACCTTGGCTAATGAACATCAGCGAACGGCCCAGTCCAGTCAAAAAGCCTGGTATGACCATAAAGCCAGGACCTGGGAATTTATGGACAAGTGCTCATGATTATTGCAACCCCTGCCACTGTACAAGGAACTATAAACAGTGGAACAAAGTGGACTAAAGTGGGCAGGCCAGAGGTCTGTATAGACCTAATGGTGTGCTCACTTATTTTGAGGGGGGAGAGGTTGTGATGGTGTGATATGTTATGTGGGTATCATTTTTGTGCATATTTCTATTTTACTTATTTTCATGGTGTTGAGTTGTTATTTGCCATCTGATATTCTCCCCACAGTTCTGTATTGTTATCTCTCCACAGGGTCAGTGAGTAATGTTGTTTGCTAATATGCTAATGACATGTTGACCTAGCTTGTTGAAATAATGAGCCCCTGCGACCCACCCCCCTAACCTGTGAATGGGGAGGTGAGACACAGATCAGTAGGGTTGAGCGACTTTTACTTTTTCAGGATCGAGTCGGGTTTCGCAAAACCCGACTTTGTCAAAAGTCGGGTCGGGTGAAATCGGCCGATCATTGCGAAAAGTCGGGGGCCGACTGAAACACGAAACCCATTGCAAGTCAATGGGGAATAAAAGTCGGCAGTGAGTGGAGGACAGGAAAACACCTACAGAGCCCATTTTAATGTCAAAAACATCAATTATTGTTACTTAAGCTTGTCAATCTTAATTAACCTTATAATAATAGTTAGGTTTTGAAAATTGGGGGTCATATGGTTAAAGTTGTGGGGGGGGGGGGGAGGGCTGGCTCAATTTTTTCTTGGGCCCAGGAAATGTGGAATACGTCACGGCGGTGGAGCAGGGAGAGGTAAGTATTTCAACTTTGCAAGTGCTGTGATCCAGAGCAAGCAGGGGGGCCCACTCGTTCGCATTGGCACTGGCACAGGGCCCCTCAAAGTACGGCGTTGTGTTTGACGGCGGGGGCTCCTCCCACCGGCAGTGACACTTTTGCGTACTATGACGGGCCCTGTGACAGTGATGTCGCCAACGAGTATGCCCCCCCACCTGATGAAGGAACCTGCACTTTCATATGCACCTTCCTCTTTGTCCCCGTGTAAGGTGGTATAGTATGCGGGAAGGGGGACCTGACTTTCAGCAGGGTCAGATTCTGGCTGTGTAGAGTGCAAGGGGAATGTAGTGGTCTGGGTCAATGTACCAGCAGACCCATCAAGCAGTGGCTGGGTAATAGGCAGGATGAGGAGGAAACACAGATATAGGCCCAAAATAAAAAAGGAGGCTAAAAGCAGAAAAAAATTGGTAACAGGAGTAAACAGGCAGCATTGCTTTGTTCAGTGGAGGACAACAACAAGCAGCAGCAGACACTGTTAGTAGGGCCCAACCAAACTAGAAGGGCAAATACAGTTTCAAATTCTAAATACAGGCCGAAAGCCTGTAGATTGAAACTCAGCTTTGTTTCTTTGAGGAAACCAAGAGGCAGCAGCAGACGTCACTAGGCCCAAACCAAGAACCAGGCCAAATGCAGTTTCATATTGTTGATAGAGGCCGAAAGCCTGTAGATTCAAACTCAGCTTTGTTTAGTAGAGGTGGAGTGGGCGCACCCACCTGTCCAGGCAAACGGCACTTGCACGGGTGCTTGCGCCAAGTGGTGACCACGGTCCTGTGGGGGGAGTCAGCCCATTTAGGAAGGTATAAAAATGGCCTATGGTGGACATTCAGCAGCTGCAAATGGAGGAATTGGCAAAGTCAGTAAGAGGAGGGCAAAAGCGAGTCATTTATCACCCAAGCTACGTGTCAGCAGGGGAAGGTGGCGCAAAATAATTGGCAATCCATGATTGGTTCATTTTAATGAAGGTTAGATCATCTACATTTTGGGTAGCCAGACGTGTCCTTTTTTCAGTCAGTATTGAACCAGCAGCACTGAAGACTCTTTCTGAAAGCACACTGGCAGCAGGGCAAGCGAGCTCCTGTAATGCATATTCTGCCAATTCGGGCCAGGTGTCTAGTTTAGATGGCCAGTAATCAAAGGGGAATGACCTGTGAGGGAGAACATCGATAAGGGATGAAAAATAGTTTGTAACCATACTGGACAAATGCTGTCTCCTGTCACTTTGAATAGATGCAGCAGTCCCTGTTGTGTCAGCGGTCATTGAAAAATCACTCCACAACCTTGTCAGAAAACCCCTCTGTTCAACGCCACTTCGGATTTCGGCACCTCTAGCACCTCTGTCATGTTGCCCCCTACGGCAAGTGTGAGGACCATCACCGCCTCTGTGTGCTGGGAATGCCTGAACCAAACGGTCTACAAGAGTTGCTTGTTTGGTAGCCAATATTTGCTCAAGGTTCTCATGTGGCATGATGTTTTGCATTTTCCCTTTATAGCGTGGATACAGGAGGCAGGCCAACCAGTAATCGTCATCGGTCATCATTTTGACAATGCAGGGGTCCCTTTTTAGAATACGCAAGGCATACTCAGCCATGTGGGCCAATGTTCCTGGTGTCAATTCACTGGTCCTGCTGGGTTGAGGAGCACTTTCTTGGAAATCCACATCACAAGTGTCCCGCAAGAAACCTGTACCTGACCTTGCAACGCCACCAGTTTCAAGTGGCCCCTGAGAAGCATCCTCCTCCCATACATAGTCATCCCCATCATCCTCCTCCTCATCCTCTTCGACCGCCACCTCGTCCTGGACAGTTCCCTGACCAGACAATGGCTGACTGTCATCAAGGATTCCCTCCTCCTCGGCTGCAGACGCCAGCTCCTTGATGTGCGTCAAACTTTGCATCAGCAGACGCATAAGTGGGATGCTCATGCTTATGATGGCGTCGTCTGCACTTGCCAGCTGTGTGCATTCCTCGAAACACTGAAGGACTTGACAGAGGTCTTGTAGCTTGGACCACTGCACACCAGACAACTCCATGTCTGCCATCCAACTGCCTGCCCGTGTATGCGTATCCTCCCACAAATACATGACAGCACGCCTGTTCACACAGCCTCTGAACCATGTGCAGTGTGGAGTTCCACCTTGTTGCAACGTCGATAATTAGGCGGTGCTGTGGAAGATTGAGCGATCGCTGATGGTTCAGCATACGGCTGGAGTGTACGGGCGACCGGCGGATGTGCGAGCAAAGTCTTCGCACCTTCAGGAGCAGGGCTGGTAACTCCGGATAATTTTTAACAAAGCACTGCACCACCAGGTTCAAAGTGTAAGCCAGGCAAGGTATATGTTTGAGTTGTGAAAGGGCTATGGCAGCCATAAAATTCCTTCCATTATCACTGACTACCTTGCCTGCCTCAAGATGTATACTGCCCAGCCATGACTGAGTTTCTTGCTGGAAGAACTCGGCCAGAACTTCCGCGGTGTGTCTGTTGTCACCCAAACACTTCATTTCAAACACGGCCTGCTGACGCTTCCCACTAGCTGTTCCGTAATGGGACACCTCGTGTGCAACACTGGCAGCTGCGGATGGAGTGGTCGTGCGACAGTGCTCTGTGGATGAGCTTTCGCTTCTGGAGGAGGAGGAGGAGGAGGTGGGGTGGCGAACTGTTATGGACCTGGTGGTTAGGAGCACCCGGAATGACCTGATGAGTAAACTAGAAATCGGAACAAGCTCTGGGAAAGTGGGAACTCTGCTGACCGCAAACCCTACTCCTATCACACACACTAGAAATAGCCGTGGAGCGTACCTAACTCTCCCTAGACGCCTCTTCACAGCCTAAGAGCTAACTACCCCTAAAGATAGAAATAGAAGCCTAACCTTGCCTCAGAGAATTTTCCCAAAGGTAAAGGCAGCCCCCCACAAATATTGACTGTGAGTTAAGAGGAGAGTCACAAACACAGGAATGAAACAGGTTTTAGCAAAGGAGGCCAGACTTTACTAAATAGTCAGAGGATAGAAAAGGAAACTATGCGGTCAGCACAAAAAACTACAAAAACCACACAGAGTATGCAAAAAGACCCCCACACCGACTCACGGTCTGGAGGTGCAACACTGCACCCCCAGAGCTTCCAGCTAGCAAGGAAATATCATGATAGCAAGCTGGACTAGAATTAGCAGTACTAAGAAATATATTCAGGCAGCAGTAACAACAAATGAACTAGCAGGGACTTAGCTTCTGCTGGAGTAGACAGGTCCTCAGAGAAGTCCAAGAGAGATCTGAACCAATACTGAAACATTGACAGCTGGCATGAAGTAATGATCTGAGTAGAGTTAAATAGGGAAGCCAGGATAACAATAAACAAGGGCAGCTGAGAAAGCAAACCTCAGAGACCAGCAGTTCGGCTCAAAACCACCAGAGGGAGTCCAAGAGCAGAACTAACCAAAGTACCATTCATGACCACAGGAGGGAGTCCGAGAAATGGAATTCACAACAGTACCCTCCCCTTGAGGAGGGGTCACCGAACCCTCACCAGGGCCCCCAGGCCGATCAGGACGAGCCAAATGAAAGGCACGAACCAAATCGGCAGCATGGACATCGGAGGCAACAACCCAGGAATTATCCTCCTGACCATAGCCCTTCCACTTAACCAGGTACTGAAGCTTCCGTCTCGAAATACGAGAATCCAAAATTTTTTCCACCACATACTCCAACTCCCCCTCAACCAACACCGGAGCAGGAGGATCAACGGAGGGAACCATAGGCGCCACATACCTCCGCAACAACGACCTATGGAACACATTATGGATGGCAAAGGAAGCTGGAAGGACCAAACGAAATGACACAGGGTTGAGAATTTCAGAAATCTTATAAGGACCAACGAAACGAGGCTTAAACTTAGGAGAAGAAACCTTCATAGGAACATAACGAGAAGATAACTAAACCAAATCCCCAACACGAAGTCGAGGACCAACACAACGACGGCGGTTAGCAAAACGCTGAGCCTTCTCCTGGGACAACGTCAGATTGTCCACTAGGTGAGTCCAAATTTGCTGCAATCTGTCCACCACAGAATCCACACCAGGACAGTCAGAAGGCTCAACCTGCCCTGCAGAAAAACGAGGATGAAATCCAGAATTGCAAAAAAAAGGCGAAAACAAAGTAGCCGAACTAGCCCGATTATTAAGGGCGAACTCAGCCAATGGCAAAAAGGTCACCCAATCATCCTGATCCGCAGAAACAAAGCATCTCAGATAGGTTTCCAAAGTCTGGTTGGTTCGTTCGGTTTGGCCATTTGTCTGAGGATGGAAAGCCGAAGAGAAAGACAAATCAATGCCCATCTTAGCACAAAAGGACCGCCAAAACCTAGAGACAAACTGGGACCCTCTGTCCGACACAATGTTCTCCGGAATGCCATGCAAAAAAACCACATGCTGAAAGAACAATGGCACCAAATCAGAGGAGGAAGGCAATTTAGGCAAGGGTACCAAATGGACCATCTTAGAAAAGCGATCACAAACCACCCAGATGACAGACATCCTTTGAGAGACAGGAAGATCTGAAATAAAATCCATGGAAACATGCGTCCAGGGCCTTTTCGGGACCGGCAAGGGCAAAAGCAACCCACTGGCACGAGAACAGCAGGGCTTGGCCCGAGCACAAATCCCACAAGACTGCACAAAAGAACGCACATCCCGTGACAAGGAAGGCCACCAAAAGGACCTAGCCACCAAATCCCTGGTACCAAAAATGCCAGGATGACCAGCCAACACTGAGCAATGAACCTCAGAAATAACTCTGCTAGTCCATCTATCAGGGACAAACAGTTTCTCCGCTGGACAACGGTCAGGTCTATCAGCCTGAAACTCCTGCAGCGCTCGCCGCAAATCAGGGGAGATGGCAGACAGAATTACCCCCTCTTTGAGAATACCAGCCGGCTCAGGGACTCCCGGAGAATCAGGCACAAAACTCCTAGAAAGGGCATCAGCCTTCACATTCCTAGAACCCGGAAGGTATGAGACCACAAAATCGAAACGGGAGAAAAACAGTGACCATCGAGCCTGTCTAGGATTCAACCGCTTGGCAGACTCAAGATAAGTCAAATTCTTGTGATCCGTCAAGACCACAACGCGGTGCTTGGCTCCCTCAAGCCAATGTCGCCACTCCTCGAATGCCCACTTCATAGCCAGCAGCTCCCGATTGCCAACATCATAATTACGCTCAGCAGGCGAAAACTTTCCAGAAAAGAAGGCACATGGCTTCATCACAGAGCCATCAGAACTTCTTTGAGACAAAACAGCCCCTGCTCCAATCTCAGAAGCATCAACCTCAACCTGAAAAGGGAGCGAAACATCTGGCTGAGGCAACACAGGGGCCGAAGAAAAACGACGTTTCAGCTCCTGAAAAGCCTCCACGGCCGCAGAGGACCAATTCACCACATCAGCACCTTTCTTTGTCAAATCAGTCAAAGGTTTAACCACACTAGAAAAATTAGCGATGAAGCGACGGTAAAAATTAGCAAAGCCCAGGAATTTCTGAAGACTCTTCACAGATGTAGGTTGGGTCCAATCATAAATGGCCTGAACTTTAACAGGATCCATCTCGATAGTAGAAGGGGAAAAAATGAAGCCCAAAAAGGAAACCTTCTGAACTCCGAAGAGACATTTAGACCCCTTCACAAACAAGGAATTAGCACGAAGGACCTGGAATACCATTCTGACCTGCTTCACATGAGACTCCCAATCATCTGAAAAGACCAAAATATCATCCAAATATACGATCATGAATCTATCCAGATACTTTCGGAAGATGTCATGCATAAAGGACTGAAACACAGATGGAGCGGTAGAAAGCCCGAATGGCATCACCAGGTACTCAAAATGGCCCTCGGGCGTATTAAATGCTGTTTTCCATTCATCGCCCTGTTTAATACGCACAAGGTTATACGCCCCTCGAAGATCTATCTTGGTGAACCAACTAGCCCCCTTAATCCAAGCAAACAAATCAGACAGCAGAGGCAAAGGGTACTGAAATTTGACTGTGATTTTATTGAGAAGGCGGTAGTCTATACAGGGTCTCAGAGAACCATCCTTCTTGGCCACAAAAAAGAACCCTTCTCCCAACGGTGATGAAGACGGGCGAATATACCCTTTCTCCAAGGACTCCTTTATATAACTCCGCATAGCGGCGTATTCTGGCACGGATAAATTGAAAAGTCGGCCCTTAGGAAACTTACTACCAGGGATCAAATTTATAGCACAATCACAATCCCTATGAGGGGGTAGGATACTGGATTTGGCTCATCAAATACATCCCGGTAATCCGACAGAAACTCAGGGACATCAGAAGGAGTGGATGAAGAAATTGACATCATCGGAACATCGCCATGTACCCCTTGACAACCCCAACTAGACACGGACATTGATTTCCAATCCAATACTGGATTATGAACCTGTAGCCATGGCAAACCCAAGACAACCACATCATGCAAATTATGCAACACCAAAAAGCAAATATCTTCCTGATGTGCAGGAGCCATGCACATGGTCAACTGAGTCCAGTACTGAGGTTTATTCCTGGCCAAAGGCGTAGCATCAATTCCCCTCAATGGAATAGGATACTGCAAAGGCTCCAGGAAAAAACCACAACGCCTGGCAAACTCCAAGTCCATCAAATTCAGGGCAGCGCCCGTATCCACAAATGCCATAACCGAGTAGGACGACAGAGAGCAAATCAAAGTAACAGACAAAAGAAATTTAGGCTGTACAGTAGCAATGGTGACAGACCTAGCGAACTGCTTAGTGCGCTTAGGACAACCAGAAATAGCATGAGTAGGGTCACCACAGTAAAAACACAGCCGATTCTGACGTCTGTGTTCTTGCCGTTCAATTCTGGTCCAAGTTCTATCACATTGCATAAGCTCAGGCCTCTGCTCAGAGGACACCGCCAAATGGTGCACAACTTTGCGCTCGCGCAAACGCCAATCAATTTGAATGGCCAAGGACATTGATTCATTCAGACCAGCAGGCGTGGGGAATCCCACCATAACATCCTTAAGGGCTTCAGAAAGACCCTTTCTAAAAATTGCTGCCAGGGCACACTCATTCCATTGCGTAACCACAGACCACTTTCTAAACTTCTGACAATATACCTCCGCTTCATCCTGCCCCTGACACAAAGCCAGCAAGGTTTTCTCTGCCTGATCCACTGAATTCGGTTCGTCATAAAGCAATCCAAGCGCCAGAAACACCGGATTACTCACCGGTAATGCTCTTTTATAGAGCCACGACAGCACCCACTTGAGAGAGGGGATCCGCCCCTAGGAACAGGAAACCCTATGGAGAGATAAAAGGGGCGGTCCCCCTCGCTCCCACAGTTGGGTTACAGAGATTGCGAGGAACCGCCCACCAGATTTAGTAGGCAATTTGATATCAGCTTTTATCATTAGTTAACTTAGTATGGCTAACTACAAGAACCAAAAAACACCCTTAATCGTGCTTTTATAAAAATAACTTAATAGGGTGGGAAGTAAAGGGGTGCTGTCGTGACTCTATAAAAGAGCATTACCGGTGAGTAATCCAGTGTTTTCTCTTCGCCACGACAGCACCCACTTGAGAGACTTTCAGAGATAGTCATTTGGGAGGGATCACAGTGTTAAGAACTGATCTACCAAAAGACAGGTCAGATGAAGAAGATAAATCCAATCTATAGTGATTATAGAATGTAGTGGGAGAAGCCCAAGTTGCGGCCTTACATATCAGTTCTATTGGAACTTCTGCTCGCTCGGCCCAGGATGATGCTATCGCCCGAGTGGAGTGTGCTTTTACAGTCTCAGGCGGGTTCTCCCCTTTGGATGAATAGGCCAGACATATTGCATCCCGAATCCACCGAGATAAGGTACCCTTCGTGATTCCATCTCCTTTCCTATGGCCCTGGAAGGAAATAAAGAGAGCCCTGCTCTTCCTCCAGGCGCTAGTTCTATCTAAATAGGCTAATATGGCTCTCCTCACATCTAATGTGTGGTATTTTTGTTCTTCCTGATTCGTAGGGTTATCATAGAAGGAGGGAAGAAAAATTTCTTGTGATCTATGAAATTTAGTGCATACTTTGGGTAAGTAGGAAGGGTCTGTTTTAAGGACAATTCTGTCTGGAAATATAGACATAAACGGTGGATCTATCGATAATGCCTGTATGTCGCTTACTCTTCTAGCTGATACCAAAGCAACAAGAAGAGCTGTCTTGATGGAAACATGTTTTATGTGAGCTGAATGTAGTGGCTCAAAGGGGTGGTCTGTTAGAGCTTCAAGGACTAAATTAACATCCCAAGGTGGTACATGGGGAATTTGGACTGTCTCTGACCTTTGGCAAGCTGCGATAAACCTGGCTACCCACTTGTTACCTGCAATATCATGACCATATAAAGCACCAAGCGCAGAAATGTGTACTTTTAAGGTACTGACTGCCAGACCTAAATCGCGCCCTTTTTGAAGAAATTCTAGGACCATAGGGATCTGAATCTCGTTTGATAGTGCTGTTGGGTAGAGGTTTAAGAATTTTTTCCACACTCTCACATAAATGGATGTGGTAGATTTTTTCCTACTTAGTAGCAGAGTGTCAATTACTTTGTTAGAAAATCCTCTCATTTTCAGCAGCCGCCTCTCAAATGCCAGGCAGTCAACCGCAGACCCTTCACCTGAGGGTGGTTGAAGGGGTCTTGGGAGAGCAGATCCTGATCCTCCGGAAGGATCCACGGGTCTGAAATTGACATAATTCTCAGCCAGGAGAACCATGGCCTCTTGGGCCAAAACGGAGCTATTAAGATCACGTTTGCTCTGTCCTCCCTTATCTTCCTGATCACCGTTGGAAGAAGTATTAGTGGGGGAAAGGCATATGCTTTCTGGAATGTCCATGGGACTTGCAGAGCATCGAAGATATCTGGATTGTCGGATCGGAACAATGAAGCGAACCTTTTGACTTGTCTGTTGTGTCTCGTCGCAAAAAGGTCTATCTCGGGAGTACCCCATTTTTTGATTATCATTAAAAAGATACGACGGCTGAGAACCCACTCTCCTTGGCGGAGAGTGTGGCGGCTGAGGAAATCCGCTTTTGGATTGTCAACTCCTCTTACATGCAGTGCTGATAAGGATAGGAGGTGCTCCTCTGCTATGGATAGAATGTCGGCGGCTATAGACATGAGAGCTTCTGATCTTGTTCCCCCTTGGTGGTTTATGTATGCCACTGCTGTCATGTTGTCTGAAAAGATTCTTGTATGCGTTCCGTGTAACTGCGGAAGAAATTTACATATGGCATGATAGATAGCCTTCAGTTCTTTTTGATTAGAGGAATCATTCGATTCTCTAGGAGACCACAGACCTTGAACTATTTGATCTCCTAAGTGTGCTCCCCAACCACTAGGACTGGCATCGGTAAAGAGTGTTTTTGAAGGTTTAACCACCCAGGGAACCCCACTGGTAAAATGACTCTGGTCTAACCACCAGGTAAGAGAATCTACCACGTCAGATGGTAAAGATAACCGACTATCCAATTGGCCTTGTAACCTCTCTTCTTCCTGTAGAATTTTATATTGTAATTTTCTACTATGGAATTGGGCCCATGGGACAGCCGGGATACATGATGTAAAGGAACCAAGAAGGGACATCCCTTCTCTTAGGGAAATTAGGGGTTTATTAATCACCGATTGTACCTTGTTTATAATTGCTAATTGTTTAGAGTCGGGAAGAAAGCACCTTTGATTTGTAGAATCTAGAATAAGCCCTAGGAATGTTTGTCGAGTTGTGGGGGACAACCTGGATTTCTCCCAGTTTACTAACCACCCCAATTCCTGTAGGGACGAAATTGTATCAAGTACTCGTTGATGGCATTGGGAAAGAGAGTTGCCCACTATAAGAAGGTCATCTAAATATGGTATTACAAGAGTGTCTTTTAATCTCAAATATGACATTACTTCTGACATTAATTTTGTGAAGACTCTCGGAGCTATCGACAGTCCAAAGGGCATTGCTGTATATTGATAATGCCTTATCTGACCTTCCATTATAACTGCCACCCGTAGATATTGCTGATGTTCAATGAAGATTGGTAGATGGTAATACGCATCTTTAAGGTCAAGTACTGCCATAAAGCAATGGGGAAACAGGAGCTTTATAGTTGATCGTATAGACTCCATTTTAAAGGTTTGGTTTTCTAAGAAGACGTTTAGTCTTTTCAGGTTAATTATTGTTCTAAATGATCCGTCTGGTTTTGGAATCAAAAATAGAGGGGAATAAAAACCCCTTCCTTTTTGATGAGAAGGGACTTCCACTAGTACCCCTTTGGACAGGAGATTTATTATTTCCTGTTCCAAGGCCTCTTGTTGTGAATGAGACTTTAAGGAAGTCAATAAGAATGAGTCCGGAGGGACTCGGGCAAATCTTAATTTAAGACCCGTAGATATAAGGCTAGTTGCCCATGGATTGGAAGTCATTGTCAGCCATTGTGAAGTGAAGAAAGACAACCTACCACCAACGGGTAGATCTGTCCTAACGGGTTTTATCCTCAGGTTTGAATGGACGTTTTCCGAAAAACGCTCCTTTCTGCTTAAAGTCTTTATTAGCCCAGCGGTCTTGGTTTTTATAGTCCTTTCTTCTATTAAACGTGGGTTTACGGAACGCTCTCCTGTAGGATGGAAGATAAGTATTATTGGGGAACCCCTTCTTCCTCTCACCCGCTTTAGTTAGTATTTCGTCTAACTTCGTACCAAATAGGTACTCACCCTGGCATGGAAGACCACATAATTTAGACTTCGTTTGGGGATCTCCTTTCCACCCCTTTAGCCATAAGGCTCGACGAGCCGCGTTAGTCAGACCTGCCGATTTGGCAGCTAGCCGTATGGAATCAGCTGAGGAATCCGCCAAAAAGGCTGTAGCTCCTCTAATTAACGGTATGGAAGAGATCAGTCTATCTCAGGAAAGGCCGCTCTTTAATCCTTCTTCTAAATCATCTAACCAGACCAACATGGACCTGGCAGTGCATGTGGCTGATATAGCCGGCCTGAAGGCTCCAGTACAGGATTCCCATGCTCTTTTTAAGAGGGTATCCGCTTTCCGGTCCAGCGGGTCTTGCAAGGAGCCGGAATCTTCTACGGGTAGCAAAGATTTTTTAGAAGTGGAAGCCACTGCTGCATCTACCTTCGGGGCTTTTAACCATATAGAGAAATCTTCGTCATTAAAGGGATAGCGTCTTTTTGACGAAGACGGCAGTCCTCTTTGTCCCTGGCTTTCCCACTCCTTTTTTACTACATTTTTAATTGCTGGAATTACAGGGAAAGAAGGTTTTTTCCTCTCTGACAGGCCTGCAAACATCACATCCTGTGGTGTTTTAGGGATTTTTGTGTCTTCAATACCCATGGTGTTACAAACTGATCTTACTAAATTATCGATACTGTCTGTGGGAAAGCATGTATCCCGCTCATCATCTGAGGAAATGATCCTTTGGGAACCATCCGAATCTTTATCTTCAGTCTCAGAGGACTGCTCAGACCTGGGGGAATTATATTTTTTTCTACCCTCGGGAATTTTTTCCGAGCTTCGGAAGGCCTGTAATTCTTCCCTAATCATACTCCTTATATCTTCCGACCTTACTGAAGACTCCTCACGTAAGGTGGATTCGATGCAAGACTGGCACAGCTTCTTTAAATAATTATCGGGGAGCGGCTGAGAGCATAAAGCACATTGTATGTGTTTGGTTTTCCCCGTTCTTTTTGCCTAAGGAATATAGACAAAGAGGGGGAGTGTAATCAGCCTAAGAGGGTACACACACACACTCACCCAGTGAGGTTGTTGTTACAATACCGGCTGATGAGGAGGAGACGGAGGCACAGATGGAACCGACCGGCCTGATTTCTTATCTCTGGCGCTTTTGGAAGAAGATGATCTGCGACTGCTGCTTGTTCGGCTACTAGGCGCAATAGCGGTGACTTCGGATGAAGCCATCGCCGGGTCCTGTGGAGATGCCATGATGGACGCCGGAGGATCAGTGCCGGCGTCCTTTTCTAATGGGGGCCGCCATCTTCTTCCTGCCGCACCCGGAAGTGACCGCTACATCCGGGTCGCGGCTATTCAGTATGCGCCTGCGCTCCCACCAGCATCAGCGCAGGCGCCGTCCTCCTCCTGTTTCACCCCGGAAGTTGCGATCTGCTTCCGGGGGATAGTATACCGGACCCACGCTGCCTGCGCACCATGAGGGATGGCGCCGCAGGATCTCCTTACCCCAGCGATTTGGTCCTTGCAGGTCTGCTGGGTGGATCTCCATGAGCCAGGCGACTCCCCGGACCTGGCCTCACAGTACCTGCCAGCAGAGGGGGGGAAGCTGCCATAGGACCCCCGACGCTGCTTCCAGCTTCTGGAGCCCTTGCCGTCCCATAAAGGTAAACTGCGCAAGCGGCATCCAGGCTGGGCATCCTCTTCTCTCCAAGGGTCTCCCGTAGGAACAGGAAACCAACTGTGGGAGCGAGGGGGACCGCCCCTTTTATCTCTCCATAGGGTTTCCTGTTCCTAGGGGCGGATCCCCTCTCTCAAGTGGGTGCTGTCGTGGCGAAGAGAAAAAAACGCATCTACATTAAGCAATGCATGATCTCCTGGCGCAAGGGAGAATGCCCAGTCTTGAGGGTCGCCACGTAACAAAGAAATAATAATTTTTACTTGCTGAATGGGGTCACCAGAGGAGCGGGGTTTCAAAGCAAGAAACAGTCTACAATTATTTTTGAAATTCAGAAACTTAGATCTATCCCCAGAAAACAAATCAGGAATTGGAATTCTAGGCTCTAACATCGGATTCTGAACTACATAATCTTGAATGCTTTGGACCCTTGCAGTGAGTTGATCCACACAAGAGGACAGACCTTGAATATCCATATCTACACCTGAGTCCTGAACCACCCAGAGATTAAGGGGAAAAGAGAAACAAAACACACTGCAGAGAAAAAAAAATGAGTTCAGAACTTCTCTTATCCCTCTTTTGAGATGCATTAACACTTTGATGGCCAGCTGTACTGTTATGGACCTGGTGGTTAGGAGCACCCGGAATGACCTGATGAGTAAACTAGAAATCGGAACAAACTCTGGGAAAGTGGGAACTCTGCTGACCGCAAACCCTACTCCTATCACACACACTAGAAATAGCCGTGGAGCGTACCTAACTCTCCCTAGACGCCTCTTCACAGCCTAAGAGCTAACTACCCCTAAAGATAGAAATAGAAGCCTAACCTTGCCTCAGAGAATTTTCCCAAAGGTAAAGGCAGCCCCCCACAAATATTGACTGTGAGTTAAGAGGAGAGTCACAAACACAGGAATGAAACAGGTTTTAGCAAAGGAGGCCAGACTTCACTAAATAGTCAGAGGATAGAAAAGGAAACTATGCGGTCAGCACAAAAAACTACAAAAACCACGCAGAGTATGCAAAAAGACCCCCACACCGACTCACGGTGTGGAGGTGCAACACTGCACCCCAAGAGCTTCCAGCTAGCAAGGAACTATCATGATAGCAAGCTGGACTAGAATTAGCAGTACTAAGAAATATATTCAGGCAGCAGTAACAACAAATGAACTAGCAGGGACTTAGCTTCTGCTGGAGTAGACAGGTCCTCAGAGAAGTCCAAGAGAGATCTGAACCAATACTGAAACATTGACAGCTGGCATGAAGTAACGATCTGAGTAGAGTTAAATAGGGAAGCCAGGATAACAATAAACGAGGGCAGCTGAGAAAGCAAACCTCAGAGACCAGCAGTTCAGCTCAAAACCACCAGAGGGAGTCCAAGAGCAGAACTAACCAAAGTACCATTCATGACCACAGGAGGGAGTCCGAGAAATGGAATTCACAACAGCGAACGTCTACAGCCAACTGTTTCCTAGATCGTGGGCTAGGCAGAACTGTCCCACTATTGCTGTCCCCTGTGGACCCTGCATCCACGACATTAACCCAGTGCGCCGTGATGGACACATAACGTCCCTGGCCATGCCTACTGGTCCATGCATCTGTTGTGAGGTGCACCTTCCCACTGACAGACTGCCTCAGTGCATGGACAATGCGGTCTTTGACATGCTGGTGGAGGGCTGGGATGGCTTTTCTCGCAAAGAAGTGGAGACTGGGTAGGTCATAGCGTGGTACTGCGTAGGCCATCAGGGCTTTGAAAGCTTCGCTTTCAACCAACCAGTAGGGCATCATCTCTAACGAGATAAGTCTGGCAATGTGGGCGTTCAAACCCTGTGTAAGCGGATGACAGGATGAGTACTTTTGTTTCCTAACAAGAGTCTCTTCTAGGGTGAGCTGGACTGGAGAGCTGCCTATGGTGGAACTAGAGGTGGTGGTGGTTGTGGACATGGCAGATTGAGAGTGAGTTGGTGATGTTGGCCTACATACAGTGCTTCCTACCAATAACCTTCTGACTCCCTGACTGCTTTGGCCTAGCGACGATCCCTCCACATTTGCTGCTGGTGTCCTAACCGGTGGGCTTACAGTGAGGGAAGCAATGTTGCGGTGCTGACTACCTTCATTCAGACCTGGTGCACCAACGGTACGGGACGTTAGGTAGTTAGTACAGGCTTGCAAGTGCATGCTGTTTAAATGTCTACGCATGCACGTTGTATTTAAATTGTTAAGAATCTTCCCTCTGCTAAAGGTCTTTGAGCATTTTTTTCAGATCACTTTTGACTGATCATTGGGATCTTGGTCAAAAAAATGCCACACTGCACTCTTCCTACTATGGAATTCCTTTTCAGGCATTGCACGCTGTGCAACTTTCACAGGATGGCCACGCTGTCCTAAAACTGGTTTTGTCAAACGTTTTTTGCCTGATACGGGCCTGCCAGATGACAGCTGTTGCGATGTAGATTGGTGCTGCTGTGGATAACCCTCCTCCGCTTCTGAGCTACTGGCAGCGCCACCCTCTTCCCCCAATGGCTGCCAATCTGAGTCAACAACTGGGTCATCTATCACCTCCTCCTCCTCAATGTCATGTGCACCTTCCTCAGTGTCACCGTGTAAGGTGCTATAGCGTTCGGGACAGGGCAGCATAGTCTCATCAGGGTCAGATTCTGGCTCAGCAAACTGCGAGGGCAATGTAGTGATCTGACTCAATGGAACAGCATCATAATCTAGCTGTGGCTGTGCATCAGTGCACTCCATGTCCGATTCTTCTAGTAATGGGCAGGGTACAATTTCCCTTTCTAACCCAGGCACAGTATGTGTAAAGAGCTCCATGGAGTAACCTGTTGTGTCGCCTGACGCATCCTTCACTTTTGGTTTGGGAGAAGGACACAAGGAAACGTCTTGTTCCTGACCGGTAGCATCCACTGACGACTGGCTGCTGTGACATTTTGAACTTTGGGAAGAGGAGGCGAAAGATCTAGAGGCTGAGTCAGCAAGGAAAGCCAAAACTTTTTCCTGCTGCTCCGGCTTTAAAAGCTGTTTTCCTACTCCCAGGTAAGGGAGCCTTCGAGGCCTTGTGTAGCCAGACGATGACACAGGCTCAACACCTCCAGCCTTAGGTGCTACTGTGCTTTTGCCACTACCACCAGATGCACCACCACCACCATCAGTACTAGCTGGCAACCCCCGCCCACGGCCTCTTCCACCAGACTTTCTCATTTTTTTGGGGGGAGACACAGAACCACAACTCTGGCCCAGTGGTATAACAGTAAACTATGAACGTGGCAGAAAGTGGCTGCCTGATATATACGACACACTAGCAGTACAGCAGAATATACACTGTGTGCAAATTTTATTCTCCCTTTTTTTGGGGGGGAGACACAGAACCACAACTCTGGCCCAGTGGTATAACACAACACTATGAACGTGGCAGAAAGTGGCTGGAATTATTATTTGAAAAAAAAAATAAAATAACAAGCTCCCTACAATGAGCTCAGGAAGTATGGCAGCAATAAAAAGGACTGCTGAACACAAAAATGTGGACAAATAAATAAGATAGGTAACTGTGCAGAAAGGAGCAACAGGAATTTTGCTTTTAAAAAAGCAGTTGGTTTGCACAGCACCGTGCACACAGCTATGCAGCTGCTGCACTAAAATACGACCTCCACTGTCCCTGCACAAAAAGGTGGTGTGGGACAGTGAAAATTGCTCCAGCACAAGCGGTTTGGGGGTTTATATTTCCTCCCTAACTCTGTCCCTGCTTCTGACTAACTGCAGCAAACTCTCCCTTTGCTCAGATCGGCAGAAGTAAGATGGCGGTCGGCGTGCACGCCCCTTTAAAGCCCCTGTGACGCCGCAGACAGCAAGCCAATCACTGCCATGCCCTTCTCTAAGATGGTGGGGACTGAGATCTATGTCATCACGCTGCCCACACTCTGCGTCCTCCTTCATTGGATGAAAAACGGCGGTGACAGCGTCATATGAAACGCGACTTTGGCGCTCTGATTGTGTACAGCATGGCTGATCCCACACTAGGATCGGTTCGGGTTTCATGAAACCCGACTTTGCCTAAAAGTCGCCGATTTATGAAAATGACCGATCCGTTTCGCTCAACCCTACAGATCAGTCTTGCTTGGAACTATGAAGTGAACACAGCACATCTGAGAGAGAAAGAAGGGAATATGGACTGTTATCCTCTGTGCTGGATTGTTGGGCTTTTATCCTGTAACTGAACTGCATTCGTGTTCTGGGATATTTTATCCTTTGTGTGGTGGATCGTATATGGACCTTTCGTACTTTTGCCTAAATAAAGGTCTTGGGATTGTTCACTCTGGCTCTGTTGATTGTGTGGAACCGGAGAAGGAACCTGTGACACCTTGAAATTAACTGGGAGAAATCTAATATTCTGGTGGTGGATGGAGGTTGTGATGATCTCCTGATAATGGGGGAGGGTAATAAGCTGGCAGTGGTCTGACAGTTTAAATATCTGGGTATCCAGGTGTCACTTCCCCTCTCGAGTCATGTGGACCTGAATTTGTCCCCATTGCTGGATAGATTTAGAAGTAAAATAGGGGCATGGTGTAGATTATATCTCTCAGTGGTTGGAAGGATAAACCTGATTAAAATTATTCTCATGCCCCAATTACTCTACGTGCTACACAATACCCCCATATGGCTGCCCCAAAGATGGCTTCGACCATCAATTCTATATTTCGGGAACAAACAGCCAAGAATCAGGTTGGAATTACTGCAGAGGCCTAAGGACGGAGGGGGACTAGCACTTCCGAACCCCTGGATCTATTTTTTGGCAGCACAGGGTCAACAGATGAGAGGCTGGAGGGAGGTGAATGGCCGGGGCTCGGTTCAAAGGATTTTGGTTCGGTTGTTGGGAAGGGATTAGTGATGAGCGAATATACTCGTTACTCGAGATATCTCCAGCATGCTCGGGTGACCTCAGAGTATTTTGTATCTGTTAAGGTACCTTCACATTAAGCGACGCTGCAGCGATAGCAACAACGATGCCGAGGTCCCCGGGTAACCAGGGTAAACATCGGGTTACTAAGCGCAGGGCCGCGCTTAGTAACCCATTGTTCACAACACTTGGTGAGCGGGCACCATCTGCATATCAAATAAGCACTGGGGGGGGATCACCACCTGCATACTACATATAGTAGCAACCAAAAAAAAAGACAAAGTGTATGCAGACAAATTTGGGATCACCACACTGAATCCAAGTTCAAACAAATAACATCTTTATTTAGGAAAACATCACACAAAGACATAAAAACATGCTTAAAAACACCCCCTAAAAAATGTGACCTGGGGTAATGGGTCCATACAAGTAGTAAATGAATGTTATAACATAACACAGCCTTAAACAACCAATATATAGATCATAAAAACCATAGTGACCAGCATGTGGGCGTTATATGGTGCTATATAATATAATACCACAAACCAAATGTTACACCCTCAATGTTCTGTGCCCCACAGCAAGAAATCCAAAAATAGGGTGGCACATAATGCACCTAAAGGCATACTGAACACAGCATGGATAACCAAACCCTAAAGTTCAGGTCCCCTGTATGCTCTATCAGCTCACCCTGCCTAGCACCCGGGTGGTAAAAGGGCTCCTAGCAGCGCTGGTTATGTAGATTTATGACAGGCTATGTCATAGTTGTGACCCACGCGTATCGACGCCCGCAGCGTCTTCCTCAAGGTCAGTATAGTTTGTGCAGTCCATTTTCCCAACTGAAATAGCGAAATAATTACTTTTTACATCTACCAGGTGTGAGCAGCACTATGAGCAGTAGAAGACATGGCCCTCTGTTTTCGGCGTCTGCCAGTAACTACTGTGCAGGTGCACCTGCACTCATTAACAATGAGCCTACAATAGGATAATGATAGATCTAACTCCATACAACAAATAGGGCTAAAGGAATTACATAGTCCATAGACCCGAGTTCGATCCCGCCCATGGTAAAGCTCAAATGAGCTACAAAAGAGAGAAGGAGGAGGTATATACCTAGGTATATACCTGTATATAGGAGCTCGCCATTTATACCTGTATATAGGAGCTCGCCATTCAGACCACCTGGTATCAAGCTCTTCAGCTCGTATATCCACCGAGATTCTCTCCTCAGTAGCTCATCTGATATTTTACCTCCCCTAATGTTTGGGGTGACCCCCTCCAATCCCATCACACGAAGAGTCCTAGAACTGCCATTATGATGTTCCAGAAAGTGAGTGGCTACCGTGGTCATCTGTTTGCCTTTATCCCTATCACTTCTGGCCGTGGATATACTCGAGACATGTTGCTGCACCCTACGGCGCAATTCTTGCGTCGTTTGGCCAACATAGATTTTGTTACATCCGCAGATCAAGGCATACACTAGATTACGTGTACGACAATTGAAATAGGATCTCGATTTTACCCGAAAGGGCAGGGAAGGAACAGAGATACCAGTATCGGCCACCATAAGTGGACATACCGAACACCCCCCACATGGATACGAACCAAGTAGAACATTACCTGAGTGTGTTCTGGATGTACATCTCCTAAAATGGCTCCTAGATAGATGATCCTTCAAATTTCTTGCTCTTCTAGCCACAATTCGTGGTCCATTGGGGACAAGTGTCCTCAATCTCGAGTCACTCAATAAGATCCCCCAATTGGCCTTCATCAATCGACGCACATCATCCCACTGATTATTGTATCTTGTTACAAGACTCAATTGGTCTTTGCTGGCTCTTTGTTGTGTTTTGAGAACTTCTTCCCTTGATTTTTGTCGTGAAGCTTCGAAAGCCCTTGAAACAATCCTCCGTGGATATCCGCGTTCATGGAAACGATTTGTGAGCTGTCTCGATTCGTCATGGAAGTCCGTTAGTGTGCTACAGTTTCTCCTTACTCGGAGAAACTGTCCCTTTGGGATGCTGTTACGTAGGTGACTCGGGTGGAAACTGGAGTAGTGCAAGACACTATTCGTGGCAGTTTGTTTCCGGAAGAGAGTGGTATTAATCCGGTTTTCCTTGACTATGATTTTCAAGTCCAGGAAGTCCACCGAACAAACAGATGACCACGGTAGCCACTCACTTTCTGGAACATCATAATGGCAGTTCTAGGACTCTTCGTGTGATGGGATTGGAGGGGGTCACCCCAAACATTAGGGGAGGTAAAATATCAGATGAGCTACTGAGGAGAGAATCTCGGTGGATATACGAGCTGAAGAGCTTGATACCAGGTGGTCTGAATGGCGAGCTCCTATATACAGGTTTTTACAAAAGACTATAGGGTTTTCACCTATATGCTATATTGTAAACTGTAACGGGTATGGACTCGGCTTGGTCAAGCTCTTATTCCATTCATGTATTTGATTATTTCTTTGTATATGTTCTTGTCAATTTCTTCCATTCCTACCTCCTTTATTTTACTGTTACAGGTCCAATGGGAAAGAATTAGTGATCCCTTTTATTTACAGCATCTGGCTTTGGGGACGTCTGAACAAGCTGCTTCTAGTTAAAAGGAGTGGATATTGGTCATCTGCAGATGGTTGGATGCCTGCAGGACGGATATATGTACACATCTTATATGACTTCTTGTGGACTGTCTATGATTAAAACTAGTATAAATAGTACAAATATATACAATGTATATTCTTCCCTTTTTTTCTCTCTCAGTCCATTGTTCTACGTGGGGTGTTTTTACATTTCATGTAGACTTACTCTCTGTAAATAAGGGATTCTCCGTTGTTTATACTATCTGGTCACCAATCGTACAACATTGATATAGCTTGTTATGCCACCCTATCATTTCTGTCGCCTCTATGTCATGGATACACATCTGACCTCATCCTGGGTCCTTTGTCTTTCCTTGATTTGGATGGGGGAAGTTTACCCCACCCATCAAGAAATAACAATAAGAAAAAACTGAAAATGTATGCGCATACAGATTTCCTGGTCTTATATATCCGGGTGTCTTTTAGAGGCCTGAATATATAATGGCATATGTCTTTAATTTCGGCATGTCTACCTAATGTGTCACCTCCTCTCTCTCTTTTGTAGCTCATTTGAGCTTTACCATGGGCGGGATCGAACTCGGGTCTATGGACTATGTATACACGAGTGGTTATCGTTTGGTGCCACCACTCAGACCACTGATTGGAGGCACGGTAATTCCTTTAGCCCTATTTGTTGTATGGAGTTAGATCTATCATTATCCTATTGTAGGCTCATTGTTAATGAGTGCAGGTGCACCTGCACAGTAGTTACTGGCAGACGCCGAAAACAGAGGGCCATGTCTTCTACTGCTCATAGTGCTGCTCACACCTGGTAGGTGTAAAAAGTAATTATTTAGCTATTTCAGTTGGGGAAATGGACTGCACAAACTATACTGACCTTGAGGAAGACGCTGCGGGCATCGATACGCGTGGGTCACAACTATGACATAGCCTGTCATAAATCTACATAACCAGCGCTGCTAGGAGCCCTTTTACCACCCGGGTGCTAGGCAGGGTGAGCTGATAGAGCATACAGGGGACCTGAACTTTAGGGTTTGGTTATCCATGCTGTGTTCAGTATGCCTTTAGGTGCATTATGTGCCACCCTATTTTTGGATTTCTTGCTGTGGGGCACAGAACATTGAGGGTGTACCATTTGGTTTGTGGTATTATATTATATAGCACCATATAACGCCCACATGCTGGTCACTATGGTTTTTATGATCTATATATTGGTTGTTTAAGGCTGTGTTATGTTATAACATTCATTTACTACTTGTATGGACCCGTTACCCCAGGTCACATTTTTTAGGGGGTGTTTTTAAGCATGTTTTTATGTCTTTGTGTGATGTTTTCCTAAATAAAGATGTTATTTGTTTGAACTTGGATTCAGTGTGGTGATCCCAAATTTGTCTGCATACACTTTGTCTTTTTTTTGGTTGCTAGTAACCCGATGTTTACCCTGGTTACCAGCGTAAAATGTAAAAAAACCAAACACTACATACTTACCTTCGCGTCCCCCGGCGTCTGCTTCCTGCACTGACTGAGCGCCGGCCCTAACAGCAGAGCGGTGACGTCACCGCTGTGCTGTACTTTCACTTTCACTTTAGGGCCGGCGCTCAGTCAGTGCAGGAAGCGGACGCCGGGGGACGCGAAGGTAAGTATGTAGTGTTTGTTTTTTTACATTTTACACTGGTAACCAGGGTAAACATCGGGTTACTAAGTGCGGCCCTGCGCTTAGTAACCCGATGTTTACCCTGGTTACCAGTGTAAAACATCGCTGGTATCGTTGCTTTTGGTGTCAAACACGACGATACACGCCGATCTGACGACCAAATAAAGTTCTGAACTTTGTTCAACGACCAGCGACATCACAGCAGGATCCTGATCGCTGCTGCGTGTCAAACTAAACGATATCGCTAGCCAGGACGCTGCAACGTCACGGATCGCTAGCGATATCGTTTAGTGTGAAGGTACCTTTAGCCAGCATAAGTACATGTGGGGGTTGCCTGGTTGTTAGGGAACCCCCACATGTACTTATGCTGGCTAACAGATGTAAATCATTCAGCTGCGGCAAAAAAAACTAAATCTCCGAGCACTGAAAAATACTCTGAGGACCCCCGAGCGTGCTGAGAAATCTCGAGTAACGAGTATATTCGCTCATCACTAGAAGGGATCCATTAGTTCAGGGCTTGGAGGCAGGTAGTTTTAAGAAGTTTGGAACGGCCTGTCCTAGTGTGACACTACTACAAAAGGTATGGGAGGCAATTAAAGAGACTAGGGGGGTGGGGCTCCCGACAAATCTCTCTCCAATATGGCATAACGAAGTTTGTTTGTTTTTTTATTACCGGAATTTATTAAAATGGGGGAATTCAACAGTTGGAAGATACTGGGTATTCAATATATGCCCCAAATACAAGATGTGCAAGGGCTGACATCCTTTGAGGTGCTACAAGAGATCTATGGGCTATCGGAGGTCTGTAGGTTCCAATATAGACAGCTGAGGCATGCCTGCATATGGCTGGTTTCACATTTGCGGTTGTGTCCGCAGCGTTTCTGACGCATACATCCGCATGCGTCTTGATTTCCTATCTTTAACATTGTAGACGCAGGTGATTGCGTTTGCATGCGTTCGCCTGCGTTTGCTTACACGTGTCTTTTTGTGATGTGCGGCTGGGCGCAGCAAACGCACCATGTTGCAATTTTTGAGGTGGCAAGTTTCTTTCAAATATGCACAGGCATGCGCATGCGGATGAGTGCGTTAAAAAAACGGATTACTGTCTGTTGGAAAATATGCGTACTCATGTCTTTGCATATGCATGCGTTCAATGCGCTTGCGTACTTCGGACTGCGCATGTTGAGGAACTGATTTAGACACACCCATTGAGACACACCCTCCTGGAAATATCAAACGCATGTGCATAAAAAGCGCAAACGCATGCAAAAAATGCATGCAAATGCAGCGCTTTTTTCCGTCATGCGTAAGCTGATGTGGGTTAAAACCGCAGCGTTATCATGCATTTGCATGTATTTTTAATTGCGGTTGCGGACGATACGCTGCGGACTCAACCACAAATGTGAAACTAGCCTAACACAGAGTAAAACCGTTAATATGGAGAATCATAAAGATATTCTGGTGGACTATGTCTGCTCGACGGGGGGAACAAAAGGGGGGGTTTCTGATATTTACAAAGATTTGTTATATACCTTTTTAATCAGGCACCGATTAAAGCAAAAGAGAAATGGGAAGGATAGAGGAGGAGAAGTGGGAAGAGATCATGGAACATATCCCCCAGCTATCAGTAAGTGAGGGGGGGAGACTCTCACAGATCTACGTGCTCCATAGAGCATACAGAACTCCAGATAGGCTGTATAGAGCCGGGGAGACTCCCGCAGATCTACGTGCTCTATAGAGCATACAGAACTCCAGATAGGCTGTATAGAGCCGGGGAGACTCCCGCAGATCTACGTGCTCTATAGAGCATACAGAACTCCAGATAGGCTGTATAGAGTCGGGGAGACTCTCACAGATCTACGTGCTCCATAGAGCATACAGAACTCCAGATAGGCTGTATAGAGCCGGGGAGACTCCCGCAGATCTACGTGCTCTATAGAGCATACAGAACTCCAGATAGGCTGTATAGAGCCGGGGAGACTCCCGCAGATCTACGTGCTCTATAGAGCATACAGAACTCCAGATAGGCTGTATAGAGCCGGGGAGACTCCCGCAGATCTACGTGCTCTATAGAGCATACAGAACTCCAGATAGGCTGTATAGAGCCGGGGAGACTCCCGCAGATCTACGTGCTCTATAGAGCATACAGAACTCCAGATAGGCTGTATAGAGCCGGGGAGACTCTCGCAGATATACGTGCTCCACAGAGTATACAGAACTCCAGATAGGCTGTATAGAGCCGGGGAGACTCCCGCAGATCTACGTGCACCATAGAGCATACAGAACCCCAGATAGGCTGTATAGAGCCAGGGAGACTCCCGCAGATCTACGTGCTCCACAGAGTATACAGAACTCCAGACAGGCTGTATAGAGCCGGGGAGACTCTCGCAGATATACATGCTCCACAGAGTATACAGAACTCCAGACAGGCTGTATAGAGCCGGGGAGACTCTCACAGATATACGTACTCCACAGAGTATACAGAACTCCAGATAGGCTGTATAGAGTCGGAGAGACTCTCGCAGATATACGTGCTCCACAGAGTATACAGAACTCCAGATAGGCTGTATAGAGCCGGGGAGACTTCCGCAGATCTACGTGCTCTATAGAGCATACAGAACTCCAGATAGGCTGTATAGAGCCGGGGAGACTCTCGCAGGTATACGTGCTCCACAGAGTATACAGAACTCCAGATAGGCTGTATAGAGTCGGGGAGACTCTCGCAGATATACGTGCTCCACAGAGTATACAGAACTCCAGATAGGCTGTATAGAGTCGGGGAGACTCTCGCAGATATACGTGCTCCACAGAGTATACAGAACTCCAGATAGGCTGTATAGAGTCGGGGAGACTCTCGCAGATCTACGTGCTCCATAGAGCATACAGATCTCCAGATAGGCTGTATAGAGTCGGGCTGAGACCGACCTCTGAGGGTCTGAGGTGTCAGTCCGAGGGGCCGGGACCCTACACATGCTGTGGCAATGTCCGAGGCTGAATTCATATTGGTTAGAATTGGGGGAAGCAATTGAGAAAACATACAGCTGTAAAATTGAACGGGACCCTGTGGTGTGTATTTTGGGCTACGTGGAGGAGATCCGGGTGCACAATTGTCATAAACTGGCAATAGTCAGATTGTTGTATGTTACACGGAAATTAGTTCGTCAGACATTGGATAAATGAAGAACCGCCGAAGCTGTGAGAATTTTATAGACAGCCTGATCTTATTGTTAATATGGAAAAAAGTATTTATGAAAAAAGAAAAGAGGGGAAAACCTTTGAAGCACTGTGGAAACCGTGGATGGAGAGGGGCTGATCCCAATAGAGTGTGGTTTTAATGTATATTAATGTGTATTATTGTCCTGTTGCTGTTCATATATATAATGAGGGGGGAGGGGAGAGAGGGCGGAGTAAGGGAGTAATTTGAATATGTAAACATGTCCATTTTAATTGTATGTTAATTTGAATTTTGTTAATAAAAATGTATCTGATAAAAAAAGGGATGCTGGAGCTAGGGGTATAAGTTTTAGGTATTTTGGTTAAAGATGTGGATGGTGGAGCGAGGAGTGGAGGTTGGAGGTGTGGACGGTTGAGCTAGAAGTAGATATTGGAGGTATTTTGGTTGGATGTGTGGACAGTTGAGCTAAAGGTGGAGGTTTGACGCATAGACAAACACGACATACTCAATAAGGAGGTGAAGGTGGGAGTGTCGGTGTAGATGGCATCTACACATTTAGCATCTGATGAATCCAGTTTCATGTCATTTTTGGCTCCTTCGAACAGGGGTCCGGCTGGGTCCAGTGCTGCATCATGGAAATCACAATCAGTATTTTCAATAAGAAAGAAATTCCAGTAGGTTGGAGAAACGATTCGCCTCCCCCAATGGTCCCCAACTTCAGACTGCTAGGACATTGATCACCTGAATTTCACAGGGATATCAGAAATGTTTAGACAAGTCCCTAGACTAGATCTAATAGAAGGAACAGGGGAGGAGGATTACATGGGACCACCAAAATCAAGTAGCTGCAAATGTGTTGCCTCTCCCATTCTCTCCCATTGTTACCACCATTCACTTCATCAGGGTCCATGCCATAGATGATGAGAAGACTGCCATCATAATGTCACGAGCCCTGCTGCAGACTTACAGCAGGAGTCCGTGCTTGTGTAACAGAGGGACAGAGAGAGAGTAAGGAGCGCTGCGGTGAGCTTACCTGCCGGAGCGCAGGACCTGAAGCACGTGACCTCCGGGGGAGTGGATGGAGGCGGAGCAAGACATCGAGTAGTGGCGGAGATCGGCAAAGTCGGAGAGTAGTCTGAACATGCCGAGGAGGCAGATGAAGTGCCAGACGGGTGAGACGTAAGCGAGGTCAAGACGTAGAAAAAGGTCGGAGAGCCGAAGATAGTGGTGCAGTACAAACGGGGCAGACAGGAGGGAAGTTAGAGAACCAAGCTGAGGGTCAGAGCCAGAAACAGACAGTAAGCACGGAGTCACAAGGCAAAGCACAGAACGAGAAAACAGGCCGAGTCATACACAAGAAGCAAACGGACAAAACAGTATGCAAGCACACCAGGGGGTCAGACACACAGCCAAGACAGATGTATCACTGACAAGGATCCCCAGATATAGCACTCCCCAAACCAAAAGGAGGCCATACAATTAACCCCGAAAGGACAGGGAAGGAACCCTGTCCACAACCATGACATATAGTCCTCCTCAGGTTCTCGCACAATACCCTTGGTAGGGGTACAGTGTCAGGGGACCTTCACATGCTATGGAGCCCAGTAAGCTCAGGGACACATTGTACAATAGATACTGGGATTCCCATCTATCACTGGGATCCCCACCTATCTCTGGGATCCCCAGCTATCTCTGGGATTCCCATCTATCACTGGGATCCCCAGCTATCTCTGGGATGCCCAGCTATCTCTGGGATTCCCATCTATGTCTGGGATCCCCAGCTATCTCTGGGATCCCCAGCTATCTCTTGGATCCCCATCTATCTCTGGGATCCCCATCTATCACTGGGATCCCCATCTATCTCTGGGATCCCCAGCTATCTCTTGGATCCCCATCTATCTCTGGGATCCCCAGCTATCTCTGGGATCCCCATCTATCACTGGGATCCCCATCTATCTCTGGGATTCCCGTCTATCTCTAGGATCCCCATCTATCACTGGGACGCCCATCTATCTCTGGGACCCCCAGCTATCTCTGGGATGCCCAGCTATCTCTGGGATCCCCAGCTATCTCTGCGATGCCCAGCTATCTCTGGGATTCCCATCTATCTCTGGGATCCCCATCTATCATTGGGATCCCCAGCTATCTCTTGGATCCCCATCTATCTCTGGGATCCCCATCTATCACTGGGATCCCCATCTATCTCTGGGATACCCAGCTATCTCTGGGATCCCCATCTATCACTGGGATCCCCATCTATCTCTGGGATCCCCATCTATCTTTGGGATCCCCAGCTATCTCTGGGATTCCCATCTCTCTATGGGATCCCCATCTATCACTGGGATCCCCATCTATCTCTAGGATCCCCATCTATCACCGGGATGCCCATCTATCACTGGGATGCCCATCTATCACTGGGATGCCCATCTATCATTGGGATCCCCATCTATCACTGGGATCCCCATCTATCTCTGGCATCCCCATCTATCACTGGAATCCCCATCTATCACTGGGATCCCCATCTATTGTATATCTGGGATCCCCATCTATCTGTTGGATCCCCATCTATCACTGGGATCCCCATCTATCTGTAGGATCCCCATCTATCTCTGGGATCCCCATCTATCACTGGGATCCCCATCTATCACTGGGATCCCCATCTATCACTGGGATCCCCATCTATCTCTGGGATCACCATCTATCACTGGGATCCCCACCTATCTCTAGGATACCCATCTATCACTGGGATGCCTATCTATCTCTGGGATCCCCATCTATCACTGGGATCCCCATCTATCACTGGGATCCCTATCTATCACTGGGATCCCCATCTATCTCTGGGATGCCCATCTATCACTGGGATGCCCATCTATCTCTGGGATCCCCATCTATCTCTAGGATGCCCATCTATTTCTGGGATCCCCATCTATCTCTGGGATCCCCATCTATCTCTGGGATCCCCATCTATCTCTGGGATCCCCATCTATCTCTAGGATCCCCATCTATCTCTGGGATCCCCATCTATCTCTGGGATCCCCATCTATCTCTGGGATCACCATCTATCACTGGGATCCCCATCTATCTCTGGGATCCCCATCTATCACTGGGATCCCCATCTATCACGGGGATCCCCATCTATCACTGGGATCCCCATCTATCTCTAGGATGCCCATCTATCTCTGGGATGCCCATCTATCACTGGGATCCCCATCTATCTCTAGGATCCCCATCTATCACTGGGATGCCCATCTATCTCTGGGATCACCATCTATCTCTAGGATGCCCATCTATCTCTGGGATCCCCATCTATCTGTGGGATCCCCATCTATCTCTGGGATCCCCATCTATCTCTGGGATCCCCAGCTATCTCTTGGATCCCCATCTATCTCTGGGATCCCCAGCTATCTCTGGGATCCCCATCTATCACTGGGATCCCCATCTATCTCTGGGATTCCCGTCTATCTCTAGGATCCCCATCTATCACTGGGACGCCCATCTATCTCTGGGACCCCCAGCTATCTCTGGGATGCCCAGCTATCTCTGGGATCCCCAGCTATCTCTGCGATGCCCAGCTATCTCTGGGATTCCCATCTATCTCTGGGATCCCCATCTATCATTGGGATCCCCAGCTATCTCTTGGATCCCCATCTATCTCTGGGATCCCCATCTATCACTGGGATCCCCATCTATCTCTGGGATACCCAGCTATCTCTGGGATCCCCATCTATCACTGGGATCCCCATCTATCTCTGGGATCCCCATCTATCTTTGGGATCCCCAGCTATCTCTGGGATTCCCATCTCTCTATGGGATCCCCATCTATCACTGGGATCCCCATCTATCTCTAGGATCCCCATCTATCACCGGGATGCCCATCTATCACTGGGATGCCCATCTATCACTGGGATGCCCATCTATCATTGGGATCCCCATCTATCACTGGGATCCCCATCTATCTCTGGCATCCCCATCTATCACTGGAATCCCCATCTATCACTGGGATCCCCATCTATTGTATATCTGGGATCCCCATCTATCTGTTGGATCCCCATCTATCACTGGGATCCCCATCTATCTGTAGGATCCCCATCTATCTCTGGGATCCCCATCTATCACTGGGATCCCCATCTATCACTGGGATCCCCATCTATCACTGGGATCCCCATCTATCTCTGGGATCACCATCTATCACTGGGATCCCCACCTATCTCTAGGATACCCATCTATCACTGGGATGCCTATCTATCTCTGGGATCCCCATCTATCACTGGGATCCCCATCTATCACTGGGATCCCTATCTATCACTGGGATCCCCATCTATCTCTGGGATGCCCATCTATCACTGGGATGCCCATCTATCTCTGGGATCCCCATCTATCTCTAGGATGCCCATCTATTTCTGGGATCCCCATCTATCTCTGGGATCCCCATCTATCTCTGGGATCCCCATCTATCTCTGGGATCCCCATCTATCTCTAGGATCCCCATCTATCTCTGGGATCCCCATCTATCTCTGGGATCCCCATCTATCTCTGGGATCACCATCTATCACTGGGATCCCCATCTATCTCTGGGATCCCCATCTATCACTGGGATCCCCATCTATCACGGGGATCCCCATCTATCACTGGGATCCCCATCTATCTCTAGGATGCCCATCTATCTCTGGGATGCCCATCTATCACTGGGATCCCCATCTATCTCTAGGATCCCCATCTATCACTGGGATGCCCATCTATCTCTGGGATCACCATCTATCTCTAGGATGCCCATCTATCTCTGGGATCCCCATCTATCTGTGGGATCCCCATCTATCTCTGGGATCCCCATCTATCTCTGGGATCCCCATCTATCTCTGGGATGCCCATCTATCTCTGGGATCCCCATCTATCACTGGGATCCCCATCTATTGTATCTCTGGGATCCCCATCTATCTCTTGGATCCCATCTATCTCTTGGATCCCCATCTATCTATGGGATCCCCATCTATCTGTGGGATGCCCATCTATCTGTGGGATCCCCATCTATCTGTGGGATGCCCATCTATCTCTAGGATGCCCATCTATCTCTAGGATGCCCATCTATCTCTAGGATACCCATCTATCTTTAGGATCCCCATCTATCTCTGGGATCCCCATCTATCTCTGGGATCGCCATCTATCTCTAGGATGCCCATCTATCTCTGGGATCCCCATCTATCTGTGGGATGCCCATCTATCACTGGGATCCCCATCCATCTCTAGGATGCCCATCTATCTCTAGGATCCCCATCTATCTCTGGGATCCCCATCTATCTGTGGTATTCCCATCTATCTGTGGGATGCCCATCTATCTGTGGGATGCCCATCTATCTCTAGGATGCCCATCTATCTCTAGGATGCCCATCTATCTCTAGGATCCCCATCTTTCTCTAGGATCCCCATCTATCTCTGGGATCCCCATCTATCTCTAGGATGCCCATCTATCTCTGGGATCCCCATCTATCTCTGGGATCCCCATCTATCACTGGGATCCCCATCTATCACTGGGATCCCCATCTATCTCTAGGATGCCCATCTATCTCTTTGATCCCCATCTATCACTGGGATCCCCATCTATCTCTAGGATGCCCATCTATCTCTGGGATCCCCATCTATCTCTGGGATCCCCATCTATCACTGGGATCCCCATCTATCACTGGGATCCCCATCTATCTCTAGGATGCCCATCTATCTCTGGGATCCCCATCTATCTCTGGGATCCCCATCTATCTCTGGGATCCCCATCTATCACTGGGATCCCCATCTATCTCTTGGATGCCCATCTATCTCTGGGATCCCCATCTATCACTGGGATCCCCATCTATCACTGGGATCCCCATCTATCTCTAGGATGCCCACCTATCTCTTTGATCCCCATCTATCACTGGGATCCCCATCTATCTCTAGGATGCCCATCTATCTCTTTGATCCCCATCTATCACTGGGATCCCCATCTATCTCTAGGATGCCCATCTATCTTTGGGATCCCCATCTATCACTGGGATCCCCATCTATCACTGGGATCCCCAGCTAGCAGTACAGGATCCCCCATGCTGCCATCGCTCTGCTGCCGCCCTCTTTGCTTTGCACGTACCGGTTATTCTCTGCACATGAGAATTCTCTGTCTGCCCCGCAAATGCAGCAACGTGAGCCCCCAAACTGTGACCGATGATGTGCACGTCCAGTGAGCTCTTTTCATACATGTCCTGAGGCAGGAGAACATCATCAGACTTACAACCAGATGCCGGGGGGCAGTATAAGGTATCCCCCTGGCATGTGGGGGAGCATGGCAGCAGTGTCCATGTTATTGGCTTACCTGTAATGAAGCCTTGAACTGGGCTATCTGTGCGCCCACCACACGAGCGTTACTCACAGCCTGCTCGTATCTGATGCCGGCCCCGTCCTCCCAGTTCACCGAAAAACAGTTCACGTCATCAACATCTAATATATCCTGAGACAGAGAGAGACAAGAAGATGCAGATGAGCAGTGGCCCAGTCTGGGGACAAGACCACAGTCCCCCCGGGCTATGCTCGAACACTCTGGGAGTGCCCCCCAGGCACATAGCTAATACCCCCGGTCCAGTGTGAGCAGCCTATAGAGGGGGAGCCCGCACTCCTGATATCTCTGGTCAGTGCAACCTGTCATCTGCTGTAACATCTGTAATATCCACCTTAGACATCTCATACGGCCAAGTAGCGACAGGTCCCGGTCTGTATCCATGGATGAGGAACTTTATCGGCTTGCTTGGATCAAAGCTGGAATCCAGGACCATGGAGGCATTTGCGGCTCTTACCTAAGAATCAGACCGATACATTGTGACCAACAGTAATTCTGGAAAACTATCATCAGCAGCAGAAGAAGAACTGCATAGATTGTATCTGGATGTCCTGTGAGACCATCTCTTAGATCACCTGTGGGATCATTTCTGAGATTACCTACGGCATCATCTCTAGGATCAATTGTGATATCATTTCTGAGATCACCGGTGGGATGATTTCTGAGATCACCTATAGCATCATCTCTGGAACCATCTGTGGGGTCATCTCTGGGATCACCTGTGACATAATTTCTGGGATCAACAGTGGGGTCATATCTGGAATAACTGGTGGCATCACTTCTGGGTTCAAATGTGTGATTATTGTTTGGATCACCTTTGGGATCATTTCTGTGATCACCTGTGGGATAATTTTGGGGATCACTTATGGGATTATGTTTGGCATCACCGGTGAGAATTTCTGGGATCATTTTTGCGAGATCATTCCTATGATCGCTGGTAGTATCACTCTGGATTCAGCGGTCGGGTAATTTCTGGGATCAGCTGTGAGATCATTTTTGGGATCACTGGTGAGATCATCTCTGGGATCAGTGTTGAGATTTCCTACAGCTCTTTATGTATGAAATTGCTGAACAATTATGGAAAGCAGAAATATTTTCTAATTCAACCGTTTTGTGATTTTGAACATTTCATGGACGGTCGCAAACACCGCAGAGCGATCCTTCCACCTGAACAGTGGAGAGAACCTGTACATATGGAGCAGGGTATTCGGGAGAGGGTCCGGGAATCATACAATCCTAGAATGTTAAGAGATGCAAGAGGCTCAATGCAGGAGTCACTAAACTAGAACACCCGCCAGGGCCGTGGGGTACTCGGTACCGGGTCCGGTACTTAAAGGGATGTGTCACGGCGGTGGCGACCCGTGGCCCTGGGCGCCCATGTAGAAAGGAATGTCTTTAAAGGGATTGTAGATAAAGAAATAAGTTTGTTCGTGACACCACTTGTAGTGCTCGGCCAGGGTGACCGACGCTGCTTAAAGGGGTCCGCTGGGGTGATGTTATGGCAGCTGGGATGGTATGGCTTCCCACAGGTGAAGCTGGGTCCCCAGGGCTCCCAGTGTATAGATAAAGATGATGGGTGGTGTAGCAAGAAACGGAAGACACAGATTTGCAGTCTCTTTACCTGGTTTACTGATGAATTCAGGCAGCCACAGTCCAGGGCACCGGATCACAGATGCTGGTGTGTTCCGACCGGTTTGGAAGCGAGTTGGGAGTCCCCTTTACAAGGTGGGGTTGGAAGCCTTCCCTCTAGTGCTGTGTTGTAGTCCCTTGCTGCCTTAGGCCTCACACAAGGTCATCACGTTTTCTCTCTGTCCCCCAGGTTGGTAGGACACTACCCGTACAACAGGTGGCTCGAGCCTTTTTACAGGATCTCTATCACGACCCGGGCTCCTGTGTCCTCCGGGTTACTGTGTCCTCAGGTTTCAATGGTGGACAGGTGACTTGCAATCCAGCTGTCCTGCCGGTAGAGTACTTCACAACCTCAGTATTCCGGCTACCGGTATCTGCGCTCAGTAGGGAGGTAGCTCAGTCACAGCTAACCCCCAGCTCTTCACTCTCCTGTGCTTCACTTCCCCTTCATGCTCTCTACAATCTGTTCTGCTTTCCCCTTTGGCTCTTTCCAGTAGCTGCAGCACCTCTCGTGGCTGCACGGCCCCTCTCTTTCCTCTCTGCCTCAGACTGCTCTAGTCTGCTGTCTGGCACTCACTAACTAATTTCCAGTCCAGACCAGAATATATATAGGGGAGCCACCCACAAGCTGGATCAGAGCTCCCCCTTCTGGCCTGGAGTATGAACATGTTGCATGTTTGTGATTACCTGATAAAAGAGATCCTTCCTCGCTTCCAAGCGTGACATCACTCTCCCTGTGAGGAAAGCAATGCTGCTGTAACAACCAGGAACCTGGGGTGTTACAAAACCATCCCAGACAGATGTCTGTCCAGCCTCTGTGTGAAGACTTCCATTGAAGGGGAACTCACCACCTCTCGTGGCCGCCTGTTCCACTCATTGGTCACCCTGTCACGTCATATTGTCTATTTCCTCGGTTGGGCTGAGGACTCACCTCGAAGGGCTGGCGATGTGTTCGGGTTTGGAGAAAGAAGCGCGTATTGATCCTCTTCAGGGGTTCCGGTACTGGGATGAGAATCGGGTTCAATGGCGTAACAAAAGCCGTAAGACTGCGGAAGCATCCAAGTTTATCGAGGCAGATCTGATCAGCTGCACATACAACAACATGACAGCTGTTACTGGTGAAATTACTGGCTAAAAATCCTAGAACATTCCGGAGGGCTGCGGCCTCCAACCAGATGCCGAACTACAACTCCCACAATGTCCTATGTGATGAGAGATGGAAATCTGCAGGTTGTCTGGCATGCTGGGAATTGTAGTGGCTGAGAGGTCTTCTGTAGCACCTGTAAAATGTACTTGTATGTGATAGTGTGGGGGAGGGGGGCTACCGTGTAACATAGGGTACGACCAGGATGTATACGGAGGTTATATACAATGTATATATAGGGTACGTACAGGGGATCTACAAGTGTACATATATAGGGTACATACAAGGGATCTACTGGTGTACATATAGGGTACATACAGGGGATCTACCGGTGTACATATAGGGTAAGTACAGGGGATCAACTGTGTATATATAATGTAAGTACAGGGGATCAACTGTGTATATATAATGTAAGTACAGGGGATCAACTGTGTATATATAATGTAAGTACAGGGTATCTACAGGTGTATATATAGGGTACATACAGGGGATCTACAGGTATATATATACAGGAAACGTACAGGGGATCTACAGGTGTATATATAGGGTACATACAGGGGATCTACAGGTATATATATATATATATATATATATATATATATATATATATATACTAGACTGTGGCCCGATTCTAACGCATCGGGTATTCTAGAATATGCATGTCCCCGTAGTATATGGACAATGATGATTCCAGAATTCGCGGCAGACTTTGCCCGTCGCTGATTGGTCGAGGCAACCTTTATGATATCATCGTCGCCATGGACACCATTATGACCTCTACGTCGATACTGTGCCCGTCGCTGATTGGTCGAGGCGAATTCGCGGCAGACTGTGCCCGTCGCTGATTGGTCGAGGCAACCTTTATGACATCATCGTCGCCATGCTGTGCCCGTCGCTGATTGGTCGAGGCCTGGCGGCCTCGACCAATCAGAGACGCGGGATTTCCAAGACAGACAGACAGACAGACAGACAGACGGAAAAACCCTTAGACAATTATATATATAGATATATATATATATATATATATATATATGAAACGTACAGGGGATCTACAGGTGTATATATAGGGTACATACAGGGGATCTACTGGTGTACATATAGGGTAAGTACAGGGGATCAACTGTGTATATATAAGGTAAGTACAGGGGATCTACAGGTGTATATATAGGGTACATACAGGGGATCTACAGGTATATATATAGGAAACGTACAGGGGATCTACGGTGTATATATAGGGTACATACAGGGGATCTACAGGTTTATATATATATGGGTGTATGGGTGGATGACAAACTCATATTCAGTGTCCAATGTCAGGCAGCTGCTACAAAGGCAAATAAAATAATGGGATGTATTAAAAGAGGCATAGATGCTCATGAGGAGAACATAATTTTACCTCTATACAAGTCACTAGTGCGACCACACTTAGAATACTGTGCACAGTTCTGGTCTCCGGTGTATAAGAAAGACATAGCTGAACTGGAGCGGGTGCAGAGAAGAGCGACCAAGGTTATTAGAGGACTGGGGGGTCTGCAATACCAAGATAGGTTATTACACTTGGGGCTATTTAGTTTGGAAAAACGAAGACTAAGGGGTGATCTTATGTTAATGTATAAATATATGAGGGGACAGTACAAAGACCTTTCTGCTGATCTTTTTAATCATAGACCGGTGACAGGGACAAGGGGGCATCCTCTACGTCTGGAGGAAAGAAGGTTTAAGCATAATAACAGACGCGGATTCTTTACTGTAAGAGCAGTGAGACTATGGAACTCTCTGCCGTATGATGTTGTAGTGAGTGATTCATTAATTAAATTTAAGAGGGGACTGGATACCTTTCTGGAAAAGTATAATATTACAGGGTATATACACTAGATTCCTTGATAGGGCGTTGATCCAGATAACTAGTCTGATTGCCGTATGTGGGGTCGGGAAGGAATTTTTTCCCCAATGTGGAGCTTACTCTTACCACATGGGTTTTTTTGCCTTCCCCTGGATCAACATGTTAGGGCATGTTAGGTTATGGGTTGAACTAGATGGACTTCAAGTCTTCCTTCAACCTTAATAACTATGTAATAACTATATATATATATATATATATATATATATATATATATATATATATAGGAAACGTACAGGGGATCTACGGTGTACATATAGGGTACATACAGGGGATCTACAGGTTTATATATAGGGTAAGTACAGGGGATCAACTGTGTCTATACAGTACAGAGCAAAAGTTTGGACACACCTTCTCATTTAAAGATTTTTCTGTATTTTCATGACTATGAACATTGTACATTCACACTGAAGGCATCAAAACTATGAATTAACACATGTGGAATTATATACCTGTATACTCGAGTATAAGCCAAGATTTTCAGCCCATTTTTTGGGGCTGAAAGTCCCCCTCTCGGCTTATACTCGAGTCATACCCAGGGGTCGGCAGGGGAGGGGGAGCGGGGACTGTGTAATTATACTTACCTGTTCCCGGCGCGGTCCCTGCAGGTCCCTGCTTCCAGCGCTGCATCTTCTTCCTGTACTGAGCGGTCACATGGTACCGCACATTACGGTAATGAATATGAGGCTCCACCTCCCATAGGGGTGGAGCCGCATATTCATTACTGTAATGTACGGTACCATGTGACCGCTCAGTACAGGAAGAAGATGCAGCGCTGGAAGCAGGGACCTGCAGGGACCGCGCCGGGAGCAGGTAAGTATACGGGGAGGGGGAGCGCAGCGCGATAGTCACCTCTCCTCCGTTCTGGTGTGGCTCCATCTTCGGCGTCCTCTGGCTGTGACGCTCAGGTCAGAGGGCGCGATGATGTGGTCAGTGCGCGCCGTCTGCCTGAACATCAGTGCGGAGAACGCTGAAGACGGAGCCACACAGGAAAGAGGAGCAGGTAAATATTAAAAGTGCGGGGCCTGAGCGACAGAGAGGTGAGTATGTGATTTTTTTTTTTTTATCGCAGCCACAGCATATGGGCCAAGTGTCTGTATGGAGCATCTATGGGGCCATAATGTTTGTGCAGCACTATATGGGGCAAGTGCCTGTATGGAGCATCTATGGGGCCATTAATAACCTTTATGCAGGATTATATGGGGCATATTTTAATATGGAACATCTAATGGGCCTCATCAAACTGTATGGAGCATTATATGGGGCTCCTGATTCAATATGGATATTCTAAAACACTTAACCTACTGATGTCTCAATTAATTTTACTTTTATTGGTATCTATTTTTACTCTTGAAATTTACCGGTAGCTGCTGCATTTTCCACCCTAGGCTTATACTCGAGTCATTAAGTTTTCCCAGTTTTTTGTGGCAAAATTAGAGGGGTCGGCTTATACTCGGGTATATACGGTACTTAACAAAAAAGTGTGAAACAACTGAAAATATGTCTTATATTCTAGGTTCTTCAAAGTAGCCACCTTTTGCTTTGACGACTGCTTTGCACACTCTTGGCATTCTCTTGATGAGCTTGAAGAGGTAGTCACCGGGAATGGTCTTCCAACAATCTTGAAGGAGTTCCCAGAGATGCTTAGCACTTGTTGGCCCTTTTGCCTTCACTCTGTGGTCCAGCTCACCCCAAACCTTCTCGATTGGGTTCAGGTCTGGTGACTGTGGAGGCCAGGTCATCTGGTGTAGCACCCATCACTCTCCTCCTTGGTCAAATAGCCGTTACACAGCCTGGAGGTGTGTTTGGGGTCATTGTCCTGTTGAAAAATAAATGATGGTCCAACTAAACGCCAACCAGATGGAATAGCATGCCGCTGCAAGATGCTGTGGTAGCCATGCTGGTTCAGTATGCCTTCAATTTTGAATAAATCCCCAACAGTGTCACTAGCAAAGCCCCCCCGCACACCATCACACCTCCTCCTCCATGCTTCACGGTGGGAACCAGGCATGTAGAGTCCATCCGTTCACCTTTTCTGCGTCGCACAAAGACACGGTGGTTGGAACCAAAGATCTCAGATTTGGACTCATCAGACCAAAGCACAGATTTCCACTGGTCTAATGTCCTTTCCTTGTGTTCTTTAGCCCAAACAAGTCTCTTCTGCTTGTTGCCTGTCCTTAGCAGTGGTCTCCTAGCAGCTATTTTACCATGAAGGCCTGCTGCACAAAGTCTCCTCTTAACAGTTGTTGTAGAGATGTGTCTGCTGCTAGACCTCTGTGTGGCATTGACCTGGTCTCTAATCTGAGCTGCTGTTAACCTGCGATTTCTGAGGCTGGTGACTCGGATAAACGTATCCTCAGAAGCAGAGGTGACTCTTGGTCTTCCTTTCCTGGGGCGGTCCTCATGTGAGCCAGTTTCTTTGTAGTGCTTGATGGTTTTTGCCACTGCACTTGGGAACACTTTCAAAGTTTTCCCAATTTTTTGGACTGACTGACCTTCATTTCTTAAAGTAATGATGGCCACTCGTTTTTCTTTACTTAGCTGCTTTTTTCTTGCCATAGTACAAATTCTAACAGTCTATTCAGTAGGACTATCAGCTGTGTATTCACCAGACTTCTGCACAACACAACTGATGGTCCCAACCCCAATTATAGGGCAAGAAATCCCACTTATTAAACCTGACAGGGCACACCTGTGAAGTGGAAACCATTCCCGGTGACTACCTCTTGGAGCTCATCAAGAGAATGCCAAGAGTGTGCAAAGCAGTCATCAAAGCAAAAGGTGGCTACTGTGAAGAACTTAGAATATAAGACATAATTTCAGTTGTTTCACACTTTTTTGTTAAGTATATAATTCCACATGTGATAATTCATAGTTTTGATGCCTTCAGTGTGAATGTACAATTTTCATAGTCATGAAAATACAGAAAAATCTTTAAATGAGAAGGTGTGTCCAAACTCTTGGTCTGTACTGTATATATATATATATATATATATATATATATATATATATATACACATATATATATATATATATATATATATATATGTATATATATGAAACGTACAGGGGATCTACAGGTTTATATGTAGGGTACATACAAGGGATCTACCATTCTATATATAGGGTACATACATGGGAACTACAGGTGTATACAGTTAAGGAAATGAGTATTTGATCCACCAAGTATTAAGTCTTGTTTGCCAGAGGGATCAAATACTTATTTCTCACTGTAAAATGCAAATACAGTTATATAATTTATACAATGTGATTTTCTGGATTTTTTTTATATTCTCTCTCTCAATGTTAAAATTAATCGACCCTCAAAATTATAGACTGTTCATGTCTTTGTCAGTGAACAAACTTACAAAATCAGCAAGGGATCAAATACTTATTTCCCCCACTATATATGGTACATATAGGGGATCTACCAGTATATACTGTATATAGGGTATGTAGAGGGGATCTACCAGTGTATATATAGGGTATGTACAGGTAATCTACAGGTGTGTATATATATATATAGGGTACATACAGGGGATCTACAGGTGTGTGTGTGTATATATATATATATATATATATATATATATATATATATATATATATATATATATATATATGTCTGTGTGTGTGTGTACATACAGGGGGATCTATAGGTAACATAGTAACATAGTTATTAAGGTTGAAGGAAGACTGTAAGTCCATCTAGTTCAACCCATAGCCTAACCTAGCATGCCCTAACATGTTGATCCAGAGGAAGGCAAAAAAAAACCCATGTGGCAAAGAGTAACTCCACCATGGGGAAAAAAATTCCTTCCCGACTCCACATACGGCAATCAGACTAGTTCCCTGGATCAACGCCTTATCAAGGAATCTAATATATATACCCTGTAATATTATACTTTTCCAGAAAGGCATCCAGTCCCCTCTTAAATTTAATTAATGACTCACTCATTACAACATCATACGGCAGAGAGTTCCATAGTCTCACTGCTCTTACAGTAAAGAATCCGCGTCTGTTATTATGCTTAAACCTTCTTTCCTCCAGACGTAGAGGATGCCCCCTTGTCCCTGTCACCGGTCTATGATTAAAAAGATCATCAGAAAGGTCTTTGTACTGTCCCCTCATATATTTATACATTAACATAAGATCACCCCTTAGTCTTCGTTTTTCCAAACTAAATAGCCCCAAGTGTAATAACCTATCTTGGTATTGCAGACCCCCCAGTCCTCTAATAACCTTGGTCGCTCTTCTCTGCACCCGCTCCAGTTCAGCTATGTCTTTCTTATACACCGGAGACCAGAACTGTGCACAGAATTCTAAGTGTGGTCGCACTAGTGACTTGTATAGAGGTAAAATTATGTTCTCCTCATGAGCATCTATGCCTCTTTTAATACATCCCATTATTTTATTTGCCTTTGTAGCAGCTGCCTGACACTGGCCACTGAATATGAGTCTGTCATCCACCCATACACCCAGGTCTTTTTCATTGACGGTTTTGCCCAGAGTTTTAGAATTAAGCACATAGTTATACATCTTATTACTTCTACCCAAGTGCATGACCTTACATTTATCCCCATTAGGGTATGTGTCCACAGTCAGTAAACGCTGCTTGCTTGACGCTGCGCAGAGCTGCAGCGTCAAACACGCAGCGTCCAGATGTTCCAGCATAGTGGAGGGGATTTTATGAAATCCCGTGTCCACTATGCGTGGAAACACGCATCCGACTTCCCTGCGACTCCGGACATGCGCGTCTTTTCAGATCGCAGCATGTCCGTGCTACCTGCGGCGACTGTTATGATCCGGTGGTAGGATCTCAAAACTGACCTGATGCATATAACCAGAATGTTAGGACAAGTTCTGGGGATGTGGAAGCTATACTGACCGCAATCCTGATCCTATCCAACACACTAAAGGCAGCCGTGGAGCGTTACCTAAAAACCTAGACGCCTCTTCACAGCCTGAGAAACTGACTGCCCTTAAAGAGAAAGCAAAGACCTCACTTGCCTCAGAGAAATAACCGCAAAGTTATAGACAGCCCCCCACAAATAATAACGGTGAGTTAAGGGGAAAATACAAACGTAGAAATGAAACAGGTTTAGCAAATGAGGCCCGCTAACACTAGATAGACAGAAAATAGATAGGAATCTGTGCGGTCAGTACAAAAACTATCAAAAATAAACCACGCAGAGAATACAAGAACCCCCACACCGACTCACGATGTGAGGGGCGCACTCTGCACCCCAGAACAAACCAGCAAGCAGAAAATCACATAAAAGCAAGCTGGACTGAACTCATCATATACTGAGAAACGTTTTCAAGGAAATAATGAGCAAAATGAACAAGCAAACTTAGCTTCTCCAGCAGGAGACTGGTCACAAGGAATATTCAGGAGAGCTCAGAATCAGGACTGAATACACCGACAGCAGGCAACAAATGAAGGTCCAGGTGAGTTAAATAGGCCCAGCATAGAAGGAAATGAAGCAGCTGAGCCCAGCCATATCGCTAAAGGCCACCAGAGGGAGCCCAAGAACAAACTCACACAGTACCACTCATGGCCACAGGAGGGAGCCCAAGAACGGAATTCACAACAGTACCCCCCCCTTGAGGAGGGGTCACCGAACCCTCACCAGAGCTCCCAGGCCGATCAGGACGAGCCGAATGAAAGGCACGAACCAAATCGGCCGCCTGGACATCTGAGGCGACAACCCAGGAATTATCCTCCTGACCATAGCCCTTCCATTTAACCAAGTACTGAAGCTTCCATCTCGAAACACGAGAATCCAAGATCTTCACCACATACTCCAACTCCCCCTCGACCAAGACAGGAGCAGGAGGCTCAACAGAAGGGACCATAGGCACCACATATCTCCGCAACAATGACCTATGGAACACATTATGAATGGCAAACGATGTTGGGAGGTCCAAACGAAATGACACAGGGTTGAGGATTTCCAAAATCTTATAAGGACCGATGAAACGAGGCTTGAACTTAGGAGAGGAAACCTTCATCGGGACATAACGAGAAGACAACCACACCAAATCCCCCACACGAAGTCGGGGACCCACACAGCGACGGCGGTTAGCAAAGCGCTGAGCCTTCTCTTGGGACAACGTCAAATTGTCCACCACATGGTTCCAAATCTGCTGCAACCTATCCACCACAGAATCCACCCCAGGACAGTCAGAGGGCTCAACCTGACCCGAGGAAAAACGAGGATGAAAACCAGAATTGCAAAAGAAAGGTGAAACCAAAGTAGCAGAACTAGCCTGATTATTGAGGGCGAACTCAGCCAATGGCAAAAAAGTCACCCAATCATCCTGATCAGCAGAAACAAAACATCTCAAATAAGTTTCCAAGGTCTGATTAGTTCGTTCGGTTTGGCCATTCGTCTGAGGATGGAAGGCTGACGAAAAAGACAATTCAATGCCCATCTTAGCACAAAAGGACCGCCAAAATCTGGACACAAACTGGGATCCTCTGTCAGACACAATGTTCTCCAGAATACCATGTAAACGAACCACATTCTGAAAAAACAGTGGCACCAAATCGGAGGAGGAAGGCAGCTTAGGCAAAGGTACCAAATGGACCATTTTAGAAAAACGATCACAAACCACCCAGATGACAGACATCCTCTGAGAGACAGGAAGATCCGAAATAAAATCCATGGAAATATGCGTCCAAGGCCTCTTCGGGACAGGCAAAGGCAAAAGCAATCCATTGGCACGAGAACAGCAAGGCTTGGCCCGAGCACAAATCCCACAGGACTGCACAAAGGAACGCACATCCCGCGACAAGGAAGGCCACCAAAAGGACCTCGCCACCAAATCCCTGGTACCAAAAATCCCAGGATGACCTGCCAACACTGAAGAATGAACCTCGTAAATAACTCTACTGGTCCATCTGTCCGGGACAAACAGTCTCTCCGGTGGACAACGGTCAGGTCTATTGGCCTGAAACTCCTGCAACACCCGTCGCAGATCAGGAGAGATGGCAGACAAAATCACCCCCTCTTTGAGGACACCAGTCGGTTCAGAAACTTCCGGGGAGTCAGGTACAAAACTCCTAGAAAGGGCATCAGCCTTCACGTTTTTCGAACCCGGAAGATATGAAACCACGAACTTGAAACGAGAGAAAAACAGCGACCATCGAGCCTGTCTCGGATTCAACCGTTTGGCAGACTCGAGATAAGTCAAATTCTTGTGATCCGTCAAGACCACCACACGATGCTTGGCTCCCTCAAGCCAATGTCGCCACTCCTCAAATGCCCACTTCATAGCCAACAACTCACAATTACCAACATCATAGTTCTGCTCGGCGGGCGAAAACTTTCTTGAAAAGAAAGCACATGGTCTCATCACAGAGCCATCAGAGCTTCTCTGCGACAAGACAGCCCCTGCTCCAATCTCAGAAGCATCAACCTCGACCTGAAAGGGAAGAGAGACATCGGGCTGGCGCAAGACAGGAGCTGAAGAAAATCGACATTTCAGCTCCTGAAAGGCCTCCACGGCCGCAGGAGACCAATTCGTCACATCAGAATCCTTCTTGGTCAAATCCGTCAAAGGCTTAACCACACTAGAAAAATTAGTGATGAAGCGACGGTAAAAATTAGCAAAACCCAAGAACTTCTGAAGACTCTTCACAGATGTAGGTTGAGTCCAGTCATGAATAGCCTGGACCTTGACTGGATCCATCTCAATAGTAGAAGGAGAAAAAATAAAGCCCAAAAAGGAAACCTTCTGGACTCCGAAGAGACATTTAGAGCCCTTCACAAACAAGGCATTGGCACGCAGGACCTGAAATACCATCCTGACCTGCTTCACATGAGACTCCCAATCATCAGAAAAGACCAAAATATCATCCAGGTACACAATCATAAATCTATCCAGATACTCTCGGAAGATGTCGTGCATGAAGGACTGAAACACAGAGGGGGCATTAGAAAGCCCAAAAGGCATCACCAAGTACTCAAAATGGCCTTCGGGCGTATTAAATGCTGTTTTCCATTCATCGCCCTGCTTTATGCGCACAAGATTATACGCTCCTCGAAGATCTATCTTGGTGAACCAACTGGCCCCCCTAATCCGGGCAAACAGATCGGACAACAGTGGCAAGGGGTACTGAAATTTGACCGTGATGTTATTTAGAAGGCGATAATCTATACAGGGTCTCAGAGAACCATCCTTCTTGGCCACAAAAAAGAACCCCGCACCCAAAGGGGACGAGGACGGGCGAATATGCCCCTTCTCCAAGGACTCCTTTATATAACTCCGCATAGCGGCATGTTCTGGTACAGATAAACTAAAAAGTTGTCCCTTAGGGAACTTACTACCAGGAATCAGATTTATAGCACAATCACAATCCCTATGAGGAGGTAGGGCACTGGATTTGGGCTCATCAAATACATCCTGGTAGTCCGACAAAAATTCAGGGACTTCAGAAGGAGTAGAAGAAGCAATTGACACCAAAGGAGCATTGCCATGAATTCCCTGGCAACCCCAACTTGACACAGACATTGCTTTCCAATCCAGGACTGGATTATGAGCCTGCAGCCATGGCAGACCCAACACGACAACATCATGCAAATTATGTAGCACAAGAAAGCGAATCACCTCCTGATGTGCAGGAGCCATGCACATGGTCACTTGGGTCCAGTACTGAGGTTTATTCTTGGCCAATGGCGTAGCATCAATTCCCTTTAGTGGGATAGGGAATTGTAAAGGCTCCAAGATAAAACCACAGCGCCTGGCAAATGACAAATCCATCAAATTCAGGGCGGCACCTGAATCCACAAAAGCCATAACTGAGTAGGATGACAGAGAGCAAATCAAAGTAGCAGACAAAATGAATTTAGGTTGTACCGTACCAATGGTGACAGACTTGGCGAACCTTTTTGTGCTCTTAGAACACTCTGAGATAACATGAGCAGAATCACCACAGTAAAAGCACAACCCATTCTGACGTCTGAGGTTTTGCCGTTCAACTCTGGTCAGAATCCTGTCGCATTGCATAGGCTCAGGTTTCTGCTCAGAAAATACCGCCAGAGGGTGCACAGGTTTGCGCTCCCCCAAATGCCGATCAATCTGAATGGCCAAAGACATTGACTCATTCAGACCCGCAGGCGTGGGGAACCCCACCATAACATCTTTAAGGGCTTCAGAAAGACCCTTTCTGAAAATCGCCGCCAGGGCGCACTCATTCCATTGAGTGAGCACAGACCACTTCCTAAACTTCTGACAGTAAACCTCTACTTCATCTCGACCCTGAGAGAGAGCCAGCAAAACCTTCTCTGCTTGGTCTACCAGATTAGGTTCCTCATAAAGCACTCCAAGCGCCAGAAAAAACGCATCCACATTTAGCAATGCAGGATCTCCTGGCGCCAGAGAGAATGCCCAATCTTGAGGGTCACCACCACGTAACAAAGAAATAACAATTTTAACTTGCTGAACCGGATCACCAGAGGAACGAGGTCTCAGAGAAAGGAATAACTTACAGTTATTCTTAAAGTTCAAAAACCTAGATCTATCTCCGGAGAACAGCTCAGGAATTGGTATTTTAGGCTCTGACATAGGACTGCGGACTACATAATCCTGAATGCCCTGTACCCTTGCAGTGAGATGATCCACACTAGAAGACAGACTCTGAATGTCCATATCTGCAGCTGAGTTCAGAACCACCCAGAGATTAAAGGGAGGAGAGAGGCTAGACACACTGCAGAGGAAAAAAAAAAATGACTTCAGGATTTCTCTTCTCCCTCTTCTGCTGCATTAACACTTTGTGGCCTGCTGTACTGTTATGATCCGGTGGTAGGATCTCAAAACTGACCTGATACATATAACCAGAATGTTAGGACAAGTTCTGGGGATGTGGAAGCTATACTGACCGCAATCCTGATCCTATCCAACACACTAAAGGCAGCCGTGGAGCGTTACCTAAAAACCTAGACGCCTCTTCACAGCCTGAGAAACTGACTGCCCCTAGAGAGAAAGCAAAGACCTCACTTGCCTCAGAGAAATAACCCCAAAGTTATAGACAGCCCCCCACAAATAACAACGGTGAGTTAAGGGGAAAATACAAACGTAGAAATGAAACAGGTTTAGCAAATGAGGCCCGCTAATACTAGATAGACAGAAAATAGATAGGAATCTGTGCGGTCAGTACAAAAACTATCAAAAATAAACCACTCAGAGAATACAAGAACCCCCACACTGACTCACGATGTGAGGGGCGCACTCTGCACCCCAGAACAAACCAGCAAGCAGAAAATCACATAAAAGCAAGCTGGACTGAACTCATCATATACTGAGAAACGTTTTCAAGGAAATAATGAGCAAAATGAACAAGCAAACTTAGCTTCTCCAGGAGGAGACTGGTCACAAGGAATATTCAGGAGAGCTCAGAATCAGGACTGAATACACCGACAGCAGGCAACAAATGAAGGTCCAGGTGAGTTAAATAGGCCCAGCATAGAAGGAAATGAAGCAGCTGAGCCCAGCCATATCGCTAAAGGCCACCAGAGGGAGCCCAAGAACAAACTCACACAGTACCACTCATGACCACAGGAGGGAGCCCGAGAACGGAATTCACAACAGGCGACGCTGCGTCGCCGCAAGTAATATCACAGGGCGCTATGCGAGGGTGCGATGATCCCGGATGTGTACAGTTAACACATCCGGCATCATCGCATCCCAGAAAGGGGGCGGGGCTTAGCGCCGAGCGGCTTCGCTGCTCCGGCGATACCGCCGGCCATCCTGACCGTGGACACGCACCCTTAAAGCTCATTTGCCATTTATCAGCCCAAGCTTCTAGTTTACATAAATCATCCTGTAATATAAAATTGTCCTCCCCTGTATTGATTACCCTGCAGAGTTTAGTGTCATCTGCAAATATTGAAATTCTACTCTGAATGCCGACTACAAGGTCATTAATAAATATACTAAAAAGAAGAGGGCCCAATACTGACCCCTGTGGGTGTATATATAGGGTACGTACAGGGGATTTATACGTGTATATATAGGGTATGTACAGGGGGTCTACTGGTGTATATATAGGGTAGACCCAGGGGATCTACAGGTGTATATATAGGGTACGTACAGGGGATCTACAGGTCTATATATAGGGTATGTCCTGGGGATCTACCAGTATATATATAGGGCACGTACTGGGGATCTACAGGTGTATATATAGGGTAGATATAGGGAATCTACAGGTGTATATACAGCATAGGATACTACAGGGAATCTACCGGTGTATATATAGGGTACATACAGGGGATCTACAGGTGTATATATAGGGTATGTACAGGGGATCTACAGGTGTATATATAGGGTACATACAGGGGATCTACAGGTGTATATATATATAGGGTACATAAAAGGGATCTACAGGTGTATATATTGGGTATGTACAGGGAATCTACATGTGTATATATAGGGTACGTCCTGGGGATCTACAGGTTTATATATAGGGTACGTACAGGGGATCTACAGGTGTATATATAGGGTACATACAGGGGATCTACCCGTGTATACATTTGAAACCACAAGTTTCCATCTACTATATAAAGACACATCTGACATGAAATCAGAATAAACCTTTCCCATTTTAGGACAATTAGGATTGCCATAATTATTAATATTTGCCAAATGCCAGAATAATGAGAGAGAGAGACAGAGAGAGAGAGAGAGAGAGAGAGAATGTGTTAAGGCATTTACCGTATATTACTTCCTGCAAACTCAGAAGTTTCCATACACTAAGATTACTATGCCTGTAAACAATTCTGGACTGCCGACATGATGATGTCATGTGTTTGGAAACTTCTGATAGGTTTTTTTGGCAACATCTGAGTTAATTAGAGACACACCTGTGGATGTATTTTAATGCACACCTGAAACACACTGCTTCTTTGTGTAGCATCATGGGAAAGTCTCAAGAAATCAGCCAAGATATCGGGAAGAGAATTGCGGACTTGCACAAGTCTGGCTCATCTTTGGGTACAACTTCAAGATGCCTGAAGGTGCCTCGTTCATCTGTACAAACAGTTATATACAAGTACAAACAAGATGGGAATGTCCAGCCATCATACTGCTCAGGAAGGAGAAGGGTTCTGTGTCCCAGAGATGAACGTGCTTTGGTCCAACATGCGGATATCAACCCAAGGAGAAAAGCAAAAGAGCTTGTGAAAATGATGGCGGAAACTGGTAAGATTGTGTCACTATCCACAGTGAAATAAGTACTGTATCAACATGGGCTGAAATGCCACTCTGCCAGGAAGAAGCCATTACTCAGACAGAAACATAAAAAAGCCAGATTAATACTTATAAATGCACACAGAAACAAAGACCTCAATTTTTGGAGACATGTCCTGTGGTCTGATGAAACTAAAACTGAACTTTTTGGGCATAATGACCATTGTTACGTTTGGAGGAAAAAGGGAGAAGCTTGGAAGCCTAAGAACACCATCCCAACTGTGAAACACGGTGATGGCAGCATTATGGAGTGGGGTTGTTTTGCTGCAGGAGGGACTGGTGCACTTTACAAAATAGATGGCATCATGAGAAAAGAAGAGCATGTGGCAATACTGAAATAACATCTCAAGACTTCAACTATGAAGTTAAAGCTTGGGCGGTAATGGGTCTTCCAAATGGACAATGACTCGAAGCATACTGCCAAAATGGGAACAGAGTGGCTTCAGGATAACAAAATCAATGTCTCAACAAAGCCCTGATCTCAATCCTATTGAAGATTTATGGGCAAAGCTGAAAAGGCCGGTTCGAGCAAGGGACCTACAAACCTGGGTCAGTTACACCAGTTTTGTCAGGAGGAATGGGCCCAGGTTCCGACCAACTATTGCGAGAAGCTTGTGGAAGGAGATCCCAAACTTCTGACTCAAGTCATTCAGTGTAAGGGCAATGGCACCAAATACTAATGAAATGGATGGAAACTTCTGATTTTGCATTCTCTGTGTCATTATTCTGACATTTGGCAAATATCAATAATTATGGTAATCCTAATCGCCCTAAAATGGGAAATGATTTCATGTCAGATATTGAGAAAAACCTGCAGATGTGTCTTAATATAGTGGATGGAAGCTTCTGGTTTAAACTGTATATAAATATTAATATATATATATATATATATATATATATATATATATATATATATATATATATTGTAGTATAGTGACCTATGTTGTAGGTAGGGGGCGCTGTATGAGCTTCCCAGAGTGTGCATAGAGGCGTATGGAGGCCATAGGAATGCATGGCAATCGCAGATATAAGTGTGGTGATGAGTCAAAGTCCGGCATTATGGTGAATGGCCGGTGTGTGTGTCGCAGAGGGAGACACTCTGCACTGTCAGTCTGAAGCAAGGATGATGATGATGACAAGTGAATTGTGTGTGTTGTTTAGCTAGGGAGATTGGCAGGGCTGGTTCTGAGAGATGGGGGGGGGTCAGACTAGCCAAACACACTCCCATCTAGGGGAGTGGTTAGTTCCATATAATGTGACTGAGGTTTGGTCACATGGGCTCTGAGTGTGGATCTGAATGGTCTGTTCTGGAAGGTCCTGGAGAGAGCCCCATGTGTTGGGAGTGTCGGCTCCCTGAAGAGCACATGGTGGGGGCTCTGGACCTCGCACAGACCAGACTGTGGAATGGATGGAGATCCGTGTTGTACTGACCGGGGTCAGAGTGAGAATGTCGGAAGGATGCCTCTAGTGAAGAGAGGTATCCGAGAACCTGTGCAGCAATGGCAGGTAACGAATGGAGATTCATGTTGTACTGACCGGGGTCAGAGAAAAGGAAAGACAGAGTGAGAATGTTTGAAGGATGCCTCTGAAGAAGAGAGGTATCTGAGAACCTGTACGGCACCAACAGGTAAAGGATGGAGATCCGTGTTGTACTGACCAGGGTCAGAGTGAAAGAAGAGAGAGACATTGTGTGTGGGGCACCTCTGAGGCCAAGGGGTGTCCAGGAACCCGTGAAGGTTGCCAATGGGTAACGGTCTGAAAACCGTGTGTAATGCTGACCGGGGTCAGAGACGAACTGTGGTAAAGTTGAATATGTCCAGATACTGTTCAAGCTGTTACTAAGTTCCTGTGGATGTGGAATATGTTGTGCGAAATAAACCTAAGAGACTGTGTTTTTGATAGAAAACCGTGCCTGAGTGCATTAATCCCGTGCCAAGCGAGTGTCCCCCAAGACACGTAGTAGGCGCTACGCTATAATATATATATATATATATATATATATATATATCTATCATGTGGGTTTGTGCACAGGTTACATACAGGCAATGCACAGGGCGTCTATATACAGGGTATACGCAGGGGACTGGCATCCGCTCGCTTTGTTACTTTACCCCATACGGCTGCAGAGATGGACATGAAGATGATGATGGTGGCGATCATCTGTAAATAGATAGAGGTTGCCTTTATACATTGATATATGCACACATTAGGCATTGTTCACACACAGTTTTCTACAGATGAGGCTCGTACGTATCGTAGTCTATGGGGCCGTTCACACCTCACAGATGAGGCTCGTACGTATCATAGTCTATGGGGCCATTCACACCTCACAGATGAGGCTCCTACGTATCGTAGTCTATGGGGCCGTTCACACCTCACAGATGAGGCTCGTACGTATCGTAGTCTATGGGGCCGTTCACACCTCACAGATGAGGCTCCTACGTATCGTAGTCTATGGGGCCGTTCACACCTCACAGATGAGGCTCGTACGTATCATAGTCTATGGGGCCATTCACACCTCACAGATGAGGCTCCTACGTATCGTAGTCTATGGGGCCGTTCACACCTCACAGATGAGGCTCCTACGTATCGTAGTCTATGGGGCCGTTCACACCTCACAGATGAGGCCCGTAGGTATAGTAGTCTATGAGGCCGTTCACACCTCACAGATGAGGCTCGTATGTATCGTAGTCTATGGGGCCGTTCACACCTCACAGATGAGGCTCGTACGTATCGTAGTCTATGCGGCCGTTCACACCTCACAGATGAGGCTCGTACGTATCGTAGTCTATGGGGCCGTTCACACCTCACAGATGAGGCTTGTACGTATCGTAGTCTATGGGGCTTTTCACACCTCACAGAGGGGCTCGTACGTATCATAGTCTATGGGGCCGTTCACACCTCACAGATGAGGCTCGTACGTATCGTAGTCTATGGAGCCGTTCACACCTCACAGATGAGGCTCGTACGTATCGTAGTCTATGGGGCCATTCACACCTCACAGATGAGGCTCGTACGTATCGTAGTCTATGGAGCCGTTCACACCTCACAGATGAGGCTCGTACGTATCGTAGTCTATGGGGCCGTTCACACCTCACAGATGAGGCTCGTACGTATCGTAGTCTATGGGGCCGTTCACACCTCACAGATGAGGCTCGTACGTATCGTAGTCTATGGGGCCGTTCACACCTCACAGATGAGGCTCGTACGTATCGTAGTCTATGGAGCCGTTCACACCTCACAGATGAGGCTCGTACGTATCGTAGTCTATGGGGCCGTTCACACCTCACAGATGAGACTCGTACGTATCGTAGTCTATGGGGCCGTTCACACCTCACAGATGAGGCTCGTACGTATCGTAGTCTATGGGGCCGTTCACACCTCACAGATGAGACTCGTACATATCGTAGTCTATGGGGCCGTTCACACCTCACAGATGAGGCTCGTATGTATCGTAGTCTATGGGGCCGTTCACACCTCACAGATGAGGCCCGTACGTATCATAGTCTATGGGGCCGTTCACACCTCACAGATGAGGCTCCTACGTATCGTAGTCTATGGGGCCGTTCACACCTCACAGATGAGGCTCGTACGTATCGTAGTCTATGAGGCCGTTCACACCTCACAGATGAGGCTCGTACGTATCGTAGTCTATGGGGCCGTTCACACCTCACAGATGAGGCCCGTACGTATCATAGTCTATGGGGCCGTTCACACCTCACAGATGAGGCTCGTATGTATCGTAGTCTATGGGGCCGTTCACACCTCACAGATGAGGCTCGTACGTATCGTAGTCTATGGGGCCGTTCACACCTCACAGATGAGGCTCGTACGTATCGTAGTCTATGGGGCCGTTCACACCTCACAGATGAGGCTCCTACGTATCGTAGTCTATGGGGCCATTCACACCTCACAGATGAGGCTCGTATGTATCGTAGTCTATGGGGCCGTTCACACCTCACAGATGAGGCTCGTACGTATCGTAGTCTATGGGGCCATTCACACCTCACAGATGAGGCTCGTACGTATCGTAGTCTATGGGGCCGTTCACACCTCACAGATGAGGCTCGTACGTATCGTAGTCTATGGGGCCATTCACACCTCACAGATGAGGCTCGTACGTATCATAGTCTATGGGGCCGTTCACACTTCACAGATGAGGCTCGTACGTATCGTAGTCTATGGGGCCGTTCACACCTCACAGATGAGGCTCGTACGTATCGTAGTCTATGGGGCCATTCACACCTCACAGATGAGGCTCGTACGTATCGTAGTCTATGGGGCCGTTCACACCTCACAGATGAGGCTCGTACGTATCGTAGTCTATGGGGCTTTTCACACCTCACAGATGAGGCTCGTACGTATCGTAGTCTATGGGGCCGTTCACACCTCACAGATGAGGCTCCTACGAATCGTAGTCTATGGGGCCGTTCACACCTCACAGATGAGGCTCGTACGTATCGTAGTCTATGGGGCCGTTCACACCTCACAGATGAGGCTCCTACGTATCGTAGTCTATGGGGCCGTTCACACCTCACAGATGAGGCTCCTACGTATCGTAGTCTATGGGGCCGTTCACACCTCACAGATGAGGCTTGTACGTATCGTAGTCTATGGGGCCGTTCACACCTCACAGATGAGGCTCGTACGTATCGTAGTCTATGGAGCCGTTCACACCTCACAGATGAGGCTCGTACGTATCATAGTCTATGGGGCCGTTCACACCTCACAGATGAGGCTCCTACGTATCGTAGTCTATGGGGCCGTTCACACCTCACAGATGAGGCACGTACGTATCGTAGTCTATGGGGCCGTTCACACCTCACAGATGAGGCTCGTACGTATCGTAGTCTATGGGGCCGTTCACACCTCACAGATGAGGCTCCTACGTATCGTAGTCTATGGGGCCGTTCACACCTCACAGATGAGGCTCGTACGTATCGTAGTCTATGGGGCCGTTCACACCTCACAGATGAGGCTCGTACGTATCGTAGTCTATGGGGCCGTTCACACCTCACAGATGAGGCTCGTACGTATCGTAGTCTATGGGGCCGTTCACACCTCACAGATGAGGCTCGTACGTATCGTAGTCTATGGGGCCGTTCACACCTCACAGATGAGGCTCGTACGTATCGTAGTCTATGGGGCCGTTCACACCTCACAGATGAGGCTTGTACGTATCGTAGTCTATGGAGCCGTTCACACCTCTGGGTAATCTCAGGGACTGACAGACACTTGTCCGATTTCCTTCAATCTCCCCAATATAAGTTTATTGTCTGAGAAGAGACTGGACGCACCGGAGGCCACCGTGTGACTCATGGAGGTGGTGGAGAAAGCGCCATCAGCAGTTTTATATCTTCCGAGAGAGCTGATGAAGTCCTGACCTCACTCTGCTTACCCCGACACTGATCCCCTCAGGTGTGAATGACCCTATGCCGCACACATCACATCACCCACGCATTAGTTGACATTTGCAGAGCGATAGTCACAGTGATTCCGGACGAGGGCTCGTATCTGACAGATGGACGCAAGTCTCTGAGTTCAAAAGAAATTGAAAAATTAAAATACATATTGAACACAAAAACCCAAACTACATGATAAAAAGTATGTGCCTTGCTTATCCCACTTTCTACAGCACCAGGGTAAGAGGGAAGAGTGGGGGCGGCTAGTCACATCTCACCACCAAGCCGTGAGTCAGAGTGGTCAAGGAGGCCAAGGTTAAGAGCCAGGAGGGCGCCTCAATAACAGAAAGAAGAGACAAAAGCGTGCACTGATAACTTTCCGAGGCCAGAGTACCAGGAGGACAACGGATCAGAGCAGAAGGGGTTAAACAGACGGATGGTCAAAACGAAGTCCAAAGTCATGCAACAAAACTCAAGGCACAGGCACCTCAAACCTGACAAGGTGGATGTACATCTGTCAGAGGTCTGGAGAAGCAGCTCAGTTAAGTAGCATGGCAATCACCTGGGATAATGAACACTCTGAGATAGCCAACGCCTCCCAGTTTCAGATTGGATAGTCGAGTTGTCAATCAACAAACTGACAGCATCAGCACTCCCCTGTACCAGGTTGGATGACTGAGCTGTCAGTAACTGTATCCCAGATACGCTGAGAGGTGGCTCCGTGACAGTTCGTGCATCTAATGGATGCGCCATTTCTAAGGCAGTTGAGGGCTGGTGTTATTAGTCTGGGAGGGGGCCAATATCTAAGCGTATTAAGAACAGCTCGCTGCTGATATTAATAGTTTTTGCTGGTTTTGCCCCCCCCCCCCCCTTGTTAATAACCAGTAAAGGCTAAGTAGAAAGCTGCGAGCCGATATTAACCCCTTAACGACCATGGGTATTTCAGTTTTTGCATTTTCGTTCTTTGCTCCCTGTCTTCCCAGAGACATAACTTTTTATTTGTCCCTCAATATGGCCATGTGAAGGCTTGTTTGTTGCAGGACAAGTTGTACTTTTGAAAGACACCATTCATTTTAACATATTGTGTACTGGAAAGCAGGAAAAGAAATTCCAAGTGTGGTCAAATTGCAAAAAAGTGCAATCCCACAGATGTTTTTTTTTTTACAAAAAAAAAAATACCTGCCACTATGATTCTTCAAGTCGTTAACGAGGTCATAGACACCAAACATGTCTAGGTTCTTTTTTATTTTAGTGGTGAATGCAAAAATTTGTTTAAAAAAAATTACGCCATTTTCCAATACCCGTAGGGTGCAGCGTCTCCATTTTTCGTGATCTTGGGTTGCCTGAGGGCTTATTTTTTGTGCGCCGATCTGACTTTTTTATTGATACCATTTTGGTGTGAATACGATCTTTTGATCGCCCGTTATTGCATTTTAATGCAATGTTGCGGCGACCAAAAAACATAATTCTGGTGTTTTGACTTTTTTCTCATTACACCGTTTAGCGATCGGGTTAATTCTTTTTTTATATTGATAGATTAGGCGATGCTGAACGCAGCAATACCAAATATGTGTATATATATATTTTTTATTGTTTTATTTTGGGGCAAAAGGGGGGTGATTTGAACTGTTATTTTTCTTTATTTTTTTATATTATTACTTTTTGCATGCTTCAATAGTCTCCATGGGAGATTAGAAGCTGCCATAACCCGATCGGCCCGATCGGCCCGATCATCTGTATGTAGCAGAATTACTAATTTACTATGAAAAATATTTAGAATTGAGAGTCCTCAGTGGTTGATACCTTTTAATGGCTAACTGAAAAGATGGTAACAAATTGCAAGCTTTCGAGACTACTCGGGTCTCTTCATCAGGCAAAGACTAATACAAATTCTGAAGAATCACATATTTATACACAACACATGCGACTTTGTGGTGACGTTCAGACCAGGTACCAAGAACATTAATGTCAACGCTCCATCTTGTACGTTTGTGCCCATCCCAAACTGGAGGCTCAGAACAAGTCCCCATTCTGCCTGAGCGGAGACTAAGATCTTGTTAAGTAGATCTGAAAATCTCATGGGTTATACCCTGACACTTGTCCTTTCCCAAAATTATTTGTTCCTCTCCAGTTTCATCTACAAGTGTTACAGGAGATTCAGTGCTGGCCTGTCACCCCATACGTTTTGTAGTGTCTCCTGCCGGATTCAGGGTCTATGCCCCATTTTCTAGAGCAGGGTTCCTCAACATGTGGCTGCTTTGTCGGCACAAGATGTGTGGCTCTAGGCTGCACTAGCATCAGGTTTAGCAACCAGCTATGAGGAGAAGATCTATAGATGATGACTTTTATGAGTAGTCCTGCGTAGAAAAGTAGATCTGGATATGCATATACTTGTGGTGAGGGGAAGAAAAATAAAGTGACCTGGAGATAGGATGATACTGTTAGTTACAGGGGGCTTGAATCTGGACACTATAGTGTGAAGGGTATGCTTGATATGAGAATACCAAATGAGGGTGAAGTGGGAGCCTTTTAGATGTAATTATACTGCCTACAAGGGAGGGAGTCACAAGGTCTTGGTTGACAAGCTTTAGCAGTCATAATATCGGCAACGGTGGGCTCTGAGTGTCACCACAGTGGTGGGTAGACCTGGATGTGGCTCGCGACCATGTCTCAGAGATGAATGTGACTCTCAAGGTGAGAAAGGTTGGGGACCGCTGTCCTAGAGTCTCTTGGAAATCAGCAAGGAGAGGGCGTAGTACACTAAAATACAACTTTTATTTGTATCCTATAAAATTATAACATAAAGCCAACTATTGACAACCAACCATTGACAAACAACCAAAACAGAGTATAAAGTGCTAGTGCTCAATATAACCAGTGCTCAAAATAAAAATTGGTTTGATCTCACTAATGTTCAGGGTTCAACTCTCATATATGGGAACTGACACAACTTGTCAGACCCAACACGGTACTACTTGCCGCTGCAAGATTCCTATTCTTATATATATCCCTATACCTATTAATCTCCCATGATGTGCCTCCCGCATAGGAGAAACCGAGTAGGGAGGCTATATACTTCTTATGGGGAAAATTTAGCAGGTCTATACTTGTGATGGCAGGATCTATGTAAGGGCACAACAGGGAATGATAGAGGAAAATAGACTTCCCCCTTCTCCCACCACCATCGTTTTTCCTGCTCCTGCATCAAAAGCCTACGATGGAAATTGGTAAGCTCAAACGACTTTTTATTCTGAGCACTGGTTAAATTGAGCACTAGCACTTTATACACTGTTTTGGTTGTAAGTCAATGGTTGACTTTATATTATAATTTTATGGGATACAAATAAAAGTTATAATTTAGTGTACAATGCCCTCTCCTTGCTGAATTCTATTTTGCCTACTCTGATCTTCTAGAATCTCTTGCCTGAATCTGGGGTCTTAACCACATTTTCCAGAGTCTCCTGCCAAGTCTAGGGTCTATACACCATTTTCTAATGTTACTTGCCCAAGTCCAGCATCTTTATCCAATTTACTAGAGTATTCTGCCTGTCTATACCTCATTTTCTAGTGTCTTCCTCCTTATTCTGGGGTCTCTACACCATTATTGAGTGTCTCCCGCCTGAGTTTGGGGTCTATACCACATTTTCTAGAATTTCCTTCTCGAGTCCAGGGTCTATACCCCATTATTCACAGTCTTGTGCCTGAGTTTGGGGCATCTACCCCATTTTCTAGCGTTTACTGTCTGAGTCTGGGGTCTGCACACCATTTTCTAGTATCTCCTCCCAAGTCCGGGGTCTGTACCACATTTTCTAACATTTCCTTCCTTATTTTGGGGTCTCTACACCATTTTATAGTGTTTTCTGTCTAAGTTCGATGTCTATACCCCATTTTGTAGTGTCTCCTGCCCGAGATTGTGATCTCTACACTATTTTTAAAGTGTTCCCTGGGTCTATATGTAGCGCCCCCACTGCCGCAGGGCCGAGGGGTACCCGGTACCGGGCCTCTGAGTCTCTGCTCTGGGGTTGTCACGGTGGCTAGACCCGGTCCGTGACCCTGCTGAGGGGCGTACAGTAATAGATGTGGATGGTGGTGGTGGTGCGGTGCAGTAAATAACGAGGACACCAGGTTGCAGTCTCTTTACCTCTTTACTGAAGGCTTCAGGGTCCTCAGTCCGGAATACGGTCAACCAGGCTGCGCAAATCCGGCCGGTCCGATGGCACCTCCAGAGTTCCCTTTGCAGGTGGAAATCTGTGCCTTCCTGCTAGCGCTATGTGTTGTGGTCCTCCCCTGCTGTGCTTACGGGATAGTCCTCACAACTGTTGTGTCTGTTTCTGATGTTCCCTCACAACTCGATTAGATGATGTTCTGCTAATCCGTCCCTCCCTGATGTTACGGTTGGGACGCACCCGTATGACGGATAGGCTCGGAGCTCTTCCGGGACCCTAGAGTCGCCCCTCTCCACAGGTTGCCCCCTATGTCTTCTTAGGTGATTTGGGTGAGACAGCCCTCCTGTAACTGACTGTCCTGCCGTTGGTTTGAAGTATTGCCTGGAGCTATATATAGAAATGCGCCTCAGTAGGATGTTGCCTCGGTCTTACAGCACGACTCCTACTGGTATTCTCCTTCTTGCTTTGATCTCGTTTCTCACTCAGCACAATAAATCTCGCTTCTCGTCCTTCCTTAGGGCACCGCCGTTATACTGTGCAGGCACGGTTCCGTAACCTTCTTTCTCGTTGCCAGGCCTCTGTCAGGCTCCCAAACCTGACAGGGACCCTACCGAATCTTCCCCCACAACACCCTCTGCCACAAGGTGTTGCCTGGTTCCAACCCAGTCAGCTTTCTCTCTAACTTCCTGCCTGACCCCCAGTTTTACCAGTATGTGAGGAGTGGCCTAATGAATAGTACCCTTAGCTCCCCCTGGAGGCCCAACTGTGAAATGTATTGGTGTATGTGATACCTGGTCAGATGAACTCCTTCAGTGCCATCAGACGTACCATAGCCCCCCTTAGCGGCGGAGCCACAGTACTGCAACGACCAGGACTCTGGGGCGCTGCACTCCCCCCCGGTTAAATCCAGTACTCCTGGACTGGGAAGAAAACAACAATACATGTCAGCAAAAAGACATACAATTTTGAAAATGCAAGTACAAGTAAACTTTTTAACAGAGCTTCCCTTTATGGGAGGTGAGGACACTTGAACGTTACAAACATGGTTAAATACTTTTAAATAACTTGACTATAAATAACTTTTCTTACCCAACCGGGTATTCTACTAAGTGCAAAACTTTTGAACAATAATCCAACTTTGCCTTTAAGGACGTACTCGCTAAATCCACTAAAGACCTTCTTATATCACATATAAGGCTAATTAACTTTTATGCATTCTCCTTCTTTAAATCTGCAGGACCGCCTGTCCTAACCGCTCCAGACCTACTGCCTCTCCTTTCTGTTACAGGACCGCTCCTTTCCGCCCGAGCCTACTGTCCTTCCACTACTATACACAGTATAGAACATATCATTTTTCTTTCAGTTTAAGAGCACTGAGCCATCTCTATATGGCTCCTAGGAGGACTCACTACTAACCCCTACGGGTTCACTTCCTGTCCTCATTCTCTAACACATTATCAAACATTTCTTACAATCAACTAGTTGGCTACATATAACTTCTTCATACATATAACTTCTTCATATTAGCATCATTACTTTTTCTTTCAAGACATTATTGCCATCTAACTTTCTTAAGGCAACGCTGTACATAAGTGCAAGATGTAAACATCCCCTTTAAGAGGGGACCAAGTCTCTATGAGGTAGTGCAACTTCTCAAGCTGCAAGTCCGTATGCAGCAAGGACTCCATTGCAGGTTCCAAGAACCGTATCTTCACAAAGAGTCCGTCTTTTATGTAAAACCAGTAGAGAGCACCTTTAAGAAGGTGCAAACTATATACAAGGAGTTTGTATCATGCATTGTTCATGATTCAGCAGTTCTTGATAACTGGTGCAAAAAGTAGAAAACAAACAAAAACAATAGGGATCCCGGGTCAACAAAGGGATCCCTTTAAGAGTAACCCTAGACGGGTTTTAGCAGCAAAACGGTGAAAACAATTAACTATGTACATGTTCAGGTTTCCGAGGTTTAGTTGGATGGCTTCCAGGGCTGCACCTGGCACTTAACCCTTCTTGGCCTGGGAAAAGTGAGGTCCAGGGTTACACCCAGTGCTGGACAAATGCCGTTAATCCGTCTTTCATGTACGGTTAAATCATGCGCAGCGATGGAGATCTGCGCAGCTTGAGTATGGGCATTTGCTGCAGCAGAGGTAGCGGCTGCTGCAAGATCAGTCACTGGAATGGAGTCAGCAGTTGTGGCACTAGCAGTCACTGGAGTGGTGTCGGTCGTCAGGGCAGGGTCGTCCTTCATACCTGCTTCAGATGCGGTCCCTCCGGTGCCGATCTGCTCTGTCTCCGCTGGAATCTGGAACGCTGGTTGCAGGGCCTTGCGTTGCGGCGTTGTCATCTCCGTTTGCAGCATTTCGCTTTTCGGTAGAGCCTTGCTTTCTGGCTTCGGAGCGCTGGAACTTCTTTCTTGCTCCGGACCAGACGAGGCTGCTGACAGGTGTCTGGTGAGGCTCCCGATGATGGTCTTCTTCCACCCAGCCTCAGTGCTCAGCTGCGTCCGCAGGAGTTGGTGGATCAGCTCATCCGCTCCGGTCTGCAGGAGGTCAGCGTCAACTGTGGAGGTCTGGCTGCGGTGCCTCTCCGGGTAGCTGGGGGAGTCCTCGGCTCCGACCCCACGCTCCGGCTCCGGGCGGCTGGCCATGACGTCCTCCATGTGGCTCACTCCTTCTTCCTGATCCTTTTCCCGCTCTCTCCTTCGTGGGCGGTTTCGTTTTCTCTGTCTCTGCCCACCATTGAGGATCAGGAGGCGGATCTCGGCTGCTGACGGACACGTCCTCAAGGGGCCGAGATATTTAGACTGGGCGGCCATTGTCTTTCGCGCTCTTCAGCTTGTTCACGCCCACTTCCACGCCCTTCTTCTTCTCCTGCGCTCTCCTTAGCGCTGTAATGGCGGCGGTTTTGGCGTGAACTTTTGGCGGCAAGTGACAATCCACAGTCTTTGCAATAAAGTACAGTCCAAGCACAGTAAATCACAGTTCCAAGGCACACATAACCTGATTCTTCAGGCTTAAGTAGATCCTGTTCGTGACGCCAAGTTTGTAGCGCCCCCACTGCCGCAGGGCCGAGGGGTACCCGGTACCGGGCCTTTGAGTCTCTGCTCTGGGGTTGTCACGGTGGCTAGACCCGGTCCGTGACCCTGCTGAGGGGCGCACAATGATAGAAGTGGATGGTGGTGGTGGTGCGGTGCAGTAAATAACGAGGAGACCAGGTTGCAGTCTCTTTACCTCTTTACTGAAGGCTTCAGGGTCCTCAGTCTGGAATACGGTCAACCAGGCTGCGCAAGTCCGGCCGGTCCGATGGCACCTCCAGAGTTCCCTTTGCAGGTGGAAATCTGTGCCTTCCTGCTAGCGCTATGTGTTGTGGTCCTCCCCTGATGTGCTTACGGGATAGTCCCCACAACTGTTGTGTCTGTTTCTGATGTTCCCTCACAACTCGATTAGATGATGTTCTGCTAATCCGTCCCTCCCTGATGTTACGGTTGGGACGCACCCGTATGACGGATAGGCTCGGAGCTCTTCAGGGACCCTAGAGTCGCCCCTCTCCACAGGTTGCCCCCTATGTCTTCTTAGGTGATTTGGGTGAGACAGCCCGCCTGTGACTGACTGTCCTGCCGTTGGTTTGAAGTATTGCCTGGAGCTATATATAGAAATACTCCCTCGGCGTTCCGGCCACCGGTTGTTTGCGCCTCAGTAGGATGTTGCCTCGGTCTTCCAGCACGACTCCTACTGGTATTCTCCTTCTTGCTTTGATCTCGTTTCTCACTCAGCACAATAAATCTCGCTTCTCGTCCTTCCTTAGGGCACCGCCGCTATACTGTGCAGGCACGGTCCCGTAACCTTCTTTCTCGTTGCCAGGCCTCTGTCAGGGTCCCAAACCTGACAGGGACCCCTCTGAATCTTCCCCCACAACACCCTCTGCCACAAGGTGTTGCCTGGTTCCAACCCAGTCAGCTCTCTCTCTAACTTCCTGCCTGACCCCCAGTTTTACCAGTATGTGAGGAGTGGCCTAATGAATAGAACCCTTAGCTCCCCCTGGAGGCCCGACTGTGAAATGTATTGGTGTATGTGATACCTGGTCAGATGAACTCCTTCAGTGCCATCAGACGTACCATAGCCCCCCTTAGCGGCGGAGCCACAGTAGTGCAACGACCAGGACTCTGGGGCGCTGCATATACCCTATATTCTGGAGTCTTTTGTCCGAGTCCAGGGTCTATACCCCATTTTCTAGTGTCTTCTCCCTGAGTCCGGGGTCTATACTCCATTTTCTAGTGTTTTCTGCCTGAGTCTGGGGTCAATACTCCATTATCTACAGTCTCCTGTCCAAGTCCAGGGTCTCGTCCCCATTTTCTAGAGTCTCCTGCCTGAGTCCGGAGTATATACCGCATTTTCTAGTATTTAATGCTCGAGTTTGGGGTCTATACCACATTTTTTAGTGTCTTACCCCGAGTCCAGGATGTATACCCCATTTGCTAATGTCTCCTTCCTGATTCTGTATCCCATTTTCTAGAGTCTCCTGCCTGAGTCTGAGGTATCTACCACATTTTCTAGTGTTTCCTGCCTGAGTTCAGTGTCTATTAACCCTTTTCTAGAGTCTCCTGCCTGAATCTGGCATCTATACCCTATTTTCTAGTAATTCCTGCTTGAGTCCATGGTCTATTGTTATGACCCCAATGGCGAGGGTCTCAGAGATATCAGCAAGTCTGCGAAGTACAAAAATCCAGCTCATAGGGCAGTGGTAACTGGGTTGACCATATATCTACTCCTAACGCCAACACTAGAAGTAGCCGGGGAACATGCCTACGTTGGTCGCTAGATGTCTCGCGCCAGCCGGAGGACTAACTACCCCTAGAAGAGGAAAACAAAGACCTCTCTTGCCTCCAGAGAATAGACCCCAAAAGTTGGATACAAGCCCCCCACAAATAATAACGGTGAGGTAAGAGGAAATGACAAACACAGAGATGAACTAGGTTTAGCAAAGAGAGGCCCACTCACTAATAGCAGAATGTAGTAAGATAACTTATATGGTCAACAAAAACCCTACAAAAATCCACACTGGAGATTCAAGAACCCCCGAACCGTCTAACGGCCCGGGGGGAGAACTCCAGCCTCCCTAGAGCTTCCAGCAAGGATAGGATACAGATTATGTACAAGCTGGACAAAAATGCAAACAAAAACAATAGCAAAAAGCAAGAAAGCAGCCTTAGCTTAATCAAGCAGGAACCAGGATCAGTAGACAAGAGCACTACAGATTAGCTCTGATATCAAAGTTGCCAGGCATTGAACTGAAGGTCCAGGGAGCTAATATAGCAACACCCCTGACCTAACGACCCAGGTGAGCATACAAGGGATGAAAGACATACCCAGAGTAAAAACACTAGTAGCCACTAGAGGGAGCCAAAAGGTAAATTCACAACAGTACCCCCCCCTTAGTGAGGGGTCACCGAACCCTCACCAAGACCACCAGGGCGATCAGGATGAGCGGCGTGAAAGGCGCAAACTAAATCGGCCGCATGCACATCAGAGGCGACCACCCAGGAATTATCCTCCTGACCATAGCCCTTCCACTTGACCAGGTACTGAAGCCTCCGCCTGGAGAGACGAGAATCTAAGATCTTCTCCACCACGTACTCCAACTCGCCCACAACCAACACCGGAGCAGGAGGCTCAGCAGAAGGAACCACAGGCACAACGTACCGCCGCAACAAGGACCTATGAAATACGTTGTGAATGGCAAACGACACCGGAAGATCCAGGCGAAAGGATACAGGATTAAGGATCTCCAATATCTTGTAAGGACCAATGAATCGAGGCTTAAATTTGGGAGAGGAGACCTTCATAGGAACAAATCGAGAAGACAGCCATACCAAATCCCCAACACGAAGTCGGGGACCCACACCGCGGCGGCGATTGGCAAAACGCTGAGCCTTCTCCTGTGACAACTTCAAGTTGTCCACCACATGATTCCAGATCCGCTGCAACCTATCCACCACAGAATCCACTCCAGGACAGTCAGAAGGCTCCACATGTCCCGAGGAAAAACGAGGATGGAAACTGGAGTTGCAGAAAAATGGCGAAACCAAGGTGGCAGAACTAGCCCGATTATTAAGGGCAAATTCAGCCAACGGCAAGAAGGTCACCCAATCATCCTGATCAGAAGAGACAAAACACCTCAAATACGCCTCCAGAGTCTGATTAGTTCGTTCCGTTTGTCCGTTAGTCTGTGGATGAAAAGCGGACGAAAACGACAAATCAATGCCCATCCTACCACAAAAGGATCGCCAGAACCTGGAAACAAACTGGGATCCTCTGTCCGACACAATATTCTCAGGAATGCCGTGCAAACGAACCACGTTCTGGAAGAACACAGGAACCAGATCAGCAGAGGAAGGCAGCTTAGGCAAAGGAACCAGATGGACCATCTTGGAGAAACGATCACATATCACCCAGATGACAGACATGCCTTTAGACACCGGAAGATCCGAAATGAAATCCATAGAGATGTGTGTCCAAGGTCTCTTCGGGACAGGCAAGGGCAAGAGCAACCCGCTGGCACGAGAACAGCAAGGCTTAGCTCGAGCACAAGTACCGCAGGACTGCACAAATGACCGCACATCCCTTGACAAGGAAGGCCACCAAAAGGACCTGGCCACCAGATCTCTGGTGCCAAAAATTCCCGGGTGCCCTGCCAACACTGAGGAATGAACCTCGGAAATGACTCTGCTGGTCCATTTAGCAGGCACAAACAATCTGTCAGGTGGACAAGAGTCAGGCCTATCAGCCTGAAATCTCTGCAACACACGTCGCAGATCTGGAGAAATCGCTGACAAGATAACTCCTTCCTTAAGAATACCCTCAGGTTCAGCGACTCCAGGAGCATCAGGCACAAAGCTCCTAGACAGAGCATCGGCCTTCACATTCTTAGAACCTGGTAAATACGAGACCACAAAGTCAAAACGGGAGAAAAACAATGACCAGCGGGCCTGTCTAGGATTCAGGCGTTTAGCAGACTCGAGATACATCAAATTTTTGTGATCAGTCAAGACCACCACCCGATGCTTAGCACCCTCGAGCCAATGACGCCACTCCTCAAATGCCCACTTCATGGCCAATAACTCCCGATTGCCCACATCATAATTTCGCTCTGCCGGCGAAAACTTCCTAGAGAAAAAGGCACAAGGTCTCATAGTAGAGCAACCAGGGCCTCTCTGCGACAAAACGGCCCCTGCCCCAATCTCCGAAGCATCCACCTCAACCTGAAAGGGAAGTGAGACGTCAGGCTGGCACAAAACAGGCGCCGAAGTAAACCGGCGTTTCAACTCCTGGAAAGCCTCCACGGCAGCAGGAGCCCAGTTAGCTACATCAGAGCCTTTCTTGGTCATATCCGTCAGCGGTTTAACAACGCTAGAGAAATTTGCGATAAAACGACGGTAGAAGTTAGCAAAACCCAAGAACTTCTGAAGACTCTTAACTGACGAGGGTTGAGTCCAATCATGAATAGCTCGGACCTTGACTGGATCCATCTCCACAGCAGAAGGGGAAAAAATGAACCCCAAAAAGGGAACCTTCTGTACACCAAAGAGACACTTTGAGCTTTTTACAAACAAAGAATTTTCACGCAAAATCTCAAAAACCATCCTGACCTGCTCCACATGCGAGTCCCAATCATCAGAAAAAACCAGAATATCATCCAGATAAACAATCAAAAATTTATCCAGATACTTCCGGAAAATGTCATGCATGAAGGACTGAAAAACTGAAGGTGCATTAGAGAGCCCAAAAGGCATCACCAAGTACTCAAAATGACCTTCGGGCGTATTGAATGCGGTTTTCCATTCATCGCCCTGCCTAATGCGCACAAGGTTGTACGCACCACGAAGGTCTATCTTGGTGAACCACTTGGCACCTTTAATCCGGGCAAACAAATCTGACAACAACGGCAAAGGATACTGAAATTTGACAGTGATCTTATTTAAAAGCCGATAGTCAATACAAGGCCTCAAAGATCCGTCCTTTTTGGCCACAAAAAAGAATCCCGCACCAAGAGGGGAAGAAGAAGGACGGATATGCCCCTTCTCAAGAGACTCCTTGATATATGAACGCATCGCGGTATGTTCAGGTACCGACAGATTAAACAGTCTCCCCTTAGGAAACTTACTGCCAGGGATCAAATCTATTGCACAGTCACATTCCCTATGAGGAGGCAGTGCACTGGACTTAGACTCGCTGAAGACATCCTGATAATCAGACAAATACACCGGAACTTCCGAAGGCGTAGAAGAAGCAATAGACAAGGGCAGGGAATCTCCATGAATTCCATGGCAACCCCAACTTGACACTGACATAGCCTTCCAGTCCAAGACTGGATTATGGGTCTGTAACCATGGCAAACCCAAAACAACCAAATCATGCATTTTATGCAGAACAAGAAAACGTATCACCTCCCGATGTTCGGGAGTCATGCACATGGTAACCTGTGTCCAAAACTGCGGTTTATTTTTTGCCAATGGCGTAGAATCAATACCCCTAAGAGGGATAGGATTTTCCAATGGCTCAAGAACAAATCCGCAGCGCTTGGCAAATGACAGATCCATAAGGCTCAGGGCCGCACCTGAGTCCACAAACGCCATGACAGGATACGATGACAGTGAGCAAATCAAAGTTACAGATAGAATAAATTTAGGTTGCAAATTACCAATGGCGACCGGACTAACAACCTTAATAAGACGTTTAGAGCATGCTGAGATAACATGTGTAGAATCACCACAGTAGTAACACAAGCCATTCTGGCGTCTATGAATTTTCCGCTCATTTCTAGTCAGGATTCTATCACATTGCATTAATTCAGGTGCCTGTTCAGACAACACCATGAGGGAATTTGCGGTTTTGCGCTCCCGCAACCGCCGGTCGATTTGAATAGCCAGGGCCATAGAATCATTCAGACCTGTGGGAATGGGAAAACCCACCATCACATTCTTAATGGCTTCAGAAAGACCATTTCTAAAATTTGCAGCCAATGCACACTCGTTCCACTGGGTCAGCACGGACCATTTCCGAAATTTTTGGCAATACACTTCAGCCTCGTCCTGGCCCTGAGACATAGCCAGCAAGGCTTTTTCTGCCTGAATCTCAAGATTGGGTTCCTCATAAAGCAAACCGAGCGCCAGAAAAAACGCATCAATATCAGCCAATGCCGGATCTCCTGGCGCCAGCGAGAAAGCCCAATCCTGAGGGTCGCCCCGTAAAAAAGAAATAACAATCTTCACTTGCTGAGCGGAGTCTCCAGAGGAACAGGGTCTCAGGGACAAAAACAATTTACAATTATTCCTGAAATTTCTAAACTTAAATCGGTCTCCGGAAAACAGTTCAGGAATCGGTATCTTAGGTTCTGACATAGGATTTCTGATAACATAATCTTGTATGCCCTGCACACGAGTAGCCAGCTGGTCCACACTTGTAATCAAGGTCTGGACATTCATGTCTGCAGCAATCACAAGCCACTCAGAGGAAAAGGGGAAAAGAAAAAAAAAATGAGAGAGAGAAAAAAAAACTCAGAACTTTCTTTCTTATAATCCCGCTTCTGCAATGCATTTAACATTTAATACTGGCCTGGCAAACTGTTATGACCCCAATGGCGAGGGTCTCAGAGATATCAGCAAGTCTGCGAAGTACAAAAATCCAGCTCATAGGGCAGTGGTAACTGGGTCGACCATATATCTACTCCTAACGCCAACACTAGAAGTACCCGGGGAACATGCCTACGTTGGTCGCTAGATGTCTCGCGCCAGCCGGAGGACTAACTACCCCTAGAAGAGGAAAACAAAGACCTCTCTTGCCTCCAGAGAATAGACCCCAAAAGTTGGATACAAGCCCCCCACAAATAATAACGGTGAGGTAAGAGGAAATGACAAACACAGAGATGAACTAGGTTTAGCAAAGAGAGGCCCACTCACTAATAGCAGAATGTAGTAAGATAACTTATATGGTCAACAAAAACCCTACAAAAATCCACACTGGAGATTCAAGAACCCCCGAACCGTCTAACGGCCCGGGGGGAGAACTCCAGCCTCCCTAGAGCTTCCAGCAAGGATAGGATACAGATTATGTACAAGCTGGACAAAAATGCAAACAAAAACAATAGCAAAAAGCAAGAAAGCAGACTTAGCTTAATCAAGCAGGAACCAGGATCAGTAGACAAGAGCACTACAGATTAGCTCTGATATCAAAGTTGCCAGGCATTGAACTGAAGGTCCAGGGAGCTAATATAGCAACACCCCTGACCTAACGACCCAGGTGAGCATACAAGGGATGAAAGACATACCCAGAGTAAAAACACTAGTAGCCACTAGAGGGAGCCAAAAGGTAAATTCACAACAGTCTATGTTCCATTTTCTAGTGTCTCCTGCCCAAGTCCAGCGTCTATACTCGATTTACTAGAGTATCCTGCCTGAGACTAGCAGCTAGACCATATTTTCTAGTGTCTCCTGCCCAAGTCCAGCGTCTATACTCCATTTACTAGAGTATCCTATCTGAGTCTGGCAGCTAGACCATATTTTCTAGTGTTTCCTGCCAAAGTCCAGGGTCTATAAACTATTTTCTAGTGTCTCCTTCCTTATTCTGGGGACTCTATGTCATTTTCAAGGGTCTCCTGCCCCAGTTTGTGATTTCTACCCCATTCTTAAATTGTTCCTTGTCCAATTCCAGGGTCTATACCCATATTTCTAGAATATCCTTCTTGAGTCCAAGGTCTATACCCCATTATTTAGAGTCTCCTGTCTGAGTTTGGGAAATCTACCCCATTTTCTAGAGTCTTCTGCCTGAGTCTGGGGTCTACACCTCATTTTCTAGAGCCTCCTTCTGAGTCTGGGGTCTACACCTCATTTTCTAGAGCCTCCTCCTGAGTCTGGGGTCTGTACCACATTTTCTAGTGTCTCGTCCCTGAGTCCAGCATCTATATACCATTTACTGAAGTCTCCTGCCGCAGTCCAGGGTGTTGTGAATTTGGATTCTGGGCTCCCCCGGTGGCTACTGGTGGAATTGAACTGGTGTCTTCATCTTCTCTGTTCACCTGTTCCCATCAAGATGTGGGAGTCGCTATATAACCTTGCTGCTCTGTTAGTTGCTTGCCGGTCAACAATGTTATCAGAAGCCTCTCTGTGCTTGTTCCTGCTCCTAGACAACTACTAGATAAGTTGGACTCTTGTCCATGTTTGTTTTTGCTAGACAACTACTAGATAAGTTGGACTCTTGTCCATGTTTGTTTTTGCATTTTTGTTCCAGTTCACAGCTGAAGTTTCGTTACTGTGTCTGGAAAGCTCTTGTGAACAGGAATTGCCACTCTGGTGTTATGAGTTAATGCCAGAGTTTTAAAGTAATTTCTGGATGGTGTTTTTGATAGGCTTTTCAGCTGACCATGAAAGTGTCCTTTCTGTCTTCTGCTATGTAGTAAGTGGACCTCAAATTTGCTAAACCTATTTTCATACTACGTTTGTTATTTCATCTCAACTCACCGCCAATACATGTGGGGGGCCTCTGTCTCCTTTCGGGGTATTTCTCTAGAGGTGAGCTAGGACTAATATTTTCCTCTGCTAGTTTTATTTAGTCCTCCGGCTGGTGCTGGGCATCTAGAATCAACGTAGGCATGCTACCCGGCCACTGCTAGTTGTGCGTTAGGTTTAGTTCATGGTCAGCTCAGTTCCCATCTTCCAAGAGCTAGTTCCTATATATGCTTATGCTATGTTCTCTTGCCATTGAGATCATGACAGTTTGACCGGCCTTCAAAGTGTTAATTGTTTGGGCTGAAGCAGGAGAAAAAGAAGTGTTGAAGGGAAATTTTTTTTTTTTTTTTTTCCCCCTCAGAGTTTTGCTGCCTAGCCCTTAATTGCTGTCTAGCTGCTTCTTACCTCCTCTTAACCCTTGAATGGCTCTGTGTCCACCTGTTTGTAATGGATCTTCAGAGTGTAACTGCAGGTTTGAATAATCTCGCCACGAAGGTACAAAATTTGCAAGATTTTGTTTGTCATGCACCTGTATCTGAGCCGAGAATTCCTTTGCCGGAATTTTTCTCGGGGAATAGATCCGGGTTTCAGAATTTTCGAAATAATTGCAAATTATTTTTGTCCCTGAAATCTCGCTCTGCCGGAGACCCTGCACAGCAGGTCAGGATTGTGATTTCCTTGCTCCGGGGCGACCCTCAAGACTGGGCTTTTTCATTGACACCAGGGGATCCTGCGTTGCTCAATGTGGATGCGTTTTTTCTGGCCTTGGGCTTGCTTTATGACGAACCTCATTTGGAGCTTCAGGCAGAAAAAACTTTGATGTCCCTATCTCAGGGGCAAGATGAAGCGGAAATTTACTGCCAAAGATTCCGTAAATGGTCTGTGCTTACTCAGTGGAATGAGTGCGCCCTGGCGGCGACTTTCAGAGAGGGTCTCTCTGATGCCATTAAGGATGTTATGGTGGGGTTCCCTGTGCCTGCGGGTCTGAATGAGTCCATGACAATGGCTATTCAGATCGATAGGCGTTTGCGGGAGCGCAAACCAGTGCACCATCTGGCGGTGTCCACTGAGAAGTCGCCAGAGAGTATGCAGTGTGATAGAATTCTGTCCCGAAGCGAGCGGCAGAATTTTAGACGGAAAAATGGGTTGTGTTTCTATTGTGGTGATTCTACTCATGTTATATCAGCATGCTCTAAGCGCACTAAAAAGCTTGGTAAATCTGTTTCCATTTGCACCTTACCGTCTAAATTTATTCTATCTGTGACCCTGATTTGCTCTTTGTCATCTATTACCACGGACGCCTATGTCGACTCTGGCGCCGCTTTGAGTCTTATGGATTGGTCCTTTGCCAAACGCTGTGGGTATGATTTAGAGCCTTTGGAGACTCCTATTCCTCTGAAGGGGATTGACTCCACCCCATTGGCTAATAATAAACCACAATACTGGACACAAGTAACTATGCGTATTAATCCGGATCACCAGGAGATTATTCGCTTTCTGGTGCTGTATAATCTACATGATGATTTGGTACTAGGATTGCCTTGGCTGCAATCTCACAACCCAGTCCTCGACTGGAGAGCTATGTCTGTGTTGAGCTGGGGATGTAAGGGGGCTCATGGGGATGTACCTGTGGTTTCCATTTCATCATCTATTCCCTCTGAAATTCCTGAGTTCCTGTCTGACTATCGTGACGTTTTTGAAGAACCCAAGGTTGGTTCACTACCTCCGCACCGGGAGTGCGATTGTGCCATAGACTTGATCCCGGGTAGTAAATACCCAAAGGGTCGTTTATTTAATCTGTCTGTGCCTGAACATGCTGCTATGCGAGAATATATAAAGGAGTCCTTGGAAAAGGGACATATTCGTCCATCGTCATCTCCCTTAGGAGCCGGTTTTTTCTTTGTGTCAAAAAAAGACGGCTCTTTGAGACCATGTATTGATTATCGGCTTTTGAATAAAATCACTGTTAAATATCAATACCCATTGCCGTTGCTGACTGATTTGTTTGCTCGCATAAAGGGGGCCAAGTGGTTCTCTAAGATTGACCTTCGTGGGGCGTATAATTTGGTGCGAATCAGGCAGGGGGATGAGTGGAAAACCGCATTTAATACGCCCGAGGGCCACTTTGAGTATTTAGTGATGCCTTTTGGTCTTTCTAATGCTCCGTCAGTTTTCCAGTCCTTTATGCATGATATTTTTCGCGATTATTTGGATAAATTTATGATTGTGTATCTGGATGATATTCTGATTTTTTCGGATGACTGGGACTCTCATGTCCAGCAAGTCAGGAGGGTTTTCCAGGTTTTGCGGTCTAATTCTTTGTGTGTGAAGGGTTCTAAGTGTGTTTTTGGGGTACAGAGGATTTCCTTTTTGGGATATATTTTTTCCCCCTCTTCCATTGAAATGGATCCTGTCAAGGTTCAAGCTATTTGTGATTGGACGCAGCCCTCTTCTCTTAAGAGTCTTCAGAAATTTTTGGGCTTTGCTAACTTTTATCGTCGATTTATTGCTGGTTTTTCGGATATTGCTAAACCATTGACCGATTTGACTAAGAAGGGTGCTGATGTTGCTGATTGGTCCCCTGATGCTGTGGAGGCCTTTCGGGAGCTTAAGCGCCGTTTTTCCTCTGCCCCTGTGTTGCGTCAGCCTGATGTTGCTCTACCTTTTCAGGTTGAGGTCGACGCTTCTGAGATCGGAGCTGGGGCAGTGTTGTCGCAGAAAAGTTCTGACTGCTCCGTGATGAGGCCTTGTGCCTTCTTTTCCCGTAAATTTTCGCCCGCTGAGCGGAATTATGATGTTGGGAATCGGGAGCTTTTGGCCATGAAGTGGGCTTTTGAGGAGTGGCGCCATTGGCTTGAGGGGGCCAGACATCAGGTGGTGGTATTGACTGACCACAAAAATTTGATTTATCTTGAGACCGCCAGGCGCCTGAATCCTAGACAGGCGCGCTGGTCATTATTTTTCTCTCGGTTTAATTTTGTGGTGTCGTACCTACCGGGTTCTAAGAATGTTAAGGCGGATGCCCTTTCTAGGAGTTTTGAGCCTGACTCGCCTGGTAACTCTGAGCCCACAGGTATCCTTAAGGATGGAGTGGTATTGTCAGCCGTTTCTCCAGACCTGCGGCGGGCCTTGCAGGAGTTTCAGGCGGATAGACCGGATCGTTGCCCACCTGATAAACTGTTTGTTCCTGATGATTGGACCAGTAGAGTCATCTCTGAGGTTCATTCTTCTGCGTTGGCAGGTCATCCTGGCATTTTTGGTACCAGGGATTTGGTGGCAAGGTCCTTCTGGTGGCCTTCCCTGTCACGAGATGTGCGAGGCTTTGTGCAGTCTTGTGACGTTTGTGCTCGGGCCAAGCCTTGTTGTTCTCGGGCTAGTGGATTATTGTTGCCCTTGCCTATTCCTAAGAGGCCTTGGACGCACATCTCGATGGATTTTATTTCAGATCTGCCTGTTTCTCAGAAGATGTCTGTCATCTGGGTGGTGTGTGACCGTTTTTCTAAGATGGTCCATTTGGTTCCTCTGCCCAAGTTACCTTCTTCTTCCGAGTTGGTTCCTCTGTTTTTTCAAAATGTTGTTCGTTTGCATGGTATTCCTGAGAATATCGTTTCTGACAGAGGGACCCAATTCGTGTCTAGATTTTGGCGGGCATTCTGTGCTAGGATGGGCATAGATTTATCTTTTTCGTCCGCTTTCCATCCTCAGACGAATGGCCAGACCGAGCGGATTAATCAGACCCTGGAGACATATCTGAGGTGTTTTGTGTCTGCTGACCAGGATGATTGGGTTGCTTTTTTGCCATTGGCGGAGTTCGCTCTCAATAATCGGGCCAGCTCTGCCACTTTGGTGTCCCCGTTTTTCTGTAATTCGGGGTTTCATCCTCGATTTTCCTCTGGTCAGGTGGAATCTTCGGATTGTCCTGGAGTGGATGCTGTGGTGGAGAGATTGCATCAGATCTGGGGGCAGGTGGTGGACAATTTGAGGTTGTCCCAGGAGAAGACTCAGCTTTTTGCCAACCGCCACCGTCGTGTTGGTCCTCGGCTTTCTGTTGGGGATTTGGTGTGGTTGTCTTCTCGTTTTGTCCCTATGAGGGTCTCTTCTCCTAAGTTTAAGCCTCGGTTTATCGGCCCGTATAAGATATTGGAGATTCTTAACCCTGTTTCCTTCCGTTTGGACCTCCCTGCATCCTTTTCTATTCATAACGTTTTTCATCGGTCATTATTGCGCAGGTATGAGGTACCGGTTGTGCCTTCCGTTGAGCCTCCTGCTCCGGTGTTGGTTGAGGGTGAGTTGGAGTACGTTGTGGAGAAGGTCTTGGACTCTCGTGTTTCCAGACGGAGACTCCAGTATCTGGTCAAGTGGAAGGGATACGGCCAGGAGGATAATTCTTGGGTGAATGCATCTGATGTTCATGCCTCCGATCTGGTTCGTGCCTTTCATAGGGCCCATCCTGATCGCCCTGGTGGTTCTGGTGAGGGTTCGGTGCCCCCTCCTTGAGGGGGGGGTACTGTTGTGAATTTGGATTCTGGGCTCCCCCGGTGGCTACTGGTGGAATTGAACTGGTGTCTTCATCTTCTCTGTTCACCTGTTCCCATCAAGATGTGGGAGTCGCTATATAACCTTGCTGCTCTGTTAGTTGCTTGCCGGTCAACAATGTTATCAGAAGCCTCTCTGTGCTTGTTCCTGCTCCTAGACAACTACTAGATAAGTTGGACTCTTGTCCATGTTTGTTTTTGCTAGACAACTACTAGATAAGTTGGACTCTTGTCCATGTTTGTTTTTGCATTTTTGTTCCAGTTCACAGCTGAAGTTTCGTTACTGTGTCTGGAAAGCTCTTGTGAACAGGAATTGCCACTCTGGTGTTATGAGTTAATGCCAGAGTTTTAAAGTAATTTCTGGATGGTGTTTTTGATAGGCTTTTCAGCTGACCATGAAAGTGTCCTTTCTGTCTTCTGCTATGTAGTAAGTGGACCTCAAATTTGCTAAACCTATTTTCATACTACGTTTGTTATTTCATCTCAACTCACCGCCAATACATGTGGGGGGCCTCTGTCTCCTTTCGGGGTATTTCTCTAGAGGTGAGCTAGGACTAATATTTTCCTCTGCTAGTTTTATTTAGTCCTCCGGCTGGTGCTGGGCATCTAGAATCAACGTAGGCATGCTACCCGGCCACTGCTAGTTGTGCGTTAGGTTTAGTTCATGGTCAGCTCAGTTCCCATCTTCCAAGAGCTAGTTCCTATATATGCTTATGCTATGTTCTCTTGCCATTGAGATCATGACACCAGGGTCTATACCCCATCTTCTAGAGTCTCTTTCCTTATTCTGGAGTCTCTACACCATTTTCTAGTGTTTCCTGACTAAGTTCAGTGTCGATACCCCATTTTCTAGTGTCTCTTGCCTGAGTCTAGGATCTATACTAGTGATGAGCGAGTATACCTGTTGCTCGGGTTTTCCTGAGCACGCTCGGGTGACCTCCAAGTATTTGTTATTGCTCGGAGATATAGTTTTCATCGCCTCAGTTGCATGATTTATGGCTTCCAGATACGCTGAATACATGTGAGGAATGCCTGTTTGTTAGGGAATTCCCACATGTATTCAGCTTATCTGGAAGCCGTAAGTTCCCTCAGCCGTTTCGCGCCAGTTCTGAGGGCCTCAGCCCACGCCATAAGCCGCCACATATTGAGTGACCTGCCCGTACTGCTTAGTCTTCCTGTAGCAACTGCAGTCCCACTTATACTGCACTGCTGCACTGCTGCACTGCTTCCACTGCTGATGTTCCACCCAGAAAATAGATGGCCGGGCCCTTTCCTTGTGGAGCCTATAGAGCCCTTCTGCTCTCAGCGGGTGCCCTCCTCACTGACTCTACCAGGAACTTTTCCCTGCCTTTTCCACCGTGCCCCTCCTAGGTTTAACTATTTAATAGACTGTGTTCTATCCTATGTACAGTAAAATGTCTCCATCTAGTGGCTAAACTTTGCAATACGCTTTCCCTATAACCACCATAGAAGTATATATACAGTAGCAAACTAATACATAAAATACATATGTATACAGCACTAGACAAAGAGAATTATACAATCCTAACAATCCATATTTACATTGTACCAGGATGTGCTTTAAATACTGTTCATTGTAACCCCTTACACATGCGCGCCCCACCTCCCTGCTATAATGTCCGGATTCATGTTCCTTGAGTTGTGGGGGGTTATTGTGGACCTCCTCTATTTGTAGGGATGTTATGTGTCGTGTTATTTGGACCCATTCACACCTCTGTGCCTCTTGTATGTGTTCTAGTAGTTTTTTAGTGGCCCGCACACAATATTTTATGCTCGTTTTCTCGGTCTGGGATGTGAATGCACAGCCATCTATGCGGCATCTATGTGCTGTCCCCATGCCGGTGTGAATGAGCCCTAAAGCTGATATTAAGCATTTCTTCCATGTTCTTGGTGTGAAGTGCCGGAGACACTCACCGGTAGATGGCTGTGAACGCTCCTCCTGATGGATCCGTTGGATCAGGACCTTAGTTCCAGTGTCGCAGATGAGAGGAAAGATCTGAAGTTGTCAGGATGGAAATGTACAGAGAAGAAGCTGCAGAAGTATTAATAGAGGTGCATGCGAATGTGATGAGTCTAATGTACACATCATTAATGCCGGGACGTCCCGCGCTCACTGGCTGGAAGCAGTACAAAGAACATAAGCTGTAATTATCTATAACGGACTGGCCTCCTTCCAGCAGCACCTGCCTCAGCTGACGCACCGCCTCTTCTACCACGCCGTGGAATAACTTGCCTCCAGCGTCCTGCCATCATATCAAGGCCAAATACAGTCCCCCAAACATCCACTCTGGAGTCCACAGCTGTAGAGGAACAATGGAGACTGAAGGGCTTCAGGCCGGAGACCTGCCGGTAGCCAGAAGTCACACACATGTGGACGTCTGACCACCAAGACAATGTGACCATGTATGCAAATATGGAGAAACAGCACAACGAAGAATCCGTCAATTGTGAGATCAATCATCGTATACCCCACTGTGGATAGAACCGTCTCATTCCTCAATGTGGAGACAATCAGCCCACTAACAATGGAGACAACTAGCCGACTGGCCAGTCCCATTACCCTGGCCAGTTCCTAGCTATGGTGCTCTTATATTGGAGGGACCCTTTGTGTGCTCTCTGGTTCTGACCCTGCTGGCACCTCTGTTACCTCTGCTTCACTGGTCATCGGCTACGCAGATCCTGGATCATGGGTGAGCGTGTCAGCACCAGAGTCGTCCTGGGACCCGGCTAGTTTAGTGGCTTGCCTTCACTTGTGGTAGCTTTTAGTGCTGATGGAATCACTGCACACCTTACTGCATCATGTCTGACCACAGAGGATGGTTCTCATGTGTGACCGCATAGCTGTGAATACATGACAGTCCAACAAGGGATTTTATCTTCTCCATCTTTATCAACCACTTTCTATCCGACCCCTTTAAAAGAAACACATGACAGCTTGAGACAGGGGTTAAATGGCCGCCGCAGTCTTTTATTAAAACAATACACCCACAATCTGAGGCAGCCACAACAATGGCGCCAAGAACGTTATAAACAGTAACATTACATATATAATAACAAGAGATAAGCTGGGTCCAGAAGCACCAAGAAAGTATATTACTGGCTGCAACACAGCAGCCCAGGGATTAATACCCCTACCCCTTGCAGGACCTACACACGCAAGTTACCATGACCTGTAACAGAAGCCACTATTACCCACTAATGACTTCCCACCAAACAGACGTTCCCGATAACCAGCCTCTGAACCAGGCCTATCCCACGCCACAGCCCCGGACACGGGACTCCTTATGTAGCCGGGCCTGCCACACCCCGAAAGCTTGTTCAATACCATCTCTTTAGACCAATGACATAAATTAATCCCAATTTCATTGAGATGCACCCATCCGATCTCAAGTGCTCCTGTGATGGCACCTCCAAGTCCTTGTGTCTCACCACTATACCGCCATTCCTTGCCACAAAAGAGGCCACTGTTTTGTTCACCTTGATCCTGGTCTTATTGATCCATTCCATTGACATTGCTTACCTCCAGTTCAACCGTGCCACTATATCAGACCACACAATAACAATCTCCGGATAGGATGACAAGAACCTGACAAGGTCAAACTTAATGTCTCTAATTAATTCCCGAGATGATCTTACTCCAAGGTCATTTCTTCCCACATGTAAAACCAATACATTTGAGTCATACCACAATGCCAAGCTACTTGATCAATGCTGTGGACCATCCGGATGAACATTGGCCCACAATGCCCCAAAGAACACGTATGAATGACCCAGGATCCAAATTAAATGTGTAACTATTTCATCCTTCTTCTCCGCTAGATTTCTGAAACTTAACATGGACAAAACAGATACAACCATTTCGATCCAATAAGGGTCGAACACAGAAGAGATCCTTTAAAAGGGTAACATTTTATTGAACAAATTTTTAAAAGACATAAAAAGCAGAACAATTCACAGAAAGGGAAGCTGCTGAAATCCAGACCCCAAGTAAACAATTATAATGACAACAGTATCAAAAAAATACCTAAACAATGCCCATATCAAAAGATGGATAACAGTCTAGTAAGAATAACATCAGTAGGAAAAGGTAATTCCAATAAGTGTTATCTAATCATGCTCTAGAATTATTTATGATAAATTAATAAACATATATAGGGATATAAAGAAAAAATAGGATATAGAAAAGAACATCATATCCAGGTTGTAATCAATATATCAAAAATATTGTTTTTAGTATATCACTGTATCCATGTTGTGATATAGACACTGATACAAATGGCAGTATGCTGTTTTTAATGTCCCAATGATAGCAACTAGCCTAAATAAATATCCTAATGGTTTATAGGCAAGTTCATGATTAATCTATGTCACTGGCGGGTATAGATGGGATGAAAAATCCTAACATTCAATATACATCTCTCACTAGTGGAGCAAAAAATATATATTTGACAAAGGAAAAAAGGGAAGGTACCCAATTTCCACCGCCCTATATGCATACCACAGGGGTGAGGGGACGCTGCTCTTTGGATCCAGATCTACAAAGTCCCGAAATATAGGTATATACCTTCCTTTATTTGATATCTTATTTGCAATAGCACCATATTTACTTTCTACTGGCAAGTTCATTGTGGTATGCATATAGGGCGGTGGAAATTGGGTACCTTCCCTTTTTTCCTTTGTCAAATATATATTTTTTGCTCCACTAGTGAGAGATGTATATTGAATGTTAGGATTTTTCATCCCATCTATACCCGCCAGTGACATAGATATTATATCATTAACTTGCCTATAAACCATTAGGATATTTATTTAGGCTAGTTGCTATCATTGGGACATTAAAAACAGCATACTGCCATTTGTATCAGTGTCTATATCACAACATGGATACAGTGATATACTAAAAACAATATTTTTGATATATTGATTACAACCTGGATATGATGTTCTTTTCTATATCCTATTTTTTCTTTATATCCCTATATATGTTTATTAATTTATCATAAATAATTCTAGAGCATGATTAGATAACACTTATTGGAATTACCTTTTCCTACTGATGTTATTCTTACTAGACTGTTATCCATCTTTTGATATGGGCATTGTTTAGGTATTTTTTTGATACTGTTGTCATTATAATTGTTTACTTGGGGTCTGGATTTCAGCAGCTTCCCTTTCTGTGAATTGTTCTGCTTTTTATGTCTTTTAAAAATTTGTTCAATAAAATCTTACCCTTTTAAAGGATCTCTTCTGTGTTCGACCCTTATTGGATCGAAATGGTTGCATGAGTTTAATAGGTTGAAGTGCCTTTATACTTAATATGGTGGACCTTTTGATGTAAATGGACAAAACAGAATTCATCATCTTTCCCCCATCTCACGTGACCCCCCCAACAAACCTATCCATTACAGTAAATGGCTGCCCACTCTCCCCAGTCCCACAAGCTCGCTGCCTCGGGGTAATCCTTGACACTGATCTCTCCTTCAAACCACATATCCAAGCCCTTTCCACTTCCTGCCGACTTCAACTCAAAAATATTTCACAAATCCGTACATTCCTCAACCAAGAATCTGCAAAAACCCTAGTCCATGCCCTCATCATCTCTCACCTTGACTACTGCAACCTCCTGCTCTGTGGCCTCCCCTCTAACACTCTCGCACCCCTCCAATCTATTCTAAACTCAGCTGCCCGACTAATCCACCTGTCCCCCCGCTATTCTCCGGCCTCTCCCCTCTGTCAATCCCTTCACTGGCTCCACATTGCCCAGAGACTCCAGTACAAAAGCCTAACCATGACGTACAAAGCCATCCACAACCTGTCTCCTCCATACATCTGTGACCTCGTCTCCCGATACTTTCCTGCACACAACCTCCGATCCTCACAAGATCTCCTTCTCTACTCCCCTCTTTGCTCTTCTTCCCACAATCGCATACAAGATTTCTCCCGTGCTTCCCCCCTACTCTGGAACCCTCTACCACAACATATTAGACTCTCACCTACCATCAAAACCTTCAAAAAGAACCTGAAGACCCACCTCTTCCGACAAGCCTACAGCCTGCAGTAACCACCGATCGACCAAACAGCTGCACGACCAGCTCTATCCTCACCTACTGTATCCTCACCCATCCCTTGTAGATTGTGAGCCCTCGCAGGCAGGGTCCTCTCTCCTCCTGTATCCTCACCCATCCCTTGTAGATTGTGAGCCCTCGCGGGCAGGGTCCTCTCTCCTCCTGTATCCTCACCCATCCCTTGTAGATTGTGAGCCCTCGCGGGCAGGGTCCTCTCTCCTGTATCCTCACCCATCCCTTGTAGATTGTGAGCCCTCGCGGGCAGGGTCCTCTCTCCTCCTGTATCCTCACCCATCCCTTGTAGATTGTGAGCCCTCGCGGGCAGGGTCCTCTCTCCTCCTGTATCCTCACCCATCCCTTGTAGATTGTGAGCCCTCGCAGGCAGGGTCCTCTCTCCTCCTGTATCCTCACCCATCCCTTGTAGATTGTGAGCCCTCGCGGGCAGAGTCCTCTCTCCTGTATCCTCACCCATCCCTTGTAGATTGTGAGCCCTCGCGGGCAGGGTCCTCTCTCCTCCTGTATCCTCACCCATCCCTTGTAGATTGTGAGCCTTCGCGGGCAGGGTCCTCTCTCCTCCTGTATCCTCACCCATCCCTTGTAGATTGTGAGCCCTCGCGGGCAGGGTCCTCTCTCCTCCTGTATCCTCACCCATCCCTTGTAGATTGTGAGCCCTCGCAGGCAGGGTCCTGTCTCCTCCTGTATTCTCACCCATCCCTTGTAGATTGTGAGCCCTCGCGGGCAGGGTCCTCTCTCCTCCTGTATCCTCACCCATCCCTTGTAGATTGTGAGCCCTCGCGGGCAGGGTCCTCTCTCCTGTATCCTCACCCATCCCTTGTAGATTGTGAGCCCTCGCGGGCAGGGTCCTCTCTCCTCCTGTATCCTCACCCATCCCTTGTAGATTGTGAGCCCTCGCGGGCAGGGTCCTCTCTCCTCCTGTATCCTCACCCATCCCTTGTAGATTGTGAGCCCTCGCAGGCAGGGTCCTCTCTCCTCCTGTATTCTCACCCATCCCTTGTAGATTGTGAGCCCTCGCAGGCAGGGTCCTCTCTCCTCCTGTATCCTCACCCATCCCTTGTAGATTGTGAGCCCTCGCAGGCAGGGTCCTCTCTCCTCCTGTATCCTCACCCATCCCTTGTAGATTGTGAGCCCTCGCGGGCAGGGTCCTCTCTCCTCCTGTATCCTCACCCATCCCTTGTAGATTGTGAGCCCTCGCGGGCAGGGTCCTCTCTCCTCCTGTACCAGTTGTGACCTGTATTGTTTAAGATAATGGTACTTGTTTTTATTATGTATACGCCTCCTCACATGTAAAGCGCCATGGAATAAATGGCGCTATAATAATAAATAACAACAATAATAACTACAGTAAAACAGAAGAAACGATCACCATCACGATGCACATATTACTATGACCAGAACACATAAGCAACTCCAGACCCACTCGTCCTTATACAACCACAAGTTGAGGGCGAACATAAGAATGAAACTGTCTGGATTTCCAACGCCCAAGGAGCCAAACAATCTCTTCACCCAAACCCCAACAAGAAGTCTCCATCACTGCCCGAGTGCGAAACGAATGTGACCCGTATTCCTCGGATCTTTCACCCAAATCCAACAAACATTGCCTAAAAACTGCAAAGAACTGATACTTTGACAATGAAGAACCATCTTCATGCATTAAAAATGAACCCGGAATACCACCCCGGATCTCCACAAAACGATTTATCACACCAATACGGCAGGCCTCATGACCCAACATTGCATAACACCACCAGCCTACCTCAACCATACTGATCCGTCGTAATACATATTTCACTCTGTCATTTAACAATCAAACATCACACAAATGTAAACCCCCATTAAGCAACCATGAAGGACTAACCAACTCACTGATACGAATTGCCCCCAAAAAGGCCAAGGCCTCCTTCTATCCCGGCTTGCTGACCCTTTCCGAAAACCATTCATGGCCTGACTTATCAAAAAGTCCTTCATCCAACCCTTCACCTCCTCTAAGCAAAAACGACAATGCCGCTAACCTCTTTGACACTGCTGACACCGATCCTCGGCAATAAAAGCCTGTCCTAAAAAGAATAATACTAAAATTAACCTATCCTTGTCCAAAGAATTCACATCTGTATCCCATTCATCCCCAAACTGCTTTATAACGATTCTATGTAGCCATGGTTACCGAGTTCCGGGTGAACTAACACTTCACCGTCACCAGGTTCCACGGCAGATTGGGACATTCTGTCCCCTCTTTATCTGCCTATGGTACCAACTGACGAAACCTGTCGAACTGAAGACAAGACAGCGCATCATCCCCTTCATTGGACACACCTGGCACATGCCTAACTATTAAGCACATACAGTATTCTGCTCCAAACACCAAATGATGCAAGTAAGCCATTATTGGAAGAGACTCAGCAGACAGTGACTTCATAGTGTCAACCACCGACAGATTGTCACAATAGAAGCACACCTTCCTCCCAACAAACTCGGACCCCCATAGCTCCACCGCCACTACAATAGGGAATATTTCCAATAAGGACAAGCTCTTCACTAAACCTGCTTCCTGCCATGACAGAGGCCAATGGCCAACGCACAAGTAATCCTGAAAAAATGCACCAAAACCAACAGACCCAGCAGCTTTCACGTAAAGCCCCAGGCAATCATTGGACACCACCTTGTCTATCCACAACGTGCGGCCATTGTAATCCCTTAAAAACACATCCCACACCTCCAAGTCCACTCTCATCTCCTGGGTAATGATAATAAAATGATGTGGTGAAGACTTCCCTGACATGGCCACCGCTAACCACCTGGAAAACACCCGGCCCAAGTTAAGCTTATCAAGTAATGATTGTACTACTTTCAACCTCACTTTTTTTTTTGCTTGAATCAAAGCTGCTACCGTCAGCTGCAAATCTATCAATTTATCCTCTGGAAGCCTACACTTCATGGCTGCACTGTCTATCTCAATGCCCAAAAACCATGTCACCATTTCTAGGCCCTCGGTCTGGTCTGTAGCTAAAGGAATACCGAACATGGCCGCCACCTTTTTTAGTGTTACCAATAAACCTGAACACACTATCGAACCTGGAGGACCAACACAATGAAATCGTACAAGTAATGAATTATCGAGGACATATCCAGAACAACCCACTAAACAAAAGAACTTAAAGCTTTGAAGCACGACCACGAAATAGAGCAACCCATGGGTAACCACCGATCCACAAAAATGTTTCCACCCCAACAGATGAAGACTGTCAGGATGCACTGGGAGCTGGCAAAGAGGCGCTACAATGTCAGATTTTGCCATCCAAGCCCCCGCCCCGCTGCCCTCACCAAACAAGTGCCCTATCAAACAAAGCATAAGACACTGACGATAACTCTACCGAGATGCCGTTATTCACCGAATCCCCAGATGGATAAGATAAGTGATGGATAAGGTGGAACTTATTAGGTTACTACTTGGAAACAACTCCCAAGGGGAAATCCTCAATTCCAGCCATGAAACAGACCCACCATGCACCTCAATACTACTTTGTTGTTCAACTTCTCCATCACTACCTCAGGATGCTCCCTTGCAGACTTATTATTATTATTATTTATTGTTATAGCGCCATTTATTCCATGGCGCTTTACAAGTGAGGAGGGGTATACATAATAAAAACAAGTACAATAATCTTGAACAATACAAGTCATAATAGGTACAGTAGGAGAGAGGACCCTGCCCGCGAAGGCTCACAATCTACAAGGGATGGGTGAGGATACAGTAGGTGAGGATAGAGCTGTTCATGCAGCGGTTTGGTCGATTGGTGGTTACTGCAGGTTGTAGGCTTCTCGGAAGAGGTGAGTCTTCAGGTTCTTTTTGAAGGTTTCGATGGTGGGCGAGAGTCTGATGTGTTGTGGTAGAGGGTTCCAGAGTAGGGGTGATACGCGAGAGAAATCTTGTATGCGATTGTGGGAAGAGGAGATAAGAGGGGAGTAGAGAAGGAGATCTTGTGAGGATCGGAGGTTGCGTGTAGGAAAGTACCGGGAGATGAGGTCACAGATGTAAGGAGGAGACAGGTTGTGGATGGCTTTGTACGTCATGGTTAGGGTTTTGTACTGGAGTCTCTGGGCAATGGGGAGCCAGGGAGGGGATTGACAGAGGGGAGAGGCCGGAGAATAGCGGGGGGACAGGTGGATTAGTCGGGCAGCAGAGTTTAGAATAGATTGGAGGGGTGCGAGAGTGTTTGAGGCGAGGCCACAGAGCAGGAGGTTGCAGTAGTCAAGGCGAGAGATGATGAGGGCATGGACTAGGGTTTTTGCAGATTCTTGGTTGAGGAATGAACGGATTCGTGCAATATTTTTGAGTTGAAGTCGGCAGGAAGTGGAAAGGGCTTGGATATGTGGTTTGAAGGAGAGATCAGCGTCAAGGATTACCCCGAGGCAGCGAGCTTGTGGGACTGGGGAGAGTGGGCAGCCATTTACTGTAATGGATAGGTTCGTTGGGGGGGTCACGTGAGATGGGGGAAAGATGATGAATTCTGTTTTGTCCATGTTAAGTTTCAGAAATTTAGCGGAGAAGAAGGATGAAATAGTGGACAGACATTGAGGGATTCTGGTTAGTAGGGAGGTGATATCTGGTCCAGAGATGTAGATCTGTGTGTCATCAGCATAGAGGTGATACTGAAAGCCATGAGATTCTATGAGCTGTCCCAGGCCAAAGGTGTAAATGGAGAAGAGCAGGGGCCCAAGGACTGAACCTTGTGGGACTCCGACAGAGAGGGGGCGAGGTGAGGAGGTGGTGTGTGAGTGGGAGATGCTGAATGTCCGGTCTGTTAGGTATGATGAGATCCAGGATAGGGCCAAGTCTGTGATGCCAAGGGATGAGAGGGTCTGTAGTAATAGGGAATGGTCCACTGTGTCAAAGGCAGAGGACAGGTCCAGGAGGAGGAGAACAGAGTAGTGTCGCTTGCTCTTGGCGGTTAAGAGGTCGTTGGTGACCTTAGTTAGCGCAGTTTCAGTGGAATGGTGTGACCGGAAGCCAGATTGTAAGCGGTCAAAGAGGGAGCAAGAAGAGAGATGGGAGGACAGTTCAAGGTAGACGTGTTGTTCCAGTAGTTTGGAGGCATAGGGGAGAAGTGATATAGGGCGATAGCTAGATACAGAGGATGGGTCAAGAGAGGGCTTTTTGAGGATAGGTGTGATGGAGGCATGTTTAAAGCTTGAGGGGAAAACACCAGTTGTTAGTGATAGGTTGAAGAGATGGGTTAGGGTTGGGATGAAGATTGTGGTGAGGTTTGGGATGAGGTGGGATGGGAGCGGGTCAAGTGCACAGGTGGTGAGATGCGATCTTGAGAGTAGAGTGGCGAGTTGATCTTCTGTAATGGAGGAGTAGTTGGTTTTGGAGGTGGAGGGTAGGGAAGCTGGGAGGAAGGGCTCTGGGGCTTGTTGACCAAAACTGTCTCTGATGTTATCAATCTTCTGCTTGACTTCAGATTACCTGGCCGAAACTTAGGCATTCCAAGATCAAACAGAGTCCTAAAATCTTCCGAAAAACAAACTCAATTAACCTGGCAGCTTCAGAATCCGGGTATCTATTTAAAAATGAAAGCATCACCTCAGTCCTCACCGGTGTCCTCCCTTTAACCAGAACCTTCACCTGACTTTCCCTTTGCTCACTTAAAACATCTGCTGAGCCCATGACTACCCCCACAACCAGAACTCTCATGCTTAAATTTACATGTCACCCCAAACTTGCACTGCCCCCCGTTAAACTGCCAACTGAATCCTTTCTTTTTGGATGCTGGAGACCCGCTGGCCGAGCTAGAACCTCCAGCACCTCCACGAAAGGGCTGAGACGCAGGAGCTTTCATCAAATGCATCTATAAGGAAATACCCTTATGATGCCACCGCATGCCTTCTTTTGCCTAAATTGCTCATCATATCTGAGCCATGCCAAACCGCCATAAACCCTGTACATGCAGCGCCCCAGAGTCCTGGTCGTTACAGTACTATGGCTCCGCCGCTAAGGGGGGCTATGGTACGTCTGATGGCACTGAAGGAGTTCATCTGACCAGGTATCACAGACACCAATACATTTCACAGTCTGGCCTCCAGGGGGAGCTAAGGGTGCTATTTATTAGGCCACTCCTCACATACTGGTAAAACTGGGGGTCAGGCAGGAAGTTAGAGAGAACGCTGACTGGGTTGGAACCAGGCAACACCTTGTGGCAGAGGGTGTTGCAGGGGAAGATTCGGTAGGGTCCCTGTCAGGGGTGGGATCCTGACAGAGGCCTGGCAAACAGAGAGAAAGCTACGGGACCGCGCCTGCACTTCATAGCGGCGGTGCCCTAAGAAAGGACAAGAAGTGAGATTTATTGTGCTGAGTGAGAAACGAGATCAATGCAATAGGGAATAGGGAAAAATACCAGTAGGAGTCGTGCTGTTAGACCGAGGCAACATCCTACTGAGGCGTAAATAACCGGTGGCCGGAACGCCGAGGAAGTACAGGGCTCTAAGCATTACTTCAAACCAACGGCAGGACAGTCAGCTATAGGCTGGCTGTCTCACCTACATCACCTACGCAGACATAGGGGGCAACCTGTGGAGAGGGGCGACTCTAGGGTCCCGGAAGAGCTCCGAGCCTTCCCGTCATACGGGTGCGTCCTACCATAAGATCTGGGGGACGAGAAGAAGAAGAACATCAGAATCGAGTTGTTGTGAGGGAACACGAGAAACAGACACAACAGTTGTGGGGACTATCCCGTAAGCACAGCAGGGGAGGACCACAACACATAGCGCTAGCAGGAAGGCACAGATTTCCACCTGTGAAGGGAACTCTGGAGGTGCCATCGGACCGGCCGGACTCGCGCAGCCCGGCTAACCGTATTCCGGACTGAGGACCCAGAAGCCTTCAGTAAAGAGGTAAAGAGACTGCAACCTGGTGTCCTCGTTATTTACTGCACCGCACCACCACCACCATCCACATCATTTACTGTACGCCCCTCAGCAGGGTTACGGACCGGGCCTAGCCACCGTGACAACCCCAGAGCAGAGACTCAGAGGCCCGGTACCGGGTACCCCTCGGCCCTGCGGCAGTGGGGGCGCTACATACACCTCACCTATCGCGTCCAGCTCTGGCTCTTTCTCCCCAGTAACACTTGATAAAATTGAGAATGCCTGAAACCAATTTGCAAATGTCCTCAGAATTAACCAATATCTATGCTTCGCTTCCTCATCCTTCTCCTTTTTTGAATCACTAGGCTTCACCTTGTCAAGATTAAGTTTTTCCAATGGGAACAAAGAATACATTTCCACATACTCCCCTTTCCAAATCTTCTCTCAAACCTCTTTTTTCAAGTGTGCCCCCAACAGACCCTCAAGACATTCATACACCTCACTCCTAGACCTATCGTCTAGAGGCACTACCTCATCCCCTTTCTCCTTTTCACTAGTACTCTATCCTGTGTTACAGCCCCAGACTGCCCTGTTCCCATCCCAGTGTCCACAGAAGCTACCCATGCCCCTGCAGGAGACCTCGGATCACTCACAACAGCCTGCTGAGTTGCTAAAACCAGCAAAACTCCCAACAACTGCCCCATATATCGGGCCCCCCATGTGTAACCCTTGACTTTCACCAGCAATAACCCCAGAATTACTAACCCCACCATACAGTTTGTAGTGCAATTTTTCCTGAGTACGCTGATACCCCATATGAGAGAGAAAACTACTGTTTGGGAGCACGGCAGAGCTCTGATGGGAAGGAGCGTCATTTGACTTAATGAATGTAAAATTTCCGGGAATCAATAGCGGACGTCATTTCCCATTTGGAGAAACCCTGATGTGCCTAAACAGTAGAAACTGACCCCATTTTGGAAACTAGACCCCTCAAGGAATGTATTTAGATGTATGGTGAGCACCTTTAACCCCCAGGTGCTTCACAGAAGTTTATAATGTTGAGCTGTGAAAATAAAAAAAATACATTTTCCCCACAAAAATGTTATTTTTGGCCCCAAATTTAGCATTTTCATAAGAGTAACAGGATAAATTGTACCATACAGTTTATTGTGCAATTTCTCCTGAGTTCACCGATACCCCATATGTGGGGAATACTACTTCCGAGACGCAGTGCAATGCTCAGAAGGGAAGAGGAGCCATATTGGAGTGCAGATTTTGCTGGAATGGTTTTAGGGTGCTATGTCATATTGGCAGAGCCCCTGAAGAGCCAGAATAACAGAATCCCCCCATATGTGAACTCAATTTACAAACTACACTTCCCAATTAATTCATCTAGGGGTGCAGTGATCATACTGACACCACCTGTGCTGCACAGAATGTTATACCATTGAGCGGTGAAGAAAGAATAAATGACATTTTTACCACTAAAATGCTCTTTTAGCCCTAAGCTTTTAATTTTTCTAAAGGGCTAATAGGACATTTTTTACAACAAACTGAGGTCCATTGTTTCCTGAGTGCGCCAATACCCTACATGTAATTGGGAAATATTTTTCAGGTACAGTGCAAAGCTCAGAAGGCAAGGAGCGCCAGATTATACTGTTATGGTTTGTAGGTGCCATGATCCATGACCCCATTTTACAAATTACACCTCTGAGACCTCTTTCACATTTCCGTCGGTACGGGGCCGTCGCAAACCCTTGGCCCGACGTACCGATGGACGTTGTGCAAAATAGTGCACAACATGGGCAGCGGATGCAGTTTTACGACGCATCCACTGCCCATTGTGAAGAGCTGGGAGGAGGGGGCGGAGTTTCGGCAGCGCATGCGTGGTCAGAAATGGCGGATCCGACGGACAAAAAAAGTTCCCTTGAACGTTTTTTTGTCATGACCGACCGCAAAAATACGACGCATCCGTAGCACGACATGTGTCCATCTGTAGTAATCCGTCGTCCATTTAAGTCAATGGCAAAAAAACACATCCTGCGGGCACATTTGCAGGATCCGTTTTTTTGCCAAAACGACGGATTGCGACGGATGTCAAAAAACGGAAATGTGAAAGAGGCCTTAATGAACTAATCTAGGACTGCAGTGATCATATTGACATTACGGGTGTGTCACAGAATTTTATACCACTGGGCAGTGAAGAAAAAATAACTACATTTTTACCATCAAAATTTTGTTTTAGCCCCAAGCTTTACATTTTCACACTGTGAAATGGGTAAAAATGGCCCCAGAACTTGTCCCACAATTTCTTCTGAATGTTCAAGTACCCAATATGTGTCTGTACAGGACTACTGAGCCATATGGAGACATATGGAGAGACTCCGGAGAAACAGAGCGCTATTTGCCTTTTGGAGAGCAGATTTTCCTAGAACAGTTTGCTGACTCCATATACAAAGCCCACAATTGCTAGAAGAGCAGACTCCTCCCTCAACTGACCACATTTTGGAAATTATACCCCTTTGGGAATTTATTTACAGGTGTGGTGCCGATGTTGACTCTCCATGAGTATTTTCCAGAAACAAGCAGCAATGAATGCTGCCAAGTGAAATTGCAAACTGTCGTTGTAGTGACCAGTACGTTGTAGTGACCAGTAAGTTGCAGTCACCAGTACGTTGTAGTGACCAGTACGTTGTAGTGACCAGTATATTGTAGTGACCAGTACGTTGTAGTGACCAGTACGTTTCAGTCACCAGTAAGTTGCAGTCACCAGTACGTTGTAGTGACCAGTACGTTGTAGTGACCAGTACGTTGTAGTGACCAGTACGTTGTAGTGACCAGTACGTTGTAGTGACCAGTACGTTTCAGTCACCAGTAAGTTGCAGTCACCAGTACGTTGTAGTGACCAGTACGTTGTAGTGACCAGTACGTTGTAGTGACCAGTACGTTGTAGTGACCAGTACGTTGTAGTGACCAGTACGTTGCAATCAACAGTACGTTCATAACGCGGAAAGAAAAAAGATGACAAATGGTCACACACAATAAATAGAAATACTATAAACTTTATTAATAGCATACCACAATATTAAAACCAGGTGAAAGGAGGGAAGGTAGTAACAGCACAAAAACCTCTGTTATAGAGTTAACAGGAAGGGTGCCACCAGGAATACCAGTCCTACAGGCTTATACATTATCAGAGTAGAAAAAATAAGCAAAAATAGGAAACAAATAGTAAAAAACTAAATAAACAAAAATAATAATTTGATCCTACTGCAGTCAGGAATACCAAGCCAAATAACAACAGTTCACATATAAGATAGGTAAATACAAGAACCGCTATAGTGCTAACCTAATTGAAGTCCCATAGCCTATCAAACAAACATAGTAGATATTATTGGAGCAAGGTACCCACCGCACAGAGGACTGTAGTACTGGAGGCACGCTTCCACCCCAACGCGCGTTTCGGCGATCACACCTTCATCAGGGGGCAAAGACAGTGAGTGCACATGGGTTTAAAAAGCTCCCGGACCGGAAATGAGCGGGTGCAACGACCAAAATAGTCCGTACGGCAACAGGAAAGAAAGAAACAGTGACCGCATATACCGGAAGTATAGGGGCGTGGCTATCAAAGTGATTACAGCGTCAGGAAAAGAACGTAACTCCGTGGAAACCACAACGCTAAATAGTTGCGAAATTTCATGAACACCATAGCGCCGGCGACGTCCAATGGGGGCCAAAGGGAGCCGGAGACCACTGGGGCCCCAAGTGATCCGTAGCATCCAAAGGCCACCACAAGAACGCACCGGCGTATAGGATTCACTAAAGCAGCACCCAAAGATGTAATAATTACTGCTAGATGGAATCACTACAATCACTAAGAATGGCCCCATTCAATTGTACATAGACATAAACATAGAATATAAGAACATAAAATAAAGGGACAAATACCAATAGATACCTATGACACCAACCACAAACTATATATTACTTAATCACCTCTAATCCTACAGAAATACAAGAAGCTCATCCCACAGTTAATGAGAGATTAATACAACGAATTTAACATACAATCTATACATTGCAAATGCAATAAAAGTGATAACAATCACATATATAGATAGCAATAATAGATATAGAGAAAGCATATATATATATACAAAACTGTGGTTGTAATAACTGTGGCCGTAGTCAATTGCTCATTTCTGCCTTCTAAATCCTTTTCTTTCTTTTTTCTTCTTTTTAAACTCTTTTTTTCTTTTTTTTCCCAATTTTTCTTTTTTTCTTTCTTTTTTTCCTTTTTTTTTCTTTTTTTCTCATAGAACAAAAATCTGGGATATGCTGCAGGGTACTACCAGGTCAACATGTGCTAAAAACAACGAAGTAAGTAAAAAACAAGATTAAAAACAAAGAACTAACAGCGTAAACGTGCAGATACTACCAGCAGGACCGATAACAGCATATACACTTGGAAGAGGAGCAGTTGTATTAATGCCAATCTTACAAAAAGGGAGCATAGCTAATATTGTCATTAAGGCCAGTCGGCTGAACCGTGCCCAGAGTCCATATCCATCTTGACTCGACGCGGGCCAGCCTCTGAAAGGTACCACCCCCACGGATCCCTACTTCAAGTAAATCAATCCCTCTAGCCCTGAGAAGATCAGGGTTACAGTCATGAAAGGTCTTGAAGTGGCGTGGTATTGTTTTAAGGGTGGATGTGTCTTCCACAGTAGCCGCTGCGCCGATGCCCAATACATGTTCCCGGATACGTGTTTTAAGTTGGCGGGTGGTCATACCTACGTACATTTTGTCACAAGGACATGTGACAACATAGATCACATTGGTACTAGTACAGGTAATTTTTTTCTTTATTTTAAATTCGCGTGATCTATCCCAGTTGGCAAATACGCCAATTCTCTCAATGTTTGGGCATGCGACACAGCGGCCACACGGAACACACCCCACCCGAACCGCCATACTATCAAGAAATGTGGTAATCCTCTCACCAGTATAATGGCTATGCACCAGGGTATCTCTGAGATTCCTGGACCGTCTGACTGCAATCCCAGCCCTCTCAGGGAGATATCGTGCAATAACAGGGTCAGCCCTCAATACATGCCATGATTTTTGTAATATATTTTTCATCATCGGAAATTGGGAGTGGTACCTAGTAACAAATCTGACAATATCGTGCTCTTGTTTAGCATTGCTCTTATATAGTAGTGAATCCCTCGAGAAGTATTTCGCTCTATTGAACGCTTTTTTGATACTGCGTTTACTGTGGCCTCTGGACACTAATCTGTAATTAACCTTAGCTCACATGACTTTACTGATACTGATTTAGAACTACTAGAGAAGGGTCTATCTTTTTCACCTGCAGCACCCTTTGATGTGTTTGAGGCTGTAAAAGATCTTCACCTCTTTGCCAGATCATTAATTTTCAAAAAATATTTTTTTGATGGTAATCTGGCTGCACTCTTCCCCACAGAGGAAGAACAGATAGCCCTTCGTACTTTGGAAGAATTGGCAGTCGAACACGACACCCCTGAAGGAGGTATGATCCCAACCTCCATTCGTTCTAGATCCAAAAAATTTCCTCCCCTGTCTTCATGTCCAAATGTAGATTTGTTTGTACAAATGGTTACCAAAGATTTTCAGGGAATCCCCAAACACATCTATAAAGATAATTTAACATTTGAGGAGAGGGGGCGTCTTCGTGTCCTTCAAGGTCTTGGGGATGTTGTGTTTAAGCCGGCGGACAAGGGGGGTAACGTGGTGGTTTGGCCGAACTCAATGTATGAGAAGGAGGCCTATCGCCAGTTAAACAACAAAGTTTGTTACAAAAAACTCACGTTTAACCCCTTGTCCGCCTTCTCTAAACAACTTGTTGATATTGTTAAACAGGCTAGAGATGCGGGTACCATCACTAATGAATTAGCATCAGCATTATTGACAAGTGACTCTACAATTCCGACATTCTATCTTCTCCCCAAGATACACAAGGACACAAAGACGCCCCCTGGGCGTCCTATAATATCTGGCAGAGGCAATTACCTCGAGAAGGTAAATCAATGGATCGACTCTAAGTTGCAGCCATTGGTTATAAGTCTTCCGTCGTATCTTAAGGATACGGGTGAATTCCTGAGACTTATGGATGGGGTCAGTCTCGGGGATGAGGAATTGTTAGTTACAGCCGACGTCGAGTCGTTGTACACCAGTATTCGACACTCCGATGGCCTTCGAGCGGTCAAGTTTTTCTTAGATGCATCCAACTCCTCAATTGAAATCATAAAACTTATTTGTGATCTCCTGGAATTTTCTTTAACTCACAATTTTTTTGTTTTTAAGGGGTCCTTCTTCCTGCAGCTCCAAGGAACAGCAATGGGTGCCCCCTTTGCCCCTGCTTACGCCAATCTGTTCTTGGGGCTGTGGGAGAGGGGCCTCTCCCTGCCAGATCATCCGGAGTCAATGTGCCGTGTCCTTCTGTGGACACGGTACATTGATGACATTTTTATGATCTGGCGGGGTTCTTCTATCAGCCTGCAGGAATTCATGACATCCCTTAATGATAACACCAGTAATATTAAATTGACATACAAATTCGATGGCAATGCCATCGAGTTTCTAGATGTCATGACTAAACGGGATGTTCGTGGTGACCTGCAGACAGTGATTTACAGGAAACCTACCTCTACCAATCTCTTGTTGCACGCCTCCTCCTCACACCCGGATCATGTCATTCAATCAGTTCCCATGGGGCAATTCCTCCGTCTGCGTAGACTTTGTTCTACTGAGACGGACTTCTGTGAGCAGGCTGAAGATTTAAAAAACAGATTAGTGTCCAGAGGCCACAGTAAACGCAGTATCAAAAAAGCGTTCAATAGAGCGAAATACTTCTCGAGGGATTCACTACTATATAAGAGCAATGCTAAACAAGAGCACGATATTGTCAGATTTGTTACTAGGTACCACTCCCAATTTCCGATGATGAAAAATATATTACAAAAATCATGGCATGTATTGAGGGCTGACCCTGTTATTGCACGATATCTCCCTGAGAGGGCTGGGATTGCAGTCAGACGGTCCAGGAATCTCAGAGATACCCTGGTGCATAGCCATTATACTGGTGAGAGGATTACCACATTTCTTGATAGTATGGCGGTTCGGGTGGGGTGTGTTCCGTGTGGCCGCTGTGTCGCATGCCCAAACATTGAGAGAATTGGCGTATTTGCCAACTGGGATAGATCACGCGAATTTAAAATAAAGAAAAAAATTACCTGTACTAGTACCAATGTGATCTATGTTGTCACATGTCCTTGTGACAAAATGTACGTAGGTATGACCACCCGCCAACTTAAAACACGTATCCGGGAACATGTATTGGGCATCGGCGCAGCGGCTACTGTGGAAGACACATCCACCCTCAAAACAATACCACGCCACTTCAAGACCTTTCATGACTGTAACCCTGATCTTCTCAGGGCTAGAGGGATTGATTTACTTGAAGTAGGGATCCGTGGGGGTGGTACCTTTCAGAGGCTGGCCCGCGTCGAGTCAAGATGGATATGGACTCTGGGCACGGTTCAGCCGACTGGCCTTAATGACAATATTAGCTATGCTCCCTTTTTGTAAGATTGGCATTAATACAACTGCTCCTCTTCCAAGTGTATATGCTGTTATCGGTCCTGCTGGTAGTATCTGCACGTTTACGCTGTTAGTTCTTTGTTTTTAATCTTGTTTTTTACTTACTTCGTTGTTTTTAGCACATGTTGACCTGGTAGTACCCTGCAGCATATCCCAGATTTTTGTTCTATGAGAAAAAAAGAAAAAAAAAGGAAAAAAAGAAAGAAAAAAAGAAAAATTGGGAAAAAAAAGAAAAAAAGAGTTTAAAAAGAAGAAAAAAGAAAGAAAAGGATTTAGAAGGCAGAAATGAGCAATTGACTACGGCCACAGTTATTACAACCACAGTTTTGTATATATATATATGCTTTCTCTATATCTATTATTGCTATCTATATATGTGATTGTTATCACTTTTATTGCATTTGCAATGTATAGATTGTATGTTAAATTCGTTGTATTAATCTCTCATTAACTGTGGGATGAGCTTCTTGTATTTCTGTAGGATTAGAGGTGATTAAGTAATATATAGTTTGTGGTCGGTGTCATAGGTATCTATTGGTATTTGTCCCTTTATTTTATGTTCTTATATTCTATGTTTATGTCTATGTACAATTGAATGGGGCCATTCTTAGTGATTGTAGTGATTCCATCTAGCAGTAATTATTACATCTTTGGGTGCTGCTTTAGTGAATCCTATACGCCGGTGCGTTCTTGTGGTGGCCTTTGGATGCTACGGATCACTTGGGGCCCCAGTGGTCTCCGGCTCCCTTTGGCCCCCATTGGACGTCGCCGGCGCTATGGTGTTCATGAAATTTCGCAACTATTTAGCGTTGTGGTTTCCACGGAGTTACGTTCTTTTCCTGACGCTGCTGCGTTTTGATTTGCCATGTTACAGCGTTTTCTTTTTGACGCTTCTGCGTCATGGTTTCCACGGTACTGCGTAATCACTTTGATAGCCACGCCCCTATACTTCCGGTATATGCGGTCACTGTTTCTTTCTTTCCTGTTGCCGTACGGACTATTTTGGTCGTTGCACCCGCTCATTTCCGGTCCGGGAGCTTTTTAAACCCATGTGCACTCACTGTCTTTGCCCCCTGATGAAGGTGTGATCGCCGAAACGCGCGTTGGGGTGGAAGCGTGCCTCCAGTACTACAGTCCTCTGTGCGGTGGGTACCTTGCTCCAATAATATCTACTATGTTTGTTTGATAGGCTATGGGACTTCAATTAGGTTAGCACTATAGCGGTTCTTGTATTTACCTATCTTATATGTGAACTGTTGTTATTTGGCTTGGTATTCCTGACTGCAGTAGGATCAAATTATTATTTTTGTTTATTTAGTTTTTTACTATTTGTTTCCTATTTTTGCTTATTTTTTCTACTCTGATAATGTATAAGCCTGTAGGACTGGTATTCCTGGTGGCACCCTTCCTGTTAACTCTATAACAGAGGTTTTTGTGCTGTTACTACCTTCCCTCCTTTCACCTGGTTTTAATATTGTGGTATGCTATTAATAAAGTTTATAGTATTTCTATTTATTGTGTGTGACCATTTGTCATCTTTTTTCTTTCCGCGTTATGTGCTTATCGTGATGATAGGTCTTGTTGGTCCTTTTCACCTATGGTACAGATTTTTGTCATATTATGAGTTACCATGGTGTTTAGTCATATAAGTTGTTAATCAACTGTACGTTGTAGTGACCAATACGTTGTAGTGACCTGTACGTTGTAGTGACCAGTACGTTGTAGTGACCTGTACGTTGCAGTCAACAGTACGTTGTAGTGACCAGTACGTTTTCAGTCACCAGTCACTAGTCCTGGTATAGAAGTAATTTCTTAGCTTCATCTTCTTTCCTTTTTTCAAGATAGGGACATTTGCCCTTCTCCAATCTTAAGGAACTTCTCCTGTTCTCCAGGATTTCTCAAAGTTTCTGGCTAGCGATTCTGCAGTTTCCTCTGCTAACTCTTTTAGTCCCCTAGGATGTAAGTCATCTGGACCAGGAGACGTAAATTAGCTAAGTGTCGCCTCACCATCTCTCTGTTTATGGGTAGAGTGGATTCTTTTATTCCGTTGATGGCGCCGTGGAGATCAGTTGATGTTATAATTGTTTTCTAAGAGAACACAGATGCAAAATAGGAATGTAAAGGTTCAGCTTCTCCACCTCATTTTTGACCACTTCACCCTTTTCATCCTGTAAAAACCCTATAGCATCTGTGAGGCAGTGACCCCTGTTACAGACCGGGGGTGCTGTGTGTTCTCCCCAGGTTGTGCATGCAGGCGAATGAAGTCCATAGGTGTGCATGGGAGTCACGGATTTCCATATTGCTGAAAGCCACAGGTTTATGTGATAAAAGCCCTGCGGTAAGGGGTATGGGTGTGTCAGGGGTCAGGTGTGGTGCAAGTCAGTGTCAGTCTGGTGTGTGCTGGTGTGCAGAGCAGAGGCCTGCAGAGCGCTGGCTGAGTGCATGGAGGCACAGGACAGCAGAGCCAGAACCCAGGGCAGCTGAACAGCCTGGGACCTGCAGCGTACGCAGCAATGCAAGTCGTCCATCGTAACTGGTCTCGGATGTGGACAGTCCTGTGCCCGGAAGTGGATGTCCTGTACATGAAGAAGGCCTGGCATGTGTAACGATTGCAAACAGGCGGATATGTTGCCCACCTGCTATCCGGAGGATATCCTGGGCTGTGTACGACTGTAACATCTCTGTACTGTGACATCACTGTGCGCATTATCCCTGTACTGTGACATCACTGTGTGTATTATCTCTGTACTGTGACATCACTGTGTGTATTATCCCTGTACTGTGACATCACTGTGTGTATTATCTCTGTACTGTGACATCACTGTGTGTATTATCTCTGTACTGTGACATCACTGTGTGTATTATCCCTGTACTGTGACATCACTGTGTGTATTATCTCTGTACTGTGACATCACTGTGTGTATTATCTCTGTACTGTGACATCACTGTGTGTATTATCCCTGTACTGTGACATCACTGTGTGTATTATCTCTGTACTGTGACATCACTGTGTGTATTATCCCTGTACTGTGACATCACTGTGCGCATTATCCCTGTACTGTGACATCACTGTGTGTATTATCCCTGTACTGTGACATCACTGTGTGAATTATCCCTGTACTGTGACATCACTGTGTGTTTTATCTCTGTACTGTGACATCACTGTGTGTATTATCCCTGTACTGTGACATCACTGTGTGTATTATCTCTGTACTGTGACATCACTGTGTGTATTATCTCTGTACTGTGACATCACTGTGTGTTTTATCTCTGTACTGTGACATCACTGTGTGTATTATCTCTGTACTGTGACATCACTGTGTGTTATCCCTGTACTGTGACATCACTGTGTGTATATTATCCCTGTACTGTGACATCACTGTGTGTATATTATCCCTGTACTGTGACATCACTGTGTGTATTATCCCTGTACTGTGACAACACTGTGTGTATTATCCCTGTACTGTGACATCACTGTGTGTATTATCCCTGTACTGTGACATCACTGTGTGTATATTATCCCTATACTGTGACATCACTGTGTGCATTATCCCTGTACTATGACATCACTGTGTGTATTATCCCTGTACTGTGACATCACTGTGTGTATTATCCCTGTACTGTGACATCACTGTGTGTATTATCCCTGTACTGTGACATCACTGTGTATATTATCCCTGTACTGTGACATCACTGTGTGTATTATCCCTGTAGTGTGACATCACTGTGTGTATATTATCCCTGTACTGTGACATCACTGTGTGTATTATCCCTGTACTGTGACATCACTGTGTGTATTATCCCTGTACTGTGACATCACTGTGTGTATTATCCCTGTAGTGTGACATCACTGTGCGCATTATCCCTGTACTGTAACATCACTGTGTGTATTATCTCTGTACTGTGACATCACTGTGTGTATTATCCCTGTACTGTGACATCACTGTGTGTTTTATCTCTGTATTGTAACATCACTGTGTGTATTATCTCTGTACTGTGACATCACTGTGTGTATTATCCCTGTACTGTGACATCACTGTGCGTTTTATCTCTGTACTGTGACATCACTGTGCGTTTTATCTCTGTACTGTGACATCACTGTGCGCATTATCCCTGTACTGTAACATCACTGTGTGTATTATCTCTGTACTGTGACATCAATGTGTGTATTATCCCTGTACTGTGACATCACTGTGTGTTTTATCTCTGTACTGTGACATCACTGTGTGTATTATCCCTGTACTGTGACATCACTGTGTGTTTTATCTCTGTACTGTGACATCACTGTGTGTATTATCTCTGTACTGTGACATCACTGTGTGTTTTATCTCTGTACTGTGACATCACTGTGTGTATTATCCCTGTACTGTGACATCACTGTGTGTATTATCCCTGTACTGTGACATCACTGTGTGTATTATCCCTGTACTGTGACATCACTGTGTGTATTATCCCTGTACTGTGACATCACTGTGTGTATTATCCCTGTACTGTGACATCACTGTGTGTATTATCCCTGTACTGTGACAAAACTGTGTGTATTATCCCTGTACTGTGACATCACTGTGTGAATTATCCCTGTACTGTGACATCACTGTGTATTATCCCTGTACTGTGATATCACTGTGTGTATTATCCCTGTACTGTGACATCACTGTGTATTATCCCTGTACTGTGATATCACTGTGTGTATTATCCCTGTACTGTGACATCACTGTGTGCATTATCCCTGTACTGTGACATCACTGTGTGTATTATCCCTGTACTGTTACATCACTGTGTATTATCCCTGTACTGTGACATCACTGTGTGTATTATCCCTGTACTGTGACATCACTGTGTGTATTATCCCTGTACTGTGATATCACTGTGTGTATTATCCCTGTACTGTGACATCACTGTGTGTATTATCTGTTGTGAATTTGCTTTTTGCTCCCTCTAGTGGTTACTAGTTTTTTGACTCTGGTTTTTCTGTCATTCCTTTTATCCGCACCTGGGTCGTTAGTTAGGGGTGTTGCTATATAAGCTCCCTGGACCTTCAGTTCAATGCCTGGCAACGTAGTTATCAGAGCTAGTCTGCTGTGCTCTTGTCTACTTATCCTGGTTCCAGTTATATCAGCTAAGTCTGCCTTTTGCTTTTTGCTATTTGTTTCGGTTTTGTATTTTTGTCCAGCTTGTTCCTAATCTATATCCTGACCTTTGCTGGAAGCTCTAGGGGGCTGGTGTTCTCCCCCCGGACCGTTAGACGGTTCGGGGGTTCTTGAATTTCCAGTGTGGATTTTGATATGGTCAACCCAGTTACCACTGCCCTATGAGCTGGATTTTTGTATTCTGCAGACTTCCACGTTCCTCTGAGACCCTCGCCATTGGGGTCATAACAGTTTGCCAGGCCAGTATTAAATGTTTAATGCGTTGCAGAAGAGGGATTATAAGAAAGAAGATTCTGAGTTTTTTTTTTTTTTTTTCTTCTTCCCCTTTACCTCAGAGTGGCTATGCTTGCTGCAGACATGAATGTCCAGACCTTGATTACAAGTGTGGACCAGCTGGCTACTCGTGTGCAGGGCATACAAGACTATGTTATCAGAAATCCTAGGTCAGAACCTAAAATACCGATTCCTGAACTGTTTTCCGGAGACAGGTTTAAGTTTAGGAATTTCGTGAATAATTGTAAATTGTTTTTGTCCCTGAGACCCTGTTCATCAGGAGATTCTGCTCAGCAAGTAAAAATTGTGATTTCGTTCTTACGGGGCGACCCTCAGGATTGGGCTTTTTCGCTGGCGCCAGGAGATCCGGCATTGGCTGATCTTGATGCGTTTTTTCTGGCGCTCGGTTTACTTTATGAGGAACCCAATCTTGAGATTCAGGCAGAAAAGGCCTTGCTGGCTATGTCTCAGGGGCAGGACGAGGCTGAAGTGTATTGCCAAAAATTTCGGAAATGGTCCGTGCTGACACATTGGAACGAGTGTGCACTGGCCGCTAATTTTAGAAGTGGCCTTTCTGAAGCCATTAAGAATGTTATGGTGGGTTTTCCCATTCCCACAGGTCTGAATGATACTATGGCACTGGCTATTCAAATTGACCGGCGGTTGCGGGAGCGCAAAACCGCAAATTCCCTCATGGTGTTGTCTGAACAGACACCTAATTCGGTGCAATGTGATAGAAAAACCGCAAATTCCCTCATGGTGTTGTCTGAACAGACACCTGATTTAATGCAATGTGATAGAATCCTGACTAGAAATGAGCGGAAAATTCATAGACGCCGGAATGGCTTGTGCTACTACTGTGGTGATTCTACACATGTTATCTCAGCATGCTCTAAACGTATAGCTAAGGTTGTTAGTCCTGTCACCGTTGGTAATTTGCAACCTAAATTTATTCTGTCTGTAACTTTGATTTGCTCACTGTCATCTTATCCTGTCATGGCGTTTGTAGATTCAGGTGCTGCCCTGAGTCTCATGGATCTCTCATTTGCTAAGCGCTGTGGTTTTACTCTTGAACCATTAGAAAATCCTATTCCTCTTAGGGGTATTGATGCTACACCATTGGCAGCAAATAAACCGCAGTATTGGACACAGGTTACCATGTGCATGACTCCTGAACACCGCGAGGTGATACGTTTCCTGGTTTTACATAAAATGCATGATTTGGTTGTTTTAGGGCTGCCATGGTTACAGACCCATAATCCAGTCCTGGACTGGAAGGCTATGTCAGTCTCAAGTTGGGGCTGTCGTGGTATTCATGGGGATTCCCTGCCTGTGTCTATTGCTTCTTCTACGCCTTCGGAAGTTCCGGAGTATTTGTCTGATTATCAGGATGTCTTCAGTGAGTCTGAGTCCAGTGCACTGCCTCCTCATAGGGAATGTGACTGTGCAATAGATTTGATCCCAGGCAGTAAATTTCCTAAGGGAAGACTGTTTAATCTGTCGGTACCTGAACATACCGCTATGCGTTCATATATCAAGGAGTCTCTGGAGAAAGGACATATTCATCCGTCTTCTTCCCCTCTTGGTGCGGGATTCTTTTTTGTGGCAAAAAAGGACGGATCTTTGAGACCTTGTATTGATTATCGGCTTTTAAATAAGATCACTGTCAAATTTCAGTATCCTTTACCGCTGTTGTCTGACTTGTTTGCCCGGATTAAGGGTGCCAAGTGGTTCACCAAGATAGACCTTCGTGGTGCGTACAACCTTGTGCGCATTAAGCAAGGGGATGAATGGAAAACCGCATTCAATACGCCCGAAGGTCATTTTGAGTACTTGGTGATGCCTTTTGGGCTCTCCAATGCGCCTTCAGTTTTTCAGTCCTTTATGCATGACATTTTCCGGAAGTATCTGGATAAATTTTTGATTGTTTATCTGGATGATATTTTGGTTTTTTCTGATAATTGGGATTCGCATGTGGAGCAGGTCAGGTTGGTCTTTAAAATTTTGCGTGAAAATTCTTTGTTTGTCAAGGGCTCAAAGTGTCTCTTTGGTGTACAGAAGGTTCCCTTTTTGGGGTTCATTTTTTCCCCTTCTGCTGTGGAGATGGACCCAGTCAAGGTCCGAGCTATTCTTGATTGGACTCAGCCCTCGTCAGTTAAGAGTCTTCAGAAGTTCTTGGGCTTCGCTAACTTCTACCGTCGTTTTATCGCTAATTTTTCTAGCATTGTGAAACCTTTGACGGATATGACCAAGAAGGGCTCCGATGTAGCTAACTGGGCTCCTGCTGCCGTGGAGGCTTTCCAGGAGTTGAAACGCCGGTTTACTTCGGCGCCTGTTTTGTGCCAGCCTGACGTCTCACTTCCCTTTCAGGTTGAGGTGGATGCTTCGGAGATTGGGGCAGGGGCCGTTTTGTCGCAGAGAGGCCCTGGTTGCTCTGTTATGAAGCCTTGTGCCTTTTTTTTCTAGGAAGTTTTCGCCTGCCGAGCGAAATTATGATGTGGGCAATCGGGAGTTGTTGGCCATGAAATGGGCATTTGAGGAGTGGCGTCATTGGCTCGAGGGTGCTAAGCATCGTGTGGTGGTCTTGACTGATCACAAAAATCTGATGTATCTCGAGTCTGCTAAACGCCTTAATCCGAGACAGGCCCGCTGGTCATTGTTTTTCTCCCGCTTTGATTTTGTTGTCTCGTATTTACCAGGTTCAAAGAATGTGAAGGCCGATGCTCTTTCTAGGAGCTTTGTGCCTGATGCTCCTGGAGTCACGGATCCTGTTGGTATTCTTAAAGATGGAGTTATCTTGTCAGCTATTTCTCCGGATCTGCGACGTGTGTTGCAGAGATTTCAGGCTGATAGGCCTGAGTCTTGTCCACCTGACAGACTGTTTGTCCCGGATAAGTGGACCAGCAGAGTCATTTCCGAGGTTCATTCCTCGGTGTTGGCAGGTCACCCGGGAATTTTTGGCACCAGAGATCTGGTGGCCAGGTCCTTTTGGTGGCCTTCCTTGTCAAGGGATGTGCGGTCATTTGTGCAGTCCTGTGGGACTTGTGCTCGAGCTAAGCCTTGCTGTTCTCGTGCCAGCGGTTTGCTCTTGCCCTTGCCTGTCCCGAAGAGACCTTGGACACATATCTCCATGGATTTCATTTCTGATCTTCCGCTATCTCAGGGCATGTCCGTTATCTGGGTGATATGTGATCGCTTCTCCAAGATGGTCCATTTGGTTCCTTTGCCTAAGCTGCCTTCCTCTTCCGATCTGGTTCCTGTGTTTTTCCAGAACGTGGTTCGTTTGCACGGCATCCCTGAGAATATTGTGTCAGACAGAGGATCCCAGTTCGTTTCCAGGTTCTGGCGATCCTTTTGTAGTAGGATGGGCATTGATTTGTCGTTTTCGTCTGCTTTCCATCCTCAGACTAATGGACAGACGGAGCGAACCAATCAGACTTTGGAGGCTTATTTGAGGTGTTTTGTCTCTGCTGATCAGGACGATTGGGTGACATTCTTGCCGTTGGCTGAGTTTGCCCTTAATAATCGGGCTAGTTCCGCCACCTTGGTTTCGCCTTTTTTCTGCAACTCTGGTTTCCATCCTCGCTTTTCTTCGGGTCATGTGGAGCCTTCTGACTGTCCTGGGGTGGATTCTGTGGTGGATAGGTTGCAGCAGATCTGGAATCATGTGGTGGACAACTTGAAGTTGTCACAGGAGAAGGCTCAGCGCTTTGCCAACCGCCGCCGCGGTGTGGGTCCCCGACTACGCGTTGGGGATTTGGTATGGCTTTCTTCCCGCTTTGTTCCTATGAAGGTCTCCTCTCCCAAATTTAAACCTCGTTTTATTGGGCCTTACAAGATATTGGAAATCCTTAATCCTGTATCTTTTCGTCTCGATCTTCCTGTGTCGTTTGCTATTCACAATGTATTTCATAGGTCCTTGTTGCGGCGGTACATTGTGCCTGTAGTTCCTTCTGCTGAGCCTCCTGCTCCGGTGTTGGTTGAGGGCGAGTTGGAGTACGTGGTGGAGAAGATCTTGGATTCTCGCCTCTCCAGGCGGAGGCTTCAGTACCTGGTCAAGTGGAAGGGCTATGGTCAGGAGGATAATTCCTGGGTGGTCGCCTCTGATGTTCATGCGGCCGATTTAGTTCGTGCCTTTCATGCCGCTCATCCTGATCGCCCTGGTGGTCGTGGTGAGGGTTCGGTGACCCCTCACTAAGGGGGGGGTACTGTTGTGAATTTGCTTTTTGCTCCCTCTAGTGGTTACTAGTTTTTTGACTCTGGTTTTTCTGTCATTCCTTTTATCCGCACCTGGATCGTTAGTTAGGGGTGTTGCTATATAAGCTCCCTGGACCTTCAGTTCAATGCCTGGCAACGTAGTTATCAGAGCTAGTCTGCTGTGCTCTTGTCTACTTATCCTGGTTCCAGTTATATCAGCTAAGTCTGCCTTTTGCTTTTTGCTATTTGTTTTGGTTTTGTATTTTTGTCCAGCTTGTTCCAAATCTATATCCTGACCTTTGCTGGAAGCTCTAGGGGGCTGGTGTTCTCCCCCTGGACCGTTAGACGGTTCGGGGGTTCTTGAATTTCCAGTGTGGATTTTGATATGGTCAACCCAGTTACCACTGCCCTATGAGCTGGATTTTTGTATTCTGCAGACTTCCACGTTCCTCTGAGACCCTCGCCATTGGGGTCATAACAATTATCCCTGTACTGTGACATCACTGTGTGTATTATCTCTGTACTGTGACATCACTGTGTGTATTATCCCTGTACTGTAACATCACTGTGTGTTTTATCTCTGTACTGTAACATCACTGTGTGTATTATCTCTGTAAAGTGACATCACTGTGTGTTTTATCTCTGTACTGTGACATCACTGTGTGTTTTATCTCTGTACTGTGACATCACTGTGCGCATTATCCCTGTACTGTAACATCACTGTGTGTATTATCTCTGTACTGTGACATCACTGTGTGTATTATCTCTGTACTGTGACATCACTGTGTGTATTCTCCCTGTACTGTGACATCACTGTGTGTTTTATCTCTGTACTGTGACATCACTGTGTGTATTATCCCTGTACTGTGACATCACTGTGTGTTTTATCTCTGTACTGTAACATCACTGTGTGTATTATCTCTGTACTGTGACATCACTGTGTGTATTATCCCTGTACTGTGACATCACTGTGTGAATTATCCCTGTACTGTGACATCACTGTGTGTATTATCTCTGTACTGTGACATCATTGTGTGTATTATCCCTGTACTGTGACACCACTGTGTATATTATCCCTGTACTGTGACATCACTGTGCGCATTATCCCTGTACTGTGACATCACTGTGTATTATCCCTGTACTGTGACATCACTGTGTGTATTATCCCTGTACCGTGATATCACTGTGTGCATTATCTCTGTACTGTAACATCACTGTGTGTATTATCTCTGTACTGTGACATCACCGTGTGTATTATCCCTGTACTGTGACATCACTGTGTGTTTTATCTCTGTACTGTGACATCACTGTGTGTTTTATCTCTGTACTGTGACATCACTGTGTGTATTATCCCTGTACTGTGACATCACTGTGTGTATTATCTCTGTACTGTGACATCACTGTGTGTATTATCCCTGTACTGTGACATCACTGTGTGTATTATCCCTGTACTGTGACATCACTGTGTGTATTATCCCTGTACTGTGACATCACTGTGTATTATCCCTGTACTGTGATATCACTGTGTGTATTATCCCTGCACTGTGACATCACTGTGTGTATTATCCCTGTACTGTGACATCACTGTGTGTATTATCCCTGTACTGTGACATCACTGTGTGTATTATCCCTGTACTGTGACATCACTGTGTGTTTTATCTCTGTACTGTAACATCACTGTGTGTATTATCTCTGTAAAGTGACATCACTGTGTGTTTTATCTCTGTACTGTGACATCACTGTGTGTTTTATCTCTGTACTGTGACACCACTGTGCGCATTATCCCTGTACTGTAACATCACTGTGTGTATTATCTCTGTACTGTGACATCACTGTGTGTATTATCTCTGTACTGTGACATCACTGTGTGTATTCTCCCTGTACTGTGACATCACTGTGTGTTTTATCTCTGTACTGTGACATCACTGTGTGTATTATCCCTGTACTGTGACATCACTGTGTGTTTTGTCATGTTCTCAATGGCAAGAGAACATAGCATCAGCATATATAGGAACTAGCTCTTGGAAGATGGGAACTGAGCTGACCATGAACTAAACCTAACGCACAACTAGCAGTGGCCGGGTAGCATGCCTACGTTGATTCTAGATGCCCAGCACCAGCCGGAGGACTAAATAATGCTAGCAGAGGAAAATATTAGTCCTAGCTCACCTCTAGAGAAATACCCCGAAAGGAGACAGAGGCCCCCCACATGTATTGGCGGTGAATTAAGATGAAATAACAAACGTAGTATGAAAATAGGTTTAGCAAATTTGAGGTCCACTTACTACACAGCAGAAGACAGAAAGGACACTTTCATGGTCAGCTGAAAACCCTATCAAAACACCATCCAGGAATTACTTTAAAACTCTGGCATTAACTCATAACACCAGAGTGGCAATTCCTGTTCACAAGAGCTTTCCAGACACAGTAACGAAACTACAGCTGTGAACTGGAACAAAAATGCAAAAACAAACATGGACAAGAGTCCAACTTATCTAGTAGTTGTCTAGGAGCAGGAACAAGCACAGAGAGGCTTCTGATAACATTGTTGACCGGCAAGCAACTAACAGAGCAGCAAGGTTATATAGCGACTCCCACATCTTGATGGGAACAGGTGAACAGAGAAGATGAAAACACCAGTTCAATTCCACCAGTAGCCACCGGGGGAGCCCAGAATCCAAATTCACAACAGTACCCCCCCCCTCAAGGAGGGGGCACCGAACCCTCACCAGAACCACCAGGGCGATCAGGATGGGCCCTATGAAAGGCACGAACCAGATCAGAGGCATGAACATCAGATGCATTCACCCAAGAATTATCCTCCTGGCCGTATCCCTTCCACTTGACCAGATACTGGAGTCTCCGTCTGGAAACACGAGAGTCTAAGATTTTCTCCACAACGTACTCCAACTCACCCTCAACCAACACCGGAGCAGGAGGCTCAACGGAAGGCACAACCGGTACCTCATACCTGCGCAATAATGACCGATGAAAAACGTTATGAATAGAAAAGGATGCAGGGAGGTCCAAACGGAAGGAAACAGGGTTAAGAATCTCCAATATCTTATACGGGCCGATGAACCGAGGCTTAAACTTAGGAGAAGAGACCCTCATAGGGACAAAACGAGAAGACAGCCACACCAAATCCCCAACACAAAGCCGAGGACCAACACGACGGTGGCGGTTGGCAAAAAGCTGAGTCTTCTCCTGGGACAACCTCAAATTGTCCACCACCTGCCCCCAGATCCGATGCAATCTCTCCACCACAGCATCCACTCCAGGACAATCCGAAGACTCCACCTGACCAGAGGAAAATCGAGGATGAAACCCTGAATTACAGAAAAACGGGGACACCAAAGTGGCAGAGCTGGCCCGATTATTGAGAGCGAACTCTGCCAATGGCAAAAAAGCAACCCAATCATCCTGGTCAGCAGACACAAAACACCTCAGATATACCTCCAGGGTCTGATTAGTCCGCTCGGTCTGGCCATTCGTCTGAGGATGGAAAGCGGACGAAAAAGATAAATCTATGCCCATCCTAGCACAGAATGCCCGCCAAAATCTAGACACGAATTGGGTCCCTCTGTCAGAAATGATATTCTCAGGAATACCATGCAAACGAACAACATTTTGAAAAAACAGAGGAACCAACTCGGAAGAAGAAGGCAACTTGGGCAGAGGAACCAAATGGACCATCTTAGAGAAACGGTCACACACCACCCAGATGACAGACATCTTCTGAGAAACAGGCAGATCTGAAATAAAATCCATCGAGATGTGCGTCCAAGGCCTCTTAGGAATAGACAAGGGCAACAATAATCCACTAGCCCGAGAGCAACAAGGCTTGGCCCGAGCACAAACGTCACAAGACTGCACAAAGCCTCGCACATCTCGTGACAGGGAAGGCCACCAGAAGGACCTTGCCACCAAATCCCTGGTACCAAAAATGCCAGGATGACCTGCCAACGCAGAAGAATGAACCTCAGAGATGACTCTACTGGTCCAATCATCAGGAACAAACAGTTTATCAGGTGGGCAACGATCCGGTCTATCCGCCTGAAACTCCTGCAAGGCCCGCCGCAGGTCTGGAGAAACGGCTGACAATACCACTCCATCCTTAAGGATACCTGTGGGCTCAGAGTTACCAGGCGAGTCAGGCTCAAAACTCCTAGAAAGGGCATCCGCCTTAACATTCTTAGAACCCGGTAGGTATGACACCACAAAATTAAACCGAGAGAAAAATAATGACCAGCGCGCCTGTCTAGGATTCAGGCGCCTGGCGGTCTCAAGATAAATCAAGTTTTTGTGGTCAGTCAATACCACCACCTGATGTCTGGCCCCCTCAAGCCAATGGCGCCACTCCTCAAAAGCCCACTTCATGGCCAAAAGCTCCCGATTCCCAACATCATAATTCCGCTCAGCGGGCGAAAATTTACGGGAAAAGAAGGCACAAGGCCTCATCACGGAGCAGTCAGAACTTTTCTGCGACAACACTGCCCCAGCTCCGATCTCAGAAGCGTCGACCTCAACCTGAAAAGGTAGAGCAACATCAGGCTGACGCAACACAGGGGCAGAGGAAAAACGGCGCTTAAGCTCCCGAAAGGCCTCCACAGCGTCAGGGGACCAATCAGCAACATCAGCACCCTTCTTAGTCAAATCGGTCAATGGCTTAGCAATATCTGAAAAACCAGCAATAAATCGACGATAAAAGTTAGCAAAGCCCAAAAATTTCTGAAGACTCTTAAGAGAAGAGGGCTGCGTCCAATCACAAATAGCTTGAACCTTGACAGGATCCATTTCAATGGAAGAGGGAAAAAAAATATATCCCAAAAAGGAAATCCTCTGTACCCCAAAAACACACTTAGAACCCTTCACACACAAAGAATTAGAGCGCAAAACCTGGAAAACCCTCCTGACTTGCTGGACATGAGAGTCCCAGTCATCCGAAAAAATCAGAATATCATCCAGATACACAATCATAAATTTATCCAAATAATCGCGAAAAATATCATGCATAAAGGACTGGAAAACTGACGGAGCATTTGAAAGACCAAAAGGCATCACTAAATACTCAAAGTGGCCCTCGGGCGTATTAAATGCGGTTTTCCACTCATCCCCCTGCCTGATTCGCACCAAATTATACGCCCCACGAAGGTCAATCTTAGAGAACCACTTGGCCCCCTTTATGCGAGCAAACAAATCAGTAGCAACGGCAATGGGTATTGATATTTTACAGTGATTTTATTCAAAAGCCGATAATCGATACATGGTCTCAAAGAGCCGTCTTTTTTTGACACAAAGAAAAAACCGGCTCCTAAGGGAGATGACGATGGACGAATATGTCCCTTTTCCAAGGACTCCTTTATATATTCTCGCATAGCAGCATGTTCAGGCACAGACAGATTAAATAAACGACCCTTTGGGTATTTACTACCCGGGATTAAATCTATGGCACAATCGCACTCTCGGTGCGGAGGTAACGAACCAAGCTTGGATTCTTCAAAGACGTCACGATAGTCAGACAGGAACTCAGGAATTTCAGAGGGAATAGATGATGAAATGGAAACCACAGGTACATCCCCATGAGCCCCCTTACATCCCCAGCTCAACACAGACATAGCTTTCCAGTCGAGGACTGGGTTGTGAGATTGCAGCCAAGGCAATCCTAGCACCAAATCATCATGTAGATTATACAGCACCAGAAAGCGAATAATCTCCTGGTGATCCGGACCAACACGCATAGTCACTTGTGTCCAGTATTGTGGTTTATTATTAGCCAATGGGGTGGAGTCAATCCCCTTCAGAGGAATAAGAGTCTCCAAAGGCTCTAAATCATACCCACAGCGTTTGGCAAAGGACCAATCCATAAGACTCAAAGCGGCGCCAGAGTCGACATATGCGTCCGTGGTAATAGATGACAAAGAGCAAATCAGGGTCACAGATAGAATAAACTTAGACGGTAAGGTGCAAATGGAAACAGATTTATCAAGCTTTTTAGTGCGCTTAGAGCATGCTGATATAACATGAGTAGAATCACCACAATAGAAACACAACCCATTTTTCCGTCTAAAATTCTGCCGCTCGCTTCGGGACAGAATTCTATCACACTGCATACTCTCTGGCGACTTCTCAGTGGACACCGCCAGATGGTGCACTGGTTTGCGCTCCCGCAAACGCCTATCGATCTGAATAGCCATTGTCATGGACTCATTCAGACCCGCAGGCACAGGGAACCCCACCATAACATCCTTAATGGCATCAGAGAGACCCTCTCTGAAAGTCGCCGCCAGGGCGCACTCATTCCACTGAGTAAGCACAGACCATTTACGGAATCTTTGACAGTAAATTTCCGCTTCATCTTGCCCCTGAGATAGGGACATCAAAGTTTTTTCTGCCTGAAGCTCCAAATGAGGTTCGTCATAAAGCAACCCCAAGGCCAGAAAAAACGCATCCACATTGAGCAACGCAGGATCCCCTGGTGTCAATGAAAAAGCCCAGTCTTGAGGGTCGCCCCGGAGCAAGGAAATCACAATCCTGACCTGCTGTGCAGGGTCTCCGGCAGAGCGAAATTTCAGGGACAAAAATAATTTGCAATTATTTCGAAAATTCTGAAACCCAGATCTATTCCCTGAGAAAAATTCCGGCAAAGGAATTCTCGGCTCAGATACAGGTGCATGACAAACAAAGTCTTGCAAATTTTGTACCTTCGTGGCGAGATTATTCAAACCTGCAGTTACACTCTGAAGATCCATTACAAACAGGTGGACACAGAGCCATTCAAAGATTAGAAGGAGAAAAAAAAAAAAAAAAAAAAAAATTCTCAGCAGACTTCTTATTTCTCTCCTTTCTGAGCCAAGGATTTTAACCCTTTAGGGGCCGGTCAAACTGTCATGTTCTCAATGGCAAGAGAACATAGCATCAGCATATATAGGAACTAGCTCTTGGAAGATGGGAACTGAGCTGACCATGAACTAAACCTAACGCACAACTAGCAGTGGCCGGGTAGCATGCCTACGTTGATTCTAGATGCCCAGCACCAGCCGGAGGACTAAATAATGCTAGCAGAGGAAAATATTAGTCCTAGCTCACCTCTAGAGAAATACCCCGAAAGGAGACAGAGGCCCCCCACATGTATTGGCGGTGAATTAAGATGAAATAACAAACGTAGTATGAAAATAGGTTTAGCAAATTTGAGGTCCACTTACTACACAGCAGAAGACAGAAAGGACACTTTCATGGTCAGCTGAAAACCCTATCAAAACACCATCCAGGAATTACTTTAAAACTCTGGCATTAACTCATAACACCAGAGTGGCAATTCCTGTTCACAAGAGCTTTCCAGACACAGTAACGAAACTACAGCTGTGAACTGGAACAAAAATGCAAAAACAAACATGGACAAGAGTCCAACTTATCTAGTAGTTGTCTAGGAGCAGGAACAAGCACAGAGAGGCTTCTGATAACATTGTTGACCGGCAAGCAACTAACAGAGCAGCAAGGTTATATAGCGACTCCCACATCTTGATGGGAACAGGTGAACAGAGAAGTTGAAAACACCAGTTCAATTCCACCAGTAGCCACCGGGGGAGCCCAGACTCCAAATTCACAACAGTGTTTTATCTCTGTACTGTAACATCACTGTGTGTTTTATCTCTGTACTGTGACATCACTGTGTGTATTATCTCTGTACTGTGACATCACTGTGCGCATTATCCCTGTACTGTAACATCACTGTGTGTATTATCTCTGTACTGTGACATCACTGTGTGTATTATCTCTGTACTGTGACATCACTGTGTGTATTCTCCCTGTACTGTGACATCACTGTGTGTTTTATCTCTGTACTGTAACATCACTGTGTGTATTATCTCTGTACTGTGACATCACTGTGTGTATTATCCCTGTACTGTGACATCACTGTGTGTATTATCGCTGTACTGTGACATCACTGTGTGTATTATCTCTGTACTGTGACATCACTGTGTGTATTATCCCTGTACTGTGACATCACTGTGTGTATTATCCCTGTACTGTGACATCACTGTGTATTATCCCTGTACTGTGATATCACTGTGTGTATTATCCCTGTACTGTGACATCACTGTGTGTATTATCCCTGTACTGTGACATCACTGTGTGTTTTATCTCTGTACTGTAACATCACTGTGTGTATTATCTCTGTAAAGTGACATCACTGTGTGTTTTATCTCTGTACTGTGACATCACTGTGTGTTTTATCTCTGTACTGTGACATCACTGTGCGCATTATCCCTGTACTGTAACATCACTGTGTGTATTATCTCTGTACTGTGACATCACTGTGTGTATTATCTCTGTACTGTGACATCACTGTGTGTATTCTCCCTGTACTGTGACATCACTGTGTGTTTTATCTCTGTACTGTGACATCACTGTGTGTATTATCCCTGTACTGTGACATCACTGTGTGTTTTATCTCTGTACTGTAACATCACTGTGTGTATTATCTCTGTACTGTGACATCACTGTGTGTATTATCCCTGTACTGTGACATCACTGTGTGTTTTATCTCTGTACTGTGACATCACTGTGTGTATTATCCCTGTACTGTGACATCACTGTGTGTTTTATCTCTGTACTGTGACATCACTGTGTGTATTATCCCTATACTGTAACATCACTGTGTGTATTATCTCTGTACTGTGACATCACTGTGTGTATTATCCCTGTACTGTGACATCACTGTGTGTATTATCCCTGTACTGTGACATCACTGTGTGTATTATCCCTGTGCTGTGACATCACTGTGTATTATCCCTGTACTGTGACATCACTGTGTGTATTATCCCTGTACTGTGACATCACTGTGTGTATTATCTCTGTACTGTGACATCACTGTGTGTATTATCCCTGTACTGTGACATCACTGTGTGTATTATCCCTGTACTGTGACATCACTGTGTGTATTATCCCTGTGCTGTGACATCACTGTGTGTATTATCCCTGTACTGTGACATCGCTGTGTGTTTTATCTCTGTACTGTGACATCACTGTGTGTTTTATCTCTGTACTGTGACATCACTGTGTGTATTATCCCTGTACTGTGACATCACTGTGTGTATTATCCCTGTACTGTGAAATCACTGTGTGTATTATCCCTGTACTGTGACATCACTGTGTATTATCCCTGTACTGTGACATCACTGTGTGTATTATCCCTGTACTGTGACATCACTGTGTGTATTATCCCTGTACTGTGACATCACTGTGTATTATCCCTGTACTGTGACATCACTGTGTGTATTATCCCTGTACTGTGACATCACTGTGTGTATTATCCCTGTACTGTGAAATAACTGTATTATCCCTGTACTGTGACATCACTGTGTGTATTATCCCTGTACTGTGACATCACTGTGTGTATTATCCCTGTACTGTGAAATAACTGTGTGTATTATCCCTGTACTGTGACATCACTGTGTATATTATCCCTGTACTGTGACATCACTCTGTGCATTATTGTCATGTGTGTATTACAGCCACTGATATTAGGCCCCAGTTGAGGTTCTGTTATGGGGGCCCCATTGTAACTTTTGGGGGACGGTGGTGTGTAGCTGAGGCCATGATGACAATGTTGTTACCTTCAGATCCGGGTTCTCTATGTTCTGATCCGTGTACTGAGCGGAGTCTTGTAAATCTGCAGGTTTGTTTCATCTGGCCGTGCCGCGGCTTTGTCTGTCTTGGGTTTGCGTCTTGCCTGTTTACCGTCCTCACCTGTTATTTACCGTGTCGGCATAAGTGATGGCAGCGATGCCGTCTTCAGCACGGATTTTATTTATTCTGGATTTCCAGACTTCTCTTTATCGTCTCCAGGAAACATTGGCCTCGGGCGGAACAATAAAATGCAATGAATAGAAGCTGTGTGTCGGTTCTGGGCCGTCACGTAGCCATTCTACCTCTGTGCAGGGTGAGAAGACACCAGAAAGCCCCCTGTCCAGAGTTACAGTAGGAAGGGCAGCTCTGGAGCACAAAGTGCTGCTCTGTGTGGGCCGCAGACCACCATCCACATTCTTCAGCTTTCTGTCTGTCCTCACTGCTCGCTGTCAGTGAAGGACACGTGTTTATAGTCACAGGCGACACAGAAGTCATGGGGCCCTACAGCAGAAGCTTCTACTGGCCCCTTCCCCTTAAAAGATTTTCACCGGAGAAGGCGAGAACCTCCCAACTTTCAGTAAGAGGGACGTGCGGCACGGGATCATTACTTGAGCCCCTTTTATGCTCCTCAGTGGTCTCACCATTTCATGGCCCCATAAAGTAAGATGCCCCCCACACAGTATGATAGCCCATAGGACCAAGCCCCCAGATGATCCAAGTGCTGACTAATCTAATCCTACTCACCTGTGGCGCTCCGCTCTGTGCTGCGTATGGAATGAGGCTCCGCACAGCCGGCGGCATTCACTGATGTCACCGCTCCGGCTGTGCTCCGACTGAAACACCCCAGCTGATGTTGGAACAGAGAGACGACGGCTCCTCAACCATTAAAGTCAACGCTATCTGCATCTGAGTCGCCCGCCAGGGCCATGGGGTACCCGGCCCTGGTGTTCATAGGGGGATGTCAAGGTGGCGACCCGGTCCGTGGCCCTGGGCGCCCATGTGCAGCGCCCCAGAGTCCTGGTCGTTGCAGTACTGTTGCTCCGCCGCTAAGGGGGGCTATGGTACGTCTGATGGCACTGAAGGAGTTCATCTGACCAGGTATCACAGACACCAATACACTTCACAGTCTGGCCTCCAGGGGGAGCTAAGGGTACTATGTATTAGGCCACTCCTCACAATCTGGTAAAACTGGGGGTTGGATAGGAAGTTAGATGAGAAAAGCTGACTGGGAATCGAACAGGCAACACCCTGTGGCAGGGGGTGTTGCGGGGAGAGACTCAGAGGGGTCCCTGTCAGGGGTGGGATCCTGACAAAGGCCTAGCAACCAGAGAGAACGTTACGGGACCGCGCCTGCACGATATAGCGGTGGTACCCCAAGAAAGGACAAGAAGCGAGGTCTATTGTGCTGAGCGAGAAACGAGATCAACGCAACAAGGAGAATACCAGTAAGAGTCGTGCTGTAAGACGAGGCAACATCCTATTGAGGCGCATAACCGGTGGCCGGAACGCCGAGGAAGTATAGAGCTCCAGGCCAAACTTCAAACCTACGGCAGGACAGTCAGTTATAGGCGGGCTGTCTTATCCAATTGACCTAGGAAGACACAGGGGGGTAACAACAGGAGTGGGGCGACGCTAGAGTCCCGGAAGAGCTCCGAGCCTCCCCGTCATACGGGTGCGTCCTAACCATAAGATCTGGGGGACGTAGAGGGAGAACATCAGAATCGAGTTGTGAGGGAACACGAGAAACAGACACAACAGTTGTGGGGACTATCCCGTAAGCACAGCAGCGGAGGATCACAACACACAAGCGCTAGAAGGTAGGCACTAGTGTTGAGCATTCCGATACCGCAAGTATCGGGTATCGGCCGATACTTGCGGGTATCGGAATTCCGATACCGAGATCCGATACTTTTGTGGTATCGGGTATCGGTATCGAAACAACATTAATGTGTAAAAGAAAGAATTAAAATAAAAAATATTGCTATACTCACCTCTCCGACGCAGCCTGGACCTCACCGAGGGAACCGGCAGCGTTCTTTTCTTAAAATGCGCGCTTTTCCTTCCTTCCGTGACGTCACGGCTTCTGATTGGTCGCGTGCCGCCCATGTGGCCGCGACGCGACCAATCACAACAAGCCGTGACGTAATTTTCAGGTCCTTCTAGGCATTCATGATTTTAAAATTACGTTCCGGCGTTGTGATTGGTCGCGTCACGGTCACATGGGCGACGCGACCAATCACAAGCCGTGACGTCACGGGAGGCAGGAGACGCGCGCTTTTTAAAATGCGCGCGTCTCCTGCCTCCCGTGACGTCACGGCTTGTGATTGGTCGCATCGCCCATGTGACCGCGACGCGACCAATCACAACGCCGGAACGTAATTTTAAAATACTGAATGCCTAGCTAGAAGGACCTGAAAATTACGTCACGGCTTGCTGTGATTGGTCGCGTCGCGGCCACATGGGCGGCACGCGACCAATCAGAAGCCGTGACGTCACGGAAGGAAGTAAAAGCGTGCATTTTAAGCAAAGAAGGCTCCCGGTTCCCTCGGTAAGGTCCAGGCTGCGTCGGAGAGGTGAGTATAGCAATATTTTTTATTTTAATTCTTTATTTTACACATTAATATGGATCCCAGGGCCTGAAGGAGAGTTTCCTCTCCTTCAGACCCTGGGAACCATCAGGGATACCGTCCGATACTTGAGTCCCATTGACTTGTATTGGTATCGGGTATCGGTATCGGATTAGATCCGATACTTTGCCGGTATCGGCCGATACTTTCCGATACCGATACTTTCAAGTATCGGACGGTATCGCTCAACACTAGTAGGCACTGATTTCCACCTGCAAAGGGAACTCTAGAGGTGCCATCGGACCGGCCAGACTTGCGCAGCCCGGTTAACCGTATTCCAGATTGAGGACCCAGAAGCCTTCAGTAAAGAGGTAAAGAGACTGCAACCTGGTGTTTACCGCGACCGGCACTTCACTACACCATAACGACATCCCATACCACCACCTTCATTGTACGCCCCTCAGCAGGGTCACGGACCGGGTCTAGCCACCGTGACAATCCCAGAGCAGAGACTCAGAGGCCCGGTACCGGGTACCCCTCGGCCCTGCGGCAGTGGGGGCGCTACACATGTAAAAGGGGAATTGAATAAAGTTTATGTTTGGGACGCCACCTGTGGTATGATGTTGTGGCAGCTAGATGGTATACCTTCCCACAGGTGAAGTATGTCCCCTGGGCTGCCAGTTTGTAGATGGAAGATGGTGAATGGTGCAGTGAGGAACGAGGACACAGGTTTGTAGTCTCTTTACTTGGTTTACTGAAGACTTCAGGCAGCCACAGTCCAGGGCACAAGATCACAGGATAGGTAGAGTCCGGCTACCTTGGAAGAGAATCCAGAGTCCCCTTTACCAGGTGGAGTTAAAGGGAACCTGTCACCCTGAAAATGGAAGTTGAGCTAAGCCCACCAGCATCAGGGGCTTATCTACAGCATTCTGGAATGCATTCTGGAATGCTGTAGATAAGCCCCCGATGTAACCCGAAAGATGAGAAAAAGAGGTTAGATTATACTCACCTGAGCGGGCGGTCCGATCCGATGGGCATCATGGTCCGGTCCAGGGCCTCCCATCTTCTTACGATCATGTCCTCTTCTTGTCTTCACGCCACAGCTCCGGCGCAGGTGTACTTTATCTCCCTGTTGAGGGCAGAGCAAAGTACTGCAGTGCGGGAGAAAGGTCAGAGAGGCCCGGCGCCTGCGCACTGCAGTGCTTTGCTCTTCCCTGACTGGGAAGCGCCGGAGCCGCTGCAAGAAGATAAGAAGAGGACGTCATCCTATGAAGATGGGAGGCCCCAGATCGCGACGCCCATCGGACCGGACCGCAGCGGGACCGCCCCTGGGTGAGTATAATCTAACCTCTTTTTCTCATCTTTCAGGATACATCGGGGGCTTATCTACAGCATTACAGAATGTTGTAGATAAGCCCCTGATGCCGGTGGGCTTAGCTCAACTTCCATTTTTGGGGTGACAGGTTCCCTTTAAAAACCTTCCTCTAGTACCGTGGTGTTGTAGTACCTCACTGCCTATGGCTTCAGATATGGTTCTCACAGTTCTCTCTGTCCCCCATATAGGATAGGACAATACCTGTATGACAAGTAACTCGAGCCTTTTTATAGGGACTCTATCACGCCCTGGGCTCTATGTGTTACTGTGTCTTCAGGTGTGTGTGGCGGACAGGTAACGTGCAGTTCAGCTGTCCTGCCGGTCTCCGATGTAAGTGGTAGAGTCCCCTACAACCTCAGTGTGCCATCTACCGGTTATCTGCGCTTTGCCAGGGAGACAGTCTGCTCGTAGCTGTCCTCCCCCTGGTGTCCTCGCCTGTGCCTCGCTCTCCTTCACTCTCACTGAATGATGTCCTTTCCTTCTGTATGTCACTTTCTTAAGGGCTCTAGCACTTAAGACTACATGGCCCCTTCACACCTTCTGACACTCCATGTCGGTCTGCTCCCTTCTGTCTCTCTGACCATCTGCCCTTTCTTTCCCTCCAAACCACAATATATCGGGGGTCGCCAAGAAATAGGAGCAAAAGCTCTCCCTTGTGGCCTGGAGTGTGAACATGTTGTGTGTATGGTGATTACCTGATAAAGAGATATCCTTCATCGCTTCCAAACGTAACATCACTACCCCGTGAGGAAAGCAATGCTACTGTGAGAGCAAGGACCCTGAGGCACCACACTCCCCCCCATTAAATCCAGTTTTCCCGAACTGGGAAAAGAAGAACAACAATATAAATTAGCAAAAAGACATACAAATTTTTTTTAAATGCTGTAAACAAATAGAGCAAGTTAATAGTGTAAACTGGAGCTTCCCTTTATGGGAGGAATTGATGCTTGAACATTACAAGAACATATTTGCATGGTATGCATACCTTCTAAAATTAGAACCTATCCTATTAACGGCAATTACCCTCTAAGGGTATACTCTTTAAGGCTTCAAAGTGCAAAACAAATATTATCTTGATTTTCTTCAAAGTGCAAAATTTCAACTTTATTCTTAGTCACTCTCTCTCAAGAGTATTCTGTGCGTACAATACTATATTTAATACTCCATTACAAACATTATCACTTTAATAAAGTTCTTCAGGTCAACATTCCCGTTAAGGTGCAAACAATTTGTAACATTTTCCTATACTGAGGTAGTGCAATTAATTGTGCAATTAACACTCAAGTCAATTAACAACTTTATAACAGCAGCAATGATGCAAGGGACCCGTCATAAACCCCCAAAGTAGGGCTTGGGCAGACTACAAGGCGTGTATCCAGACCTGGAATCCTGCCGTGCCACACGGATTTTTCTTCAGGTCTCTTTTAAACAAGGCAACTTTCACAGCAATATTAGAAACAGTCTCTTAAAAGCTTCTTTGTAAAACATGTAGGAAGCACCTTAAGAGGAGCCAACTATTTACAGTGGAAAGTTTTTGATCATGCGCAGTTCATGATTCGATAGTTCTTGGAAACAGTTAAACTTTTTAGTGTAAAATCCTTGGTCAGGTATATCAACTTTTAACTTTCAACAGTCACTTAACTTTTGGCAGCAGGTTAACTTTTAACTATTTGCAGTCACATGCTTCCTATTTACTTTGGCTGACTCCAAGGTAATATCTGGCGAGGTCCTAGGGAGGTCTTGAACCAAAGTTACTCCTGGTAACAAGTAGATGTTGTGGGTTCTAAATTTGTGTACAGTTAGGTCATGTCCTGCACTGGGGGTCTGTGTAGCCTGGGTACACGTGATGACTGGTGAGGTTGCCACTGCTGTTTCAGTCGTGGTTATAGTGCAGAGAGAAAGTCATGACATTGCTATTGGTCGATATCCATAAGGATCACCCCTTAATTTTGTTTAACGAACCCCCTATTCTTGTCTCAATGACCCATACCCAGAAACGACAGACTCAGAACTTGGATAATAATTGGCCACAGTGGCCTTTATTATAAACATACAATAACAATAAAATAACGTAGGGAAGAGTCCTTGAAGCTCCAAACTGGTGGTTAACCATAATATAACTAGTGGACAGAACATACCATAAATTTACTCCCAGCCGTTACCACCCAGGCTCGGGAGCACCAAATACCCTGAAGGGTTAACCATGTCCACTTAAAAACTTGGGAATCCGGCCCACCGTTGCCAAGATCCCCCCCCGAACCACCAGACCCGAAACCAAGATTTACACCACTGAAGAATCCGTACACCAACGGATCCCCCAGGCCAATTTATCACCAACTCCAAGGACCCCTCCCACCGCCACAACGAGGGTATTTGCACACCTCAAATACCCGAGACCCCCCCACACTTCAGCGCTATGGCCCTTTCGATACCATTCTGCAAACCTAGGGCCCATAGATCGATGCCCACTGCATTCAGGTGAACACCATCACTAAGGAGATACTCCTCCCCGCCCTTTTCCAGCTCAAAGTGACGGACAAACAAACCTCCGTTCCTAACCACAAAACTAGGATCCGCCCGATTAACCTTGATTCTGGCCTTATTGACCTTTTCCACGGATCTTGCATGCCGCCAACATCTCCTCTGGACAATATCCGACCACACCACAAGTAGATCCGGAAAAGACACCCATAACCTGAGGAGGTCATGTTTAATATCCCGGATCAGCTCCCGACAGGGGCGGATCCCCAAATCATTTCCTCCCACATGCAACACCAAAATGTCAGGAGGCCTGTCCAACCGAGTGCCATTATGCACCTCGCGCAAAACCCCGCTCCATCCCAGTCCCCGAAAACCCAACCACCTGACCGTGGCCACGTCCTTGGAAAACCCGAGTTGGCGTCCGTCCCGCCGAACGTCCGCACATCTCGCGCCCCAATACACGTATGAATGGCCGACGATCCAAACCAACCGGGGATGATGACCTGGAAAAACACAAACAACTTAGATTCCAACCACTTATTCTTTTTTACAAATACAACAACAACGAGGACACCTCCCCTTTAATTAACGGGGTCTAACATAACTCCTGTATCGCCCCAACTCCCATCTCCCAATCCTCCGCACAACCTCAGGTGCCAAACCTCCCATAGCTGCCTCTGTCGCGGCCCCAATACGGAAGGAATGAGCCGCAAAACGGGAAGCATCCAGCCCCATACCCGACAATGCCCGCCTAAAAACTGCCACAAACTGAAATTTAGACAAAAAGGAACCATCCTCATGACACAACAAAGGTCCAGCCCTAGAAGGCTGAAAACTGTTAAAAACTTGCCAACAACTAACGGGACATGAGCGAACCCACAACGGCACCCAACATTACCCGTTTTCCTCTACCCTCCTGATCCGTCTTCGACCTTCGCAACCAAAATTGTAAACCACCCTCAGTAAGCACCACATCCTTAGCCAAAAGCCCCCCTGGCTTGTACGTGTTAGGAGACACAACCTCCCCAACCCGCAAAGTGCCGAAAAAGGCCAGGGAAAATGCCAACCGGAAAAGAGCCACCTCAAAGACGGATACACAGATCTCACTTAACAACGCACCAACCCTCTCCAGCAGGCTAAAAGAAACTGGACGCCTCCGATCACCCATTCCCACATTCCTTCTAAAACCTTTTATCGCCTGCCTAACCAGAAACAACTTTGTCAAATCCCGTAATCCCCTAATCTGAAAACCAAAAGCCAACGCTGACCGAATTCTCTCCACCTTTGACATTGACCACCCTTCATCAGCACCACAACAACAAGGCCCCCACATGATCATCACACACATCAGCTACCCCGAAAGACGCCAACCAGGACTCCCAGTCACACCATACCGACCAGTAAGCCGCCCATGTGCTGGGTGCCAAAGACGCATGAATCAAAGGTCCTGCAGCCCGGATACCACGCTCCAAAGTTCCAGGGGGCATTGGAGCCCCGCCTCATCCGCATCCGGGGCCAAAGCACGAAAACGATCCCACTGGAATCCAGACAAAGAGTCAGCAATGGAATTCTCAACCCCAGGCACATGAGACGCCGTAACATACGCATTAATCGACATACAGAACAACACCAACTGACGTAAAACCCGGATAACTGGCGGAGAAGATGCCGTTAAACTGTTGATGACGCAAACCACTGCCATGTTATCACAGTTAAACTGAACCCTGCGATTGCGCAAATCCTCTTTCCACAAATAAACGGCAACCAAAATAGGAAAAATCTCCAATAACGTCACGTTTTTTACCAACCCTGCACCGAACCAGTAATCAGGCCACCTGGAAGCACACCACCGACCACCAAAAAAGGCACCAAAACCAACGCCCCCTGAGGCGTCCGTGAACAAATCCAAATCGGAGTTGCCCACCACTTCTTCCATCAGCAGTGAGCGACCATTGTATTGCGCCAAAAAACTGTCCCACACCCCCAAATCAGCTTTGTGCTCACTAGACAATCGGACAAAATGATGGGGAGCCTTGACCCCTGCCGTAGCACCTGCCAACCTGCGAGAAAAAACCCTCCCCATAGGGATGATTCTACACGCAAAGTTCAACTTGCCGAGAAGAGATTGAACCTCACGCAAAGGCAACTTTTTTAAACGACGCGCCCGAGCCACCTCGCATCTTAAACCAACCACTTTTTCCTCAGGTAACCGAAACTCCCATTCCACTGAATCAATAACAATACCCAAAAAAGAAATACACGTACTGGGCCGCTCGGTTTTCCCGGGCGCCAACGGAACGCCGAACCGTTCAGCCACCCAAAAAATTGACTGTAAAGCCACTTCACAACAGCCCGACTGAGCAGGCCCGATGCACAAAAAGTCATCGAGATAATGTATCACCGAATCCAAACCCGACACATCACGGACAACCCACTCAAGAAAGGAACTAAAAGCCTCAAAATATGCGCACGACAGCGAACAACCCATCGGCAAACATCTATCAACGTAAAAACCCTGGTCCCAATAACAACCCAACAATCTAAAACTCTCCGGATTAACGGGAAGTAACCGAAAAGCTGACTCTATATCAGTCTTGGCCAACAACGCGCCCCTGCCGCAGCTACGCACTAAACGTGTCGCCTCATCAAAAGACGTATAAACAACGGAGCAAAGCTCCGGATCTATCCCGTCATTCACCGACCGCCCCCTAGGGTACGACAAATGGTGAATTAGCCTAAATTTGTTAGGCTCCTTCTTCGGAACGATGCCCAACGGTGACACGACCAAATCTTCGATGGGAGGAGTGGGGAAAGGGCCAGACATCCTCCCCAACGATACCTCCTTGCACAACTTTTCGGACACTGCCGCATGCAAAACTGCAGACCTCAAATTCCTCAAAACTTGCGGAATGCCAAAAGGAGGGGCGGGTATCCAAAAACCATCACGGAACCCCAAAAACAACAACTCCGCTTTCTGCCTATCAGGAAACCTATTTAGATAGGGGACCATCGCGTCCAGCCTCACCGGCGTCGCCCCCTTTTGAATTGCCATCGGGCTTTCCTTTTTTCTTGAAGCACTTAGCGGCGCCATGGGATGCTCCGCTACAATGAGAGCACACGTGCTTGAATTTACAAGTTGCCCCGAATTTGCACTGGCCGTCGTTAAACTGCCAACACAAACCGTGCTTCTGTCCCCCTGATTGCCCAGCCTGACTTCCTGATCCAGAAGAACTTCCTTGCCCTGCAGATTGGCCCGGCACTTCCGGCCCCACCTGGAAAGGAATGACCAAATTTCGTCGGCGCCATTACCCGCAACCACAAACCGATGTCCTTTTGATCCCACCGGATCGCCGGACGAACCGCCTTCCGCTGCCTAAACTGTTCGTCGTACCGGAGCCAGGCCTGGCCCCCGTACGCCCTATGTGCCTCGCCTATGGAATCCATGTAACAGAATAGAGCGGAACAATTCTCAGGCGCCTTTTCACCAATTACGCTCGCCAAAATCGCAAACGCCTGCAACCTGTTCACAAACGTCTGCGGGATGAGGCGCCACCTCCGCTTTTCCTCATCCTCTTTCTTACTATCCTCCTTTTTGCTCTTGTCCAAATTAAATTTTTCCAGCGGGAGAAGCGAAAAAATCTCCACATATTCATCTTTCCACATCTTCTCCCTCACTTCCTTCTTTAAATGAGCCCCCAGCGGCCCTTCAAAACAGACATAAACCTCACCTCGCGCTTTATCGTCCAAACGAATCCCGCCTTCCTTCTCTTTCTCAGTCTGCACTGACACCAACACAGGTTCAGATGAACTACCGGGCGCTATGGCACCCACTCCCGACACCCCCAAACTCAAATCCGTAGGACCAACCCATGCGGCCAGAGGGGACGGCACTGCCCTAACCCCTCCCAAACGTGTAAGCAACTCACGGACACAAGACAACAATTCACCCACCCCATCGTTCCCCGAAGCCGACCGACTCCCTGCTTGCTCCCCCAAAACCGCCGCCCCACTCGCCTGACTAACCCCCACCGCCGGTGAAAAAGATAACGCCGGTAACAAAACAGACATAGAGTTCTGCTTACCAGGCTGCAGGGGAGCCGGGGTCCCCCCAGCCGCAGACATCCCGCTCGTCCAGCTGTCATCTCCTCCCAATCGGATCTGTGGAACCCCGCGAGACTGCGCTTCAACGCGTGATGGAAGGCGTGAATATCCGGCCCCGTCCAGGCCCGCCACTAGTGATCCAGATGCAGCCTGAGAGGAAAGGACACCCGGCGCAGGCCCACCGTAGGATGCAGGCTCCTCAGACCCCCGACCACGGCTCCTTCCGGATTCAGTCGATGACCCTGGTGATGATCCAGGCTCACATGATGGGCTCAGCAGCCCCGAGGGCACGGCGGCGCTGCCTGCCGCAGTGGTACTGGCTCTCCCACGCTGTCTTGATGCAGATGAAGGAGCAGGCCGCCCGGCTTGAGCTGCAGCCCGGCGCCCCCCCCCCCCCCCGTGACGTCACTGGCACTCCGAGCTCCAGCGCGTGAAGGCCCCGCCCCCCGTGTGAAGGAGGAAGCAGGCCTTTCCACCGCCGCAGGCCCCAGCGCGGCAGGCGGTTACCTCCCAGACCGGGCCCTGCTGGGGCGCATGGACGCGGGCACTCGATCCGGAGGGTCCCTGGAGGGGCTCCTACGCCTGCGCTGGGGACGGGGAGTATCTGGGGACAGCCGCTCTGGAGGCCGTCTGCGCTGAGAGCACCGTTCACCGCCCGATGCCGCCTGTACTCCACCGCTGCCGCTGCCCAGTATACCGGCCACCTGGGACTCCAACCAGCCCGGAGGCTGATGCTCTGCCGCTGCCCGCAGCTGCTGCAGCACGCTGTCTATGCCCGACATGCTGGATGTTCTCTTCCTGGGGATTCCAGAGCGGGAACTGGTAAGCTCCACCCCCCGGCTACCTTATATCCCCCTCCTCAGGCTTACAACCCCCCACCCCTAATTAACCCCTACATCCTCAGCCCTTCTGCTCCCAAACCCCTGTCATGACGGCCTGCACGTACGCCGTCTGTGGGGGGAGGGGATGGCTCGCTCCGGCCTGCTCTAAACAGCTGCACTGTCTTTTTGTGATGAAAGTGATTATTTAATACGTAGAGGTAGTGACACCATACACAATAATTTTGCATGTAGAGGGCACAGAATCAGTAGCGTAGCGTCGTGACGTTTCGACTCTAGGAAGAGTCTTTCTCAAACCATGCTGAAAGACAGTTGAATATAAATCAATTATATGGTATATATATTGTGTAAGAAATATATACAGGAACATTTACAAATGATAAAAATATATACATATTTACACAGATATTAGAAAGTTATATTTTTACAATTATTACCGGGCAAGCAAAATTCAGCACATTTTCGGAAGCCTTGTCATATGATTGCAGTTATTGCCAAGCAAGTACAAAGCAAAATTGAATAAATAAGATATACAGTTCCAGCAAGGAACAGGGAAATGGGGGAGGTGGGGAAGGGTTTAGGAGAAAAAGGTTGGATGGAGCTTGTGTAATAGAGTGCAGGGTTGCGTATGTCACCACGGAACAGACAGACCAACTGTTGAAGGGGATTTATTAACAGGGGTAAAATTCTCCTCGCAGGGAGTAAACGGGGTTAATAGTCAAGTAAAACAGTAAACAGTTAAGCGGAATCAAAGGGTTAATGAGTGTTCTTGTAACTTATCAGCCCAGGGAGGTCCTGACTGGAGGGTCCTTTTCCCAATGTGGATACAGTCACCAGCAGGGCTTGGGATCCTGAAGTCTCTTCTGTGTCTCCTGGAAGGTCCGGGGTTAAGTCTCTCTGCAATCTGTTCTTCGCAAAGTGAAAGTGAAACCAGGAAATAGCACAGTCTCGTTGCTTCTGCAAGAGCCTCTATGCACCAGGCTGACAGTCTCCCTGTATTAACGCTGTCACACACACTCTGGGTAGTTACTTATCACACTCAGGGATTCTTTGCTTGTCACTGCGGTCACCAGGAATTCTTTGCTTGTCACTGCGGTCACCAGGGCTGCACAGTCACTGTCTCTGATTCTGGAGGCTTCCAAATCTACACCCCCACATCCAGCCGTTACTCTGGTGGGAATCTCAGCCTCAGTGCCCTCACGGGGAGCACTCTGTCATGGGGAGCGCGGCGCTGCAGCCTGCTTTCTCTCTGGCACGCTGTCCCCTCTCTGGCGCGCTCTCTCTCCCGCACTTTTCTGACCACTCCCCTCTCTTTTCCCAGCAGTCAACCTGTCCCCTCTGTCCAGGGCAGAAAGTCTTCCCCCCAACAACCCAGCTGTCTGGCTAAGTGGTTCCAGGCAAGGAGCAGGGAAAGCAACCTCCTTACATTCCCCCTCTCTTAAAGCTCGCCATTCCACGGGCGAGGACTCTTCGTGCTTCTCTTTGTTCTTCGGAGGGGAGTCAGATACCTGCGATTCTCGCATCTCCTTCTGCCTTTCTTCTTGTAGATACTCCAAGACTAAATGGTTTAGGAGCTGCTCATCAGTCAGGTTGAGATATGCTTTCTCTGCGTCATCAACAACTGCTGTCTTCTTCTTTTTCTTCTTCTTCTTCTTAGCTTTGCCGCTAGCAGATGTCTGCGTAGATGATTCATCCTCCTCCTTGTCATTATCGGAAACTTTAGGGACTTCTTGTTCAGGCTCCTCAGTTTGGGGGCTTAGTACACGCAATTCTTCTTCATAGCTCCCCCTCTCTTTGACAGGAGCATTCTTGTCAAACCTTGAGTCAGATGAATTAAGACCATGCAGGCCGGACTCTTTGTCATCTGCGCCGGGCTCTGCGGGCATCACTTCCCAGGTATTCTCAGCCACACGCCCTGTCTCACACAGCTGCTCCATTTCCCTTGTCCGATCAGGAACTGGTGAGCTGACAGCCAGCACATTCTTCACCTCAGGGGACGACATCAGTGGTTCCTCCTCCTCATCGGCTTGGACATTGCAAACGAGTGTCGCAGGAACACTTGGCACTTTCTCTCCTTCTTCAGGAACTCGTGCTGGACAGGGTAGTAAAGCACTTTGGTGGTCTTCTCGAGAGAACGTCACTTTCTTCCTGCCAGTCTGAGTCTCACCAGAGATGCTTGACACCTTCTCCACCTCTCCTTGGCGTCCGACATTGTGGTACTGTCTTGTCCTAGGTGGAACTCTTCTCTTCCTGCCGTACCATTCCCTCCAGGGGCGACATTCCCTCCAGTTAGCAGGACCCTCAGAGGGGTGAGCGGATCTCTGCCACCGCTCTTCTCGGGTAGGGCAATTTCTGGACATGTGTCCCACCTTTCTGCACGTCCAGCACTCACGTCTGCGTCTGTCTGGAGGGCGCTTCAGTTTGGATCGTCGACCTCGGCAGGGGACATCTCTCATCTGCGGTTGCTCTTCATCCCAGGATACGGAGTTACACTCTGGGGCCGCCACCGAAGCCTTCTTTATGTGGCGCACCTCTCCTATACAGTGGGGCAAAAAAAGTATTTAGTCAGTCAGCAATAGTGCAAGTTCCACCACTTAAAAAGATGAGAGGCGTCTGTAATTTACATCATAGGTAGACCTCAACTATGGGAGACAAACTGAGAAAAAAAAATCCAGAAAATCACATTGTCTGTTTTTTTAACATTTTATTTGCATATTATGGTGGAAAATAAGTATTTGGTCAGAAACAAACAATCAAGATTTCTGGCTCTCACAGACCTGTAACTTCTTCTTTAAGAGTCTCCTCTTTCCTCCACTCATTACCTGTAGTAATGGCTCCTGTTTAAACTTGTTATTAGTATAAAAAGACACCTGTGCACACCCTCAAACAGTCTGACTCCAAACTCCACTATGGTGAAGACCAAAGAGCTGTCAAAGGACACCAGAAACAAAATTGTAGCCCTGCACCAGGCTGGGAAGACTGAATCTGCAATAGCCAACCAGCTTGGAGTGAAGAAATCAACAGTGGGAGCAATAATTAGAAAATGGAAGACATTCAAGACCAATGATAATCTCCCTCGATCTGGGGCTCCACGCAAAATCCCACCCCGTGGGGTCAGAATGATCACAAGAACGGTGAGCAAAAATCCCAGAACCACGCGGGGGGACCTAGTGAATGAACTGCAGAGAGCTGGGACCAATGTAACAAGGCCTACCATAAGTAACACACTACGCCACCATGGACTCAGATCCTGCAGTGCCAGACGTGTCCCACTGCTTAAGCCAGTACATGTCCGGGCCCGTCTGAAGTTTGCTAGAGAGCATTTGGATGATCCAGAGGAGTTTTGGGAGAATGTCCTATGGTCTGATGAAACCAAACTGGAACTGTTTGGTAGAAACACAACTTGTCGTGTTTGGAGGAAAAAGAATACTGAGTTGCATTCATCAAACACCATACCTACTGTAAAGCATGGTGGTGGAAACATCATGCTTTGGGGCTGTTTCTCTGCAAAGGGGCCAGGACGACTGATCCGGGTACATGAAAGAATGAATGGGGCCATGTATCGTGAGATTTTGAGTGCAAACCTCCTTCCATCAGCAAGGGCATTGAAGATGAAACGTGGCTGGGTCTTTCAACATGACAATGATCCAAAGCACACCGCCAGGGCAACGAAGGAGTGGCTTCGTAAGAAGCATTTCAAGGTCCTGGAATGGCCTAGCCAGTCTCCAGATCTCAACCCTATAGAAAACCTTTGGAGGGAGTTGAAAGTCCGTGTTGCCAAGCGAAAAGCCAAAAACATCACTGCTCTAGAGGAGATCTGCATGGAGGAATGGGCCAACATACCAACAACAGTGTGTGGCAACCTTGTGAAGACTTACAGAAAACGTTTGACCTCTGTCATTGCCAACAAAGGATATATTACAAAGTATTGAGATGAAATTTTGTTTCTGACCAAATACTTATTTTCCACCATAATATGCAAATAAAATGTTAAAAAAACAGACAATGTGATTTTCTGGATTTTTTTTTCTCAGTTTGTCTCCCATAGTTGAGGTCTACCTATGATGTAAATTACAGACGCCTCTCATCTTTTTAAGTGGTGGAACTTGCACTATTGCTGACTGACTAAATACTTTTTTGCCCCACTGTATCTCTTTCTGGCGGCTTCCGCACGTTACCTCGGGATATGCCGCTGGTCCCCAAAACTGCAGTAAGGGCTTTCCCCAGACTCTCAATCTCCTCCCAGATTCTTCTTATCTTCAGCTGGGAATCCCGGGCCCACATTGCCTCCTCTTCATTTTGACTGGATGCTCCGCAGTTGTAGCATCTAGGCAGTCTTCTTTGCCGAACGGCACTAGTCTCACTTTGGAGGGCGGTTTCTGCAGCAGGGATCTTCTTATATTCAGCCACCTCCTCACGGACTCGCTTAAGCTCCTTCTTCAAGTCTTCTACCCATTGAGGGGCTGTTACCTCCCTGCTCCATACCTTTCCCACTGGCACTACCACCCCTTCCTCTTGCTCGTGTGTGCGTGCCTCACTCCCAACCTCAGAGAAAGTCATATCTAGCTTTACACGCATGCGCTCTCGCAGGGCCTGTTTCATCAATACATCTCGCAAGCCTGTCACCAGTTGGTCTCGCAGTACAACGTCAATTGACCCCACACCTATGCCGTCCTTCCGTATAATGGCAGTATGAAGCTCCTGCAGTGCATTCATATATTGCATCACGGTCTCCCCCTCTCTTTGTATCCAGCGGAACAGTCGCATGCGCAGCTCCCCTACGTCAGTGGGGTCCCCATGCGTCTCCTCAAGTATACGTAATACTTTGTCCAGGGTATCTCTCGCCTGGGGGGGTCTTAGCATAACAGAGTCCCGGGCATCCCCCTCTAGGGCCATCACAGCTATTTCCGCCTGCAGAGCCGGTGTCATAGGATGTATCCGCATCATCCCTCGGATGCGCTCCGTCCAACCCCACAACATGACATTACTCCCTGAAAATTTTGGTAGGTTAGCTAACATGGCTCCCAGGGAGATGCTAGACCTGGGGCCTCCCTCAACTGCTTGGTCTGCCCCTTCCGTGCTACCGTGTGACATCCTGCCGACTACGCCAAGTGTAATAGAGTGCAGGGTTGCGTATGTCACCACGGAACAGACAGACCAACTGTTGAAGGGGATTTATTAACAGGGGTAAAATTCTCCTCGCAGGGAGTAAACGGGGTTAATAGTCAAGTAAAACAGTAAACAGTTAAGCGGAATCAAAGGGTTAACGAGTGTTCTTGTAACTTATCAGCCCAGGGAGGTCCTGACTGGAGGGTCCTTTTCCCAATGTGGATACAGTCACCAGCAGGGCTTGAGATCCTGAAGTTTCTTCTGTGTCTCCTGGAAAGTCCAGGGTTAAGTCTCTCTGCAATCTGTTCTTCGCAAAGTGAAAGTGAAACCAGGAAATAGCACAGTCTCGTTGCTTCTGCAAGAGCCTCTATGCACCAGGCTGACAGTCTCCCTGTATTAACGCTGTCACACACACTCTGGGTAGTTACTTATCACACTCAGGGATTCTTTGCTTGTCACTGCGGTCACCAGGAATTCTTTGCTTGTCACTGCGGTCACCAGGGCTGCACAGTCACTGTCTCTGATTCTGGAGGCTTCCAAATCTACACCCCCACATCCAGCCTTCACTCTGGTGGGTATCTCAGCCTCAGTGCCCTCACGGGGAGTACTCTGTCATGGGGAGCACTCTGTCATGGGGAGCGCGGCGCTGCAGCCTGCTTTCTCTCTCGCACGCTGTCCCCTCTCTGGCGCGCTCTCTCTCCCGCACTTTTCTGACCACTCCCCTCTCTTTTCCCAGCAGTCAACCTGTCCCCTCTGTCCAGGGCAGAAAGTCTTCCCCCCAACAACCCAGCTGTCTGGCTAAGTGGTTCCAGGCAAGGAGCAGGGAAAGCAACCTCCTTACATTTGCAAAGAGAAAAAAAGGAAAATAATGGTAGAAAGTAACTGACCTATTTTGTAGATACTGTGTGTCCCGTGGGATAATGAAATAATGGTGTCGTGGTGCAAAACATATCCTGGAAAAAGACATGAAATCCATGAGGGTCCTAGTAGCATAGTATACAGTATGCAGTATGGTATGTCAGCTATATTGGTCTAGGATAACATGCGCACCAAGGAAGGGAACATATACAAAAAAATTACTGTGGACAATGGGTGGTACTCACCAAAGGAAAGCTGTCGCCAGGGAAAGGTGTCATGCAGCGCCGATGTAGTGGTGTGGGCGGAGTGGGGGAGATAGTCTCATTAAGTAGTGTAGCCGCGATGTGGTTCCAGGGTGTAAACCTGGAAGTGAACGATGCGGTGGGTACACAAGTCTCAGGACGCTGGCGCATGCGCGGTAGGGGCAGTAATGAGTAAGGAGAAAGAGCGCCTGCGCAGTGTGGAGCGCACTGTGACGTGCCGTGGTGTCTGGACAGAACAGTATCATGTGGCGCAGTATGGGAAAGAGGAAGGCAGAAAAGGACGATGTAAAAGAAATTATAGCGGTATATAGAGGAATAACCTGATATAAAGGTGGAGAGAATATTTGATTACATAAAAAATGGAAATAATGAGAAATAATGAAAAATAATGAAAGAGGTAAATGATTGATAAAAAATAAGGAAAAAACAAAAGGAACAAGGGCAAAAAATGAAAGAAACCTAAAAAGGAAGGTAGAGATTGATGAAAAAATGTAAAAGATAAAAAATGAAAATAACAATTATAGATAAAAATAAAATAAAATATTGAAAAAATGAACATGGGGGATTGAACAATAGACCTGAAAAGTGAAATAAAAATGTGTAAAATGAACAAAATAAGAAAGAATAAAAATAAAGAATAAAAAATAAAAAATCTAAAATAAAATATAAAATAAAAATTGATAAAAGTGACGCTTGAGCATACTCACCTATGAGAATCAATGGGCCTGTGGAACTAACAAAGAAAATATTAAAGAGGAGAAAAAGAAACAGTAGAAAAAGCAAGCTCCCAAACCGATTTCAGAGCAATACCCAATAAAGAGTAAAATATGTCAGAATAGACAAGTCTGAACAAGCCGGTACATAAGCAGTATCTTGCAGTTATCTAAGAAAATGAGCGAATAATGAAATCCAGCTCTCTATTGAGACCCTTGGCGTTAAAGTTTGTAGGGTATGGATCCAATAGGACTCTCTTTCCTTTAATAACCGTATATGGTTCCCACCCCTTCTAGGACGCGACACCTGCTCCAATACCTGAAATCTTAATTGTGACCCCGTATGGCCCATTGCGACAAAATGTTGAGAAGTGGAGCCAAGTTTTCTTGCATCTGATAGTAGATTTATGGCTTCCTAGTCTGTCTTTTATATGTTGGGTTGTCTCGCCATTATAAAGTAAACCACAAGGGCATTCAATTGCATAGATAACAGAATTACTATCACATGTGAAGAAGCCTTTTGTTGGAAAACGTTTTCCCGTGTGGGGTGAGTGATGTCACTTGATTTAATGAGGTTCGAGCAGGCCGCACATGCCAGGCAGGGGAAGGTTCTTTTCGAACCAATAAAGGACTGTTTCGCTTGTTGGGTGCCCCCAATGTCAGCTTCCACTAATTGATCCCTGCGGTTTCGTGGACTGCGGGTGCACATTAGAGTTGGGTTTATAAAGGCTTCAATTTGAGGCTAGGCCTTATGTAGAAGAGGCCAATGGTCTCTGATTATTTTGTACATTTGAGGCATCACAGGATGGTATGTATAAAAGGAATACGTTCACTAGAAGGAGGTGGACGTGGGTGTTGGTTCTTGTTAAGTAACCTTGTTCTCTCTTGTGCTAAGATGGTTGGAGGGCAGTTCCTGTCTAGAAACTTCTGAGACATTTCATCCAAGTGGTTCGGGAGGATCCTCTCATTAGATACAATCCTAGATATTCTTTCAAATTGCAAACGGGGCAGGCTATTTTTAGTACTTAACGGATGGCAGCTCGAATAGTGTAGGAGAAGATTGCAATCAGTAGGTTTTACATACAAATCTGTACTTAATCTGCCTAGGTTGTCCTTTTGTACCAATGTGTCTAGAAATGGAATTTTCTGTGGGTCATGATTTAATGTGAATTGTAATTCTGGGCGGATCGAGTTGATATATTGATGAAACAGATATAGTGATTCAAGTGGACCGTCCCAGATACAAAATACGTCATCTATATAACGCAACCAACATTTGGAGTATTTCAAAAATAGACTACTGGTATAAATGAAATGATGTTCAAAAGAATCCATGTAGCAGTTTGCGTAGGCAGGGGCTACATTAGACCCCATCGCTGTTCCCTGAATTTGCAAATAGAATTGATCCCCAAATAGAAAGTAGTTATCATGGAGTACTGTAGACAATAATTGAATACACAATTCTATGGAATTATTGGAGAGTTCTGATGAGGACAGAAGGTCCTTTACAGCAGAGAGGCATATACAAATTGTGGACGTCAAAGGTAACAAGTAGGCTGTCCCTAGAGATCTCTGAAATTTGCCGGATTATTTGAAGGAAATGTCCAGTATCAAGGACAAATGAATGTGTGTTCTTAATCATGGGTGTCAGCATTTTCTCCAGGAAAATAGATAGGGGGTGATAAGACAGAGTCAGTTGACGCTACAATCTTAACCTGGTGAGTTTGTAACTGACTTGTGAATTTTCGGTAGGATATAGAAAACTGGTGTAATTGGGTGCAAGTTGGTGAGAAAGGAAACGGTTTTATGGTCAATAGTATTCAGTAATAGATATTTTTGAAGAGTCTGGTGTGTATTATCCCTGTACTGTGACATCACTGTGTGCATTATCCCTGTACTGTGACATCACTGTGTGTATTATCCCTGTACTGTGACATCACTGTGTGAATTATCCCTGTACTGTGACATCACTGTGTGTATTGTCCCTGTACTGTGACATAACTGTGTGTATTATCCCTGTACTGTGACATCTGTGTGTATTATCCCTGTACTGTGACATCACTGTGTGTATTATCCCTGTACTGTGACATCACTGTGTGAATTATCCCTGTACTGTGACATCACTGTGTGTATTATCCTGTACTGTGACATCATTGTGTGTATTATCCCTGTACTGTGACATCTGTGTGTATTATCCCTGTACTGTGACATCACTGTGTGTATTATCCCTGTACTGTGACATCACTGTGTGTATTATCCCTGTACTGTGACATCACTGTGTGTATTATCCCTGTACTGTGACATCACCGTGTGTATTATCCCTGTACTGTGACATCTGTGTGTATTATCCCTGTACTGTGACATCACTGTGTGAATTATCCCTGTACTGTGACATAACTGTGTGCATTATCCCTGTACTGTGACATCACTGTGTGTATTATCTCTGTACTGTGACATCTGTGTGTATTATCCCTGTACTGTGACATCACTGTGTGTATTATCCCTGTACTGTGACATCACTGTGTGTATTATCCCTGTACTGTGACATCACTGTGTGTATTATCCCTGTACTGTGACATCACTGTGTGTATTATCCCTGTACTGTGAAATAACTGTATTATCCCTGTACTGTGACATCTGTGTGTATTATCCCTGTACTGTGACATCACTGTGTATATTATCTCTGTACTGTGAAATAACTGTGTATTATCCCTGTACTGTGACATCACTGTGTGTATTATCCCTGTACTGTGACATCACTGTGTGTATTATCCCTGTACTGTGAAATAACTGTGTATTATCCCTGTACTGTGACATCACTGTGTGTATTATCCCTGTACTGTGACATCACTGTGTGTATTATCCCTGTACTGTGAAATAACTGTGTATTATCCCTGTACTGTGACATCACTGTGTGTATTATCCCTGTACTGTGACATCACTGTGTGTATTATCCCTGTACTGTGACATCACTGTGTGTATTATCCCTGTACTGTGACATCACTCTGTGCATTATTGTCATGTGTGCATTACAGCCACTGATATTAGGCCCCAGTTGAGGTTCTGTTATGGGGGCCCCATTGTAACTTTTGGGGGGACGGTGGTGTGTAGCTGAGGCCATGATGACAATGTTGTTACCTTCAGATCCGGGTTCTCTATGTTCTGATCCGTGTACTGAGCGGAGTCTTGTAAATCTGCAGGTTTGTTTCATCTGGCCGTGCCGCGGCTTTGTCTGTCTTGGGTTTGCGTCTTGCCTGTTTACCGTCCTCACCTGTTATTTACCGTGTCGGCATAAGTGATGGCAGCGATGCCGTGTTCAGCACGGATTTTATTTATTCTGGATTTCCAGACTTCATTTTATCATCTCCAGGAAACATTGGCCTCGGGCGGAACAATAAAATGCAATGAATAGAAGCTGTGTGTCGGTTCTGGGCCGTCACGTAGCCATTCTACCTCTGTGCAGGGTGAGAAGACACCAGAAAGCCCCCTGTCCAGAGTTACAGTAGGAAGGGCAGCTCTGGAGCACAAAGTGCTGCTCTGTGTGGGCCGCAGACCACCATCCACATTCTTCAGCTTTCTGTCTGTCCTCACTGCTCGCTGTCAGTGAAGGACACGTGTTTATAGTCACAGGCGACACAGAAGTCATGGGGCCCTGCAGCAGAAGCTTCTACTGGCCCCTTCCCCTTAAAAGATTTTCACCGGAGAAGGCGAGAACCTCTCAACTTTCAGTAAGAGGGACGTGCGGCACGGGATCATTACTTGAGCCCCTTTTATGCTCCTCAGTGTTCTCACCATTTCATGGCCCCATAAAGTAAGATGCCCCCCACACAGTATGATAGCCCATAGGACCAAGCCCCCAGATGATCCAAGTGCTGACTATCTAATCCTACTCACCTGTGGCGCTCCGCTCTGTGCTGCGTATGGAATGAGGCTCCGCACAGCCGGCGGCATTCACTGATGTCACCGCTCCGGCTGTGCTCCGACTGAAACACCCCAGCTGATGGTGGAATGGAGAGACGACGGCTCCTCAACCATTAAAGTCAACGCTATCTGCATCTGAGTCGCCCGCCAGGGCCGTGGGGTACCCGGCCCTGGTGTTCACAGGGGGTTGTCAAGGTGGCAACCCGGTCCGTGGCCATGGGCACCCATGTAAAAGGGGAATTGAATAAAGTTTATGTTCGTGACGCCACCTGTGGTATTTGGTCAGTGGGGACCAACGCTGCTTTAAGGGGTCCTCTAGGGTGATGTTATGGCAGCTAGATGGTATAACTTCCCACAGGTGAAGTATATCCTCAGGGCTCCTGGTGTGTAGATGGAAGATGGTGAATGGTGCAGTAAAGAACGAGGACACAGGTTTGCAGTCCCTTTACCTGGTTTACTGAAGACCGGATCACAGGGCAGGCAGGGTCCGGCTGGCTTGGAAGTGGATCCAGAGTCCCCTTTACCAGGTGGAGTTAAAAGCCTTCCTCTAGCGTGGTGGTTTTGTAGTCCCTCACTGCCTATGTCTTCAGATAAGGTCTTCACAGTTCTTCTCTCTGTCCCCCATATAGGATAGGACAGTACCTGTATGAGAGGTAACTCGAGCCTTTTTACAGGGACTCTATCACACCCCGGGCTCTATGTGTTACTGTGTCTTCAGGTGTGTGTGGCGGACAGGTAACTTGCAGTTCAGCTGTCCTGCCAGTCTCTGATGTAAGCCTTAGAGTCCCCTACAACCTTAGTGCGCTTTGCCAGGTAGACAGTCTGCTCGCTGCTGTCCTCCCCCTGGTGTCCTCGCCTGTGCCTCTCCTTCACTCTCACTGAACGATGTCCTTTCCTTCTGTACATCCCTTTCTTAGGGGCTGTAGTACTTCAGACTACACGGCCCCTTCACACCTTCTGACACTCCATGTCGGTCTGCTCCCTTCTGTCTCTCTGACCATCTGCCCTCTCTTTCCCTCCAAACCACAATAGATATCGGGGAGTCACCTAGAAATAGGATCAAAAGCTCCCCCTTGTGGCTTGGAGTGTGAACATGTTGTGTGTATGGTGATTACCTGATAAAGAGATATCCTTCATCCCTTCCAAACGTAACATCACTCTCCCCGTGAGGAAAACAATGCTACTGTGATGACGAGGATCCTGGGGCGCCACACTCCCCCCGTTAAATCCAATACTACCGGACTGGGAAAAGAAGAACACCAATATAAATTAGCAAAAAGACATACAAATGTTTTTTTAAATGATGTAAACAAATAGAGCAAGTTAATAGTGTAAACTAGAGCTTCCCTTTATGGGAGGAATTGATGCTTGAATGTTACAAGAACATATTTACATGGTATACATACCTTCTAAAATTAGAACCTATCCTATCAACGGCAATTACCCTCTAAGGGTTTACTATCTCTAAGGCTTCAAAGTGCAAAACAAATGTTATCTTTATTTTCTTCAAAGTGCAAAGTTTCAACTTTATTCTTAGTCACTGTCTCTTACTAGTATTTTCTGCGTACAATACTATCTTTAATACTATCAAACATTATCACTTTAATAAAGTGTAACAAGTCAACATTCCCTTTAACCCCTTTCTGACATCTGACGTACTATCCCGTCGAGGTGGGGTGGGCCCGTATAACCACCGACGGGATAGTGCATCATATGCGATCCGCCGCGCTCACGGGGGGAGCGCGGCCGATCGCGGCCGGGTGTCAGCTGCCTATCGCAGCTGACATACGGCACTATGTGCCAGGAGCGGTCACGGACCGCCCCCGGCACATTAACCCCTGGCACACCGCGATCAAACATGCTGCGTGCGTCCCTGAGACGATCGGTACAAGGGAATGTACTCACCTTGTACCGAGCGTCTTCTCCCTGCAGTCCCCGGATCCAAAATGGCCGCGGGGCTGCATCCGGGTCCTGCAGGGAGGACTTCTGGGTCAGGAGCAGGCTGCAGCTGCAGATCTGTAAGCCTGCAGCGATGAGTAAGATCGCCGATCTCACAGAGTGCTATGCAAACTGTAAGATCGGCGATCTGTGATGTCCCCCCCGGGACAAAGTAAAAAAGTTAAAAAAAAATTTTCCACGTGTAAAAAAAAAAAAAAAAAATTCCTAAATAAAGAAAAAAAATATATATATTATTCCCATAAATACATTTCTTTATCTAAAAAAAACAAAAAAAACAATAAAAGTACACATATTTAGAATCGCCGCGTCCGTAACGACCCAACCTATAAAGCTGTCCCACTAGTTAACCCCTTCATTGAACACCGTAAGAAAAAAAAAAAAACGAGCCAAAAAACAACGCTTTATTATCATACCGCCAAACAAAAAGTGGAATAACACGCGATCAAAAAGACAGATATAAACAACCATGGAATCGCTGAAAATGTCATCTTGTCCCGCAAAAAACGAGCCGCCATACAGCGTCATCAGCAAAAAAATAAAAAAGTTATAGTCCTCAGAATAAAGCGATGCCAAAATAATTATTTTTTCTATAAAATAGCTTTTATCGTATAAAAGCGCCAAAACATTAAAAAAAAGATATAAATGAGGTATCGCTGTAATTGTACTGACCCGAAGAATAAAACTGCTTCATCAATTTTACCAAACGTGGAACAGTATAAACGCCTCCCCCAAAAGAAATTCATGAATAGCTGGTTTTTGGTCATTCTGCCTCACAAAAATCGGAATAAAAAGCGATCAAAAACTGTCACGTGTCCAAAAATGTTACCAATAAAAATGTCAACTCGTCCCGCAAAAAACAAGACCTCACATGACTCTGTGGACCAAAATATGGAAAAATTATAGCTCTCAAAATGTGGAGACGCAAAAACTTTTTTGCTATAAAAAGCGTCTTTTAGTGTGTGACAGCTGCCAATCATAAAAATCCGATATAAAAAAACGCTATAAAAGTAAATCAAACCCCCCTTCATCACCGCCTTAGTTAGGGAAGAATAATAAATTTTTTAAAAAATGTATTTATTTCCATTTTCCCATTAGGGCTAGGGTTAGGGCTAGGGTTAGGGCTAGGGTTGGAGGTAAAGTTAGGGTTAGGGTAGGGCTAAAATTAGGGTTAGGGTTGGGGCTAAAGTTAGGGTTCGGGATAGGGTTAGGGCTAGGGTTAGGGCTAGGGTTAGGGTTGGGGCTAGGGTTGGAGGTAAAGTTAGGGTTAGGGTTGGGGCTAAAGATAGGGTTAGGGTTGGGGCTAAAGTTAGGGTTAGGATTACATTTACGGTTGGGATTAGGGTTGGGATTAGAATTATGGGTATGGGGTGTGTTTGGATTAGGGTTTCAGATAGAATTGGGGAGTTTCCACTGTTCAGGCACATCAGGGGCTCTCCAAACGCGACATGGCGTCCGATCTCAATTCCAGCGAATCCTGCGTTGAAAAAGTAAAAGTGCTCCTTCCCTTCCGAGCTCTCCCGTGCGCCCAAACAGGGGTTTACCCCAACATATGGGGTATCAGCGTACTCGGGACAAATTGGACAACAACTTTTGGGGTCCAAGTTCTCTTGTTATCCTTGGGAAAATAAAAATTTGGGGGGCTAAAAATCATTTTTGTGGGAAAAAAAATATTTTTTATTTTCACGGCTCTGCATTGTAAACTGTAGTGAAACACTTGGGGGTTCAAAGTTCTCACAACACATCTAGATAAGTTCCTTGGGAGGTCTAATTTCCAATATGGGGTCACTTGTGGGGGTTTGTACTGTTTGGGTACATCAGGGGCTCTGCAAATGCAACGTGACGCCTGCAGACCAATCCATTTAAGTCTGCATTCCAAATGGCGCTCCTTCCCTTCCGAGCTCTGTCATGCGCCCAAACAGTGGTTCCCCCCACATATGGGGTATCAGCGTACTCAGGACAAATTGGACAACAACTTTTGGGGTCCAATTTATTCTGTTACCCTTGTAAAAATACAAAGCTGGGGGCTAAAAAATCATTTTTGTGAAAAAAAAAAGATTTTTTATTTTCACAGCTCTGCGTTATAAACTGTAGTGAAACACTTGGGGGTTCAAAGCTCTCAAAACACATCTAGATAAGTTCCTTAGGGGGTCTACTTTCCAAAATGGTGTCACTTGTGGGGTTTTTTAATGTTTAGGCACATCAGGGGCTCTCCAAACGCAACATGGCGTCCCATCTTAATTCCAGTCAATTTTGCATTGAAAAGTAAAATGGCGCTCCTTCCCTTCCGAGCTCTGCTATGCGCCCAAACAGTGGTTTACCCCCACATATGGGGTATCGTCGCACTCAGGACAAATTACACAACAACTTTTGTGGTCTAATTTCTTCTCTCACCCTTGGGAAAATAAAAAATTGGGGGCGAAAAGATCATTTTTGTTAAAAATATGATTTTTAATTTTTACGGCTCTGCATTATAAACTTCTGTGAAGCACTTGTTGGGTCAAAGTGCTCAACACACATCTAGATAAGTTCCTTAAGGGGTCTACTTTCCAAAATGGTGTCACTTGTGGGGGTTTCAATGTTTAGGCACATCAGGGGCTCTCCAAACGCAACATGGCGTCCCATCTTAATTCCAGTCAATTTTGAATTGAAAAGTCAAATGGCGCTCCTTCCCTTTCGAGCTCTGCCCTGCGCCCAAACAATGGTTTACACCCACATATGGGGTATCAGCGTACTCAGGACAAATTGCACAACAATTTTTGGTGTCCAATTTCTTCTCTTACCCTTGGGAAAATAAAAAATTGGGGGCGAAAAGTTCATTTTTGTGAAAAAATATGATTTTTTATTTTTACGGCTCTGCATTATAAACTTCTGTGAAGCACTTGGTGGGTCAAAGTGCTCACCACACATCTAGATAAGTTCCTTAGGGGGTCTACTTTCCAAAATGGTGTCACTTGTGGGGGGTTTCAATGTTTAGGCACATCAGGGGCTCTCAAAATGCAATATGGCGTCCCATCTCAATTCCAGTCAATTTTGCATTGAAAAGTCAAATGGCGCTCCTTTCCTTCCGAGCTCTGCCATGTGCCCAAACAGTGGTTTACCCCCACATATGGGGTATCAGCGTACTCAGGACAAATTGCACAACAATTTTTGGTGTCCAATTTCTTCTCTTACCCTTGGGAAAATAAAAAATTGGGGGCGAAAAGTTCATTTTTGTGAAAAAATATGATTTTTTATTTTTACGGCTCTGCATTATAAACTTCTGTGAAGCACTTGGTGGGTCAAAGTGCTCACCACACATCTAGATAAGTTCCTTAGGGGGTCTACTTTCCAAAATGGTGTCACTTGTGGGGGGTTTCAATGTTTAGGCACATCAGGGGCTCTCAAAATGCAATATGGCGTCCCATCTCAATTCCAGTCAATTTTGCATTGAAAAGTCAAATGGCGCTCCTTTCCTTCCGAGCTCTGCCATGTGCCCAAACAGTGGTTTACCCCCACATATGGGGTATCAGCGTACTCAGGACAAATTGTACAACAACTCTTGGGGTCCATTTTCTCCTGTTACCCTTGGTAAAATAAAACAAATTGGAGCTGAAATAAATTTTGTGTGAAAAAAAGTTAAATGTTCATTTTTATTTAAACATTCCAAAAATTCCTGTGAAACACCTGAAGGGTTAATAAACTTCTTGAATGTGGTTTTGAGCACCTTGAGGGGTGCAGTTTTTAGAATGGTGTCACATTTGGGTATTTTCTATCATATAGACCCCTCAAAATGACTTCAAATGAGATGTTGTCCCTAAAAAAAAATGGTGTTGTAAAAATGAGAAATTTCTGGTCAACTTTTAACCCTTATAACTCCCTAACAAAAAAAAATTTTGGTTCCAAAATTGTGCTGATGTAAAGTAGACATGAGGGAAATGTTACATATTAAGTATTTTGTGTGACATATCTCTGTGATTTAATTGCATAAAAATTCAAAGTTGGAAAATTGCGAAATTTTCAAAATTTTCGCCAAATATCCGTTTTTTTCACAAATAAACGCAAGTTATATCAAAGAAATTTTATGACTATCATGAAGTACAATAAGTCACGAGAAAACAATGTCAGAATCGCCAAGATCCATTGAAGCGTTCCAGAGTTATAACCTCATAAAGGGACAGTGGTCAGAATTGTAAAAATTGGCCCGGTCATGAACGTGCAAACCACCCTTGGGGGTGAAGGGGTTAAGGTACAAACAATTTGTAACATTTTTCTATACTGAGGTAGTGCAATTAATTGTGTTATTAATACTCAAGTCAATTAACAACTTTATAACAGCAGAAACCATGCGAGGGACCCGTCATAAACTCCCAAAGTAGGGCTTGGGCAGATACAAGGTGTGTATCCAGACCTGGAATCCTGCCGCACCAAACGGGTTTTTCTTCAGGTCTCTTTAAAAGAAGGCAACTTTCACAGCAATATTAGAAACAGTCTCTTAAAAGCTTCTTTGTAAAACCAGTAGGAAGCACCTTAAGAGGTGCCAACTATTTACAGTGGAAAGTTTTTGATCATGTGCAGTTCATGATTTGATAGTTCTTGGAAACAGTTAAACTTATTAGTGTAAAATCCTTGGTCAGGTATATCAACTTTTAACTTTCAACAGTCACTTAACTTTTGGCAGCAGGTTAACTTTTAACTATTTGCAGTCACATGCTTCCTATTTACTTTGTCTGACTCCAAGGTAATATCTGGCGCTGAATACTTCCTGGCCTGGGAAGGTCTTGAACCAAAGTTACTCCTGGTAACAAGTAGATGTTGTGGGTTCTAAATTTGTGTACAGTTAGGTCCTGTCCTGCAATGGGGGTTTGTATAGCCTGGGTATACGTGATGACTGGTGAGGTTGCCACTGCTGTTTCGGTCGTGGTTGTAGTGCACACAGTCGTCTTTGTGATGGCTTGAGAGGCTGGTGTCACAGTGGGAGTGGTAGTGGTGATGGCAACTTTGGCGCTAGGTAGTGCTGCTGATATCTTTGGTCTGGTCAGCTTTGGAGCAGTGTACCTGAGTTTCTTCACATTTAAAGAGTACCACCCTTTGTCACCGAGATGTCTGGTGTATGTCACGTGATCACAGGGGTAGAAGTCCCTGTCCTGGTGTCCTTCCCAGAGGTGGGATTCCATGTTCCTCCTATTAACAAAGATCTCAGCATACAGGCCTGGCTCTTTGATAAATCCCCAGCCTCCATTTAGCTTGAAGGCTACCACCGCGCCTTGCTTCAGCGGGGCCTGATTTGTCTGTCGGTCCTTGCGGTCCTGAGCCTTAGTGCACAGGTTAGTTTTGTCAAAGGCTTTGTGCCGGGCCTGGTACTCCTCATCCTTCTCCTTCCATTTACAGACGAGCTGCTGCTGGTACTCTTCCCAGCTCCGGACCTCCATAACCTCTCCTGCCTTCCTTTCTGCCCCAGGGAACCCCATAAGATCTGTCCCAGGGTTCACCCAGCGATACACAGTTTTTTCAGCGTATATCTCGCCTGGCAGACTGGTGGGCTGGATCGGGGCCTTCATGAAATGTTCCATCCCTGTGACCTGGTCCCATTCCCCCAGGACCTGAATCCATCCGGATCCATAATGAGGTGGTGCAGCTAATGGACCCACTAGGAGTTCCTCGGCTACCGAGGAAGGGTCGGTCTCCTTATCTGCCGCTGCGGTGTCTCCGGTACCGGTCTCCACTGCTGGTGTCAGGGGCCATCGGACGAGACACGGTTCCTGCAGCTTTTCTCCTGGCACCGCCTTCCACGTGGTCTCAGCGTTCAGCTGCATCCACAGGAGCTGGTAGGTGAGTTCTTCCACTCCGGCTTGGAGGAGTTCGGGGACGGCTGGTGATGGCTCGCCTCTGCTTCCATCCAGGTGGCTGGCGGAGTCCTCCGCTTCCACCCCATGCTCGCCATGTTGTCCTCCGCGTTGATCTTAGCGTCCTCCACCGGTTCCTGCTCTCTCCTTCGGGGGCGGAGCTTCTTCTTCCTCTTTCTTCCGCCATTCAGGATCAGGAGGCGGATCTCAGTTGCTGATGGACATGTCCGCATGGTACAGTAGTATTTGGAGTGGGCGGCCATTATTTTCGCCCCACACAGTTAGTTCCCGCCCACTATGGCGCACTTGTCTTCTCCAGCGCTCCTCCTGGCGCTATAATGGCAGCAGTTTTGGCGGCAATTCACAATGCAGTCTCTCAGCACAACACAATCTTTTAGCCGATAAATAATGATGTAATTGGTGCACAGCAAATCCAACAAATTTCAAAAGAACATTGGGGGTGCAAAACCAATGGACCAGGAGGAGGATATGTCAAAAAGAAGAAAAAAGAAGCCACTAAATGGTATGCACACCACCCAGATAAATTAGGCCTAAAACAGGAAAACTTTATTGGCAACAAAATTGTAAGCAGTCACAATATATAGTTATACAAACTAAACAGTATTAAACAGAAGTCACCAGAAAAATATATATATATAGTAAATATATTATGACATGCAGATGTTACAATACGAAGCCTAGCCTAGCCAGGAAGATAATAAAGTGCACCCAGGCAAAAGGATATGAGCCAAATATTCGCTCAAATGAACATCAAGAGGTCAACAACAGGGATATACACTCACCGGCCACTTTATTAGGTACACCATGCTAGTAACGGGTTGGACCCCCTTTTGCCTTCAGAACTGCCTCAATTCTTCGTGGCATAGATTCAACAAGGTGCTGGAAGCATTCCTCAGAGATTTTGGTCCATATTGACATGATGGCATCACACAGTTGCCGCAGATTTGTCGGCTGCACATCCCAAAGATGCTCCATACAAGGCAGGATGGATCCATGCTTTCATGTTGTTTACGCCAAATTCTGACCCTACCATCCGAATGTCGCAGCAGAAATCGAGACTCATCAGACCAAGCAACGTTTTTCCAATCTTCTACTGTCCAATTTCGATGAGCTTGTACAAATTGTAGCCTCAGTTTCCTGTTCTTAGCTGAAAGGAGTGGTACCCGGTGTGGTCTTCTGCTGCTGTAGCCCATCTGCCTCAAAGTTCGACGCACTGTGCGTTCAGAGATGCTCTTAGGCCTACCTTGGTTGTAACGGGTGGCGATTTGAGTCACTGTTGCCTTTCTATCAGCTCGAACCAGTCTGCCCATTCTCCTCTGACCTGTGGCATCAACAAGGCATTTCCGCCCACAGAACTGCCGCTCACTGGATTTTTTTTCTTTTTCGGACCATTCTCTGTAAACCCTAGAGATGGTTGTGCGTGAAAATCCCAGTAGATCAGCAGTTTCTGAAATACTCAGACCAGCCCTTCTGGCACCAACAACCATGCCACGTTCAAAGGCACTCAAATCACCTTTCTTCCCCATACTGATGCTCGGTTTGAACTGCAGGAGATTGTCTTGACCATGTCTACATGCCTAAATGCACTGAGTTGCCGCCATGTGATTGGCTGATTAGAAATTAAGTGTTAACAAGAAGTTGGACAGGTGTACCTAATAAAGTGGCCGGTGAGTGTAATAAAAGCTATTGAAGAGGATGAACATAAGGTGCTAAGACGCAAATGCAGAGTCCAACCCACCAAGTAAGTGCCGATGCTGCTGGGAAAAGGCAATTCACCTAAAAGAGCAATGCATAGTGGCGGCCAGACACAGGACCGCGATGTGGAGGAGAGAGCACCCAACGCGTATCGCTGTTACCAGGACAGCTTCGTCAGGGGAAGTGAATGTGAAGCTGCCAATATCGTGTATAAATACCTGAATCCTTAATGAGTAATGTCGCCCGGTGTGCATGGAAGGCAGGACGGGAGGCGGAAGTGACGGGTAGCGGTAATGAAAACACGCAGACGTCTCTGCTGACAAGTGCGCACGCACCGCTCTAAAGACCAGCGTGCCGCACGAGACAAAAAAATGTGTAAGGGATAAAAGGCGCATGTGCGGCTCCCGAGAGTCAGGAAAGTAGAGAGGGAGATGCCGAATGGAACCCTGATAACACGCTGGCCAGAGAAAGAGGGGGAAGAAGGGGAAAGAACGGGGGAATTGAAGGACACAGAAATGTGCATATCATAAGCATAAATTGGGAAAGAGAGTGTGCAGGATGGTATGAAATAGAGGCCCAATCCAAGCATACCCAAAGAGCACCCGGAGAAAAAATCATTGAGCATGGATAAAATTTGTAAATACATTTGTTTATTAGTCATCTCATCTTCAATATCTAATAAATGGAATAAACGATTGCAAAATTAGTCATCCATGGAATAACATGCCCATATGGGAGTCTCAATTGGGTGCAAAAAACATAAAAATAGGTATAAATATACATTAGGCCCCCTTTGAGCAGTAATAGAAGGGAGACAATAAAATATCTTGTATCCAAGATGGTTAGACTGAACACATGAACTACCGAGTAACATAATTGGTATAGGTATGAGTTGGGCCCTTCAATGCAAAAATAGGAAATATATCCAGGTATAAATACCACCTTCCCCAGAAAAAACGGTACAAGCAGGCATCCAATCGGCAGTGAAAGCTAGGGACAATAGGGCCACCAGTATACAAAATCATTATAGGTATATACTGTATAGATGAAAAGCCCAAGCAATCATTGGGCCCCCAGTTATGGTAGTACGAAGCATATACAAATGAAACCCTCAAACAACAGGGTTATTGCAAACCTTTGAACAGCAAAGGTACGCTGTACGGATGAGATGCCCAATATTATGTTTCATGTAAATATAGCCTGGGCCCTTGATTATAAATGTGCAGGGTCTGTACCAATGGAACCCCCAAAAGGGGAGGGGGTACATGTGAGCATTTCTAAATCAGACTGCACCTGGAATGCACAATTGGGACCAAGCATCCATCTTATTAAGTAGAGATCTCCAAAAAGGAATGTCCCAAACATAGACCAATGTGAGATTTCACAGACACAGGTAAAAGCCAAAGTCATCAAGTGTCTGGTACCAATCCATAAGATGCATAGACCCACCGAGAGGCATGGTCATTCGGAACAGAACAGAGGAAATCTTAAGCCAAGGAGACTGTACATTGATTGACGTAGATATGTCCAAAATGTTTCGCTGGAAAAGCAGGGCATGTTCATTTAGTAGATCAACCCAGGAAGCCTGTGAATAAGAGATCTTCATTAATACCGTGTGGTGCCGTAGAATGAAACAAGAAAATCCAACGGGATTCTGCCTGAAGTAGTCTCTTGTGTAGAAATCCACCCCTACCAGAACCCTTTATATGCTCTAATCCAACTACCCTGGTATTTGAACAGTTCCCTGCAAGGTTGGTCAGGAGAAGGGATGCCACCGTTGTGTCTTACCTTTACGGCAGTCTGTGGCAGCTGTGTTAATGGTGGAGAAATATCCCTGAATTCTACGACGTAGTTCTTGTGACGTCTGACCTATATATACAAGGGAGCATGGGCAGATAATGGCATAAATCACGTTGGTCGTCTTGCAATTAATATAAGTGTTCAAGTTGTGTTGAGTTTGATCAAGGGGATTGCGAACGTTATTGCGTGTTGGGTGCATGTATTGACAAATATCGCAATCACCGCATGGAAAGGAGCCCTTCAAAATAATGCCCCGATTGAGTCTATATGAGGGCCTCGTATAGTGACTCCTCGTGAGAATGTCCCTTTAATTGGGGGCTCTTCTCGCCATCAGGAGTGGCTGTTTACTCACAACCTGGGAAGTCTGCAAGTCAGTTGTCAAAATTCTCAAATGCTCTTGTAAGATGTTTCTTACCTGCATCCAGTGAGTGTTTAAACCCGTAATGAAACGTACTTGATTATCAGAATCCTTTTTCTTTGGGGTGAGGAGAGATTCCTGTGTTTCTGCCTTAGCCCTCTGATAAGCCCGAGAAATGCATTTCCTAGGATAGCGTCTCCTCTTAAGCCTGTGAGTGAGATCAACGCCTCTTTTTGAAAGTCTTGGTTGTCTGTGCACTTACGTCTGACCCTCAAAAATTGGCCAACCGGAATACCTTGCTTGATACAGTATGTAGAAACTCAAAAAACGATGATCAAAAGGCCATATTGCGTATAAAAGTTATAAAGTTTATTCAAAGATAAAAAATAACAAGCATATAACCATGGTGCAACAAGGGGGGCTGAAACATACCCACTACACACTATCACCCATACAGGTGCACAGTCACAGGATTTATATGGCAATAGAGTGGAAAATATAGATCTATATTTATTACCAGGGTATATCCAGGGGTGGATACAACCAATAACCAGAATAACTACATACCACTATAGTAATGCTATCACCCCGGATAAACACTGGATATATTACATTATACCCCACACACTCGGTATCCAGCTAAACTGGAGAACCCCATAACATATTGCAATTTGCCCGGTAAATACCTATGGAAGGTGCGGTGGAGGTACTGCCAATACCCGTGATGCCACGTGCGCCCCGACGCGCGTTTCGGTCTCCTTTTTCAAGGGGCCGCACCATACATACCATGTCCTCATGGTCCAACTTTTCTGGTGGAGGATGAGGGTTTTGTGGCCCGGTGGGAGGAGGCCTGTAACGGATGTTCGCAGGTCTTTATGCAATTATTAAGCGAGCATAATAATAATGTAATATCGCAATTGGATACAAATATTGGGAAGATTGAGGAGGAGCTAAAATCCCTTGGTACGGTTGATAAATTAAATATTTTTCACAACCAATTGGATAAGACTTTGGAAACCGTGGTTAAAAAGATCCAGATTACCCAACTTTAATAAATTAAATAGAGATCGGAAAGATTATGAAAATCAGACCGTATACATGTGGCGTACATCACATGCGCAAGGCCGTCGGCTGACGCGTCCCCGTCGCAGACTTCTATGTCATTGTCGAGTGATGTCTCTGAAATATCTGGGTCATCTACAGTGACTAGATCGGGATCTACGAGACGTAATCAGAATGATTATACGTTCCATCCTTATAAACGCTATGACCGATCTCCTGTGGCAACCAGATATAAGAACAAGGTAATTAATTTGAGTAAACATACTTTTTCAGAAGTTGACTTGTGTATTTTAGAGAAGGGCCTGTCCTTCTCCCCAGCGGCTAGCTTTGATGCATTTTCAGCAGTTAAGGATTTGCATTTATTTGCCCGGTCTTTAATTTTTAAAAAATATTTTTTTGATGGCAACCTCTCCCAATTTTTTCCCACAGAAGAGGAGCAAGTAGCTCTACGTGTCTTGGAGGAATTAGCTATCGAGCATGATACTCCAGAAGGAGGTATAGTACCATCATCAATACGTGCTAAATCTAAGAGATTCCCTCCTCTGTCATCCTGTTCCAATGTAGACCTATTTGTGCAGATTGTCTCTAAGGAATTCATGGAGATTCCAAGGTATATATATAGAGACAATCTCACAAGGGAGGAAAGGGGGCGTCTGTTGTGGATTCTGTTTTTGGGCTCCCTCTGGTGGTTACAACTGGTACTGGGTGACTTTGGTGGGTTGCGGTCTCTGGTTTCCACCTGTCCATCAGAGGCTGGGTGTTTCCTATTTAACCTGGCTTTCCTGTCATTCCCTTGCCGGCTATCAATGTATCAGTGTGTCTCTGTTACCTTTGCTACCTGCTCCTAGGCCTTCAAGACAAGCTAAGTCTGGATTTCCCTGTTTCATGTTTGCTTTCATGTTTTTTGTCCAGCTTGCAGATATGTAATTCTCTGCTGCTGGTTGCTCTAGTGGGCTGAAATTACCACTCATGTACCATGAGTTGGCACATGAGTTCAAGTAATTTTAGGATGGTATTTTGAAGGGTTTTAAGCTGACCGCGCAGTTCACCTTTTGTATCCTCTGCTATCTAGCTTAAGCGGGCCTCATTTTGCTGAATCTGTTTTCATAACTATGTTTGTGCCTTCCTCTCATTTCACCGTCATTATATGTGGGGGGCTGCTATTTCTGTTGGAATATTTCTCTGGAGGCAAGATAGGTCTGTGATTCTTCTGATAGGGGTAGCTAGATCTCCGGCTGGCGCGAGACGTCTAGAGTCCCCCCAGGAACGTTCCCCGGCTGTTCTTAGTTGAGTGTTGAGGTTCAGGATCGCGGTCAGCTCAGTTTCCATCACCCTAGAGCTCGTCCTGTTTTTGCCCGTGTTATGTGTTTAATTCCCTGCCATTGGGAACATGACAGTATAGCCGGCCCACAAAGTGTTAATTGTTTGGGCTGAAGCAGGAGAAAAAGAAGTGTTGAAGGGAAATTTTTTTTTTTTTTTCCCCTCAGAGTTTTGCTGCCTAGCCCTTAATTGCTGTCTAGCTGCTTCTTACCTCCTCTTAACCCTTGAATGGCTCTGACCTTAGCTGTTTAACATGGATGTCCAGAGTTTGGCTTCCAGCCTGAATAATCTTGCTGCAAAAGTTCAAAACATACAGGATTTTGTTGTTCACACTCCTATGTCTGAACCTAGAATTCCTATTCCAGAGTTTTTTTCTGGAGATAGATCTACCTTCCTGAATTTCAGGAACAATTGCAAATTGCTTCTTTCTTTGAAATCTCGCTCCTCTGGAGACCCTGTTCAGCAGGTCAAGATTGTAATATCTTTCCTGCGGGGCGACCCTCAGAATTGGGCATTTGCATTGGCACCAGGGGATCCTGCATTGCTCAGTGTGGATGCGTTTTTTCTGGCACTGGGATTGCTCTATGAGGAACCTAACCTGGAGATTCAGGCTGAAAAGGCTTTATTGGCCCTCTCTCAGGGGCATGATGAAGCGGAAGTATATTGTCAAAAATTTCGGAAATGGTCGGTGCTTACTCAGTGGAATGAGTGCGCCCTGGCTGCAAACTTCAGAGATGGTCTTTCTGAGGCCATTAAGGATATTATGGTGGGGTTCCCTGCGCCTACAGGTCTGAATGAATCTATGACTATGGCCATTCCGATTGATCGGCGTTTACGGGAGTGCAAACCCGTGCACCAGTTGGCGGTGTCTTCTGAACAGGCACCTGAGACTATGCAATGTGATAGAATTCAGTCCAGAAGTGAACGGCAAAATTATAGGCGGAAAAATGGTTTGTGTTTTTATTGTGGTGATTCAGCTCATGTTATATCAGCATGCTCTAAACGCACAAAAAAGGTTGATAAATCTTTTGCCATTAGTACTCTGCAGTCTAAGTTCATTTTGTCTGTAACTCTGATTTGTTCACTGTCATCCATTTCCGTCGATGCCTATGTGGATTCGGGCGCTGCCCTGAGTCTTATGGATTGGTCATTTGCCAAACGCTGCGGTTTTAGTCTGGAGCCTCTGGAAGTTCCTATTGCTTTGAAGGGAATTGACTCTACACCATTGGCTATGAATAAACCGCAGTACTGGACACAAGTGACCATGCGCATGACTCCCGTTCATCAGGAGGTGATTCGCTTCCTTGTACTGTATAATTTACATGATGTACTAGTGCTTGGTCTGCCATGGTTACAAACTCATAATCCAGTCCTGGATTGGAAAACAATGTCTGTGTTAAGCTGGGGATGTCAGGGGGTTCATGATGATGCACCTCTGATTTCAATCGCTTCATCTACTCCTTCTGAGGTCCCTGCGTTTTTATCTGACTATAGGGATGTTTTTGAGGAGCCTAAGCTCAATTCGCTCCCTCCTCATAGGGATTGCGACTGTGCTATAGAATTAATTCCTGGCAGTAAGTTCCCTAAGGGTCGTTTATTTAATCTGTCAGTGCCAGAGCATACTGCTATGCGGAATTATATCAAGGAGTCCTTGGAAAAGGGACATATTCGTCCATCTTCGTCCCCTCTGGGAGCAGGTTTTTTTTTCGTGGCAAAAAAAGATGGTTCCCTGAGGCCTTGTATAGATTATCGCCTTCTGAATAAGATTACAGTCAAATATCAGTATCCATTGCCATTATTGACTGATTTGTTTGCTCGCATTAAGGGGGCTAGGTGGTTCACTAAGATAGATCTTCGCGGTGCGTATAATCTGGTGTGGATAAAACAGGGTGATGAGTGGAAAACCGCATTTAATACGCCTGAGGGCCATTTTGAGTATTTGGTAATGCCTTTTGGACTCTCCAATGCTCCGTCAGTCTTTCAGTCCTTTATGCACAATATTTTCCGTGAATATCTGGATAAGTTTATGATTGTGTATTTGGATGATATTTTGGTGTTTTCTGATGACTGGGAGTCTCATGTCCTACAGGTCAGGAAGGTGTTTCAGGTTCTGCGGGCCAATTCTCTGTTTGTGAAGGGCTCAAAGTGTCTCTTCGGAGTCCAGAAGATTTCTTTTTTGGGGTACATTTTTTCTCCTTCTACTATTGAGATGGATCCCGTCAAGGTTCAGGCGATTTGTGACTGGACACAACCTACATCTGTTAAGAGCCTACAGAAGTTCTTGGGTTTTGCTAATTTTTATCGTCGGTTCATTGCTAATTTTTCCAGTGTTGTTAAACCTTTGACTGATTTGACTAAAAAGGGTGCTGATGTTGCTAATTGTAGTCCAGTAAACGAAGAGCTAGCACTCGACTATTTATAGAGTTCGGAGGTGCATGTGAAAGGGGCCAATGGTCCCATAAATATTCAGTATACAAGAATCACTGCACTCATCCAGTTCAGAGAAAAACAAAAAGTTCTTTGCTGAAGTGAAAAATTTATTTTTAGAATATGGTGATGCAGATGAAACGGAAAGTGGTTATGGCAGTTTAACGTTTCGACCACACAGTGGTCTTGATCACAATACAGTGCTGTAACAAGAAATAAAAAAACGGTGTATAAGTACACGATTATATACAATAGTGAAATACTATTTACAAGTTATGACAAACAAAAATTACTATGTACACTATTGGAGAACATGGAACAAATGTCAGAAATTCATAAATGGCAAACACGACCAGTAAGCCTACTGGTGGACATGCGACCTATATTTAGGAAAGAACATACAAACTAGAGTCTGGCGTTATAAGGAATCAAATTACGTAAGAGACTACATAGGAGGTAAAGCCCAATGCACATACCCTTATAGGTTATTCGTTTCAAGCATAATATGTTGCATCATTCGTATACAAACGAAGAAGGAGATAGATAAGTTTCAAGCCTGTTAGGGGTAATGAGGAAGAATAAGCAAATGACTTAATGATCACAGACGTCTCAGTGTGTGCAGATATAAACCCTATCAATAACCACCCCTCAATATGCGGTCATATGTAGAAAAATCCGTATTAGAAGGTAATTACCACAATTATTAGGGAAGCAAAATCTGTAGAACAGACCAAGAGCGCCTGGAAGGGTGAATAAATGCCCAAAACCATCAGTTTGCACATACGATTGGCTGTAAAAGAAGATAGAAGCATGTGTTGGATATGAGATATTGCTCTGAGGACTTGGATAGGTTCCATTTAGAGCTTAATCAAATATACCCTGAATTACAGTTCACCTTGACTTCTTCATTTACACAGGTACAATTTCTAGACACGTTGGTATATAAAAATGAGAATAAACTGTGCACTGATTTGTTTGTCAAAGAAACTGATAGGAATGGGCTATTATTGTTTGATAGCAATCATCCAAGAAAAATGGTTGGCTCCCTTCCATGGAGCCAACTTTTGAGAGTGAGGAGAATAGTTTCAGACGAAGGGATGGTTGACAAACGATTAGATGAGATGTGCTCTAAATTTATAGCAAGGGGGTACCCTGGTAGGGAAGTGGCTAAATACAAACAAAAGGCTATAGGTTGTTCCCGTGAGAGCAGTCGTCACAGGACTCGGGTTAGACAGTCATGTGAACGCATTCCTTTTGTATCTACGTTCAGTACGGCAAGTAATGAGATTGGCAATATTCTTAGAAAACACTGGGCCCTTTTACAACGTGGCCTACCATCGGTTCCGGGATTTGCGATGTACCCAATGATGTCTTTTAAACGGGGACGCAACTTGAGAGATAGGGTCGTTAAATCTGATATTAGACCTTCAAAATCTTTGGTGCAGAGAACCTTGGGCACAGCCAGACATGGGAATTTTCCTTGTTTGGGCTGTGCCTGCTGTAACAACATGCTAAAAGGGGAATTCTTTTACCATCCGCACACGGGTAAAAAGATCTTTCTAAAGGAGAGGTACACTTGTGTCTCTAGTTTTGTGGTGTACATGATTGTTTGCCCTTGTGGACTCACCTATGTGGGCGAGACAACCATGGAGGTGAGGGCCCGAATTAGCAAGCATAAGAGCACTGTGAGAACGGGCCTCACTGAGTTACCTGTTCCGAAGCACTTTATTGAAAATAGACATTCGGTGAACCAACTTAGGTTCAGGGTAATTGACAGTGTTCCGGTTCTGAGGAGGGGTGGCGATAGAGTGAACATTTTAAAAAAGAAGGAATTACGCTGGATTTATACACTGGGGTCGCTACAGCCTAAGGGCCTAAATATTGACTTTAATTTTCATACTTGTGTGTCCTGAGCAAGATAATTTATGTTATGGGTCATCATCAGTATTTGTTTTTATTCATCCATTTGGGATATGTATTTATTTATTTTTTGTTCTCCTTTTTGTTTTTCTTTTAGGCGTGATGGCCACAGTCGGCTGGTAGGAGGCATGGGTTGCCTGGGAATTACATCAAGATTGGTATTCACATGACACTGTGTATTTTCCTTGGATTCCCCTCTTTATGCCCCCCGACTGTTGCTTGGAATTATACACTGATAATATTTGTTGTGTTATGTGTTTAACATTTGCATAGGAAGGGTTGGAGTTTGGGTAAATTATAATGGGGAATAATTACTCCTCTTATATGTTCTGCGAGGGCTTCGGTTGTTGTGCCTGTTGCCTAGGTGATCGGCGCTGCCCTGTGTCACATGACGCGGTGGGTGTGAGGTGGGCGGGCAGCGTCGCTGGCTGGTTGATCCACAGTGTGTGGATTCTTCCTGTTTGCGATGCGCCTGCGCACTAGCATTACCGCTATCTGGGGACCGGAGCATTATGCCGGATTGCTGCGTGGACACTTCCTGTCTATGGTGCGCATGCGCGCACACATCGCCGCAATCTGAGGATCAAGACAAGACGCCAGAGTATGACGTGAGTGTGTGACGCTCACTATGAGCCTATTATGGCTATTCTAAGTGGAGACACATGTATGTCTGTTTTGTCTTGAGACAACTGATAGGTGGTTGGACCTGTTTTGGCGGCGAACTGGGAGAGATTTGACTGGCCTAGAATCATGCCCGTGCCCGATGTGGATTGGTGGAGATCTCCATGACAACCTGAATGCACCGATTTGATTGCACAGTACTTTGTTTATGTTCATTAGTTTGTATAAATTCAATGCATTTTTGTGTTTGATCACTGCTACAGCTACTGGCGGGAGCTGGTTTTTATTATGTGGATGTCTGATGTGTGTTTTGTAATATGCGGTAATATTTATGATATGTGGGCGGCGACCGGATAGTGATTGGTGCCCTGCGAGGTATCCACACTATTTAAGGCCGGCCCTTTTTAGTTTGTGTATGCTTGAAAATGACCTATTTAGGTCGAAACGTTGCTGCTTTTATGGCATAATAAAGTTACCTTTTTTAACTACTACACCTGAATGGAGCGCTGTGACCTTTCTTTGAAGTATCTGCTTGGCCTGGAAGGTTCCCTGGACCGAACACGGGCGCCCCAATAAGTGAGTGCTGTCAGCCATTTTCTTTTTTCAGTACTGCCAGACCTGTGACAGTCGCCAGTGCATTGGCAAGAGAGGAGATCGCTGCCAGGCCAAATTACGCCCCCTCCCCATTGTGGAGGAACCATTTAGCCGAGTAGCGGTCGATCTGATAGGGCCGTTAGGCAAACCCAGTCCATCAGGGAAAAGGTATATATTGACAGTGGTAGATTATGCCACACGGTATCCAGAGGCGGTTGCGTTACCTAACATACTGGCAGAGACGGTGGCGGCTGCCCTGCTCCAGGTTTTCTCACGGGTTGGATTTCCCCGGAGATTATCTCAGACCAGGGTACCCAGTTTACAGCAGAGGTGACCAACCAACTGTGGAAGCTGTGTGGCGTAAAGTCCATTATAAGTGCCCCGTACCACCCGCAAACCAATGGGTTGTGTGAACGCATTAACGGGACGTTAAAACAACTCATTGGGACTTTTACCAGGACCTACAGGGACTCGGAGAAATTCTTGCCACACCTCCTGTTTGCCTATCGGGAGGTGCCCCAAGAATCCACAGGGTTCTCCCCGTTCGAACTGGTATACGGGAGACGGGTAAGGGGACCCCTAGACTTAGTGCTAGAACACTGGAAAGGGGAGAGCACCATATAAGGGGTACCTATTGTACCCAGGGCCGGACTGGGACTAAATTTCAGCCCTGGCATTTGAAGTCACACAGGCCCACTTGTCACATGGTGACTATATAATATCTTTGTACACTTGTAGGCTACAAGAAGTGAGGGGAATAAACATGAAGAACAAAAACCGAACTATTGTCCATATAGTAATTAATTTTATTAAAGAACAAAATAAAAATAAAAAAGATGGTACTACATGAATTGGTAGGGGCGAGAAAGAGACCAAAAAATATGGCACAAAGAGGATACAGCAGTATGGAGTACTCAGTCAAAATTTATAACAATACTGTATGAATCAATAAATAGATAAATAAATAAATAAATAAAGATGTACATATCATACAGAAAAGACTGGATAAGATTTACAGTGTCAGTCTGTTTTATATATGTATACACATATATATACACATACCCATGGGCAAAGTGCAGAAACTAGTACAAAAATAGTAATAATAAAGTGCATGGTGCAAAAATTACCATTGTTAGAGTGCACTGCTCAGGTAACAACTGACTGCAGGTTACTGCCATCTAAATATACGGGCACAGATCCAAATTTGGCTTCCATTATTCCCCATGAGTGATTGTAATGTTCACAACTGTGATAATCATAATACAAGGAAACAAAGAAAAAAAGGGGAAGGGAAAGAAGGAAAAAGTGCCCTGGGCAAATCTATACCTGCAATGCCGCTGTGTCCAGGATGTGCCAGTCCCCGACGCGCGTTTCGGCGCTAGCCTTCGTCAGGGGGTGGCAACATCCAGCAGGGAGGAGGATTATAAAGAAAGGGCGTCCAATAGGCGGCGGACACGAATGTGGGGCGACGCACAGAGCAGCTGGATGGAATCCCGGCACGCACACCGCCGCCGGACCATGTGGACCCCAGCGTCGCGTACCAGTGACGCAGCGCCGGGGGACATGAGACCGGAAGGCGGGGATGCCAGGACTCCAGCCACAATGCGCGTACCATCCGGTCCGCCGTCATTGGTTGGCCGGGAACACGTGACTTAAGGTCCTGGAGGGGTAAAGAGGACAGAACAAGACATGTGACCACAGGTCCTAGAAGGGTAAAATGAAAAATAGGAGAAACAACGGAACACTATGGCAATGGGAACCTGGTAATAATATATGCATAGAGAAAGGAACTGAAAAAGATTTGTAATGGACAGTTTGAATGCACATTTAACTGAATAAATATATAAATATATATATGTATATGTGGGCGAGTTAAATAACTCTATATATACCAAATATCTAACCAAAAATTAACGGAAATAATAAAAGAAAAATGATTGAATAAATATAAAATACTAAATGAAATAAACACAGGCTAAATAATGGAAACTAAAAAATAAAAAATAAAAAATAAAAAATAATAAATGAAAAATAAAATAAATATATGGGTGAGTATATTATATGAAAAGAATAAGTGTAAATGTGTATATGAATAAATAAAAAGAGAAGGTGAAAGTGTATATATATATATATATATATATATATATATATATGAGCATATTACGAAATAAAATGAATAAGTGAATGGATGAATAGTATAAAATGTAAAAAATGTGTAAAAGAAGTGTAGAAAAATATATACATACAAAAGTGAGGTGACACATATGTAAACGTACAATATTGATACCAACAATAAAAAACCATAATGGTAGAGTGAAAATTATAAACTTGTGCATACAAATATAAAACCATCATACAAATGTGCAAGAAAAACAAAAAATAATAAATTTAATAATGAAAATTAAATTATTATTAATTAATAAAAAATTAATAATAAATAAATAATGAAAATGAATAAATATAAACTAATAAAAAAAAAAAAAATACATAAATAATAAATAATAAATAATAACTAAATGAAAAATAATAAAAAATAATAAAATATATAAAAAAAAAAAAATATAAAAAAATAATAAATAATAAATTAATAAAAAATAATAAATAAAAAATAAAAAATAAAAAATAAATAATAATAAAAAAATATATAAATAATTAATAATGAATTAATAATGAATAATGAATAATTAAATAATAAGTTGATAATGATGATAATAAATCAAGAATAGACATGTAAAATAAAAACAAAGAAAATGAATAATAAATATAAAAATAAAAATAAATATAAAAAAAAAAAAAAAAAAAAAGCAAAAATAATAAATAGAAATAAAAAAAAAAAAAAAAAAAAAAAAAATGAAAAAATAATAATGATAATAATAATCCATGCAATATAATACAATAATTCAATTGTTCCAAATGTCCATTATTTATTCCTTTCTATCTATATCTCTCTTTTTCTCCAAGGCTCTTCATTGCAGAAATCTTTAGCTAGATGTCCATTGATCTGATGCAGCAATCAAAGGGTGAAAGACGACAGTGCGCCCCAAGCAACAAAGACACAAAGCAAAACGAAATCTCCATCGGTAAAACACCAAGTAAGTAACAACTGAGGATAGAGAACAAAGAATGAATAAAATGAAATAAAAACCATGACAAAAACAATAACCATAGGACCCACGGATACAAAGTGCATATAACCATATATATAGCTCTAAAATTGATCAAATGTATGTATACACATGTGAGAAGAGTATATGCTCGTATACACAGCAGAAAACAAACAAAACGATACCCCCCCACAGACCAATTAAAACAAATTTTTTAATGAAAAATAGTAGCTAAAACCAAGAATAAAAACATGTACCAAGATGCAATATACAAAACCTCACTACTGAATAACAAGGTGGAACAGGGTAATTAAAAAATAATAAATAATAAATATAAAACACTATATCTATAAAAATGGAACAAAGCTAATGTTTTCATTTAAACCGCGGGGTTGTATTGTATTCAAAGACCAGATCCATCTAGATTCCATTTGTGCCAATTTTTGGCTTATGTTACCTCCGCGGATCGATGGATTAATTTTATCAATGCCTCTGACCTTAAGACATGAGGGGTCACAATTATGGAACAATCTAAAATGTTTCGGAATCGTTTTAAGGGTACTCACATCAATTTCTTCACCTTGCGCGGCAACTATGCCATTGACATGTTCGCGCACCCGTACCTTAAACTGACGGGTGGTGAGGCCAACATAAATTTTGGGGCAAGGGCATGTGGCGTAATAAATAACCGCCTTGGTCTCACAATTGATAAAATGTTTAATAGTGAATTGTTTGGCCCCATTGGAATCACAAAATGTATTAGTACGTTCGATATTGGGGCATGCCTTGCAATGGCCACACTGAAAAGATCCCTTCTTCTGTTGGGTCTGGGACAAAAAGGTTTTAGGACAATTCTCATAATGACTTTTTACCAGCATATCTCGAATATTCCTCGATCTACGGAATGTAATGCTAGGTTGTTCATTCAGGTATTTAGAAAGAGTCTCATCTGCGAGCAGAATAGGCCATGCTTTCTCGAGCACATGTCTCATTTTCCGATTTTGCGAATGATAGTCCGTGATGAACCGCACCTTCATTGTATCGGATGATGTAGGAACTGAATACAGTAAATCATTCCTTAAAGGGAACCTGTCACCACGTTTTTGGAAGATGGGATAAAAATAGCGTTAAATAGGGGCAGAGGTGGGCGTTACATTAGTGTGTGTGTTATGCGTTTATTACCCACCTAAGTTGCCGAAATAACTTTGCAAAGTCTCCGTTTTCGCCTGTCAATCAGGCTGGTCAGGTCGCATGGGCGTTGTCTTCCCCCAGATTTGGCGTAGTTTTCCGTTGGTGGCGTAGTGGTGTGCGCATGCCCAAAGTCCGGAATCCTCTTCCAGGGGATTTAAAATAGCGCGGTGTTCGTTATTGCATTGGTGATCGGTGGGCGCGGCCATCTTCCTTTGGCCGCGCGTGCGCAGAAGCGGCGCTCTGCTGGCCGCGGCTTCAGGAAAATGGCCGCCGCGATATCCATCTGCGCACGCGCGGCATCCCGCGGCCATTTTCCTGAAGCCGCGGCCAGCAGAGCGCCGCTTCTGCGCACGCGCGGCCAAAGGAAGATGGCCGCGCCCACCGATCACCAATGCAATAACGAACACCGCGCTATTTTAAATCCCCTGGAAGAGGATTCCGGACTTTGGGCATGCGCACACCACTACGCCACCAACGGAAAACTACGCCAAATCTGGGGGAAGACAACGCCCATGCGACCTGACCAGCCTGATTGACAGGCGAAAACGGAGACTTTGCAAAGTTATTTCGGCAACTTAGGTGGGTAATAAACGCATAACACACACACTAATGTAACGCCCACCTCTGCCCCTATTTAACGCTATTTTTATCCCATCTTCCAAAAACGTGGTGACAGGTTCCCTTTAAGGAATGTCTGGCTCTATTATATGCCCGTTTCAGGCAGCGATGGCTGTAGCCCCGATTTAGGAATCTTGATTTCAATTCCTGTGCACGTAATTCAAAATCTTCGTCGGTGGAACATAAACGCCTTAGTCTTAAAAATTGACCTACCGGAATAGATTTGATTAAAGATTTAGGGTGCGCAGAAGAGGCATGCAACACTGAATTGGTTGCGGTCTTTTTCCGGAATATATCAGTTTGCAAAATATTATTACTGTCGCGTTTGACAATGACATCCAAAAATTCGATTTTGGACCTATGATGGTGGTATGTCAGTCGAATGTTCAGATTGTTGTCATTGAGATGGGAGATAAATGAATCCAATAATTCAGTACTGCCTTGCCAGATAAAGAAAATGTCATCAATGTACCGTGTCCAAAATAGGACACGGTACATATGTTGATGACTGTCTGACATGAATAAGTCCCTCTCCCACAGCCCCAGGAAAAGATTAGCATACGCAGGTGCATAAGATGCACCCATTGCGGTGCCCTGGAGCTGTAGGTAGAGGGACTCTTTAAAAGTAAAAAAATTGTGTGTCAGACTGAATTCTAACGCTTCAATGATAAAATCAATCATTGAAGTCGGGTAATCAGATGTAGACAGATACCATCTTATTGCACACATACCGTCCGTATGTCTTATGCTGGTATATAACGATTCAACGTCACAAGTGACGAGGATTGTGTCGTCCTCAATGTGTAAGCCATCAACTTTCTTCAAAAAGTCACCTGTGTCCCGAGTAAAAGAAGGAAGGCATTCAACGAGCGGTTGCAATTTGCAGTCAATAAATTTTCCAACATTTTCAACATAATTGCGATTACCGGAGACAATCGGTCTACCCGGTGGTGACTCAGAGTCCTTGTGTACCTTGGGTAAGAGGTACAGCGTTGGTATACATGGTTCTTTAATAGTCAGAGCCTGGCAAAGTTCTTTAGATATGATACCTTCACTATTGGCCCTATTTAAAATGGTATCTAACTCAGATGTATATGCTGATAACGGATTGAAGGTGAGCTTTTTGTAGCACGTTTTATTTCTTAATTGCTTAAAGACTTCAGCTTCATACATAGTAGACGGCCAGATGACGATATTGCCGCCTTTGTCAGCAGGCTTGATTACGACCCCAGGTAGATTCCTCAATCTCTGGAGACTTTTTCGTTCCTCAAAGTTCAAATTACCATTGGTAATGTGTCTGGGAATCTTTTTAAATTCATCACTGACTATTTGAACAAACAAATCAATATTTGAACAAGTGGAGAAGGGAGGAAATTTCTTTGACCGTGGTGCTATACATGATGGGATCTTACCTCCTTCCGGTATTGAATTCTCTCGAGCCAACTCATTTAAGACTTGTAATGCCGTTTGCTCCGGTTCTGTTGGAAATAATTCATAAGTGGCTTCATCATGAAAATATTTTTTAAACATGAGAGATCTTGCAAATATATGTAAGTCCTTAGTTGCAGAGAAGGGATCAAAATGAGAGTCAGGGCAAAATGAAAGACCTTTATGTAATACCCTCAAATCAATCCGAGACAAGGAGTGCGTACTGAGGTTAATTACCTTTAGCTGATTATCATCAGAGTATTCGAAGTTGCGTCGGTAGGGTGTATTCCGTAAATGTCGTTTTCTTTTGGATACATCCTTATACGATGTTGATGAAGAAGCTGAGGCATCAGAGTATTCACTCAATGATGGAATAGATGATGAAGACATAGTCCGAATACGGGAAGGATCACTGATGGGTGACCTTTTCCATCTGTATACTCTATTCATTTGAACATCTTTCATATCTCGTGACAGTTTATTGGCATGGTTGTTCTGAATTTCTTTTACCCAACTATCTAACTCTTTTTCCATTGCTACATTAATTGATTGATAATCATCCACAGATAGTTGGGTTTTTGCCAGTGAATAAGTATTGTCCAATTGTTGGTCGATAGTCCCTATGCTTTTAGTATTAAGATTAATCAACAATTCCATAAATTTTTTAGATGTGTTGTTACATGTGTCTTCCCAATTTTTCATAAATTCATCATCGTCTATGACAAACGAGGGTATCACTTTAACCCTTAACCCCCTTGGGATCAGGTCTTTGGTAATGTAATTTTGTAAAAACGCTTTGTTCCACCACAAACGGGTACGTTTGTGTAACAGTTTTTTAATTGTGGTATTAAAATCAGTAAATCTTAGGCCACCAGGGCCATTGGAATCAGACCCACCACTACCAAAAAGTTGATTTATACGGCTGAGCCAGGATTGTTCCTTGGCTTTTAGGTCCATAACCAGAGGGAAAACCTGTGCGGAACACAGCAAATAAGATTAAATAAATTACTCAAGGCAACGGATATGCAAAACTCCACATGTACATAGATGGTCAATATTTATATGTGCGCATATACCTAAAATAATGGACGTGGTACTAGACAACTCGGAGAATACATGAATAAACATGAAGAACAAAAACCGAACTATTGTCCATATAGTAATTAATTTTATTAAAGAACAAAATAAAAATAAAAAAGATGGTACTACATGAATTGGTAGGGGCGAGAAAGAGACCAAAAAATATGGCACAAAGAGGATACAGCAGTATGGAGTACTCAGTCAAAATTTATAACAATACTGTATGAATCAATAAATAGATAAATAAATAAATAAATAAATAAAGATGTACATATCATACAGAAAAGACTGGATAAGATTTACAGTGTCAGTCTGTTTTATATATGTATACACATATATATACACATACCCATGGGCAAAGTGCAGAAACTAGTACAAAAATAGTAATAATAAAGTGCATGGTGCAAAAATTACCATTGTTAGAGTGCACTGCTCAGGTAACAACTGACTGCAGGTTACTGCCATCTAAATATACGGGCACAGATCCAAATTTGGCTTCCATTATTCCCCATGAGTGATTGTAATGTTCACAACTGTGATAATCATAATACAAGGAAACAAAGAAAAAAAGGGGAAGGGAAAGAAGGAAAAAGTGCCCTGGGCAAATCTATACCTGCAATGCCGCTGTGTCCAGGATGTGCCAGTCCCCGACGCGCGTTTCGGCGCTAGCCTTCGTCAGGGGGTGGCAACATCCAGCAGGGAGGAGGATTATAAAGAAAGGGCGTCCAATAGGCGGCGGACACGAATGTGGGGCGACGCACAGAGCAGCTGGATGGAATCCCGGCACGCACACCGCCGCCGGACCATGTGGACCCCAGCGTCGCGTACCAGTGACGCAGCGCCGGGGGACATGAGACCGGAAGGCGGGGATGCCAGGACTCCAGCCACAATGCGCGTACCATCCGGTCCGCCGTCATTGGTTGGCCGGGAACACGTGACTTAAGGTCCTGGAGGGGTAAAGAGGACAGAACAAGACATGTGACCACAGGTCCTAGAAGGGTAAAATGAAAAATAGGAGAAACAACGGAACACTATGGCAATGGGAACCTGGTAATAATATATGCATAGAGAAAGGAACTGAAAAAGATTTGTAATGGACAGTTTGAATGCACATTTAACTGAATAAATATATAAATATATATATGTATATGTGGGCGAGTTAAATAACTCTATATATACCAAATATCTAACCAAAAATTAACGGAAATAATAAAAGAAAAATGATTGAATAAATATAAAATACTAAATGAAATAAACACAGGCTAAATAATGGAAACTAAAAAATAAAAAATAAAAAATAAAAAATAATAAATGAAAAATAAAATAAATATATGGGTGAGTATATTATATGAAAAGAATAAGTGTAAATGTGTATATGAATAAATAAAAAGAGAAGGTGAAAGTGTATATATATATATATATATATATATATATATATGAGCATATTACGAAATAAAATGAATAAGTGAATGGATGAATAGTATAAAATGTAAAAAATGTGTAAAAGAAGTGTAGAAAAATATATACATACAAAAGTGAGGTGACACATATGTAAACGTACAATATTGATACCAACAATAAAAAACCATAATGGTAGAGTGAAAATTATAAACTTGTGCATACAAATATAAAACCATCATACAAATGTGCAAGAAAAACAAAAAATAATAAATTTAATAATGAAAATTAAATTATTATTAATTAATAAAAAATTAATAATAAATAAATAATGAAAATGAATAAATATAAACTAATAAAAAAAAAAAAATACATAAATAATAAATAATAAATAATAACTAAATGAAAAATAATAAAAAATAATAAAATATATAAAAAAATATAAAAAAATAATAAATAATAAATTAATAAAAAATAATAAATAATAAATAATAAAATAATAAAAAATAAAAAATAAAAAATAAAAAATAAAAAATAAATAATAATAAAAAAATATATAAATAATTAATAATGAATTAATAATGAATAATGAATAATTAAATAATAAGTTGATAATGATGATAATAAATCAAGAATAGACATGTAAAATAAAAACAAAGAAAATGAATAATAAATATAAAAATAAAAATAAATATAAAAAAAAAAAAAAAAAAAAAAAAAAGCAAAAATAATAAATAGAAATAAAAAAAAAAAAAAAAAAAAAATGAAAAAATAATAATGATAATAATAATCCATGCAATATAATACAATAATTCAATTGTTCCAAATGTCCATTATTTATTCCTTTCTATCTATATCTCTCTTTTTCTCCAAGAAGTGAGGGGAGTGTAACACGACTATATAACATATAATTACAGCTGTATCCAGCATTACAGCTCAGCCCCCATAGAATGTAATACAGCCAGCCCCCATAGACTATAATACAGCACAGCCCCATAGAATGTAATGCAGCACAGCCCCCATAGAATGTAATGCAGCACAGCCCCCATAGAATGTAATGCAGCACAGCCCCCATAGAATGTAATGCAGCCAGCCACCATAGGATGTAATGCAGCACAGCCCCCATACAATATAATGCAGCACAGCTCCATAGAATGTAATGCAGCACAGCCCCCATAGAATATAATGCAGCACAGGCCCATAGAATATAATGCAGCACAGGCCCATAGAATATAATGCAGCACAGGCCCATAGAATGGAATGCAGCACAGGCCCATAGAATGGAATGCAGCACAGGCCCATAGAATACAATGCAGCACAGGCCCATAGAATATAATGCAGCACAGGCCCATAGAATACAATGCAGCACAGGCCCATAGAATATAATGCAGCACAGGCCCATAGAATGGAATGCAGCACAGGCCCATAGAATATAATGCAGCACAGCCCCATAGAATGTAATGCAGCACAGGCCCATAGAATATAATGCAGCACAGGCCCATAGAATATAATGCAGCACAGGCCCATAGAATATAATGCAGCAGAGGCCCATAGAATGGAATGCAGCCAGTCCCATAGAATATAATGCAGCAGAGGCCCATAGAATGGAATGCAGCCAGCCCCATAGAATATAATGCAGCAGAGGCCCAGAGAATGGAATGCAGCCAGCCCCATAGAATATAATGCAGCAGAGGCCCATAGAATGGAATGCAGCACAGCCCCATAGAATATAATGCAGCAGAGGCCCATAGAATTGAATGCAGCACAGGCCCATAGAATATAATGCAGCACAGGCCCATAGAATGGAATGCAGCACAGCCCCATAGAATATAATGCAGCAGAGGCCCATAGAATGGAATGCAGCACAGCCCCATAGAATATAATGCAGCCGAGGCCCATAGAATTGAATGCAGCACAGGCCCATAGAATATAATGCAGCACAGGCCCATAGAATGGAATGCAGCACAGCCCCATAGAATATAATGCAGCAGAGGCCCATAGAATGGAATGCAGCCAGCCCCATAGAATATAATGCAGCAGAGGCCCATAGAATGGAATGCAGCCAGCCCCATAGAATATAATGCAGCAGAGGCCCATAGAATGGAATGCAGCACAGCCCCTTCCCCCCCCCCAATAGCTCCACAATCCAGTCATCATTCATTGATAAAAAACAAACAAAAAAAACACTACTCACCTTTCCTCCTGCCCCGCGCTGCTCTGGCTCTGGTCTCAGCAGTCGCAGTCTGCCCGCCTGGTCACACAGCAGGTGCGCGATGATATGACGTCATCGCGCACCCGCAGTGTCAGCGGCAGGCAGAGCGGGGAATGATGGGAGAGGGGGCGTCAGCGGACGCTCTCTCCTCCATCATTGCATTCAACTGTACCGGCGTCTATGACGCCGGTATAGTTGAATGCGGGGCCGGGAGTGTGCCGACAGCGGGGGGAGTGTGCCGACAGCGGCACACTCGAGCGGCCCACTACTGCCACCGGCCCTTCTGGCATTTGCCAGAACTGCCCGATGGCCAGTCCGGCCCTGATTGTACCCTATGTGCTGGAATTCCGGGACCGCCTATAGGAGCTGAGCCAGGCTGTATGTGGGAACATGCAGGTGGCCCAACGGCGCCAGCGCGTATGGTACGATCGGAGGGCCAGAGACCGCACCTTTGAGATAGGACAGAAAGTCCTGGTGTTAGAACCCACTTGGCAGAACAAGTTCCAAGCTGCATGGCAGGGGCCCTACCAGGTAGTGGGGAAAATAGCCGACACCACCTATAATGTCGCCGATTGTGACAACCCCAGGGTTATCCGCATGTTTCATGTGAACATGCTGAAGCCCTACCGGGAGCGCCCTGAAGAGGTAGTGGCCATCTGTGCACCTGAAGCAGAGGATGTAGCCAGACTCCCCTTGCCTGATGTCTTAGGGGAGAGGACTCAGTCTAAAACATGGGACCAGGTACACTGGGGTGAAGACCTAGGTCCCCGGGAGAGACAGCAGGCGGAGGAGTTGTTGAGGCAGCAATGGAGGATATTTTCAGGGAGACCGGGGTACACCCACCTGGCACAACACAAGGTTGAGACCCAGGATCAGACCCCCCTGAGACAACCCCCCTTCCGTGTCCCTGAGTCTGTACGAGAAGGGATGCGACAAGAGATACGAGAGATGTTGCGTTTAGGGGTCATTGAAGAATCAGATAATCCCTGGGCATCCCCCGTAGTGTTAGTGCCCAAGAAGGATGGAACTACACGGTTTTGTGTAGACTATCGCAGGCTCAATGAGAAAACGGTGACGGATGCGTATCCCATGCCGCGCGTGGATGAGCTGTTAGACCGGCTGGCGAGGGCAAAGTATTTGACCACCATCAATCTATGCAAAGGCTACTGGCAGATTCCCCTTAGTCCTGACACTATTCCCAAGTCGGCATTTGTCACCCCGTTCGGCTTATTCCAGTTTCGAGTTATGCCATTCGAGATGAAGAATGCCCCTGCGACCTTCCAGAGGCTGGCTGACCGGCTTCTGGATGGTCTCCAGGACTATGCTTGTGCCTACCTGGATGACATCGCCATCTACAGCGCGACATGGGAAGAGCATCTAAATCACCTAGAGACAGTATTAGACAAGATCCACAAGGCCGAAATCACCCTGAACCCAAACAAGTGTCACGTGGGCAAAGCAGAGGTTCAGTATTTAGGGCATTGGGTGGGAAGTGGGAAACAGCGACCAGAACCAGCCAAGATTGAGGCCATAGCCAAATGGCCCACCCCCGCCCAAGATGTATCAAGAGGTGAAAACATTACTGAGGCAGATGCTGGATTCAGGAGTGGTGCAGAGTAGTCAAATTTGACTTTACCATCCATTATCGCTCTGCTACCGAAAACGCAAATGGTGATGGGCTGTCAAGAGTGACTGTGGAGACTCCAATGGGGGATCTCAATGAGCTACTCGAAGAGGAGGAAACCCCAGACTTTCATAAGTTTAAGCCCCAGTGATTGCGGCCCAGTCAAGAAGGGAGGCCTGCGCATTACCCCGGTCCTTGGGGAGAACCAATGAGGAATGGGGACATGTTCAGGATGAAGACGAAGGGCTGAGACAGATGAAATGGTGGGTAACTCAGAAGCAGAAGCCTGGCAAACAAGAGAGAGATGATCTGGACTCTGAAAAGAAGAGTGTGTTACACCAGTGGGATAGACTGGAAGTGCGAGAGTCAGTGCTATATCGTAAGAGACAACAGCCAAAAGATATGGAAGTGAGGTGGCAGATGGTCATCCCAGGAAGAATGGCTCAAGAAGTAGCTAAAGAAGGAAGAGGTTCGCCAGCAATGTCGAGTATGTGACCTCATTAAGAGTACCGAACAGAGCGCAGCCATCGAGACCATACAAACTAAGGAACCGCTAGATTTCTTGATGATCGACTATCTCCTCGTGGGACACTCGGTCCGGGGGCTACAGTACTGTTTGGTGATGACCGATCATTTCTCTCAGTTCGCAGTAGTCACCCCGACTAGAGATCAGACTGCGGAATCGGCGGCGCGAGCCATCTGTTAAGACTTCATCCGGGTGTATGGGTGCCCAAAGCGCATCCACTCCGACCAAGGCGCATGTTTCCAAGGCAAGGTGATAGAAGAACTGTATCGTATGTATTGCATCGAGCAGTCTTGGACCACCCCTAACCACCCTCAAGGTAGCGGAGCATGTGAATGCTTCAAACGAACCTTACTTCAAATGCTGAGAACGTTGGAGGAAGATAAGATGGTGTTTTGACCGGACTACCTGCCAGAGTTGGTCTGGACCTACAACAATCGGATCCACTCCACCACGGGTTATACCCCCTATCTACTGCTGTTTGGAAGAGCTGAACAAGAGATCATTGAGCTGAATTTGGAACAGCCAGAGGAGCTGATGGAGCGAACTGTCACCTCATGGGTGAAAGAGCATCGGCAACGATTACAAACGATACGGCGGTTGGCGGGTCAGCAGTTGCAAGAGAAAGAACATACGGGCCGCAAACCGACTCAAGAGTTACCGCTCCAACCTGGAGACCAAGTATTAGTCAGAGAGAAACGCCCCAAGGGAAAACTAAGTGAGAGATGGGAAGTACAGCCTTACAGAGTAATCGAGCGAGTGTATGCTAATGGCCCTGTTTACACGGTGCAGATTGAGAGTGGGGCATCCGCCCTTAGAGTACTTCACAGAAATATGCTGCAGCCCTGCCGGTCTGAGGTCTGTTCCACGCCATTGTCGCATGAAGGCGCTACTCCACTTCCTGAATCTGTCATGCCTGATGGTGAAATTGATGATGAGTGGTGGACCGTCCCTGACATAGTAGGGGGTCCTCAGCCACACAGAGACAGTAATCCCATGGATGTACCAGTATCACCACGCGAGGACAAGACCAGACAAGAGCCCACGATGACTCCTGCAGCAAGTGTTCCTCTTGAAGGTAGTCAAGCCTTTCCGGACAGCCAAGAGCTTCGGAGATCCCAGAGGTCTAATGCAGAGTTCCACCAGTCTGATATGTAGAACAGTGTGCTCTGTCTGTTTTTACAACTTTGTTGCCTCCTCTATAGGTGCTGTTTCTGCATTGCACATTCCTTCATTACACTTTGACCTGGATGCTGTGATGGCCGAGGATGACCATCATTAAGAAGGGAGGCATATAGGAGGGTGGTGCTGTTATGGACAGTAAGGAACACGCTGTTTCTTTAAGAGACTGCACCCCCTTGTCTGGCAGGATGGAATGTTCTGCTTCTCCCCTGCAATAGACTGTGTGAATAAACTAGATTGTGCAGATGGCAGGGGTGGAGCCTGAACAGCGTGTGTGATCTGAGGCTGCTGCAGAGAGAACTTTGTGCTGATAGCTGCAAGAGAGGAGAACTGTGTCCTGATATAGCTGCATGAGAGGACTCCCAGCCTGTAACGGAGTGGACTTGTGAGATTTGACAGACTTTTTCGGCTGACAGCGAGGGTGGCTGTCCTGTGTTAGTTTGAGAAATGGATTTACAGTTTCCAGGAGCACCTCCAGGACCCAGAAGTAAGGAGAAGACTACGTTTCATGGAGCTGACAGGAAGCCGTGTGCACCACCGCACATTATACGTAGAGTAGCATCATTCTTTGCTTATTGTTTGCATTTACTTATGTGACATATATTAAGTCTATACCAGTTGGAGCATCGTGCTATTTTACAGACAAGCTAAAGAATATATCTCTTGTAAATTATCTTTTGCCATTGCATACCCGTTTGCATCTTCCTCATCCTCTTCATTCCTTGCCTTCTGTCACGATATTGTATGAAATATCATATAAGTTTAGTTTCTCTTGTCAGCCCAGGATGTGGGCTAAAAAAAACCCCTTCCCTTTCACTCAGGCAAGACCTTGCCTTGCCAATGTATGTGGGGGAGTTTTATTGAAGAAAGGTATTTACGACCGCTAAACGTAGCTGCATAGACAGTTGTACCAGCTTAAACTGGTAGAGAAGCTTCCAGAATCCATGAAAGTCCTTTTTTCTGTTTTTGTAAGATATTAGGCAAACCAATTAAAATAGGAACATGAAAATGCATATTCTTAATCCTCCTCGGTGGATCTATCCGCCACGGTAAGCATGGGTTTCTAACTCCATCTGGTAAAGAAGTAGGGATTTTTCTGTAATTATGCATCCCAAATAGGACATATTTGATCTCATTAGAATGCCAACGCTAATACGAGATGAATGCTGGGTTTGTTATGACTATGACATGTTCTGTAGCAGAGTTATAAGCATTAGACCAATTGAGGTGGAATGTCCTAAGACTGAAGAGATAGGAGGGACTGTGGAAGCCAGCCCTGGTGGTGATGTCACGGGCTGCGGGTTATAAGTTTCTGGAAGGCTTCCAGCAGGGAATTGAGTTCAGTTTTTTTACCTGAAGAGCCCTGAGCAAGTCCTAATGCACTGGGACGTATGTGAACTCCACTAGCCTGGTTGCCTGCAATGCTCTGAGGACATGTGAGTGTTATCTTTTCTCCTTTAATCCCTTTATGTTATAATTACCTTGTACATATTTGCAATTGTCTCTTTTTGTAACATCTTTGTAAAATATTTTGATAAAGCACTGCCTAAACTTTATGGAGTATAATAATTAATACTAGATTCGTTCTCCTGCTCTAAAACGTACCCTGTCTCTTGAAGGGAATTACGCTATTGTGTTGGGTTAGCTTCGGACCCATTTAATCGAAGCTGGTGGCAGCATACCGTGCAAGCCGTTGGGTGTTGTTGCAGCGACTGCGGCATTGATAATTATTGTTCCTGCCTGAGTGGGAGTAGTTTAGTGCGTCGCTGCAGCGTGCCCAATAGCCAGTACATAGCAAGCAGCCTTTCTGGCGACTAATTACTCTAGGTGCAGTACCTAGTCTGACCTGACAGTAAGGGGGGCGCCAGAGAGCTGCAAGGTTTAAGTCAAACTGTAAGCGGGATATTCATAGATCCCTGCAGTTCATGGTATATTGAAGAGCAGTGGGATACCTAAAATAAGCCCCTGCTGTAAACTAAGAGGTCAATAGCCTTGTGTGTTTTTTTATCACATTGTAGCAGTGGAGGGATAACTAAGATAAGCCCCCTACACATGTGATAGCCTTCTGTTGGCCTAAAGTCCCCCCGATCCGTGACGTAGGGGTGACGGTCATGGTGTGAATCGTGACAAATTGGTGGCAGCGGTCAGGAATCGTGACACCTTCTAATAGATCTACGCTTTGTTGTTTGCACCTCATCTTGTGTACAGTAGTCTTCCTGCACCGTGGTGGTCCCCCGGCCATCGCTTCACTGGGCGCCCATGTAAAAAGGGAATTGAATAAAGTTTATGTTCGTGATGCTAACTCTGACATTCGGTCAGTGGGGACCGACGCTGCTTTAAGGGGTCCTCTGGGGTGATGTTATGGCAGCTAGATGGTATAACTTCCCACAGGTGAAGTATATCCCCAGGGCTCCCGGTGTATACCGTAGACGGAAGATGGTGAGTGGCGCAGTAAAGAACAAGGACACAGGTTTGCAGTCTCTTTACCTGGTTTACTGAAGACTTCAGGCAGCCACATTACAGGGTAAAAGATCACAGGGCAGACAGGGTCCGGACGGCTTGGAACCGAATCCAGAGTCCCCTTTACCAGGTGGAGTTAAAAGCCTTCCTCTAGCGTGGTGGTGTTGTAGTCCCTCACTGCCTATGGCTTCAGATATGGTTCTCACAGTTCTTCTCTCTGTCCCCCATATAGGATAGGACAATAACTGTATGACAGGTTACTCGAGCCTTTTTACAGGGACTCTATCATGCCCCTGGCTCTATGTGTTACTGTATCTTCAGGTGTGTGTGGCGGACAGGTAACTTGCAGTTCAGCCAGTCTCTGATGTAAGCCTTAGGGCTCATACACACTTGCGCGAGACTCGGATGAGTCTCGCACGCAATACCCGGCACTCAGATCGGAGCAAGCGGCCGCATAGGAATACTTGCAGCCGCACGCTCCACTCCTTTGTGCTAGGTGCAGTGCCGGATATTGCCGTGCGTGACTCATCCGAGTCTTGCGCAATTTTGAGCCTTTAGAGTCCCTTACAACCTCGGTGTGCCGTCTACCGGTTATCTGCGCTTTGCCAGGGAGACAGTCTGCTCGCAGCTGTCCTCCCCCTGGTGTCCTCGCCTGTGCCTCGCTCTCCTTCACTCTCACTGAACGATGTTCTTTCCTTCTGTACGTCCCTTTCTTAAGGGCTCTAGTACTTCAGACTACACGGCCCCTTCAGACCTTCTGACACTCCATGTCGGTCTGCTCCCTTCTGTCTCTCTGACCTTCTGCCCTCTCTTTCCCTCCAAAACACAATATACATCGGGGAGTCACCTAGAAATAGGATCAAAAGCTCCCCCTTGTGGCCTGGAGTGTGGACATGTTGTGTGTATGGTGGTTACCTGATAAGAGTTATCCTTCATCGCTTCCAAACGTAACATCACTCTCCCTGAGAGGAAAGCAATGCTACTGTGATGACCAGGACCCTGGGGCGCAACACATCTACTGAACTTGTGACACTTGGCGGGGGGTGATGTGGGGGGCCGCATGGATGCCACCATTAGCCGCTGTTCATGGATTGTAAACAGATACTTACATAGATAGATACATATTCAGTATAGATAGATAATAGCTAGAGAGTAAACATATACGGTATATACAGCTGCTTCTCACAAAATTAGAATATCATCAAAAAGTGAATTTGTTTCCGTTCTTCAATACAAAAAGCTAATCTCCTATATTCTATAGAGTCATTACACACAGAGTGATCTATTTCACGTGTTTATTTATGTTAATGTTGATGATTATGGCTTACAGCCAATGAAAACCCAAAAGTCATTATCTCAGTGTGTGAAGTCTCCACAGTCAGTGATGGTTCGGGGAGCCATGTCACCTGCTGGTGTAGGTCCACTGTGTTTTATCAAGACCACAGGCAGTGCAGCCGTCTACCAGGACATTTTAGAGAATTTCATGCTTCCTTCTGCCGACAATCTATTTAGTGATGGAAATGTCATTCTCCAGCAGGACTTGGCCCCTGTCCACACTGCCAAAAGTACCAATACCTGGTGTAAAAACAACAGTATCACTGGGCTTGATTGGCAGCAAACTCTCCTGACCTTAACCCTATAGAGAATCTATGGAGTATTGTAAAGAGGAAGATGAGACACCAGACCCAACAATGCAGACGAGCTGAAGGCTGCTATCAAAGCAACCTGGGCTTCCATAACCCCTCAGCAGTGCCACAGGCTGATCGCCTCCATGCCACTCCGCATTGATGCAGTAATTGATGCAAAAGGAACAAAGACCAAGTATTGAGTGCATTTACTGAACGGACATTTAGTAGGGAACATTTCAGATTTTACAATAATTTTTCAAGCTGGTGTTATAGAGTATTCTAATTTACTGAGATAATGACTTTTGGGTTTTCATTGGCTGTAAGCCATAATCATCAACATTAACAGATATAAACATGTGAAATAGATCACTCTGTGTGTTATGACTCTATAGAATGTACGAGATTCATTTTTTGTATTGAAGAATGGAAATAAATTCACTTTTTGATGATATTCTAATGTTGTTGGAAGCACCTGTACATAAACCAAAGACCATGGTCGCCCCTGTGCGGGAGGAGATGCTGCAAGCACTGACTACCTGGAATGTGAGCCCTTTGACTTCCGCATATATCACACCCAGAAGGCGCACACTGGCCAATTCATGGACATCTGTAACCTGGGAGAGATAGATATCAGGGTCCCGTCACAGAGGGGTCGCCTTTACACAGCTGGGGGACTCATATGAATGGCGCTAAGAGAACGGTGGCTCAGTGGTTAGCACTACAATATATATGGCAGAATGGTGGTTCAGTGGTTAGCACTATTGCTTTTCAGAGCTGGGGTCCTGGGGTTCAAATCCCACCAAGGACGACATTTGCAGGAGTTTGGATGTTCTCCCCGAGTTTCGAGGGTTTCCTCCCGCACTCCAGAGGCTGATGGGGAATGTAGCGTGTGAGCCCCGATGGGGACAGTGAAGATGACGCCTGTACAGCTGGGGCCGGAATGGCGCGGTATCCGTGAGATAGATACATAAGAGCCTTCATGCTCTCGGTGTGTTCCGTACGGCAGCCATAGTCCACGCCCTCGGTGTTTGCTCGGCGGCCGCGGTCTGTGTGTGTTCTGCAGTCACACTTGCTTTATTCTGCAGGTCCTGGTCAGTTTGCTGCTGTACGTAGCTAGGACTGCTCTCAGCTGAGGGTCTGTTACATTTGCATCCTGTCTGCACAGTGCTCTGGGGGGTCCCGGTGGTGGCTACAATGTATCACTGCAGTCTAGAGCGTTGTGTAGCCACCTGTGGGCTCTGACTACCGGGGAGAATAATCAAGTCATCGTTCTCTGGGACGGAGAACGGAAATTAAAGGCAAAGTCTGACGGGAAGCGGCCGCACTCTCATCTCTGCACAGGCTGGGACATTTCTCACTTCTGAGCGCAGAATTTTCACCTTTATTTATGTTTTTCCTTTAATAATAATATTTTCAACAACAGAGGATTGTAGTAAATGATCGGGATTCTTGGAGTCTGCTGAGATCCAGAGCCGGAGCTATAGGGGGCCGCAGTGATGGCCGCTGACCGCCCGTCCTCCCCTGGCTGGCTATATGGGGGTCTGCTCAGGGTTACAGGGGTCCACACTTTGTTCCTGGCCATCCAAGACAGTTTCATTTGAGCAGAAGGAAAATCTAAAGAAGAAAAATGTGCAGTTATACAATGTCACCAATATACAAGACCGCGCTTAAAGGGCCGGCGTCATGATAGAAATACAGCAAAAGCAGTGAAAATAAAAGACTGCAGTTTGTAATAAAATCACTATCTTCTATCTCTCCTTGCTGTAAGAAGCTGCAAATCTGTCTTCACCTATTACTTGGAACAGCTGGAGGTTTGCTACAATGTATCAAGTCTAATGAAAACGATAATACTAAAGCAGACAACATAATAACCCCAAGTGTCAGAATAAAGGCCCCAAATGGACACTCCAGATATTGCAATAAGGTCACCAGAAATAACCGGAGCAACGGTCAATTAGAAAGTTACAGTTTATTAATGCAAAAAAATCTACATCTGTCAGGACAAGTGAATAGATTAAGACATGGTGTACATCTATGGGGACGCAGTGCGAACTACAAGCACCAGCGCATCCATAACGGGGTAGAACGGATATGAGAAATGCTCAGCATATCTACTATATAATTGTCTAAGGGATACTTCCGTCTGTCTGTCTGTCTGTCCCGGAAATCCAGCGTCACTGATTGGTCTCGCCAGCTGCCTGTCCTGGCGGCCTCGACCAATCAGTGACGGGCACAGTCCGGCCGAGAATTACTCCCTCCCTACTCCCCGCACTCAGTGCCCGGCGCCCGCTCCATACTCCCCTCCGGTCACCGCTCACACAGGGTTAATGACAGCGGTAACGGACCGCATTATGCCGCTGGTAACGCACTCCGGTTACGCAGCTATTAACCCTGTGTGACCAACTTTTTACTATTGATGCTGCCTATGCAGCATCAATAGCAAAAAGATCTAATGTTAAAAATAATAAAAAAACAAAAAACCTGCTATTCTCGCCTTCCATCGTCTCGCGAGACTGCTAAGTCATCTGGGTAATTTCGCAATGCATCGATGGGAACAGAAGCTGGCGGCAGCAGCGCGCATCGGGACAGCTTCGCTGGACGACAGAGGGTGAGTATATAACTATTTTTAATTTTATTTTTTTTTAACAGGGATATGATGCCCACAGTGCTATATACTATGTGGGCTCTATTATATACTGGGTGGCTGCTATATACTACGTGGCCAGTGTTATATACTGCGTGGGATGTGTTATATACTGCGTGGGCTGTGCTATATACTACGTGGGCAGTGTTATATACTACGTGGGCTGTGTTATATACTACATGGGCTGTGTTATATACACTACGTGGGCAGTGTTATATACTACATGGGCTGTGTTATATACACTACGTGGGCAGTGTTATATACTACGTGGGCTGTGTTAAATACTACATGGGCTGTGTTATATACACTACGTGGGCAGTGTTATATACTGCGTAGCCACTGTTATATACTGCGTGGGCTGTGCTATATACTACGTGGGCAGTGTTCTATACTACGTGTGCTGTGTTATATACTATGTGGGCTGTGTTATATACTGTGTGGCCACTGTTATATACTGTGTGGCCTGTATTATATACTGCGTGGGCTATGTTATATACTACGTGGGCAGTGTTATATACTACGTGGGCAGTGTTATATACTACGTGGGCTGTGTTATATACTATGTGGGCTGTGTTATATACTGCATGGCCACTGTTATATACTGTGTGGCCTGTATTATATACTGCGTGGCTTGTATTGTATACTGCATGGGCAGTGTTATATACTGCGTGGCAACTGTTATATACTGCGTGGGCTGTGCTATATACTACGTGGGCAGTGTTATATACTGCGTGGGCTGTGTTATATACTATACGGGCTGTGTTATATACGACATGGGCTGTGCTGTATACTACGTGGGCAGTGTAATATACTACGTGGGCTGTGTTATATACTACGTGGGCAGTGTTATATACTGTGTGGCCACTGTTATATACTGCGTGGCCTGTATTATATAGTGCGTGACCTGTATTATATACTGCGTGGGCTGTGTTATATACTACGTGGGTAGTGTTATATACTACATGGGCTGTGTTATATACTGTGTGGGCTGTGTTATATACTGCATGGCCACTGTTATATACTGTGTGGCCTGTATTACATACTGCGTGGCCTGTATTATATACTGCGTGGACTGTGTTATATACTACATGGGCAGTGTTATATACTACATGGGCTGTGTTATATACTGCATGGGCTGTGTTATATACTGGATGGCCACTGTTATATACTGTGTGGCCTGTATTATATACTGCGTGGGCTGTGTTATATACTACGTGGGCAGTTATATACTACGTGGGCTGTGTTATATACTGCGTGGGCTGTGTTATATACTACGTGGGCTGTGTTATATACTGCATGGCCACTATTATATACTGTGTGGCCTGTATTATATACTGCGTGACCTGTATTATATACAGCGTGGGCTGTGTTATATACTACGTGGGCAGTGTTATATACTACATGGGCTGTGTTATATACTGCGTGGGCTGTGTTATATACTGCGTGGCCACTGTTATATACTGCGTGGGCTGTGCTATATACTATGTGGCTTATTTATTAATATCTCTGTAATTATAATCTTGGGAACCGTGAGTTCTATACTGTGACATAGCATATTGCTAGCTTATTGGTGTTCATACTATCACGGTTCCTGGATATATATATATATATATTTCTTCTGATTGCTGCCTCCAGCTCGGTGTCCCATCTTTGATGGATTAATCCATTTACATATATATTTACTTTGGGTTTGTTTATTTTTTAGATTGTTTTTTACATTTTGTTTATTTTTTCTGTATTCTGTCGGTACGTATTATGGGCATATGATTAGGTTATATACTTTGAGGACTGTTTTTCCTGTGTACGTGCCCCCTGCTAATTCTTACAGCGTCTCCTCTGTGTAGCTAATTTTATATCTCCTTCCCTACACTTGTTTTAATTGTTATCAATAAAGTATATATTTTGGTATAATACTTTGTTTGACCGTGTGTCATCTTTTTTTCTTGAGTTGTTATATACTATGTGGGCAGTGTTATATACTACATGTGCTTTGTTGTATACTACGTGGGCAGTGTTATATACTACGTGGGCAGTGTTATATACTACGTGGGCTGTGTTATATACTGCGTGGCCACTGTTATATACTGAGTGGCCTGTATTACATACTGCGTGGCCTGTATTATATACTGCGTGGCCTGTATTATATACTATGTGGGCAGTGTTATATACTACATGGGCTGTGTTATATACTGCATGGCCACTGTTATATACTGTGTGGCCTGTATTATATACTGCGTGGGCAGAGTTATATACTACATGGGCTGTGTTATATACTGCGTGGGCTGTGTTATATACTGCATGGCGACTGTTATATACTGTTTGGCCTGTATTATATACTGCATGGCTTGTTATATACTGCGTAGGCTGTGTTATATACTACGTGGGCAGTGTTATATACTACATGGGCTGTGTTATGTACTGTGTGGGCTGTGTTATATACAGCATGGCGACTGTTATATACTGTGTGGCCTTTATTATATACTGCGTGGGCTGTGTTATATACTAACTGGGCAGTGTTATATACTACGTGGGCTGTGTTATATACTACGTGGGCTGTGTTATATACTGCGTGGCCACTGTTATATACTGTGTACTGTGTTAGGGCGCCGTGGTGCGCCAGAAACGCGTCAGGCAAAGAGAGTTCTTCTCTCTTTTTTTAATATTGTTTTTTAAAATGTCCTAATAAATTTTGGTTATTTTACTTATACTGGATGGAAGTGCTGGAAATCCCCATTTCTCCTCTCGTCTACATCATACTGTGTGGCCTGTATTATATACTGCGTGGGCTGTGTTATATACTACGTGGGCTGTGTTATATACTACATGGGCTGTGTTATATACTACGTGGGCAGTGTTATATACTACGTGGGCTGTGTTATATACTACGTGGGCTGTGTTATATACTACGTGGGCTGTGTTATATACTACGTGGGCAGTGTTATATACTACATGTGCTGTGTTGTATACTACGTGGGCTATGTTATATACTACGTGGGCAGTGTTATATACTACATGGGCTGTGTTATACTATGTGGGCAGTGTTATATACTGCGTGGCCACTGTTATATACTGCGTGGGCTGTGCTATTTACTACGTGGGCAGTGTTATGTAATACGTGGGCTGTGCTATATACTTTGTGGGCAGTGTTATATACTACGTGGGCTGTGTTATATACTACGTGGGCAGTGTTATATACTATGTGGGCTGTGTTATATACTACGCGGGCAGTGTTATGTACTATGTGGGCTGTGTTATATACTACGTGGGCAGTGTTATATACTGCGTGGCCACTGTTATATACTGCGTGGGCTGTGCTATATACTACGTGGGCTGTGTTATATACTGCATGGCCACTGTTATATACTGTGTGGCCTGTATTATATAGTGCGTGGCTTGTATTGTATACTGCATGGGCAGTGTTATATACTGTGTGGCCACTGTTATATACTGCGTGGGCTGTGCTATATACTACGTGGGCTGTGTTATATACTGCGTGGCCACTGATATATACTGTGTGGCCTGTATTATATACTGTGTGGCTTGTATTGTATACTGCATGGGCAGTGTTATATACTGCATGGCCACTGTTATATACTGTGTGGCCTGTATTACATACTGCGTGGCCTGTATTATATACTGCGTGGGCTGTGTTATATACTACATGGGCAGTGTTATATACTACATGGGCTGTGTTATATACTGCATGGGCTGTATTATATACTGGATGGCCACTGTTATATACTGTGTGGCCTGTATTATATACTGCGTGGGCTGTGTTATATACTACGTGGGCAGAGTTATATACTACGTGGGCTGTGTTATATACTGCATGTGCTGTGTTATATACTACGTGGGCAGTGTTATATACTACGTGGGCTGTGTTATATACTGCGTGGCCACTGTTATATACTGTGTGGCCTGTATTATATACTGCGTGGGCTGTGTTATATACTACGTGGGCAGAATTATATACTACGTGGGCTGTGTTATATACTGCGTGTGCTGTGTTATATACTACGCGGGCAGTGTTATATACTACGCGGGCAGTGTTATGTACTATGTGGGCTGTGTTATATACTACGTGGGCAGTGATATATACTGCGTGGCCACTGTTATATACTGCGTGGGCTGTGTTATATACTACGTGGGCTTTGTTATATACTGCGTGGCCACTGTTATATGCTGTGTGGCCTGTATTATATACTGCGTGGGCTGTTATATACTACGTGGGCAGTGTTATATACTACATGGGCTGTGTTATATACTAGTGGGCAGTGTTATATACTACATGGGCTGTGTTATATACTACGTGGGCTGTGTTATATACTGCGCGGGCAGTTATATACTGCGTGGGCAGTGTTATATACTGCATGGCCACTGTTATATACTGCTTGGGCTGTGCTATATACTTTGTGGGCAGTGTTATATACTACATGTGCTGTGTTGTATACTACGTGGGCTATGTTATATACTACGTGGGCAGTGTTATATACTACATGGGCTGTGTTATATACTATGTGGGCAGTGTTATTTACTGCGTGGCCACTGTTATATACTGCGTGGGCTGTGCTATTTACTACGTGGGCAGTGTTATATAATACGCGGGCTGTGCTATATACTTTGTGGTCAGTGTTATATACTATGTGGGCTGTGTTATATACTACGCGGGCAGTGTTATATACTACGTGGGCTGTGTTATATACTACGCAGGCAGTGTTATATACTACGCGGGCAGTGTTATGTACTATATAATAATAAATAATAATAATTTTATTTATATAGCGCCAACATATTCCGCAGCGCTTTACAACTTATAGAGGGGACTTATACAGACAACAGACATTACAGCATAACAGAAATCACAGTTCAAAACAGATACCAGGAGGAATGAGGGCCCTGCTGCTCGCAAGCTTACAATCTATGAGGAAAAGGGGAGACACAAGAGGTGGATGGTAACAATTGCTTTAGTTATTTGGACCAGCCATAGTGTAAGGCTCGGGTGTTCATGTAAAGCTGCATGAACCAGTTAACTGCCTAAGTATGTAACAGTACAGACACAGAGGCTATTAACTGCGTAAAGTGTATGAGAACATGATGGAGGAACGTGATTATGTTGTTGTTTTTTATTAATAGGCCACACAGGGATAATTAGGTTAATGCGTATGTGGGCTGTGTTATATACTACGTGGGCAGTGATATATACTGCGTGGCCACTGTTATATACTGCGTGGGCTGTGCTATATACTACGTGGGCAGTGTTATATACTACGTGGGCTGTGTTATATACTGCATGGGCTGTGTTATATACTGCATGGCCACTGTTATATACGGTGTGACCTGTATTATATACTGCGTGGGCTATATTATATACTAAGTGGGCAGTGTTATATACTACATGGGCTGTGTTATATACTGCATGGGCAGTGTTGTGTACTACGTAGGCTGTGTTATATACTGCATGGGCTGTGTAATATACTGCGTGGCCACTGTTATATACTGCATGGCCTGTATTATATACTGCGTGGGCTGTGCTACATACTGCGTGGGCTTTGCTATATACTATGTGGCTGCTATATACTATGTGGGCAATACTACGTGGGCAATGTTATATTCTGCGTGGCCTCTGTTATATACTGCGTGGGCTGTGCTATATACTACGTGGGCAGTGTTATATACTGCATGTGCTGTGCTATATACTACGTGGGCAGTGTTATATACAACGTAGCTGCTATATACTATGTGGGCTGTGCTATATACTACGTGGGCAATGTTATATACTGCGTGCTACGTGGCCTGTGCTATATACTATGTGGCTGCTATATACATACATACATAAATATTCTAGAATACCCGATGCGTTAGAATCGGGCCACCATCTAGTTAATACATAAGAGCCTCTGGTGAAGCGCTGCAGCGGTTCATGTCATGATCAGCGCAGCACGGTATCAGAACAAGGCAGGACCGCCCCGAGGAGCCCACGTGAAACGCGCCTAGGGGCTGCTCACCGGCTCATCCAAATGGGACAATCTGGGTAAGAATCGGGATCTTGTGTCTTAGGTTTATTTTTCAGTTGATTCTTTACTTCCTCAGGACATTTCTTGTTGCTTATTTGCTCTTGTTCTGACACTTTCCGTGTGTGGCCCCCATATCCATGCTACCCCCTGTATGGATGAGCCGGTGAGCAGCCCCTACACGCGTTTCCTTCCTCGGGGGCAGTCCTGCCTTCTTCTGACACTTTTCGTTCCTCACCGTGCTGCACTTATGACAAGAACTGCTGCAGCGCTTCACCGGAGGCTCTTATGTATTAATATACTGATCATTTCTCCAGTGTATCCGTGCTACCCCCCGTTATGGATGTGCTGGTGCTTGTTGTTCGCATCTTGTCCGTATATATATACATTATGTCTGATGTAGATTTTTTGCATTAATAAACTGTAACTTTCTAATGCACCGTTGCTCCGGTTATTTCTGGTGATCGTACTGTATCCGGTGTAGACAATCCTCTGTACACGTCTCTCCTGAGCTGATAGTTTGTTACACTGTGTCAGTGCTGGGGACATGACTGGAGGGTGTCAGAACAATAGATGGAGGGATGATGACTCACATTGCTCCGTCCTCTCCGGACTGGACGTCGATCCTCTCTGCTCCGAGCCGGATCCTGAAAAGACGAACGATCGGAGTCCAGCGGAAGGTGACATTGTGCAGAGAGCGCGGCGCCACCGCGGAGTCCAGGAGGGCGGAATACGTCTCTCCAGGGCCCAGGAGCCCCCTACACACAGCGAGAGCAGCAGACACAATCACATACAGATCTGCAAATAATGGTCATCGAGCGACCAGAGCCGCCCCAGCTACATCAGCTCTTATCCTCCAGTCACCTCCAGAGCTGCAGTCACTATGCTGCTGTTACATCGTGTGTTATCCTCCAGCCACCTCCAGAGCTGCACTCACTATTCTGCTGTTACATTGTGTCTTATCCTCCAGTCACCTCCAGAGCTGCAGTCACTATTCTGCTGTTACATTGTGCAGCCTTGGAGGTGACTGGAGGATAAGACACAGATATGACACAGAGTAGTGAGTGCAGCTCTGGAGCGGTACTGGTACACAGCGGTTGGTGTGCCCCTACGATCAGTCCACCCCTCACCTGTGCACCATACGCTCCGTTTTGCTGCCTCCGCTGACGGTCACGTACATCGCTCCCAGTGATCTCGCCGTTCCCCTCAGTGACACTGACACTTTGTATCTCCAGCCTGCAGTGACATAGATCGGATACAGATGTCGGATACGCGGTGCGGGTACACAGGAGGAAGACGATGACGTACGATGCCGCCACGTCCCTGGTCAGTAACGACCTGATCGGCCTCATCCGCTGATCACTGCCCGGCTCCAGCTGAGGCCGCGTTCACACCCTCAGTATTCGGTCAGTATTTCACATCAGTATTTGTAGCCAAAATCAGGAGAGGAACAATCGGAGAAGTAGAATAGAAACTCGTCACCACTTCTGGATTTATCACCCGCTCTTGGTTGTGGCTACAAATACTGACCGAAGAAGATACGGTACATTGTCTCCTGGGCGTTGATCCATGATGCTTTACACTGCAGCTCTGCTCCATTACTGCGCTTACCACACCTGAGCGCTCTGCAACCAATCACTTACTGGAAAAATGGTGGCGGTCTCCCCCGGTGTTCAGATAGAAGCTCTGCCTCCTGCTAGTGTTGTAGGGCCATGCGTCCGCGTAGTACCCCATGGACGGGCATCCTCCCGGGGGGCAGGGGAAACAGGAGCCCTGGAGAAAGTAAGTGACCCCCTTGTTATAATCTCCTTACGCCAGTTATCTGCAGTTACTGGTCCAGCCGGGATCGGTGAGTCCTCCTCTGCGCTGTCGCCATGCTGACTGTCTCCCAGGACATTATAGAGCACATACCGCAGTGAAGTCCTCGTAGCTCCCGCAGGGGTAACTGACGAATCCGCTGCGATGCCGGACGCTGTACGTGAAGTAGAGAAACGCGCGGAAGTGATTACACGCCAAAATCTGGAGAGCCGCTGGGGAAAAGCCCAAAAGTCATTAGACGTCAGAGGAGGAAAAGCTGCTGCCTGGTAAAATCTAGATACATTGTGTCGTGTGTGAATAGTGTCCACAGCAGAGTGCAATCCTCCTACAAAACCACAGCACCACGAGTCCACACACGGCAGAATCCGAGACCTCCACTATTGGTGTGAGGGGCTTAAATCAAGTGATCAAGCCTCCAACCAGGAGACGGGGGCGTCAGGTGGAAGGTCTGTAACTCCCCTCCGTAACCCGTAACTCCCCTCCGTAACCCGTAACTCCCCTCCGTAACCCGTAACTCCCCTCCGTAACCCGTAACTCCCCTCCGTAACCCCCCTACGTAACCCGTAACTCCCCTCCATAACCCCCCTCCGTAACCCGTAACTCCCCTCCGTAACCCCCCTACGTAACCCGTAACTCCCCTCCGTAACCTGTAACTCCCCTCCGTAACCCGTAACTCCCCTCTGTAACCCGTAGCTCCCCTCCGTAACTCCCCTCCGTAACCCGTAACTCCCCTCCGTAACCCGTAACTCCCCTCCGTAACCCCCTACGTAACCCGTAACTCCCCTCCGTAACTCGTAACTCCCCTCCGTAACACGTAACCCGTAACTCCCCTCCGTAACCTGTAATTCCCCTCCGTAACCTGTAACTCCCCTCCGTAACCCGTAACTCCCTTCCGTAACCCGTAACTCCCCTCCGTAACCCGTAATTCCCCTCCATAACCCGTAACTCCCCTCCGTAACCCGTAACTCCCCTCCGTAACCCGTAACTCCCTTCCGTAACCCGTAACTCCCTTCCGTAACCCGTAACTCCCTTCCGTAACCCGTAACTCCCTTCCGTAACCCGTAACTCCCTTCCGTAACCCGTAACTCCCCTCCGTAACCCGTAACTCCCCTCCGTAACCCGTAACTCCCCTCCGTAACCCGTAACTCCCCTCCGTAACCCCCCTACGTAACCCGTAACTCCCCTCCGTAACTCGTAACTCCCCTCCGTAACCCGTAACTCCCCTCCGTAACCCATAACCCTCCATAGGCACACCTGGTTTTTCTCATTAGGGGCTGGGGCCAGTTTCTGTCTCTTATCAGTCCATTTGTGGCACATGGAGATGTCACTGGCGTTGGGACCATCCACTGTGGCCATTTTCTCCTGGTGGGAGGCATTTACAAAGTATGGTAAATCAAATCTGTCAGTGATCGTCCCCCGAGCTGTTTATAGGAGGTGCATGTGATGGTCACCTGAATAACATGACACCTTGATATGTGTGATGCAATGTTTTATTCCAGACAAGTCCACATTTATCTGTATTTAAATGAGCTGTTGAGATCTATGGGTGGGGCACAGATCTCTAGAGGCTTCACCTCCAGAGTTCAATGTAAATAGAAGACTGCGTTACTAGTGTGACACATGTAACGACTGACAGTCTGCTCTCGTAACCATACAATGCTCTGCAGTGAGCGCAGCGCTTACACAGAACAGCTTATGTGAACTTTTGTCTCAGTACAAACACATTTGCATCTATAGTTGTCCTCCCATAGTGCTGTCAGCTTCCATTTCAGACAGCGAGTGTGGTGGAAAGGGCAGTACGACAGAAGTGATAGCACTTTGAGAGGACAGCTGTAAATGTGTTTGTAATGAGACAAAGTTCAACTCTGCTGTACTGTGTTAATTTTGCTATATTGAGTTACTGCTACTGTACTGTTGGCTTTGCTTTACTGCGCTGTGCTAGCTCTGCTGTGCTGTGTCAGTTCTGATCTCTCTGCAGAGCTGTGTGTGATTATGAGAACGGACTGTCAGTCATAACATTTGTAGCTTTTAGCCTGGGAAAGGCATGATATTAGGCTAGGTGCCATCAGATTTGGCGCCGCGTGGCTCTCGTGATATAGTGCCCTGTGGCTCTCGTGATTTGGCGCCCCATGGCTCTTGTGATTTAGTGCCCCGTGGCTCTTGTGATTTGGCACCCCGTGGCTCTTGTGATTTGGCACCCCGTGGCTCTTGTGATTTGGCACCCCGTGGCTCTTGTGATTTGGTGCCCCGTGGCTCTCGTGATTTAGTGCCCCGTGGCTCTCGTGATTTGGCGCCCCCTGGCTCTCGTGATTTAGTGCCCCATGGCTCTTGTGATTTAGTGCCCCGTGGCTCTCGTGATTTGGCACCCCTTGGTTCTCGTGATTTGGCGCCCCGTGGCTCTCGTGATTTAGTGCCCCGTGGCTGTTGTGATTTGGCGCCCCGTGGTTCTCGTGATTTGGCACCCCATGGCCCTTGTGATTTAGTGCCCCGTGGCTCTCATGATTTGGCACCCCATGGTTCTCGTGATTTGGTGCCCCGTGGCTCTTGTGATTTGGTGCCCCGTGGCTCTCGTGATTTGGCACCCCATGGCCCTTGTGATTTAGTGCCCCGTGGCTCTGATTTGGCACCCCATGGTTCTCGTGATTTGGCGCCCCGTGGCTCTCGTGATTTGGCACCCCATGGCCCTTGTGATTTGGCACCCCATGGCTCTCATGATTTGGCACCCCGTGGTTCTCGTGATTTGGCGCCCCGTGGCTCTTGTGATTTGGCACCCCGTGGCTCTCTTGATCTGGCACCCCATGGCTCTTGTGACTTTGCCGGGTTCATCTCTCGGCACCATCATTGTTGTTGGCATATTCCATGCGTCGGTGACATTTCACACATACAGTGATTGCACAGCTCCGCACATGCACAGGCAGCCGGGCTCGATTGTGTGTACAATACACAGGCGCTGCTCCTGTTCAGAGGCGCTGGTCAGTTAATATGTGTCGGCTCACCAGGGCGGTATAATTGCAGATAAATATAATTATACTCCTGAATTATCAGTGTACTTGTGGTCATGGGGTTATGGCCACTAGATGGCAGCGGTTGGCGGATTCATATCACTGTCGCCTGTATGACACTTGGTACCCAGGGATAAAAGGAGCTGGAAAACTGAAGTGCGACTGAGAGTGGCAGGCGGCCATCGTGAGCAGGGACTGCAGGAATGAGGAGTGGATGAGGCTGTGCAGAGAGGGATGTGGTGAGTAAAGAGCAGCGGCAGATTGAGGCTGAACTGAAGTGGCGTCCGAACCTGTCCGGATGTGAGGGAATTCCTGCTGTCAAAGAACAGAAGGGACCCGGGACCTGTGACGTGAAGGTGCCGCATCAAGCACAGGCCTCAGTATTGCTCACCGGCTGGACGAGCGCTGCCTCCACCTGTGTGGCCTGATTGTCACAGACCCGGCAGTAAGAAACACTAACAGCCCCCTGCGACGCCGCAGTAAGGAAACGCCAAGATGCACAAGGCCGCAACTAAGCCTTTACTTATATTGGCTCTATGGCCCACGTCCTCCTCTAGTTTATATGGGGACGGGGACATTTGGGTGAGAACTAGAAATATATATTCTTGTGATTGTGACCCGCTGTGCTGGACCGCAGGCGAGCCCGTGCTTTACACTTCACTAAACCCGTTTGCTCTCAGGGTTTCAGGCTATGTGCACACGTTGCGGGAAGGTGTGCGGATATTTCCGCACTGATTTTGGTAATTCTGCACTACGGAATTCCCGCAGATTTGCCGCGGTTTTTCTGCGGATTCCACCTGCGGTTTTACACCTGCAGATTCCTATTGAGGAGCAGGTGTAAATCTCTGCAGAATCCGCACAAAGAATTGACATGCTGCAGAATAAACAATGCAGCGTTTCCGCGCGGTATTTTCCGCACCATGTGCACTGCAGATTGTGTTTTCCATAGGTTTACATGGTGCTTACACTCAGGGAAAACAGCAGCGAATCCACAGCGGCCAATTCACTGCGGATCCGCAGCAAAATCTGCAGCGTGTGCACATAGCCTAATAAGATAATGGCGGCCGGTTCAGACGGACACGCCAACAGGTAAATTCCCATAGAGTAAATAGCAAAAACAGTTCTCTTTGGTGCCGAGCTGCCAGGACCGTGGATAGAGCCTTCCGGCAAAATGTTTCCTTAATGTGTTTCCTTCATTCTAAGTAAAGTAGTTCTTGACAGTGGCTGTGTGTTAATTAGTTATTTTCTCATCTGTGACTCCGCTGTATCTTGAACAACTCCCTCGGTACATGATTTACAAATATGTTTTTGTCAGTCATTACATGTCTCACACTGGTATCTCCTCCAGTCGTTTACAATAAGCTTTGGAGGTGGGGTTTCTGCAGATCTATGCTCCACCCCAAAGATCGTAACACCTCATTTACATATACAATAAACATGGCTATCTCTGGAATATGACACTGGATCTCAGATATGAAGGTGTCATTGTCTCCATGAGACCTGCGGCCCCTATAGACGGCTCAGGAGGACAATCACTGACAGTACAGTACAGTACTAGTGGAGTTCATGTGTCTGTTAGTCACAGTGTGAGGAGTACAGTCCTGTATTGGCCTCAGTGTATTGTGTTCCTGTACGTTCACTTATAGGCTGTCCATTATCACCGATCATCCAAAACAATAGGAAGCGGATGCGCAGTACCGGCCGCGGCCACTATCGGAGGTCTGAGCCAGAGGCGGCCGACTCCTAGCACAGCTGGTGGACAGTGGTATCGAACCCCGACCAATCATACATTAATGACTTCTCCTAAGCAAAGGTGATCAATGATTAAGTAGAGGACAATCTGTTTAAAGCTATGTTCACACATTGCATTTTCGATGCATTTTTTTTTCCACAGGCAAAACCTCTTCGTAGTAAACAAGCAACGTAAAAATAGCGAGTTTTCCTGAGTGTTTGACTTGTTTTTTTTTGCGGTGTTTTTGTTACGGTACATTTGTCACTTGTTCATGCCGATAAAGTGTAATGCATAAAATAAAAATAATCAACCAAAATCACAGGAAAAACTGATACCTGCATTTTTGCAGCGTTTTTTGCACCATCCACTGCTTTCAATGGGTGAAAAACACTGCAAAACGCTGAAAGTGACATCCTGCTTTCTGCAAAAAAAATAGACTTTGCTGGTACAGTGAAACACTGCTGAAAATTTGCATTAAAAACCCGCAATGTGTGAACATGGTCCACACTCAGGTATAAGGCGCTATTGCTGCACCCCAGGTGACTGGTTGCTGCAGTGATGTTGCTTTTCCTTCGGGGAAGGTAATGTCATGCACAGAGGCAATGGAGTTCTCTTTACCAGGTAAGGCACTCACACACAACATATTCCAAATCCAGGCCAGGAGGGGGAGCTCAGGACCCGGATTCAGGGGAGCTTCCCTAAGCTATATGTATCCTGACCTGGAGGAGGAGCTAGCCAGTTGGTCCAGGGAGACCGAAGTAGAAGGAAGTCTGAGAGAGCAGACAGAGAGGCCTGGCAGCCACGTGGGAGCTGCAGCCTCTGGAAAAGACAGATAAGCCAAGGGGTTGTATGTGGAGAAGCTGGAGACGAAAGGAGCAAAAGAGAGGAACAGGGCTCAGAGGGGAACAGGAGAAGGACACCCTCAGAGCCAGAGCGCAGGAGCCAGATACCGGGAGCCCAAGGCTTTTGTGGGACTCTATGACACAGAGCAGAACCGGAGGGCTGAGAAATGTATGTAGTTGGCCCACACCAAGCCTCAGACGCAGCAGCACCTGAGGAGCCCGGGGCACGACAGAGTCCCTGTAAAAAGGCTCAAGCTGCCCGTCATGCAGGTACCTGTCTCAGGACAGAGGGAATAGAGGACTCTGCAGAAAGCTTCAGGCAGCAGGGACTTCATATACAGCAAGCGCTAGTTGGAAAGGCTCACGGACCTCAACTGGGAAGGAGATTCTCCCATTGCCTCTGAGCAGGCCGGACCACCACCGCCCGTGCCTGGTACCCTGGACGGTGGCCTGCCAACTACAGTAAACCAGGTAAAGACTTACAACTTGTGTCCTTTACTTATTGCTCGGCATTCACCACCTTGCCACACACCTTAGGACCCCTGGGAACCCCGCTTCACCTGTGGGAAGTGTACCATCAGTGCTGCAATAACATCCCCCAGAGGACCCCTTTAACGCAGCGTCGGTCCCACTATTGACCGAACACCACAGGTGGCGTCACAACAGACTCATTTACAGTTTCCCTTTTTATTGGACACCCAGGGCCACGGACCGGGTCGCAGCCGCCGTGACATCCCCTTTAAGAGAGACAGGGCCCAGTGCCCGGTGCCAAGTACACCACTGGCAGGGCACTCCACTATATATATATATATACATACACACACCGGCCACTTTATTAGGTACACCTGTCCAACTTCTTGTTAACACTTAATTTCTAATCAGCCAATCACATGGCGGCAACTCAGTGCATTTAGGCATGTAGACATGGTCAAGACAATCTCCTGCAGTTCAAACCGAGCATCAGTATGGGGAAGAAAGGTGATTTGAGTGCCTTTGAACGTGGCATGGTTGTTGGTGCCAGAAGGGCTGGTCTGAGTATTTCAGAAACTGCTGATCTACTGGGATTTTCACGCACAACCATCTCTAGGGTTTACAGAGAATGGCCCGAAAAAGAAAAAAAATCCAGTGAGCGGCAGTTCTGTGGGCGGAAATGCCTTGTTGATGCCAGAGGTCAGAGGAGAATGGCAGACTGGTTCGAGCTGATAGAAAGGCAACAGTGACTCAAATCGCCACCCGTTACAACCAAGGTAGGCCTAAGAGCATCTCTGAACGCACAGTGCGTCGAACTTTGAGGCAGATGGGCTACAGCAGCAGAAGACCACACCGGGTACCACTCCTTTCAGCTAAGAACAGGAAACTGAGGCTACAATTTGCACAAGCTCATCGAAATTGGACAGTAGAAGATTGGAAAAACGTTGCTTGGTCTGATGAGTCTCGATTTCTGCTGCGACATTCGGATGGTAGGGTCAGAATTTGGCGTAAACAACATGAAAGCATGGATCCATCCTGCCTTGTATGGAGCATCTTTGGGATGTGCAGCCGACAAATCTGCGGCAACTGTGTGATGCCATCATGTCAATATGGACCAAAATCTCTGAGGAATGCTTCCAGCACCTTGTTGAATCTATGCCACGAAGAATTGAGGCAGTTCTGAAGGCAAAAGGGGGTCCAACCCGTTACTAGCATGGTGTACCTAATAAAGTGGCCGGTGAGTGTATATATACAGTTGTGCTCAAAAGTTTACATACCCCAGCAGAATTTTTGCTTTCTTGGCCTTTTTTCAGAGAATATGAATGATAGCACCAAAACTTTTCATCCACTCATGGTTAGTGATTGGGTGAAGCCATTTATTGTCAGATTACTGTGTTTTCTCTTTTTAAATCATAATTGCAACCCAAAACATCCAGATGACCCTGATCAATATTCACATCCCCTGGTGATTTTGGCCCTAATAACATGAACAGAAGTTGACACAAATGGGTGTGAATGGCTATTAAAGATAACATCCTCACCTGTGACCTGTTTGCTTGTAATCAGTGTGTGCATAAAAGCTGAGTGAGATTCTGGGATCCAGACAGACTCTTGCATCTTTCATCCAGTCACTGACATTTCTGGATTGTGAGTCATGGGGAAAGCAAAAGAATTGTCAACGGATCTACGGGAAAAGGTAGTTGAGCTGTATAAAACAGGAAAAGGATACAAAAAGATATCCAAGGAATTGATAATGCCAGTCAGCAGCGTTCAACCTGTGATTAACAAATGGAAAATCAGGGGCTCTGTAAAAACAAAACAGGTAGACCAACAAAAATGTCGTCCACAACTGCCAGGAAAATTGTTCGGGATGCAAAGAAAAACCCACAAATAACATCAGCTGAAATACAGAACTCTCGGATTACTAGCGGTGTGGCTGTTTCAAGATGCACAATAAGGAGGCACTTGAAGAAAAATGGGCTGCATGGTCGAGTCACCAAAAGAAAGCCATTACTGCACAAATGACACAAAGTATCTCAGCTACAATACACAAAACAGCACAGAGACAAGCCTCAAAACTTCTGGAACAAGGTAATTTGGAGTGATGAGAACAAAACTGAACATTTTGGCCACAACCGTAAACGTTAAATTTGGAGAGAGGTCAACAAGACCTATGATGAAAGGAAAACCATTCCTACTGTACAGCATGGAGGTGGATCGCTGATGTTTTGGGGATGTGTAAGCTACAAAGGCACAGGAAACTTGGTCAGATTTGAAGGAAAGATGAATGCAGCACATTATCAGCAAATACTGGAGGCAAATTTGCAGTCATCAGCCCGGAAGCTGCGCATGGGACGTACTTGGATGTTCCAACATGACAACGATCCAAAACACAAGGCCAAGTCGACCTGTCATTGGCTACAGCAGAACAAAGTAAAGGTTCAGGAGTGGCCATCTCAGTCTCCTGACCTCAATATCATTGAGCCACTCTGGGGAGATCTCAAGAGCGCATTTCATGCTAGACAGCCCAGGAATTTACAGGAACTGGAGGCTTTTACCCAAGAAGAGTGAGCAGCTTTACCATCTGAGAAAATAAAGAACCTCATCCACAACTACCACAAAAGACTTCAAGCTGTCATTGATGCTAGAGGGGGCAATCACGGTATTAAGAAAAGGGGGATGTGAACTTTTGATCAGGGTCATTTGGATGTTTTGGGCTGTCATTATGATTTAAGAAGAGAAAACACAGTAGATGACAATAAATGGCTTCACCCAACCACTGACCATGAGTGGAGGAAAAGTTTTGGTGTTATCATTCACATTCTCTGAAAAAGGCCAAGAAAGCAAAAATTCTGTGAGGGTTTGTAAAATTTGGAGCAAAACTGTATCTTTTAGTTTGACCAATTTTGATCAAAAAAAGAAAAAAATATATATAGAGCTCTGTACTGTAAGAGCGGTCACACTATAGAGCTCTGTACCGTAAGAGCGGTCACACTATAGAGGTCTGTACTGTAAGAGCGGTCACACTATAGAGCTCTGTACTGTAAGAGAGGTCACACTATAGAGCTGTGTACTGTAAGAGCGGTCACACTATAGAGCTCTGTACTGTAAGAGCGGTCACACTATAGAGCTCTGTACTGTAAGAGCGGTCACACTATAGAGCTCTGTACTGTAAGAGCGGTCACACTATAGAGCTCTGTACTGTAAGAGCGGTCACACTATAGAGCTCTGTATTGTAAGAGCGGTCACACTATAGAGCTCTGTACTGTAAGAGCGGTCACACTATAGAGCTCTGTACTGTAAGAGCGGTCACACTATAGAGCTGTGTACTGTAAGAGGTCACACTTTAGAGCTCTGTACTGTAAGAGCGGTCACACTATAGAGCTCTGTACCGTAAGAGCGGTCACACTATAGAGCTCTGTACCGTAAGAGCGGTCACACTATAGAGCTCTGCACTGTAAGAGCGGTCACACTATAGAGCTCTGTACTGTAAGAGCGGTCACACCATAGAGCTCTGTACTGTAAGAGCGGTCACACTATACAGCTCTGTACTGTAAGAGCGGTCACACTATAGAGTTCTGTACTGTAAGAGCGGTCACACTATAGAGCTCTGTACTGTAAGAGCGGTCACACTATAGAGCTCTGTACTGTAAGAGCGGTCACACTATAGAGCTCTGTACCGTAAGAGCGGTCACACTATAGAGGTCTGTACTGTAAGAGCGGTCACACTATAGAGCTCTGTACTGTAAGAGAGGTCACACTATAGAGCTCTGTACTGTAAGAGCGGTCACACTATAGAGCTCTGTACTGTAAGAGCGGTCACACTATAGAGCTCTGTATTGTAAGAGCGGTCACACTATAGAGCTGTGTACTGTAAGAGCTGTCACACTATACAGCTCTGTACTGTAAGAGCGGTCACACTTTAGAGCTGTGTACTGTAAGAGCGGTCACACTATAGAGCTCTGTACTGTAAGAGCGGTCACACTATAGAGCTCTGTACTGTAAGAGCGGTCACACTATAGAGCTGTGTACTGTAAGAGCGGTCACACTATAGAGCTCTGTACTGTAAGAGCGTTCACACTATAGAGCTCTGTACTGTAAGAGCGGTCACACTATAGAGCTCTGTACTGTAAGAGCGGTCACACTATAGAGCTCTGTACTGTAAGAGCGGTCACACTATAGAGCTCTGTACTGTAAGAGAGGTCACACTATAGAGCTGTGTACTGTAAGAGCGGTCACACTATAGAGCTCTGTACTGTAAGAGCGTTCACACTATAGAGCTCTGTACTGTAAGAGCGGTCACACTATAGAGCTCTGTACTGTAAGAGCGGTCACACTATAGAGCTCTGTACTGTAAGAGCGGTTACACTATAGAGCTCTGTGCTGTAAGAGCGGTCACACTACAGAGCTCTGTATTGTAAGAGCGGTCACACTATAGAGCTCTGTATTGTAAGAGCGGTCACACTACAGAGCTCTGTATTGTAAGAGCGGTCACACTATAGAGCTCTGAATTGTAAGAGCGGTCACACTATAGAGCTCTGTACTGTAAGAGCGGTGACACTATAGAGCTCTGTACTGTAAGAGCGGTCACACTATAGAGATCTGTACTGTAAGAGCGGTCACACTATAGAGCTCTGTACTGTAAGAGCGGTCACACTATAGAGCTCTGTACTGTAAGAGCGGTCACACTATAGAGCTCTGTACTGTAAGAGCGGTCACACTATAGAGCTCTACTGTAAGAGCGGTCACACTATAGAGCTCTGTACTGTAAGAGCGGTCACACTATAGAGCTCTGTACTGTAAGCGGTCACACTATAGAGCTCTGTACTGTAAGAGCGGTCACACTATAGAGCTCTGTACTGTAAGAGCGGTCACACTATAGAGCTCTGTACTGTAAGAGCGGTCACACTATAGAGCTCTGTACTGTAAGAGCGGTCACACTATACAGCTCTGTACTGTAAGAGCGGTCACACTATACAGCTCTGTACTGTAAGAGCGGTCACACTATAGAGCTCTGTACTGTAAGAGCGATCACACTATAGAGCTCTGTACTGTAAGAGCGGTCACGCTATAGAGCTCTGTACTGTAAGAGCGGTCACACTATAGAGCTCTGTACTGTAAGAGCGGTCACACTATAGAGCTCTGTACTGTAAGAGCAGTCACTATAGAGCTCTGTACTGTAAGAGCGGTCACACTATAGAGCTCTGTACTGTAAGAGCGGTCACACTATAGAGCTCTGTACTGTAAGAGCGGTCACACTATAGAGCTCTGTACTGTAAGAGCGGTCACACTATTGAGCTGTGTACTGTAAGAGCGGTCACACTATAGAGCTCTGTACTGTAAGAGCGGTCACACTATAGAGCTCTGTACTGTAAGAGCGGTCACACTATAGGGCTCTGTACTGTAAGAGCGGTCACACTATAGAGCTCTGTACTGTAAGAGCGGTCACACTATAGAGCTCTACTGTAAGAGCGGTCACACTATAGAGCTCTGTACTGTAAGAGCGGTCACACTATAGAGCTCTGTACTGTAAGAGCGGTCACACTATAGAGCTCTGTACTGTAAGAGCGGTCACACTATAGAGCTCTGTACTGTAAGAGCGGTCACACTATAGAGCTCTGTACTGTAAGAGCGGTCACACTATAGAGCTCTGTACTGTAAGAGCGGCCGGTCACACTATACAGCTCTGTACTGTAAGAGCGGTCACACTATACAGCTCTGTACTGTAAGAGCGGTCACACTATAGAGCTCTGTACTGTAAGAGCGGTCACACTATAGAGCTCTGTAGTGTAAGAGCTGTCACGCTATAGAGCTCTGTACTGTAAGAGCGGTCACACTATAGAGCTCTGTACTGTAAGAGCGGTCACACTATAGAGCTCTGTACTGTAAGAGCGGTCACACTATAGAGCTCTGTACTGTAAGAGCAGTCACTATAGAGCTCTGTACTGTAAGAGCGGTCACACTATAGAGCTCTGTACTGTAAGAGCGGTCACACTATAGAGCTCTGTACTGTAAGAGCGGTCACACTATTGAGCTGTGTACTGTAATAGCGGTCACACTATAGAGCTCTGTACTGTAAGAGCGGTCACACTATTGAGCTGTGTACTGTAAGAGCGGTCACACTATAGAGCTCTGTACTGTAAGAGCGGTCACACTATAGAGCTCTGTACTGTAAGAGCGGTCACACTATAGAGCTGTGTACTGTAAGAGCGGTCACACTATAGAGCTGTGTACTGCAAGAGCGGTCACACTATAGAGCTGTGTACTGTAAGAGCGGTCACACTATAGAGCTGTGTACTGTAAGAGCGGTCACACTATAGAGCTCTGTACTGTAAGAGCGGTCACACTATAGAGCTCTGTACTGTAAGAGCGGTCACACTATAGAGCTCTGTACTGTAAGAGCGGTCACACTATAGAGCTCTGTACTGTAAGAGCGGTCACACTATAGAGCTGTGTACTGTAAGAGCGGTCACACTATAGAGCTGTGTACTGTAAGAGCGGTCACACTATAGAGCTCTGTACTGTAAGAGCGGTCACACTATAGAGCTCTGTACTGTAAGAGCGGTCACACTATAGAGCTCTGTACTGTAAGAGCGGTCACACTATAGAGCTCTGTACTGTAAGAGCGGTCACACTATAGAGCTCTGTACTGTAAGAGCGGTCACACTATAGAGCTCTGTACTGTAAGAGCGGTCACACTATAGAGCTCTGTACTGTAAGAGCGGTCACACTATAGAGCTCTGTACTGTAAGAGCGGTCACACTATAGAGCTCTGTACTGTAAGAGCGGTCACACTATAGAGCTGTGTACTGTAAGAGCGGTCACACTATAGAGCTGTGTACTGTAAGAGCGGTCACACTATAGAGCTGTGTACTGTAAGAGCGGTCACACTATAGAGCTGTGTACTGTAAGAGCGGTCACACTATAGAGCTGTGTACTGTAAGAGCGGTCACACTATAGAGCTCTGTACTGTAAGAGCGGTCACACTATAGAGCTCTGTACTGTAAGAGCGGTCACACTATAGAGCTCTGTACTGTAAGAGCGGTCACACTATAGAGCTCTGTACTGTAAGAGAGGTCACACTATAGAGCTGTGTACTGTAAGAGCGGTCACACTATAGAGCTGTGTACTGTAAGAGCGGTCACACTATAGAGCTCTGTACTGTAAGAGCGGTCACACTATAGAGCTCTGTACTGTAAGAGCGGTCACACTATAGAGCTCTGTACTGTAAGAGCGGTCACACTATAGAGCTGTGTACTGTAAGAGCGGTCACACTATAGAGCTGTGTACTGTAAGAGCGATCACACTATAGAGCTCTGTACTGTAAGAGCGGTCACACTGTAGAGCTCTGCACTGTAAGAGCGGTCACACTATAGAGCTCTGTACTGTAAGAGCGGTCACACTATAGAGCTCTGTACTGTAAGGCTGTGTTCACACGTTGCAGATTATTCGCGGTTTTTTCGCGTTTTTTTCCCTATAAAAACGCTATAAAACCGCAAATAATCTGCATACATTATGCATCATATCATTTTTAATGAATTCCGCATGTTTTGTGCACATGATGCGTTTTTTTCCGCAAAAAAAACGCATACCGCACAAAATCCGGACATGCTCTATCTTTTTGCGTTTTTTTTGCGGATTTCCCACTCCAAAATGCATTGGGAAGTGTCCGGAAAAAACCGCGTCAAAACCGCGGTAAAATCGCGGCAAAAACGCATGCGGTTTTCTTGCGGATTTCTTGCAGAAAATGTCCGGAATTCTCAGGAATTTTCTGCAAGAAATCCTGAACGTGTGCACATAGCCTAAGAGCGATCACACTATAGAGCTCTGCACTGTAAGAGCGGTCACACTATAGAGCTCTGTACTGTAAGAGCTGTCACACTATAGAGCTCTGTACTGTAAGAGCGGTCACACTATAGAGCCCTGTACTGTAAGAGCGGTCACACTATAGAGCTCTGCACTGTAAGAGCGGTCACACTATAGAGCCCTGTACTGTAAGAGCGGTCACACTATAGAGCTCTGTACTGTAAGAGCGGTGACACTATAGAGCTGTGTACTGTAAGAACGGTCACACTGTAGAGCTCTGTACTGTAAGAGCGATCACACTATAGAGCTCTGTACTGTAAGAGCGGTCACACTATAGAGCTCTGTACTGTAAGAGCGGTCACACTATAGAGCTGTGTACTGTAACAGCGGTCACACTATAGAGCTCTGTACTGTAAGAGCGGTCACACTATAGAGCTGTGTACTGTAAGAGCGGTCACACCATAGAGCTCTGTACTGTAAGAGCGGTCACACTATAGAGCTCTGTACTGTAAGAGCGGTCACACTATAGAGCTCTGTACTGTAAGAACGGTCACACTATAGAGCTCTGTACTGTAAGAGCGGTCACACTATAGAGCTCTGTACTGTAAGAGCGGTCACACTATAGAGCTCTGTACTGTAAGAGCGGTCACACTATAGAGCTCTGTACTGTAAGAGCGGTCACACTATAGAGCTGTGTGCTGTAAGAGCGGTCACACTATAGAGCTCTGTACTGTAAGAGCGGTCACACTATAGAGCTCTGTACTGTAAGAGCGGTCACACTATAGAGCTCTGTACTGTAAGAGCGGTCACACTATAGAGCGGTGTTCTGTAAGAGCGGTCACACTATAGAGCTGTGTACTGTAAGAGCGGTCACACTATAGAGCTCTGTACTGTAAGAGCGGTCACACTATAGAGCTCTGTACTGTAAGAGCGGTCACACTATAGAGCTCTGTACTGTAAGAGCGGTCACACTATAGAGCTCTGTACTGTAAGAGCGGTCACACTATAGAGCTGTGTACTGTAAGAGAGGTCACACTTTAGAGCTCTGTACTGTAAGAGCGGTCACACTATAGAGCTCTGTACTGTAAGAGCGGTCACACTATAGAGCTCTGTACTGTAAGAGCGGTCACACTATAGAGCTCTGTACTGTAAGAGCGGTCACACTATAGAGCTCTGTACTGTAAGAGCGATCACACTATAGAGCTCTGTACTGTAAGAGCGGTCACACTATTGAGCTGTGTACTGTAAGAGCGGTCACACTATAGAGCTCTGTACTGTAAGAGCGGTCACACTATAGAGCTCTGTACTGTAAGAGCGATCACACTATAGAGCTCTGTACTGTAAGAGCGGTCACACTATTGAGCTGTGTACTGTAAGAGCGGTCACACTATAGAGCTCTGTACTGTAAGAACGGTCACACTATAGAGCTCTGTACTGTAAGAGCGGTCACACTATAGAGCTCTGTACTGTAAGAGCGGTCACACTATAGAGCTCTGTACTGTAAGAGCGGTCACACTATAGAGCTCTGTACTGTAAGAGCGGTCACACTATAGAGCTGTGTACTGTAAGAGCGGTCACACTATAGAGCTCTGTACTGTAAGAGCGGTCACACTATAGAGCTCTGTACTGTAAGAGCGGTCACACTATAGAGCTCTGTACTATAAGAGCGGTCACACTATAGAGCTCTGTACTGTAAGAGCGATCACACTATAGAGCTCTGTACTGTAAGAGCGGTCACACTATAGAGCTCTGTACTGTAAGAGCGATCACACTATAGAGCTGTGTACTGTAAGAGCGGCCACACTATTGAGCTGTGTACTGTAAGAGCGGTCACACTATAGAGCTCTGTACTGTAAGAGCGATCACACTATAGAGCTCTGTACTGTAAGAGCGGCCACACTATTGAGCTGTGTACTGTAAGAGCGGTCACACTATAGAGCTCTGTACTGTAAGAGCGGTCACACTATAGAGCTCTGTACTGTAAGAGCGGTGACACTGTAGAGCTCTGTACTGTAAGAGCGATCACACTATAGAGCTCTGTACTGTAAGAGCGGTCACACTATAGAGCTCTGTACTGTAAGAGCGGTCACACTATAGAGCTCTGTACTGTAAGAGCGGTCACACTATAGAGCTCTGTACTGTAAGAGCGGTCACACTATAGAGCTGTGTACTGTAAGAGCGGTCACACTATAGAGCTCTGTACTATAAGAGCGGTCACACTATAGAGCCCTGTACTATAAGAGCGGTCACACTATAGAGCTCTGTACTGTAAGAGCGGTCACACTATAGAGCTCTGTACTGTAAGAGCGATCACACTATAGAGCTCTGTACTGTAAGAGCGGTCACACTATAGAGCTCTGTACTGTAAGAGCAGTCACACTATAGAGCTCTGTACTATAAGAGCGGTCACACTATAGAGCTCTGTACTGTAAGAGCGGCCACACTATAGAGCCCTGTACTGATAGAGCGGTCACACTATGGGACACATTCGGTGAGAATATCTTACCACTCTTGTTACCCAGGATTGCCAGCTTGCTTGGACATCCGGTCATGTGACGACCTCCATTTGGGTAGAAGTCAGCGTGTCCAATAGGTTTAATGATCCCGACACCTGTAGATGTCAATATGAGAGTTCTGGGCTTGTTCTGACAACCACAACACTCACTGCACTGATCATTACCTGTTAACTTGTTGGTGTCCGTGTGGATCACATCGACAAAATCGGCATCTGAAGGGTCCAAGCGAACGTCTTCAGGTGTGTTCTCAAACCAGGGCCGGGCCGGGTCTAGACCTTGAGAAGAGAACGCACAACGTAAGTAACGTAAAGTATTGCCCTGGAGTGTGGAGTCTTGTGCTTCTCATTACACACTGCAATGGGACTACAAATCCCAGCTGGTTAAAAAATGGGTCAAGGCAGGAGCAGAGTCAGGATCAAGATGTAAAACTACAGGATGAAGCAGTGAGGGGGCAGCGTCCAGGGGCAGAGTGTGGTCATACAGAACTGCTGAGGAGGACCAGGACTGACACTCAGGACCTGAATGACTGGACTGTCTGTTACATGATAGGACCTCATCACTGCAAGCAGCCAATGCCCCGACTGCAGAGCAACCCCCGAGGAAGAACAGTGACCGGCAGTAATGAAGACTACGGGGTGGTCTCAGTGGCCCCAGTGCCCTGCACCGATCACCCCAGGGTGTGCAAACATCACAGCTCAGAGGACTGCAGCCGGATATACCCCCAATATCTCCATCACATGTATGGGGTCCGGTCTCCAGAGTGGAGAGCTCACAACTAGGGTTGAGCGAAACGGATCGGTCAATTTCATAAGTCGCCAACTTTCGGCAAAGTTGGGTTTCGTGAAACCCGAGCCGATCACAGTGTGGGATCGGCCACGTGGTCGGCGATCTTCGCGCCAAAGTCGCGTTTCATATGACGCGTTCAGTGCCATTTCTCAGCCAATGAAGGTGGACGCAGAGTGTGGGCAGCGTGATTACATAGGTCTCAGCCCCCACCATCTTAGAGAAGGGCATTACAGTGATTGGCTTGCTTTCTGCTGCGTCACAGGGGCTATAAAGGGGCGTGCACGCCGACCGCCATTTTACTTCTGGCGATCGTAGCATAGGGAGAGGTTGCTGCCGCTTCGTCAGAAGAAGGGATATAGTTAGGGAGGGAAGATTAACCCCCAAAACCGCTTGTGCTGTAGCAATTTCCACTGTCCAACACCACCTTTTCTTTGCAGGGACAGTGGAGGCTAGATTTCTGTGCATCAGCTCTGTAGCTTATAAGGCTCCCTGATAGCTGCATTGCTGTTTGTACGCCGCTGTGCAAACCAACTGCTTTTGTAAAAGCAAAAATCCTGTTGCTCCTTTCTGCACAGTTATCTTGTTTATTTGTCCACACTTTTGTGTGCAGCAGTCCTTTTTATTGCTGGCTGCCATACTTGTCCTGACTGAGATCATTGTAGGGAGATTGTTATAATAGTACAGCCCCTTTTTTTTTTTATATATATATATATATATATATATATATATATATATATATATCTGCCAGCCACTGTCTGCCACTGAAACTGTGTAGTGTAATACAGTGGGCCTGAATTTTTCTGCTCTCTCCCACAAATTAAAAGGGAGATTAATACTGCCACAAAGTACATCTGCGTCAGTCCTGTTTGTGGCATATCTGCCAGCCACTGTCTGCCACTGAAACTGTGTAGTCTAATACAGTGGGCCTGATTTTCCCAGCACTTTCCGACACCTATTAAGGGAAATTTAAATTCACAAGTTAACGTTTTACTGGTTTTACAGTACCATATAACGGTTGTTAGTTGGTTACATTTTTCCAAGAATGAGGAAGTCTGGTGGAAGAGATCATGGCCGTGGGCGGTCATTGCCAGCTGGTAATGATGGTAGTGGTGGTGGTCGTGGAGCATCAGGTGGTCGTGGGAAAAGCAATATAGCACCTAAGTCTCGAGTTGTTGAGCCAGCGTCTTCGTCTGGCTACACAAGGCCTCGAACGCTCCCTTTTCTGGGAGTAGGAAAACTGCTTTTAAAGCCGGAGCAGCAGAAAAAAGTTTGGGCTTTCCTTGCTAACTCTGCCTCTAGCTCTTTCGCCTCCTCTTCGGAAAGTGCAAAATTTAAAAGCAGCGCGTCGTCAGTGGATGCTCCCGGTCAGGAACAAGTCGCTTCCTTGTGTCCTTCACCCAAAGCAAAAGTGAAGGATGCGGCAGGTGACGCAACAGTTTACTCCATGGAGCTCTTTACACATACCGAGCCAGGGTTAGAAAGGGAAACAGGTCACAGCCCATTACAAGATGAATCGGACATGGAGTGCACAGATGCACAGCCACAGCTAGATTATTATGCTGTTCTATTGACTCAGATCACAACATTGCCCTCGCAGTGTACTGAGCCAGAATCTGACCCTGATGAGACTATGGTGCCCCGTCCTGAACGCTATAGCACTGGCTTACACGGTGACACAGAGGAAGGTGCACAGGACATAGAAGAGGAGGTGATAGATGACCCTGTTGTTGACCCCAATTGGCAGCCATTGGGGGAACAGGGTGCCGCTGGCAGTAGCTCTGAAGCGGAGGAGGAGGAGCCGCTGCAGGCATCAACATCGCAACAGCTTTCATCTGCCAGGCCCGTATCTGGCAAAAAGCGTGTGTCCAAACCAAAAACAGTTGTAGGACAGCGTGGCCATCCGGTTAAAGTAGCACAGTGTGCAATGCCTGAAAAGGTATTCGATAGTAGGAAGAGTGCAGTCTGGAAATTTTTTAACCAAGATCCGAATGATCAGTGCAAAGTGATCTGTAAGAAATGCTCAAGGACCTTTAGCAGAGGTCAGAATGTCAAAAATTTAAATACAAGTTGCATGCGTAGACATTTATCCACCATGCACTTGCAAGCCTGGACTAACTACCAAACGTCCTGTAACGTTGTTGCACCCGCTCACAATGAAGCTAGTCAGCAACGCTATATTCCTTCCCTCACTGTAAGCCCACCGGTTACGACACCACCTGCAGCAAATGTGGAGTTATCGTCGCAAGGCCGAACCAGTCAGGGAATCACCAGGTTCTTGATAGGAAACACTGTATGTAGGCCAACAGCAAGAATACCATCACCAACCCTCTCTCAGTCTGCCATGTCCACCACCACCCCTGCTAGTTCCACCATATGCAGCTCTCCAGTCCAGCTCACCCTACAAGAGACTCTCATTAGGAAA